>NC_088268.1:613039-1226078 GCF_036013445.1 Caloenas nicobarica | reverse complement strand
CAAAGCAGCTGATGATTTTGTCTAATTCTGATGGAATTCTAAACCTGACACATTTCAGAGAGACTGACTGTCAGGGAACAGACCCCTGGAAATATTAGGATAATAGCACACGCTTTCCTATGTAAGTGTTAAATTATGCATACAGTTCAGGGCTACATTAGTGACAAAACAGAATCTGTCCTGATACATTTATGTATCAAACAGGGCTGCCCAGTAAATAAATTCAGATTTTCAAAGCCTGGATGCAGAGGTTGCGATGGGATTTGGGATTCAGGGGGCAATGCCATCTCAGTGGAATGCACCTGAGGCTCCTGATGAGTTCCTGATGCTGGGCAAGTGGATGTGAGGTGCTACATTTCTTGGCAAGATTATTGCAATTTCATCTGCTCGTTGATTGGGGAAGGCAAGGTTGTTTCTTGCCCATTCTGCCTCCTTGGCTTTGTTGGAGGAGGCTCTTTTGTTCATGATTTCTGAATTTCATTGATAAGGTCAAACTGAGATGTGATCAGCAGGGAAAAGGCACAAGGATCTCGGTCCTGCAGGGAGAACTGAGCCATGTTTAATCATTATTGTGACAATATAACACATCATACCGCAGTGGAGGCATGGAGGTACCAAACATACCCAACATAGTGTGTGTACCAAAACCCCATTGAGGTCAGTCTTTCATCTCCAGCAGAGATCTGTGGCTGTCGCCCAGCGAAGGATAAATATAAATATAAATATATTTGCCCAGGATATTCTGCGAACCTCCAGCCATTTGTGTCTCAAAGATCCCCATGGCTGGGGGATGCTGCAGTGTTTTTCACCCCAAGCGATTTTTTTTTTTTTCTTCTGTTTTTATGATATTTCCTTGGTGTCATTGCAGAAGGGAGGGAACTAGTGCAATGGTAGAAATGTTGCATGACTTCTTTGTCCTTTGGCCTGACCTTCCCCACACTTTCCATACCCCTTTACCTGATACGTTTATGAAGAAGGGAATGATGATGCAAGCATTTGTGACTCTTCTGCCCACAGATCGGTCTGAAAACTGACCATGACAGTTGTGCAGAAACATTCTTAATTTGGGAAAATGAGGAGGACAGCGCAACGTGTCTTAAAAAGCTTCCTGCCCTGGAAGACCTGGGTCTAGCACATCACCCAACAGTCCGAGAAATTTGATAGATGAGTCTCCGACATTCTTGTCATGTCTCCCCTTCTCTTTTTCACTGCTTGCACAGCCTGGAAATGCTGGGAGGCGCGCTGTGAGGTCTGGCTTGTGTAAGGGCGTCTGTCAGAGCCGGGACACGCAGCCCATGGCCTGCAGCTGGACTGAGTGAGGAGTCTCCATCAAGCATCCATCTAAATGTCTTGCCTCGGCAGCATGCCCTCAGGTTCGGCACTCCTTTGTTTTTAAAGCCACAGTTATTAGTATCAAGCAAGCACGCAAAGAGCTGGGGAATACTTTGTGTGCCTGAAAAAGAGGGAGGGAGAGAGGAGGGGGAAAGACCATTTCTGTGCCTGTTGGTATCATGCTTAGAGAAACAGGGACACGTATTACTAGGGTCTGGTTTTAAATAGGGAATCAGGGTATTTTTTTTTCTTTAGCTATGAGGGGGAAACAGGCCGGTGCAGGCGGAACAAAGGGGACCCTACAAGGATCCAGCCTTCCCCTGATGCAAGGCTTTAAACTCCGAGCCAGGGGAGAGCGACGGGGAATGCACCCATGGGGGTTTGAATGCACATGGTGTCTGCAGATTGTCTGATAGAGAAAATCCCCACAGTTGGCTTGGGGTTTCTGAGAGAGCACTGAATATGAAATCCTTTTTTTTTTCCAGTAGGTGCTACACAGGAATGACCTGGGGACACATTAGACAGTGATAAGTGACTCTCTCCATCCCCTTTTATCCTGTTTACAATACAGAGGCTTTCCTTGAACAAAACACTTTTTTTTTTAACTCTCTGTGCTCCTGGCTGTTGTGTCTAAATGAGCCAATTTGCTGAAGGACTCCTGGAAGGTCTTGAAGTCTAACAAGAACAGACACTTGGTTGCAGCATGTTGTTTCTGGCAAAAATCAATTTCTTCACAGAAGAACAGAAATTCGTCCTTATATTTCAGTGCTTGCCACTTCATCAAAACTCTTGTGATACTTCTTAAAGCCCTGGCCAGGAGGGAAATCCCAGCATCTATTTTCATTCAACCTCTCTGTTTCCAGAAAGTGTTTGAAAACAGGTTATAATGACTCAGATAAGGGAGAGCAAAGAACAAGAACTGAATGTATTTGTTAGTGCTGCTTTACTGATACACTGTTTAATCTCAGACTGATGTGATTTTTGTGGCTTGAGTTACTATTAGACATCCAGGGGATAATCTTTTGCTCAAGACCTGGCTGGTTGAATGGCCGAGCATGAAAGACAGTTTCATGCATCGCCTCAGACGCAAGTTGGACTTGGTTGGTCTTGATGATCTTAAAGGTCGTTTCCAACCTAAATCATTCTAAGACAATGTTTAAGAGAGAGAAGAAATAGTGGAGAAGGAAAGAGCCAAGTACCCTGCTTGCCTGGTCTGTGAGGGCAGAGGCTTCTCCTACTAATTTTTAAATGACCCATCTTGTGGTATTTAGTTGAAGGCTTTAGAGAATATGTATCTTTCCCAATTTTTCCCAATCAAGCTCATTGTCTTGTTAGTGTGAAGTCATGTTTCTTGACAAGAAATATTTTCAATTAAAGTACACTGACAAGAATGAGTCATAGTCCTAATTTTAGCTTTTTAATCAATCAGTTTTTGTATTGGCATTTCTAATGTCCTGGTGCTCAAACTAATATCTACCCTTTTTTTTTTTGATAATTCACCTTCTCTCTGATTCATAACATTAAAAGGTTGCAGGAGTTCAGGTGGCTCAGCAGACTACAACCATAGAGCACGTCAGGTTTTGTCATCCAACAAACACAGGAAAGCTTCAGCTGTGGTTGATTATCTGGTCAAAACAATTAAGGAACTACGTAAAGATGAGCTAAATGAAAGCAGTATTTCATAGAACCCCAGAGCAAGGCCTAAAGTGCCAGCCCTGTGAAAAATGACAGAGGAATCCGCTGTTACATTATGAATGGGTGATAATATGGTGTGGAGAATTTCATGTATGTGAAGATAAGGGGAAAAACAGGATTATTAAGAAAACAAAGCTATGTGCACAGTGGATGCCCTGAGCTGACCATGACCACTCATCAACAAGCCCTTGGAGTTAAATTAGTTCTATGAAAATGAAAGACTGAATGGGACAGCTACCTGAGGTTCAGAGAAGATGATAATGACGATTGAAGAGCTGGAACTGCTGTTTTAGGAGGGATGGCTGGATGCAGGATTAATCTTCCTGCTCAGTCTCCGCGTGTCCATGTGCACTTCTCACCCAGACTTACAGGTATGACCTGACTTCTGGAGACCCCACCACGAATACTGTGTTCAGCTGTGGGGCCCTCAGCATAAAAAAGACATGAACCTGTTGGAGAGAGTCCAGAGGAGGCCACAATGATGATCAGGGGCTGGAGCAACTAACCTGTGAAGACAGACTGAGAAAGTTGGGGTTGTTCAGCCTGGAGAAGAGAAGGCTCCGAGGAGACCTTAGAGCAGCCTTCCAGTACCTAAAGGGGACTTGCAAGAAAGCTGACGAGTGACTTTTTACAAGGTTATGTACTGATAGGACAAGGGGTAACAGCTTTAAACTGAAAGAGAGGAGATTTAGACTAGATATAGGGAAGAAATTTTTCCCCATGAGAGTGGTGAGGCTCTGGCACAGGCTGCCCAGAGAAGCTGCGGATGGCCCATCCCTGGAAGTGTCCAAGTTCAGGCTGGATGGGGCTTTGAGCAACCTGGTCTAGTGGAAAGTGTCCCTGCTCATGGCAGGGAGGTTGGAACTGGATGATTTTTAAGGTCCTTTCCAACTGAAACTATTGTCTCATTCTATGAAGTGGATGGAGTTTATATGACCAAAGGCAGCTGGATTGGTTTGAATTGGAAGGGACCTTTAAAGATCATCCAGTCCAACCCCTCTGCCCTGGGCAGGGACATCAAAGCCCTGTCCAACCTGACTGTGAACACGTTCAGGGATGGGGCATCCAGAGCTTCTCTGTCAGAGTCACAGAGCAGTTCAGGTGCACTTCAGACACCCATGCTGGCCTGATCCCTTTCTCCTGGCAGCCTTGAGCCAGACGATGAGGGGATGTGGAGGCAAAAGGCATGGGAAAAACAAGCAGAGGACAACTGCCCATTTCACCTGGACACCGAGGGAACCCGGCTGGTGTCAGGCTGAGAAAGGGGGCACAGAGACCTCCCCATGGAGACCTCGAATCCTGGGCGCAGTTCTGGGCCCCTCACAACACGAAAGGCCTTGAGGTGCTGGAGCGAGTTGAGAGAAGGGAACGGAGCTGGTGAGGGGCTGGAGCACAAGGGTGATGGGAGCGGCTGAGGGAGCTGGGGGTTCAGCT
Source organism: Caloenas nicobarica (assembly GCF_036013445.1). NCBI lineage: Eukaryota > Metazoa > Chordata > Aves > Columbiformes > Columbidae > Caloenas > Caloenas nicobarica. Next base: position 1,221,617 of record NC_088268.1, on the reverse strand, counting down.
GGAGAACAGGAGCTGAGGGGAGACCTTCTGATCTCTGACCTGCCTGAAAGGAGCTTGGAGCCAGGGGGGTCGGGCTCTGCTCCCCAGGAACAAGCGCCAGGACCAGAGGAAACGGCCTCAAGTTGCGCCAGGGGAGGTTGAGGTTGGATCTTGGGAACAATTTCTTCCCCAAAGGGCTGTGGGGCATTGGAACAGGCTGCCCAGGGCAGTGCTGGAGTCACCATCCCTGGAGGGGTTGGACAGACGGACATGAGGTTCTCAGGACATGGGGCAGTGCCAGGGCTGGGGGAACGGTTGGACTTGATAATTTTGAGGGGTTTTCCTACCAGACGGACTCGCTCCTCACCGCTCACCCCCATCCCGCCCGGCGGCGGCGGGACCGCGGTCCGGCAGCGCCCCCTGGCGGCGCCGCCTGGCGCTGCGGTCGGCGCGGGCGCCAGAAGCGGGGTGGGCGGAGCCCGCGGCCGTCGGAAGCGGAAGCGGAAGTCGGCGGGGCCGGAAGTGAAGCGGAGGCGACGTGTGCGGCGGAGCGGGGCCGGTCGGGCCGCGCCGCCGCCATGGACGGGCTGTACCACCAGACCAACAAGTGCGTGAGGGGACGGGGGCTGGGGGGGGCTTGACCCCCGCGGGAAGCCCGGGGCCGGGTGTAGCGGTTTCCCTGAGGGACCGCGGGGAAGAGCTGGAGGGCGGACACCCCGCCCGCGGCCCAGCGCCCTTTAAAAGCTTTGTTCTCCTCATAAAAGTTCTCGTTTTCCACCCCGAGGCGTTGCTGTGAGTGTTTCAGCCGCGGGAGGAGCCCTCCGGGTGTCCGTGTGTCCGCCCGGGTCCAGCCACGTCAGCCCAAATCCACCACAGCCGCGGGATTTTCACAAGTGTTCACTGAAAACAAGGGATTCTGCTTTACATACCTGTCGTGCAGACTAATTTAGTTGGGTTTTTATGGCGTGTAGGGGTTTTGTGACAGCAGACACTGTTTAAACCACCTTGGGAAACGTGTGAGCCCTTGACAGTAAGAATCACTGTTCACAGATAATGCTGGTGAGGTAGAAGTGGTGTGAAAACTGCAAAATTAGGCAAAAAGTCTGGAATGATATGGAGTAACTTGTGGGAAAGAGGCCAAAGGCGGTGGTTAATCCAAATATTCCAGATTTCTGTGGTAATGGGTGTTCTTGCTGAGCTCTGTTGACGGTTGTGAGGTAACTAAGAGACTTTCATTGAATAATGACACAGAGTGACCCTGTAGGGAAGAGCTGGGAATCAGCTCTTGGTCTAGAAATGCATCCCCAGAACAGTGACTTATGGCAAGAGAATCATCTCATCTTGTTCCTGTTTCCATGTTGCGTTATTTTGTGATCACAGAACAGTTTGGGTGGAAGGGACCTTGAAATATCACCCAGTGCCACCCCTGCCATGAGCAGGGGACACCTGCACCAGCTCAGGTTGCTCAGAGCCCCGTCCAGCCTGGCCTGGGATGCCTCCAGGGATGGGGCATCCACAATTTCTTTGGGGATCGTAGTCACTGAGTTGTGTTCTTATTGTAGTTTGTTGTCAGTCTGGGGATACTCGTAATTTTTAAACTCTCTTCCCACCTTTTCCCAGCCTTCCTGCCTTTTCTGGCAGGTGAGGAGTTTGGGTGAGCGTGAAGTAGTTTTTCTGATCCAGTTGCACACGATCTGGTTTGGTTCCTACACCTGGGTTTCTAAACAGTCACTTTAAGAGCAACACAAGTCTCAAGCTGCCTGGCGTGTCCTCCAGGAACATATCGAAAACAGAACTATAGAACCAGTATGGATTGCAAGATACTGGATATTGAATTTGTTGTCTAGTTAAATCCAAGTAATATGGCGCTTGTGACACGCTCAGTTATCTCTTTAGCAGCACAGTGTCGTGATTTGGAACGTAGCTCTGATAGTTATTAAAAAAATCTCATATAATAACTAAAAATAAATATTTTATCATTCTGAAAGGTAAGTTGTCTTCAGAGCTCTGGCTTCATAAACATTTGTGCCGTAGTTATCAAACAGTACACACACCAGACAAAGAGTCACTAATGTGAGCAAAATTATGATGTATTTTTTTTGTTTTTCAAAAAAGATCATATTTTTGTAATTTTTAAGTGTATTTCTTGAAGCCTGAAGCCCAGCTGCTGTGAGATTGTTTACCCCAAGTATGGCCAAAGCTCCACCTGTCCCAGGATACATTCAGCATCGTGTAACCACAGATCTCTAGGAAGACAGTAAGAAATGGGCAAACATGCGATACCTTTGTTATATATTGTCCCAACTTCCCAGAAATTTGAGGCTTGGGGGCTTCTTGAAACAGAGGAATTTAACAACTGTCAGTGTTAGGTTTTTTTTTCCTTTTGCCACTGTTTGTCCAGCATCGGGAGTTCCTTCTCTTCAGTTTTAAGCGATCTTTTAATTTCATTTGATGCCTCTGTAATTGATATGTTGTAAGAGACAGTGAAAGTCATTCCTTATCCACCTTCCTCTGTGCCATTTGTGCTCTAGGACGCCTGCTATCATCTCCAGTCCAGGCTGAACAACCATTTCTTGTATAAAAGCTGCTCTGTACTTTTCATAACGTTTCTTGTCCTTCTCCGACCCTTCGCCAGTGCGTCTGGTTTTGAGAAGGGAGGGAGAAAACCTGTGTTTAGTGTGAAAGATGCGTTACTACCCGTTTACGCAGTGACGTAAAGGTGTGGTGTCTCCTCAGCGCTCCTGACTTTAGTGGCATACATAGGTAGATTTCCCTGCAGATCTATCATTAAGGTCTCACTCGTACCGACTCTTCTCCCAGTCACATCTTCCCTCTGCTCGCAATTTGTGAGTTCCTGCTGTGAATCTGCCGTCTTGTCGCTGTGGTTCTCTTGGAGCAGGCAGATGTTATTGGCTTTGAGCCCTGGTTCATGTCATAGATATGAAAAGGGAGCTAGAACTGGATTGGAAATCTTTGAAATAAAAGATAAATAAAATACTAAATAAATAAATAAAGCTTTCACCTGGATCTTTTGTTTTAAACAGAATGTTGTTTTGTAAATGCATATTAAGTGAAAGCACATACTGAAGAATTGGACTGTATTTTTGTGTTCAGTGGTGGGCTGTCTGCACTGAATACCATGTATCTGATTTCTATTCTGTTCTAAAAATTAGTTTTAAGTAAAAGAAGATGAAAACTGAGGTATTGAAAAATGATTGACTTCTGTTAATTTACTCTTTACTTTCAATAGGCAAGTCCATGAGGTCCAATCTTACATGGGGCGCCTGGAGACTTCAGACAAAGAGTCAGTGCACTGTAAGTAATTAATTTCATTTCATTTTAGTTGGAAAAGCCCCTCAAGCACATCGAGTCCAACCGTTCCCCCAGCCCTGGCACTGCCCCATGTCCCTGAGAACCTCATCTCCGTCTGTCCAACCCCTCCAGGGATGGTGACTCCAGCACTGCCCTGGGCAGCCTGTTCCAATGCCCCACAGCCCTTTGGGGAAGAAATTGTTCCCCAGATCCAACCTCAACCTCCCCTGGCGCAACTTGAGAATTAATTAAAGAGAAAAGTCCCACTCTAGTACTGATGGATTTAACTTGCATCTTTAACCTTGTATACTTCATCATTGTATTTGTAATCATTATTGGAACAGATTTGGCCCTTCAGTCATTGTGATAGCTGGTGAGACACATCAGCGCTTTGGAACACATTAAATTATTTTACTATTTGACTTCACTAAGGTGATGTTTTGTGTGAAGGACAGAGTGGAGAAGACAGAACAAGAGTTTACTTCAAATCATCTTCATATTGCCATTCTTTAACTGACAGTGCTAACTGTGAGTGCTTCTACAATGACTTGATACGGGAATGCCAGATACGTTCAACGTAAACAGGTTAAAAAACCTCACTTTGATGAACTCATGGAGGTAAAACAAACACGTGGATGCAGACAGAACTGCAAATTGAAGACGTCACCAGGCTAGTTTACTACAAACTCGAAAAGCTGAGAAGCGTGATTCTATTATCTGTCCTATTATTTTGCTGCTCCTTAAGCACACAGGATCACGGAATGTTAGGGATTGGAAGGGACCTCGAAAGATCATCTAGTCCAATCCCCCTGCTGGAACCACTAATTGGCAGTATTCTCCCAAAGATGCATAGTCCACTGTCTGGGGAAAATGCTGCAATTTCTTGTGCAGGAATTGAAGTAGGATGATTTGGATAGTTCCTGCTTGCATCGGGGTCAGAACCTGTGATTCCATCTGCTTATGAGAAATATGTGGAACAGCTGCGTCTGACATTGCTTCAGTAAATTTGGACTGTGACCCCATGCTCATAAAATGACCGTAATAAAATACTGTGACATTGGCAGGTGTATTTTGGACCTGTGTTTGAACACTTAATTCCTGTGTGAGTAATTGCTAATGGGCCTTGGGAGAAACTGCTGCAGTGACAGCAGACAGCACTGATGGAATAAGTTTATGCACATGTCAACTGACTTCTCTTACGCCAAACACATTTCTGAAGCATGACTTTGGCTATGATAACTTTTCCTATAAAAAAATAACGACTTGTTTCTGTTTTTTGTGGTGCTTGTACTACTAGTACAATACCAGGCTGTCTGGGCTGCTGTTCACTGGCTGTGATTTCAGAGCCCTTTGAAAATTAATGTAATTTGCCATCTTGCCTCTGCTACTTGAGACCATTTCACGGGATAGGATTATGTACCATCTTCCATAGTCAATAAATGAACATACTGTTCTTATGTATATATTATATAAAGATACAGATACATGTTATAGGTATTAGTATTTCCGAACTTATGGGAAAAAGGATTATCATTTGCCTGAAGAGCAGGAATAAGAGCCAGGAAATCACAGTTTCTGTTGCAGCTTTCTTTTTCCAACTTGTGCAAATCCCTTCTTGCTCAGAAAAGTATAAGATGACCAAGATATTGTTGCTGTTGTTCGGACTGGCAAGATCTGTTGTAATTGTCTATCTGCTCTCCCCGTTGCTTTCCTGTTAGTTTAGCTGTTCTAAATGCTGGAGAGATGAATTAGAACAATTTGATTTGTGTGTGTGAGTTGGTTACTCTGTGTGAGATCAAAGGGCAAAGAAAAGGGTTGTATGTGCTGTTTGCTTTTCCTGGTTCTGCAGAATGCGATTTTCTGGAAAGTCCTGAGACACTGTGGAGTGGTTAGTTGGTTAATATTTTTCTATATACTTATTTAGTCTAAATGCAAAATACGGACAAAGAGAGTCTATAGGATTTAGTGATGATTTATGCTGGGTCTGACCGTGGCATTTTGAGATGTCAGGACTGTCCTCATGACTGCATGGACGTGATGGTGCTTCTGTCCTCGAATAATCGGCCCGTGGACATGCTCTGAGGGTGCGGAGCGTCAGCTTACAGCTCACCTTCCTTACACAAGGCATTTCAGATAATTAATAGCGCTCCTTTTCTGTGTAATTCTGTTAGTTGTGACGTGCTGGATTGTGACATGGTCAGAAAACATGGTTGGCACATAAGGAAGTTCTGGGCTTCCCAGTTTAAGAAGGACAAGGAATTACTGGAGAGAGTCCAGGGAGGGACACAAAGATGCTGAGGGGTCTGGAGCATCTTTGTGATGAGGAGAGACTGAGAGAGCTGGGGCTGTTGAGCTGGAGAAGAGAAGCTGAGAGGGATCTGATCAATGGGATCAATATCTCAGGGTGGGTGTCAGAGGATGGAGCAGGCTCTGTTCAGTGGTGCCCAACACCAGGGTGAGGGGCAACGGGCACAGACTGAAACACAGGAGGCTCCATTGGAACATGAGGAGAAACTTCTTTCCTTTGCGGTGCCAGAGCCTGGCCCAGGCTGCCCAGAGCGGGTGTGGAGTCTCCTTCTCTGAGACATTCAAACCTGCCTGGACCAACCCTGTGTGATCTGCTCTGGACTAGATGATCTACAGAGGGTCCTGCAACCCAACCAGCCTGGGATCCTGTGATTCTATGAAGGGAGTTGTGGCTTGTACCAATTTTGCTGCACAACGACTCCAGTAACCAAAAGCCTGTGCCTCTTTTTCTCCAGTTGTATCAGTTTCCGACCTCATTAAAGTACAATTATGTGAGTCTGTGTCATGTACTATTGCCCCTCTGCTATTTCTATGCACTTTATCAGGAACAATTGCAGTGTAGGTGATTAGAGGCAATTATTTTGTAGCCTTGTTTTTCCACCCGCCAGGGATATTCAACCCTTTTTTGGCCCTGTTTTTCTGAGGAGTTTCTCCAATCTGCCAATTCCTATCAACTCTTAATCCTGCCCATGCTCTGTCAGTGTCTCCTGTGATTGGAATGGATGAGGTGTATTAACTTAGAGATTTAAATCACCATTGTGAGAATCATCTTGTGTGAGCTAATCCTGCTGACGCAACAAGAAGGGGATGCAGGGGGGAAGTGGGAGCTTTAAATCATAATACATGGAGCTGAGAGGGAAACGGGCTCAGATATCTTGAAAGAGCAGGGGCTTTCCTGGCTCACTTCTCAGAGGAGGAGAAGGCAGGAGTCTCAGATTATTGAGTGAAATAAGTAGCTTTTTCATGGTATGTATGATTCTCAGTTATCTGTTTGTTTTCCATCCTGTAAGGATTTGCATCTGCCAGGTTTTACATACTGATTTGAATGCTTTTCAACTTTTACCTTCACTCAAATTGCAGGTCGTTAATTCAATTCACATTTTTATTTCCTTGCAGTAGTAGAAAATGAGATTCAGGCAAGAATAGACAATATATTCAGCAACTTGGAGCGTCTGGAAATCCTGTCGAGCAAAGAACCTCCCAATAAGCGGCAGAATGCTAAACTGTAAGTTCACCTTCTTTGTTATGATAGTGTAGTCTGTGTAATTATTTTCATTAAAGTTATTGAAGCCCTTTGCCTTTTGTTTTAAGTTAAATCTTTAATGCTTCACGTAACTTAACTCTGTAGCAAAATTGAGGCAGGGAGGCAAAATCACTTTCTTACGTTTCACCACAGGCTGGTGATGGAGCTGGATTCATGGCTCTGTTCTGAGATGAGCAGAACATAGCACTTGGATGCTTAAAAAATGTCTACTTTATATGGCATTTGATTTAGTGGCTTTTGTGAAGGTAAGGAGTAAAATTATCTCAATTGGTGTCATTTTCTCTGGACTGTTTTCCTGGCTGTTGGTGACTGAAATAAGGAGGTTTGTAAAGTGAGCGCTGGTTTGAGCAGGAGATCGGGCCAGAGACCTCAGGATCTTATGTCCTAATTTATTCTGTGACTCTACTACTAATGTCGATGTGGCCGAATGGTGATATCTGCTGTATTGGCTGGTGACTTTTATACCTCTCTTAATGAAAACTCAGACTTACGAACATAGTGCTAACTAATGAAACTCCAAAGCTTAATCTTTTGTGTGAATGGGGGTAATAAAATAAAACTCTTTGAATATTTTCCCTTATCTGTGTTAAATGAGGAATGTGTATATAAAACTCCTGAAGGGACATGGGATAGGATGTCCAGGCTCAGGAATTCTGCTCCATATTCTGTAGCCCCCACTTAAATATTCACCTCTTCAGTAGAAAAATGAGTCATGGAACATCTAAGTCTGGAATACAGGCCTAACATTAAATGTCCTTTATCTTCTAGATAAATAGAACCCAACATTCTTTATTATTTTTATCTGTTAATTTATAATGCTCCATTGTTTATATAAAACCACCAGAAACGAATGGTATTTTTATCCCTGGGAATGTCTTCCTGTCTTTGATCCTTTGTAGCCGAGTTGACCAGCTGAAGTATGATGTGCAGCACCTGCAGACAGCCCTGAGGAACTTCCAGCATCGCCGCTATGTCCGGGAGCAGCAGGAGCGGCAGCGGGAGGAGCTGCTTGCGCGTACATTCACTACTAATGTAAATACTCTTTATTGTAGATCTCTGTTCTAGACGCCGTAGCCTTTCAGAGAAGTTTCAGGCAGGACGTAGGTTTGACTTGATTAAATTGCTGCTGTGAGATGTAAACGGAACAAAGAGAGGAAAGTATAACAATACACGTTGAAAAAGTGCAACTTCCTCATGAGGAAAAGTTTGTCTATTAGAGGCAGCAGTAAAAACGCCAGAAACTGCTGCTCTGTTTTATCCAGTGCCATTCTGCCTGACTTACATAGCCATTTCAAAATGAGGTAGGTACCAGTGTACATTTTACTTGGATTTGTGTCAAATGTCTTTGTCAAATCCTGAGATTTATAAAATATCTGGCTTTTATACACTCTGCCGTCAGTAGATGTCAGCAAGCTTTCATTTATCCAAGTATAAATCACACTGCTGGGGAAAAAACCTTCCTTTTAACCTGTAAACCATTCAAAAGTTTTTAATGACGGGAATGTGTTCCCACTTGTTCTTGTTAATTTTTAGTTCCTGCATTGGGAATTCCCCGCAGTGCAAATTCCTGGAGGAATTTTGCTCTGAATAATGTAGGTTTGCTTTCAGATTTCACTTTTCTGTAACTCAAAAGCTATTTTTGTTTGTTTGTTTGTTTGTTTTGTTCAAAGCGTGTAACCTACCATTCCGGTTCTTGTTGTCATTCACTGTTAGGGCAAGGAAGGGCGAATATGAGCGGTCGTATTTTCTTGAGATTGGGCAATTTTGATGTACTTCACAAAGCTGACATAAAGATGACATTTTGTTGGCTATTTCAAAATTACAAACAAGGCTTGAAAGGAACACCGATATTTGAAGCTTGGTTTGTTTTCAAAACACTGTGGTGTTCCTCTGCAAATATGGAAAAAATTTCCTGTAGGAAATCTTGTTGTCCAGAAATAAAACACGTGTAAGTGGAACAGTTTTGAAGAGCAGTAGCAGGCTTGCAAATACAAAATAGGTGGCGAGTTATTTTTTTTCTCCTTTAGTTGCTGAAAGGTGCCTGAAGATGAAAAAAAAAAAAGCCTGGTTATTTTTTCTTTCTTTTAACTCATTGTTGTAAAAATGTGACTTTTAAAGTACAATATCCTTTAATTGGAAAATGATGATTTATTTGTCAGGGTTTGGCCAGTCTGTTTTGGTTAGAAGTTTACACAGTTTCAATTTACATACTAACCTATTCTATTAAATAGAAAACTCAGCTGAGCATGTCAGCATCCTGAATAAATCACTGTAACATACATAACAGCTTTCGAAAGCTGTAGCAGTGTTCTGAACATCATGCTTAATTTGAAGATAAATATGGTCTTTAACACCTTCTCTTGTACCGTTCTGGAGAAAACCACTAACAGCAAATGAAATGGATGATGAGGAGGATCAAAAATCTGCTTTGCTACTTTTCTTGCTGCTTTGTGGTCTCTTAAAAACCCTTGCAAATGCTTCATATAGGAAATGGAATCCCTGATGATTTGAAGTTTAATAAATATCTGAAATAATAGCCATTCAGAAGCAAATCCAAGTGCTTCTGCTCTGCAGACTTGTGTAAAACAAGTCACTTGTTTGAAGCTTGGGGCTTCGTTACCGTTTGATCAGAGATTGTTGTGCTGTCACAGCTTCTTCATCAGCTTTGACCCTGCAGCTGCTGACAGCTCTGCCCTTTATTCTTCATCCTTTTACAGAACGCAGAGAACTCACCCAGGCAGTCCAGCATCTGACACTGGACTGTGAATGTCATTCCCGTATTAATATTATTTTATAATTTGGTGTTGTGACATGCGTGTAACCCAGAGCTGACAGTCAGCTGTAGGGTATAAACCACCTAAATGTGAATTCCCTATTTTGGTAGTTCTTATTCTGAGTACGTGGACTCAGGTAGGCCAGCGTTTCCACTCTTACCAGTATCGTGAATCCTGTTTGTAAAACCGTGTGGGAGCGATGAGCTGTTATCTTGACTCCCTCCATGGAATGGTGTCCAGGGAAGATTAAACCGGAGGCCTTTGAAAGACAAAAGTGATCGCATCCTCTGACTTCTTGTGCATTCCAGGTGCCAGAATTTTATCCAGTTATTTCCATTTCAAGATTCATAGTTTCTAGTTGAGCTAATGCATCTTCTCTGGAAAACAGTTAATTTATTTTATTTTTAAGTAAGGCCTTGAGTGATGAGTGAGTCAGACCTCCAGGGAACTAGGCTCATGTCTGCTTGCCCTCACCATCAGAAATGTGCACCATGTTGTAAATTCATAGCATGTCATCATCCAGACGTTGTGTTTTGCAGGCCTTTTGTCGCTTAGAAATGTGGTATTAAATCTTTCAAGAGTCTTTCACTTGCAATGATCAAATGACTCCTTGTTAAACACCTTCTCTTAATGTTCTCTCTCGTAACACCCTCTCCTACATATATTATAAACTGAGATTATAAAAAAATCTCCACTTTTAATCTGACCTTTTATGCCTTGAGTTCTAATTGCAGTTGAACTTTGCCTTTTGGCTTGCTTCCTGTAGGCTTCTCTAAATTACTTTTTCCCTCAAATATCACTGTTGTATTTACTATCCTTATGAAAAAAAAATGTTTAAAACATCCTTCCAAGCCCTGTCGAGTTTTTGCCAGATTTGTTTCTGCATGTTCTTTTTTCTGGATCTATGTGAGCGAGCAGGCAAGGTAACTGAGACCCTGCGTTTCCCCCACAGGACTCTGACACCACCATCCCGATCGACGAAACGTTACAGTTTAATGAATCCCTCCAGAATGCCCATCGTGGCATGGATGATCTTATTGGCAGTGGGACCAACATCCTGCAGGGCCTGAGGGACCAGAGAGTCACGTTAAAGGTGGGGGCATCACATTTTACCAAAAAGACCCCACGTTTTTCTGTTTATGATGACCAGGATAAGTAAAATAAATACATGAGTTTGTTCCAGTACACTGCTTTGAGCTGAGAATACCGGGAAAGGCCCAAACTCCATTTTAACTAAACCTGAAATATTTTTTGAAATTATTTTATCATCTTATTAGGAACATCTTTAAGCTCTTTTTGTGGCTGGACAGCCAAGAGGTCTTCACCTGCACAGCACTTAAAATCCGGAGTGCTTAATGTTACGTTTTGTTCTGTCATGGGGTTTTTGTTTGTTCGTTTGGGGGTTTTTTTGTTCAAATGCAGAATGGGAAATAATGGTTAGCTTGCAAATAGATGTTGATTCAGCTGAACATCACTCAGAGCAACCCCAAAGCTGGCATAAAGTACTTGTGTTTAAGATTAGTAATAAAGATAGTACTCCCTGAGGTCTAGTGCACCTCAACAATATTATCTTTCCCCAAATACTGTTAATGACAGCTGTATTTCTTCATGTCTCTTAAATATGTGCCTTTTATTTTAAAGACCATTCAAAGTAGTGTTAAATTTTAAGCAAATAGCTCAGAGATAAAAAAGCTTTTTTAATAAGAAATAGGTGTTGGGGGAAAGTTGGATCTCTGAAAAATGTGGGGAAATTCCTGTCTGTGTTGTATTTATCTTCTGATGAGGATAATGATTGTAGTCTGTTTTATGATATTGGTTTAGTTTGAGATGTACCTACCAGAGGATTTAGACGTTTTAATTGAGAACATAAATCCCTACATTTGGTCAGATGAATCGCACCTTAGGCTCCATGGATTGCGGTCAGCCAGCTGCACACAACCAAGTTGTACGCATGTGTGGGTCTCACCGCTAATGCGCAGAGACATTTTCCTGGAGCAACTTCTAGTACCTGTGATGCCCATTTCTTAGGAGTTACCGGAGCTGGGTGTTCACAGGACAGAGTTGACAGGTGCTTATTTTAATCCTAATGTTGCAATGCACAAGCCAGGCACGTCCTGTCTGGGTCACAGAGGTCCAGGCTCCCTCGTGTCCCCAGGCAGGGGACAGGGCCACCGCAGGGCACAGTGGCAGAGGACACTTGTGAGCTGTGTGTAGCACTGGGGGGCTTTGGTAGCTGGTCATGTTGGTTTGGGGCATCCAGTCATTAAAGTGCACGAGGGTACATGTGCTTCACACAGAGAGTGGGAGGTTGGTGGTTCTACACGATAAGTCACTGATTCAGGGTGATCTCTGCCGAAGGACAAGGAATTACTGGAGAGAGTCCAGGGAGGGACACAAAGATGCTGAGGGGTCTGGAGCATCTTTGTGATGAGGAGACACTGAGAGAGCTGGGGCTGTTGAGCTGGAGAAGAGAAGCTGAGAGGGATCTGATCGATGGGATCAATATCTCAGGGGGGGTGTCAGAGGATGGACCAGACTCTGTTCAGTGGTGCCCAACGCCAGGGTAAGGGGCAACGGGCACAGACTGAAACACAGGAGGCTCCATGTGAACATGAGAAACTTCTTTCCTTTGCGGTGCCAGAGCCTGGCCCAGGCTGCCCAGAGCGGGTGTGGAGTCTCCTTCTCTGAGACATTCAAACCCGCCTGGCCCGACCTGTGTGACCTGCTCTGGTGACCCTGCGTGAGCAGGGCTGGGCTGGGGATCTACAGAGGTCCTGCAACCCCAACCGTCCTGTGATTCTGTGAATGACAGAAGTACTTGGTATCTGGAGGGTTCCTGAGACATCACAAGTCAGAACTTCGCCGCGGCTGGCAAATATGAGAAGGGAACACTTGCAGGACCTGCTGCCTCAAAGACACGGAGAGAAAATGCTGTTTCTTGTTGTGGTCAGAACTCCTGACTTGCTGCTTTTGCTGGTTAGATCGCAGTAACGTGCCTGGACTCCTGTTAGATTGTGATGGGCCTCCTGCAGATGTGATTGCCCTCAGCTTGGGGCAAGTCAGGGATACTTTGATTCAGAACTGTGATAGTGAACTGTTGGTGTCTCTGCCCACGGCTGCTGATACTCTAATTTTGGGAGCGCCACGTGCTTATGTTTTCAGGGGGATATTTCTTCTGACTCACAGATGAGGAAACATCTGTTCATATTCCTTTTCCCTTCAGCTTTTCTTACACTATCAATGACTTTGTTGCCCATTTATAAATCTGACAGAAGCAGCTAGCATGGAGAGAGCTTCTAAAGATAAATGGGTTAATTTGGAAGCATGTTAATCTATGTAACTTCTTGGGTATTGGATATAAATAGAGACAGGCACGAACCAAGTATTCCCAAATTGTCACAAGGTTTTAAGTGTTCAGTTGTACAATTCCACTGTTACACAGACTGCAAGAATTGAAGAGTCTTCACTTTCCTATTGTTTGCTTTCATTATAAAACTTAATATTTGTTTTCTCTTCTCCAAGCAAGCTTTTCTTTTATTCTGATGTAGTGCGAAAAGATTTCTCTAGAAACAGGAAAAGTGCAGAACATGAAAGTTTAGTATCCAGAGGTTTAACGTGAGGTGTATGAAATGAAGGTGAAAAATGTGATTATGTTTTATCAGCTGAGACATGACCTGATTTCAGCCAAGAGCCTGAATACCTACACAGTGTTCTACAGAAGAAAACATTTATCTCATTTGGTATCACAAATTTTACGGATTGAGAAACTGTTTGTTGCATGTATGTCCAATATAGTTGATATAAATTCTGTCCTCAGCTTCTCTGATCTTAGGTCAGGTTGATATTCAAAACAACTCCTAAATTTCACCTTTTTATTCTTTTGAGACCAAAGATACGGTGGACTGTGAGAACAGAAACTGGAGCGTTTTTAAAGTGTGCTAGTAGAGTATTGTGATGGGAATCTGTGCTATTGACCTCGCTCAGAAAACAAATAACTGAAGTCTTGCAGCTTTCTGAAGCAGGGTGTTCTGTAAGGACTTGGACCAGAATTCAGTTTGAGAGAGACCACAGGTCTGTTACCGTCACCATGATGTGACAAGGCTGCTCTCTAGCAGAACCCACCTTGGTGCGCGTCATAGAATCATAGAATCATTTTGGTTGGAAAAGCCCCTCAAGCGCATCGAGTCCAACCGTTCCCCACCCCTGGCACTGCCCCATGTCCCTGAGACGCTCATCTCCGTCTGTCCAACCCCTCCAGGGATGGTGACTGTTTTGTGGTCACTGCTGATGTGGTGGGATCCATGTTATTAACGATACCAACTGTGTCAGCAGTGAAACCAAATAGAAGTGTGTCCCTGCCTGCAGTTCCCCTGCTAGCAGTCTACGTTCAGTGCTTTTCTCCAGAAGGATTTCTTGAAATTGCATTAATTGCACTTTTTTATGCCTTTTCTTTGCGCTCTATCATTAGCCTTACAAGTTTCTGGACAACCTTTTCAATCTCTTGTTGGTATGAACTGGACTTCAGCAGTTCTGCACGAAAGGTCTGATCAGGAAGCTCCAAGCTCTTGTTAGACTGAATGCCTGAAAAAGGGCCAGAAAACTCTTAATGCCTCTGCAGGGAGTGCACTTTCTGTGAGCCACTCTTTATGATCTCTGGCCAGACAGATTGTTTCGTATCTTTAACCACATTCCTGTTCGTGTGTGAATTAATTAGTCTCATCATCTAGCTATTAATATTTCCAGGGTCCTATGGGCATCTCCTCCTAAATTGTTTTGGCTGATGGCAAGTTCCATCAATCAGAATTCATCACTTGCCACCCCTGATGAAATATTCTTGGACTGTGGAATAAGGAGTGATGGACCGTGAGGTTAATTGTTTCTTTGCTTTGTCTTCCTAGGGTACTCACAAGAAGATCCTGGATGTTGCCAACATGTTGGGTTTATCCAATACAGTAATGCGGCTGATTGAGAAGCGAGCCTTTCAGGATAAATACTTCATGATCGGGGGAATGATTTTGACTTGTGTAATTATGTTTCTCGTCGTGCAGTATCTGACATGAGCTCCTGAACTATTGCCGGAGGAGATCGTCCTTTGGAGCAAGACGGACTGTCCTCCAGACTGTTTTTTCCTCTGAGTCCTGCTTTGGATGAGCCCGTCCTGTGAACTTCAGAGTTTACAAATCACACTCGGACACGCGTCTTGTGGAAAGCACGTAGGGAAACAAATTGCTCTGGGGACACTGTAGTTGAGAATAGCCCTATAAAAATAACCCTGGCCTTACTGCTCTCACTTGATTGTCTGCAAGTTTACAAATCTGGTTAAATAGGAAGCAGAATTGAAAATTTGGCCCCACTGTACTGCAAGGTAGGAGTGTCCTTTTGGGTAGAGAGGGATAAGAGGGTGCAAAGGCCGAGTAGAAGATGTAGTGAGCAAGAAGTGACCCTGATCACAGTGTTTTGCAACAAAAGAACGCCACGGAGGAGAATTCCGCATTGTTTGTGGGCACACTCCTGCCTAAGTGTGCAAAAAGAGGTGAGAACGGAAAGGAAGGGAAGGGTTCCCATCTGCAAACTCACCACTTTGCTTGGAGGGAGAAGGATTTGTGGGGAAGGGTCTTAACTCTCAAAGCACGGTTATAACCTCAGCTACCTTTTTTATTTGCGCATACAGTATTAACCAGCACAAATCTTCCCATTTTATGGTGAAATGCTTCTCATCTGAGGTGTGTTTTGGTACCTTTTAATGCCCCGCTGCTTCCCAGTGGAAGCTGAACACTGTGCTCTGCTGCTTTCAGGCTGATGCAGCCTGTGTCATCTCGCTGTGCCTAGTACCAAATCCAGCCTCCGAAAACTGTAAGACTGCCATTTTTAATGCTAGTGCACGTCACGTTTTGGTGAGTTATATTCATTTTCCGAGGTGGCTGGTTCGGGTTTTGTGCTCTGTAGCTGGTATTTCTTGCATTGATGAAGCAGGCAAGTCCTTGCCTTGCTCAAATTCAGATTTGTGACTTTTACATTCATGGAGCTGGAATGGGCTCTCTCTGCCGTTCTTTATGTTCAGAATCACAGTGGGATCAGGGCAATGAACCTTTCACTTAAAATCAGTTGTTGTCAGAAGAGTTTCCTGAAGTTACGTGCCTTGGGATGGTGAACGTCCCTCATCCTTGGAAAGGGTTTCTTTGCATTATCCTTTGTACCTGCAGAATTACTGTGAAAGACGTTCTAATTTGTGTCATCTCACAGAGGTGACAGCCGGCTTTGGTTGTAGGTGTCTGTCCACACGTGAACGCTCACAGTTGTGAAATGCCTCAGTGTTTAAATGTGCCGCTGCTTTCCCTGCAGACCGTTTGAACGGCCATCCTGAGATTTTGGGCATCACCCATTTCCATCAGACTTCAGAGACATTCCCACCCCCATTTGTGTGCAAGTCCAGAGCATTTCCAGATGTGTGACAGTGGCACAGAAGTGTCACATTTAGATGATGTGGCATAATGCTGGCAATTCCTTCGTTTTTCTTTCTGTCTGGAATGGTTATGGGTCTTTTAATTAGTAACATTACGAGTTCTGCATTCTGTCTTTGCTGCAATAAGCTTTGCTTTTATTATGTAGCACGTTGCAAACTTGGAGAAATAGTATAAATAGCTGTAAAAAATGTATTTCAGTTAGTATGGGCAAGTGGAATGGTCGGGTTCACACCCGGAACCCAGGGCAGGGGAAATCAGCCGTCAGCGCTGCCTGCACCGCAGACACGAGGGGCCAGGACACCATCAGCACCTAAATAATCCTGTCGGATGGTTCAGCAGAAGAAACCAGGAAAGCCTTAGAGCTTGTAGAGTGTCTTTAATCTAAATCTTAGATATAAGTTTACCTTAAATTTACTTAAAATACGAAATCTGATGGATTTAGGATACTATGCGCTTGAGAGGGCAGCTTCTATGAGATCAGCTGGGTACCTTGTCAGGGATCCTGGGCAAATCTTTTTCTGTTCTGATAAACTGGTCCTTGATTTTACAATTTTATGCTTTGGGGCTTAAAGGACGGCATTTGACAGTGTTTAGAATTTATGTAGTTGTGACCCGGCGTAGCAGGATTTGTCTTGTACCAAAGTGAGACTCTGGCCTATTTGTTTCCTTCTTTGGCTTGTGGTAGGAGCCATAAAATAATTGGAACTGGATTTTTTTTTTTTTTTTTGAGACTAGCTGGGCATTTTCATACGTGTTTTTGTGTTCTTTTATTTCGCCCTTTTAGAGTTTTCTTGTTCCCGTGTAGGCTCATGTCCCTTTTTTAAGCAGCGTCCTTGCTCTTCACTCTGTCTAAAGGTGAGATGTGGGGCTCGAAGGAACCACTTAGGTAAGTGGATTTGATGACGTGCAACTTCAGACAAATCTGTACCAGATGTTAAGTCCAAAGTGATCTACAAGAGCATCTGCTCTCAGACGGTTGGTGTAAAACCCTCAAACCTCTGTCATTGCGGTTGCAGCACAGGTGGGATCAAGATCTCCACTAACATGAGACAGAGCTGAAACGCCGGTGGCTTTACTCCTGTTGCTGCTACAACTCTCTGTAAAGTTCCTTTTCTTACTAAAGGCCACATTTCCTTCGACAGAGCTGTTTTGCATCTGAATGTCTGTGGCACAGCAAGTGTTTGAGCTGTTGGATGAACTGCTCTCTCATGGGGCGACACTGTGGAAACTAACTTGCCTCTGGGGAAAAAAAAAGCAAACCAAACATTTTACCAATATTTTATACATAAAGGGGCAAGGGTGGGACATGCTGTGATTCATGTGATGTATTATGTGAATAAAGATTTTTCAACCAAAATGAAGTTTTTTACCGTGACTCAGGAGAAGGCACCAGCAGGGAGAGGTCGCAGCTGTGGAACTGCCCGTGTCTGTCTGTCTGTCGCAAGGACGTGCGTCCCACCATGATGGGGGTTTGGAAGGTGGGGAGAGGGTGTGCGCCGGCTCCAGAGCGGGTGCTCCCAGTGATGCGCTCACTGGTGGGACTGGTGGTGACACGCGTCGTGGTTTAACCCGAGCTTCAATACAACCACGACAGCCGCTTGCTCACCCCCTTCCCAGCCCCCCGAAACAGGGGAGGGAATTGGGAGGGAGAAACTTGGATTGAGATAAACAGAGTTTAATAAAATAACAAATAACACTACTAGTAAATATATATCTATATATATATATGTGTGTGTGTGTATATATATAAAATAGAAATAAAAGATACTCAAGGCAATTCCTCACGAACTCTGTCCACCCTGAGCAGCCAGTGCCAGGAAGCAGCACCTGGTCCTGAACTCAAAGAGAGAAAACATGACACTCAGAGAGAGAAAAGAGGAAAAAGGCAGAAAAGCCCAGAGGCCTCTGCAAAACGGCAAAAGGCCGAACTGAACGTCCTGAACAGAACTCCCCCAGCTCTGACAAAAAGAGCGAAGAGGCGAGAGAGGGACCGGAAAGTCCTGACTCTCCTTAAATCTGAAGCCTGACGCTAACGGGCTGGAACGCTCTCATTGCTCAGTCTGGGTGTCAGTCCAGCTCTGTCCATCCACCCCCTTTGGGCTGGAACGCTCTCATTGCTCAGTCTGGGTGTCAGTCCAGCTCTGTCCGTCCTCGCTGCCTCACACGTGTGGGCAGAGCTCAGAGTGTCCTTGGCTCTCAGACCAGAGGAATTACAAACATTAACTCTGTGCTGGGCTGTTATCTTCTTGTTCTCAAACTAAGTCCAAACAATGACCGTGCTAGCTATGAGATAGGAAGGTTTCTAACTGCATGAAGAAAAATAATCCATTTTCAGTCAAACCAGCATGTGGCTGGTGATGTGGCCCTGGAAGGAAATATAACAAGGGAAAATGTAGAGTCTTGCATCTGGGCAGGAACAACCCCAGGTTCCAGTACAGGCTGGGGAATGACCTATTAGAGAGCAGTGTAGGGGAAAGGGACCTGGGGCTCCTGGTGGACAGCAGGATGACCATGAGCCAGCACTGGGCCCTTGTGGCCAAGAAGGCCAATGGCATCCTGGGGTGTATTAGAAGGGGGGTGGTCAGTAGGTCAGAGAGGTTCTCCTTCCCCTCTACTCTGCCCTGGTGAGACCTCATCTGGAATATTGTGTCCAGCTGTGGGCCCCTCAGTTCAAGAAGGACAGGGAACTGCTGGAGAGAGTCCAGCGCAGGGCCACGAAGATGATTAAGGGAGTGGAGCATCTCCCGTGTGAGGAAAGGCTGAGGAGCTGGGGCTCTTTAGCTTGGAGAAGAAGAGACTGAGGGGTGACCTCATCAATGTTTATAAATATATAAAGGGTGGGTGTCACGAGGATGGAGCCAGGGTCTTCTCGGTGACAACCAACAGTAAGACAAGGGGTAATGGGTTCAAGCTGGAACACAAGAGGTTCCACTTAAATATGAGAAGAAAGTTCTTCTCAGTGAGGGTGACAGAACACTGGCCCAGGCTGCCCAGGGGGGTTGTGGATTCTCCTTCTCTGCAGACATTCAAAACCCGCCTGGACGCCTTCCTGTGTAACCTCACCTAGGGGTTCCTGCTCTGGCAGGGGGATTGGACTAGATGATCTTTCGAGGTCCCTTCCAATCCCTAACATTCTGTGATCCTGTGATTCTGTGATTCTGTAAATGGTGGTGGGTCTCTGGCTGGGTGGTGGCACAGGAGGGTGGGTGCAGGGGAGACGCTGTGGGGATGACACCCAGGACCTCAGCCTGCTCTGCCCCATCCTCTTTGTCACCAGAGAGGGGACAGACCTTCCTGTCCTGCCCTCGGCCAGCTCGTGGGGCAGGTGGTGGCAGCTGGAACCCCCGTGTCCTGCTCAACCTCCTTCTATGTTCTAGTTAAGGAAGAACTTGAAGGGCAAAATGTGGCTG
Source organism: Caloenas nicobarica (assembly GCF_036013445.1). Lineage (NCBI taxonomy): Eukaryota > Metazoa > Chordata > Aves > Columbiformes > Columbidae > Caloenas > Caloenas nicobarica. The sequence goes on along the minus strand of NC_088268.1, from coordinate 1,202,107 downwards.
TTGATAAAGAGATCGTGGATTTAAAATGCGAGATCAAGGGGTTAGATTATCTTGCAATTATGTTTTGTTTTGCAGTAATTCAAGTTCCCCACAGCTACAAAACACTTACTAAATCAGAGAATATCAAGCAAAGAATGTGAAAACTTCAAAATTCATCCAGTGATGTGGGTATAAACTAGATAAATAGATCAGATCAGCTTTTGGCAGCCTGGTGAGCCAGGTCTTCACAGTTTATCCTCCTGGGTGGTCCCCTGAAGGACTTCACACAGTGAGCAGCAGCTCAGGCCTAGCGTCCTGGTGTTGTTAAAAACAAGACCAGTTTCTCTTTTAGTGAATTTTTCTTTCAGCTAAGTTCTTCGTAGTAACTGCACTTTTCTGAAGTTGAATACATGTTTTGGTAGACATAGCCATGGAGTGCAAGGTCGCTGATAAGGATGCACGTCCCGTAAGTGATGGGGGCAAGAAGGAACAAACTGAACAGGTGACTAAAACCGACCAGCTAAGTATTCCATCCCATCCACGTGATACTTCATATAAAATGGGAGATCACGAGGGTCTCGACCTCTCTTCGACTATGGCCGACATCTGGGGAGGACCCTGCCTGCCGTCCCCGTGATCTGAGGCCTGGTGACAGACCCCGCATCCTTGAATCCAGCTCCGGTTTGCTGCGGAGTCCAACCCAGGACTTCCAGGTGCCTGCCCTGCCGTTACTGGAGCAGTTCTGAGCTTTGCCACGGAATTCAAGATGGGTTGTATGTATTTTGTATTATTTTCTCTATTTTGTTAGTAGCATTAGTAAACCATTTAAAATTCTTTCCAACTTGCAAGTCCTCTCTTTTTTTGCCTCTCTTTGCCCTCCTATTGCCTTTCCTTACCGGGGGTGGGAGGGAGGGGGTTAACAAAACATCTGCCACGGTTTATTGATGCCCTGCAATCAAACCTTGACACCTAGAAACAGCATTGTTGATTCCTCAGTGTGCTTTACAGTGCGATTGCGTTTGTCGAGGAAATCTGGGAGGGTGTAAAAGAGAAAGGTAGAAGTTTTGACTAAGTGCAGTCAGTATTTTAGCAGTTAAAAACAGAGTGAAATGTGGCCAATGTATATACAGATTGGAGGGGGAGATAATGGATAATAAGATTATGATTTGGTGGGGAAAAATTAATTTAGAGGGAAGACAGTACAGATAAGTACTAGAGGGTGTGTGTACTTGTCTAATAACCAAAGCTTAATATGTATGCATATCTATGTATACTGTTGCCAAATGTTAACCATATAATGCACAATTACAAGAGAGATGTGTTAAAAATCAACGCCTCCTTTAGCGTAAAACAGAAGCAGTGGCAACACTGCCTATGACTATAATAATATTGAATGTCGCAACTGTAGGAGAAAAAAAAAACCAAAAAAGTCTCTTTGTGAGCTGTAACACAAGTCGGTGGTGACAGCGCTGTGTTTTCACTATAGCGCTGTGTGAGCATCACGGTTTTGGCAGCTGCTCTGCAGAGGGTGCTGCTGCCTCGCGCTGTTCGTCCGGCCCGGGGGTGCTGAGCTCTCCCTGCACAGCCCCCACCGCCCGGCCCAGCTCCAACACCAGCTCCTGCAGCCCTGGGTGGGCTCCTGGCAGCGATCACTGGGCTCCTGTTCCACCACCCTCTGTTGTCTTTGTACCTTGATGTAGGGAGGTGAAAAGCCAAAAGCAGAAGAGATGGGGGAGAGGGGAATAAAACAGTGACAGGGGATGAGAGAACAGTTACGTCATGTCAGTGTTCTGGAAATGGGCGGCAGAAATGACAACATGGCTGGACTTACTCTGTGCTGGTGCAGCCTCACCTGGAGCGTTCACTGTGTGCAGGGCTGGGGACGCAGGAGGAAAAGGAGATAAAGCTACTGGGGAGTGCCCGGAAGAGGCTCTGAAGCTGGTGAAGGGTTTGGAGGGGAAGCCGGATGAGGAGCGGCCGGAGTCCCTGGGTTTGTTCAGCTGGAGCAGAGGAGACTGAGGGCAGAGCTCATGGGGCTGCAGCTTCAGCAGGGGAGCAGGAGGGGCAGGGCTGAGCTCTTCTCTCTGTGACAGTGACAGAACCCAGGGAACGGCAGGAACATGTGCCAGGGGAGGGCCAGTTGGACATGAGGAAAAGGTTCTTCACCCAGAGGTGCTGGACACTGGAACGGGCTCCCCAGGGAGGTGTCACAGGCCCAACCTGACAGTGTTCAAGAAGAGACTGGACAACGTCCTCAGACCCACGGTGTGACCTGTGGGGTGTCCTGTGCAGGGACAGGAGTTGGACTCCATGATCCTGTGGGTCCCTTCCAGCTCAGGACATGCTATGATTCTATATGGTATCAGGCACACAGAATATATGGCAGGTATTATACAGTGTCAGACACACCAGTTGTGCTGGACCCAGTAAAGTGGAGCTGCTGCCCTTGGCTATCACGGTGTCTCCAGAGTAACTCAGGTGCTGGTGTGGTGCATCCCCCCAAGGGTGGCCGGGGCGGTGGGAGGAGCCCCAGGCAAAATCTCAGAGACCCCGTTTGTCTGCAGGGCCTGGGGTCCCCCCTGGTTTGGTGACGGGGCTCTGGGATGGGCATGGAAGCGCCCGTCTGCCTCCGGAACCCAAGCACGGGCACCAGCTGGAGCAGAGGCACGGACATCACAGAGCAGGCGATACCCAGCGGCTCGCGGCAGCGTTCTCAGGACAGGGACGTCACAGCAGCAAGGATGGGACCAATGGCCACGGTCCTTCCCACGGTGACCTGGGCACCCCAGGGAACAGGAGCAGCTGCCACGAGACACCCAGACAACAGCAGGGCTGGGAGCTCTGACTAGGAAGGTCCTTCCCGAACATGAGGTGAATGGGCTGGTTGCATCTACCTGCTCTGGATTGCACATGTCAGAGCTGCACACGGAGACGCCTCGTCTGCATCGTTTGGCCAACGCTTCCAAAGAGACACGCTCGGCTCTGCAGCTGTGGGCAGCCCAGGCAGCCACTGCTTTGATTTCCAGCCTGTTGCTGAGCGAGCGCTTGTAAATCATCTCCGAGCTGAAAGCGGGCTTGAGTTATAACCTGGACTAACAGCCAATAAAGGGGAACTGGCTTCTTAAATGTGGTTTGCTTGTAGCGTTGAGAGCTGGGGCCAGAGCCTGATCTCCCAGAAAAAGGAGACTTTGTGCCGCCTCCAGTAACCTCAGGTGGTCGTGCCTGCTGGAACCTGAAGTTCAGAAGCAGGAGGTGGTACCCTGAGGAGTTAAAGGAACCCCCACATACAACTAATCACTATACCTCAGGCTGAACTACTGCTGCAAAGCAAGGGGTATACCCAAAACACAATGGATGTAGTCTGGAGAGAGCCCCCAGGCAGCTGGGTCCTCACCACCACCCAGCTCTTCTCCTCCAGCCTTCCTGACCACAGAACAAAGGAGCTGGACACCGAACTCCAGAGGCAAAACAACGCTCAGAGCCTGTTCACCCTCCAGAACAAGTGTGATGGGGCGTTTTTGCAGCTGGTGCTTCCTTACCCCACCAGGTAGATCTGTCCCCTTCGTTCTCTCCCACCTCCAGCACTTCATGTTTGCTCATAAACACCCCCATGATGGAAAGTCTTCCTTGTTCCCTCTTTTTCTCTCACCCTCTTCCATTGTGCACTAGGTAGGAGCCAAGACAGTTCAGGACCCTTTATTTATCAATGGGCTGAGGCCAGTTGTCTGAGTCTCAACAAGGGCAAGTGCCGGCTCCTGCACCCGGGTCACAACAACCCCGTGAACGCTGCAGGCTCGGGGAGGAACGGCTGGAAAGTGCCCGGCACAGAGGGACCTGGGGGTGTTGGTGACAGCGGCTGAACATGAGCCAGCGTGGGCCCAGGTGGCCAAAAAGACTAACAGCATCCTGGCTGGCAGGCCCAGGGCAGTGACCGTCCTGTGCTGGGCTCTGGGGAGGCCAAACCGCGAATCCTGGGGGCAGTTCTGGGCCCCTCACGCCAAGAAAGGCCTTGAGGTGCTGGAGCGAGTTGAGAGAAGGGAACGGAGCTGGTGAGGGGCTGGAGCACAAGTGTGATGGGAGCGGCTGAGGGAGCTGGGGGTTCAGCTGGAGAACAGGAGCTGAGGGGAGACCTTCTGATCTCTGAGCTGCCTGAAAGGAGCTTGGAGCCAGGGGGGGTCGGGCTCTGCTCCCCAGGAACAAGCGCCAGGAGCAGAGGAAACGGCCTCAAGTTGCGCCAGGGGAGGTTGAGGTTGGATCTGGGGAACAATTTCTTCCCCAAAGGGCTGTGGGGCATTGGAACAGGCTGCCCAGGGCAGTGCTGGAGTCACCATCCCAGAAGGGGTTGGACAGATGTGGAGATGAGGTTTTCAGGGACATGGGGTAGTGCTAGAGTTAGGTTATGGTCAGACTCAATGATGTTAACAGTGTCTTCCAGCCAAAATGATTCTATGATTCTATACATGGACAGACTGCAGCCACGAGTGCATATCTGTGGGATCACATCCACCTGTGTTCGTCTCTAGATCATGGGGAAAGGTTGGGGGTAACGAGGAGAATGGGGCGCCACTGGCTGTGACCAGAGGACTGCACGACTTGTGGGTCAGCAACAAAGGGCCCAGAGACCTCAGCAGTGCAAACCAGAAGGGGTGTCTGAAAGAACCAAAGCCAGCCATCCAGATCTTGACCCTGAAAAGATGCACAGCTGGGGGTAGAGCTCCCCCTTCTTCCCCCAGCACAGTGAAAAATAAAGGAATCTGCATGCAGGCTTTGGTTATGTGAGGGGGAGGAAAGGGGCTTGTCTCCTCCTCAGTGCTCTGGAACTGGTGGGAGGGGAGTCTGGAGAAAGGACGTGTCTCCTGTGGCAGTGGAGTGCAGCTCTGCTGAGGGAAACGTGCTGCATCCTGCAGAGAACAGCAGGGACAGTGCAGGAACTGGCAGGAGACAGTTTGTCAAGAGAGGTGAATCCTCCCCCTCTGCTCTGCCCTGGGGAGGCCACGTCTGCAGAACTGGGTCCAGTGCTGGGCTCCCCAGTGTAAGAAGGACAAGGAATTACTGGAGAGAGTCCAGGGAGGGACACAAAGATGCTGAGGGGTCTGGAGCATCTTTGTGATGAGGAGAGACTGAGAGAGCTGGAGAAGAGAAGCTGAGAGGGATCTGATCAATGGGATCAATATCTCAGGGTGGGTGTCAGAGGATGGACCAGACTCTGTTCAGTGGTGCCCAACGCCAGGGTGAGGGGCAACGGGCACAGACTGAAACACAGGAGGCTCCATCTGAACATCAGGAGAAACTTCTTTCCTTTGCGGTGCCAGAGCCTGGCCCAGGCTGCCCAGAGCGGGTGTGGAGTCTCCTTCTGAGACATTCAAACCCGCCTGGCCCGACCTGTGTGATCTGCTCTGGTGCCCCTGCGTGAGCAGGGCTGGGCTGGGGATCTACAGAGGTCCTGCAACCCAACCAGCCTGGGATCCTATGAAGCTCTGCTCATGGTGTCCCTGCTCCAGCAGGGTCAAGCAGAGAGGAGCTGGACACTCTAGACCAGACCTCCAGGGTGTGGAGGAGGATCTGACACAGCAAGGATCCAGCAAGCAAGAGCCCCCAGAGGGGAACTGCAGGGAGGTGGCTGCACTGAACAGGTCACAGCTCGTGGGGAACTCAGAGCTCAAAAGGGTGAAGAGATCTGTTTCCCCGCCGATCCATGCAGGCCTGTGCACTTTGTCACGGGCACAGCACCAGCACAGGGTGTCCTGCAGAGACGGGTCCACCCTTCAGTAGCAGAAAGTCTGTGCAGAACCACATGGTGAGCCCCAGGGACACAGCACAGCACCAGATGTCTGCAGCTCTGGGAGCTGCTCCAGCACCATGGGGACATCTCAGCACTGAGCAGAGCTGCTGCACCTTGGCGACCGCGTGCAAATCAAGGGTGGGGAGACCCATCAGACACCACACGGGGCTGAAACAAGGAACCCCAGCGTGCCCAGGCTCCCCAACACAGAGGATTTGGTGCCTAAAGGTAAACGCTGCTTCCCCTTCTGCACAACTGCAGACACAATCTTTTCTATTCCAATTTCCACAGGCATTTCTAGTCAGACCAGTCTTATTGCTGCAGAGCTGGTAGCTCAGAACAGGCAGAAATGGCCCAGCAGGCAGGGTGCACCCATGGGAGGGCTCAGAGCGAGCACAGGCACCGCAGAGCTACCCAGAAACTCAGGCTGGGTGAGAGTCACCCAGGGATGCACCCAGAAACCCTCCCTGGCAGGCCAAAAGGGGCTGATATTTCATAGAATCAGAGAATCATTTTGGCTGGAAAAGACGCTCACAGTCATTGAGTCCAACCGTTCCCCCACCCCTGGCACTACCCCATGTCCCTGAGAACCTCATCTCCATCTGTTCAACCCCTCCAGGGATGGTGACTCCAGCACTACCCTGGGCAGCCTGTTCCAATGCCCCACAGCCCTTTGGGGAAGAAATTGTTCCCAAGATCCAACCTCAACCTCCCTATATCCCATCAGCTTCTCCTGGCAAGGGACACATCCAGCCTCTTGGGAAGGGGGTGAAAAGGGAGTGAGGATTTAACGGAGGAATATGTGGCTGTGGTCACAGTGACCGTCACATGAAAGTCCTTGCTCTGCCACCTTGGACCAGGTGCCATTTGACATAATTTTTAAAACAATCCTTGTGGTAAATAGAAAACAATCTGAGCTTCATCCCAACAGCCCCATGACAGACAATACTGTGATTTTAGATAGTCACAACGCTGGAGGTTAATCATCTTTCTGTTTTACATCCCTACAGCCTGTTAATCTTCCATGCCCAAATCACCGCAGGGAACAGTAAAATTGTGGGTTTCCTGCTCTTCACAGGGGGTGGCACGTGCAGGACGTGCTTGGAGAAGCTGCCCAGAAAGACGTGGGATTTCAGATCTCAGAGCTCCGTCATGTTGGCTGCACCTACCCTGCAAGACAAATCCACTTCTCGTGGTCCCTCTCCCCTGATTACTGTGGCCAGGGGATGTTTTGAAGGCACAATCACGACCTTTCCAAGGCCACCTGGTCCCTTTGAGGACGGCGGAGCTGTTGGACAAGAGCTCTCCCAGGGCTCACCCTGACACCGGGCTGGGGAATGGGACAAAGTGCCTCCTGGGAGCAGGTGCACCCAAAGTTCATCTCCTCTGCAGCGCGGGAAAGCGGTGACACCCAACAAAAGCAGGTAGCGCACTAATTACTGCCAGTCTTTCACCAACTGGCAATTATATGAACTTACGGTAATGGGGCCCAATTATGGCACCTATCTGTAAAATTATAGTGCTCTGGCCCATGAATCCTGCAAATAAGCTACTGCAGTTATACCAGAAACAATCAAGCAGCTGATATTTGTCACCACTTTCTTTCAAAGTGACAAAAACAATAATTAAATGAAGGTGGAGTGGAGGGTTTACTGTGTAAGCATTTATGTGTTCAGCAGGACAAGAGTACCAATCACTACAGATACCTTTCAGAAATATAAAATAAGTCCAACAGCATTCATAACATTTTTATTTTAAATTGCCAACAAGAACTTTTGACAGAACCTAACTTGAAAATAATCCTAATTTTTCACAGTAGTCAACAGGTATTTTACATTGGTGAAAATTGAGTATTTTGAGGAGCATTCTTTTCAAAATGTGAAAGGCATTAATTTCTTTCTAGACAAATACCATACCTGGTTTCTTAATTCTTTTGTGTTTGTACATTTAGATCCCATTTGTACTTTGCATCCATTTTTAGAAATATACCACTTGATCCAAACATTTGCACAGTCCCAAATGTGTATTTTTTTGTGATTCAAACCATTCCTACATCCCCACACCTCCACAACAAAGAACAGTTACATTAGAGCTCTCAAACATATTTTAAGCATTAGAAAACTACAAAACCATGCTGGAGACTAAACAAATACTTAAGTACACTCTTTAAACTTCACCTGGGTGGCATTATGTGTATTGTAGCGAATTCACAGAGGATTCCTCGTTACCATAGGGCTCAAAGCACCAGGCACCCACATGACAGGGGTTCAGGCTTGAAGCTGCAAAGGTGTGATCAGGACGCTTTCTAGGAAGAAGACAGAAGTCTCTATAGATGACAAATGTAGTTTAAAACCCAAACTGTCCACTTTATATACCTTATGTGGATAAACTCAGACACTGACAAGATAAAAAGCAAAATGTATGTGCACATTGAAATACTTCTAGGTTTGGCTGATCCAGATGATTTTAATTAAACATTATCCAGTAGGAAGTCTCAGCCTCTTTACATGGCAGAGAAAGCCTCGGATTTTACTTTACGCTCTTCAGGCTCTAACAGGCCCTCAAATATGAGTTCACCAGATACAGATGTTGTGACCACAGCTTACCGCAGTGAAAATTTTCCGCGCCTCCCCAGCAAACAACCAAATGTTCTCACAAGCATCCTGTAAAAGTTCCACAGAAATCACTCCAGACACCCTATAATTACACCTGAAAGCAGAAACATGTAGTGCTGCTTTGTAGGTACAGGGTTGAAATTCCTAGAAATTCCTCTGCTGTGTGGTTCCTGACCTTCACTGAAATGGGACTATAATAGTTCCTACTACACCAAGGCCTGAATTCACACAGACCTGCCATTTTACAGGGCATTTCAATCCCTAGGCATAATTGCAACCCTTCATTTAATTAGCACAAAGCATCCTAAATACAAACTCTGAAGGGGCCTCTTTTGCAAACGCGCGTCCTAAGGGAAAAGATTTTAGCGGTACATGCAACCTCATGCTGTTCTGTTTCCCACTATCACTTCTATGATTAGGAACCTAATCAGACCCCACCTCCTCTACTTAAAACCACCCCCCTTCTCCATACCTGCGACTTAAAACTGATCTCAACTTCAAAAGAGTTCTGCTTGTCCAGAGCAAATAAACAACTTTGCAGATCATCAGCGCTGCCATTTAAGAAATGACCTGACCTGAGACTTGCCAATTCCTGTCCAAGGAATGAGGATTTCCGAGTTGGTGCTGCGTAAATTTATCAGCCTGCTTACTCAATAACAGTAACGAAGATCACCAAATGAAGATAATGTTAACTTGCGAAACAAATGCTTGGGAAAAAGACTTGGCAACTAAGGATAGTATTTGAAACTCAAGTGTGGCAAAAAACACGTCAAGCAGCAACAGCCAATCCACAGAGTCCTGCCATTAGGTCCAGGGAATATCTACTGTCTGCAGGAGCTCTGTGGTCCTGGAAAGGGAGTCATTGAGTGCTGGGAGAGAACAAACTTCCAGGGAGAAGAGACACTCACACTCCAAACTCTGAAAATGGCAAGACACATTTTTAGCACGAGATGGAGAAAAATACAAGAATTTCCTCCACTGCCCCAAGCAAGAGTGGCCTTTGCTGATGTAGCACTTGTCACCTTGGCAACAACACTTATCGACAACTGACATTTCAGTTTGGTTTGGCAAATTCAACCTGACCCTACGGCAATTACACAATTGTGCAGAAGCCCTGACTGCAAAGTCCAGAAGTACCGGGTTTAGTTGCTCCAACTGGGAAACAAGAGTCATTCCTCAAAGCACCTTTGAGCTTTTGCTTTGCTGTTAACAGCGAATAACAGTCTGTGATTTCAGCATCAGGCACTTCAGCAGAGGAAGCTCCCTCCCTCCCACCCACCTCCAGATGTAGTCTGATAGGTTTTTCCCCAGTAGTGCAGGTTTAAGCAGCCCTAGTTCACCCCTGCTCTGACTTGGCTGTGTCTGACAGCCAGAAGAGTTGCACAAAGCAGGGGAATCATTTGGTTTAAGTGGGGTGGTTAGTACGTGGGGGTGAAAGGGGTTAGCGAGGGTGGTGTGGAACACTTGTTTAGAGAGACAAAGTGGCTCTACCCTGCACTGGAGCAGCCTCACGTGGAGTGTGCAGGTCTGGGCGCCACAGTATAAAAAAGATATAAAGCTACAGGAGGGTGTCTAGAGGAGGCCACAAAGTTGGTGAAGGGTCTGGAGGGGAAGCCGGATGAGGAGCGGCTGAAGTCCCTGGGTTTGTTCAGCCTGGAGCAGAGGAAACTTGAGGGCAGAGCTCATGGGGCTGCAGCTTCAGCAGGGGAGCAGGAGGGGCAGGGTTAGAGCTCTTCTCTCTGTGACAGTGACAGAACCCAGGGAATGGCAGGGAGATGTGCCAGGGGAGGGTCAGTTGGACATGAGGAAAAGGTTCTTCACTCAGAGGGTGCTGGACACTGGAACAGGCTCCCCAGGGAGGTGTCACAGGCCCAACCTGACAGTGTTCAAGAGACTGAACAACGTCCTTAGACACACGGTGTGACCTGTGGGGTGTCCTGTGCAGGGACAGGAGTTGGACTCCATGATCCTTTTGGGTCCCTTCCAACTCAGGGCATTCCATGATTCTATGTGGGAGTGAGGCTGCGTAAGTCATACCACTGTAAAGAATATGAAATAAAGAATACAGAGGATGCTTCGAAGAAGGGATACAGATTATGATCCAAGCATCAGATGCCCTCAGAAGGTGCTCTCAAGGAGGTAGGTGTTATACACCACCCCTCTGGTCTGTGTAGTGGCGGCCATGAAGCAACACTGCAGCCAGAGGTGTCAGCAGCTGTCACCACCTGCAGAAGTCACAGTGCCAAAGCCACACGTGTAGTACTTACAGCCTTTCCATGATGTGGCATACGGGAAGGACTCAGGGGCACGGACTCTTGAAGGCAAGCAATTCTTTTTTTCAAAGGTGGCACTGGAACTGAAAGACTTTAGTTACTTCTCCTGAGAAATGCACTTGCTCAAATTTATGCATTTTTCTATAGTGTGGAGGGGAGCAGGGACATAAGGGGATGGTACTTTGCCACTTGGAGGTGGTGGTGCTTAGAAGAGCCATGTACGCTCTAAACACTAGAAAGTCTTCCAAAAAGTGTAATAAGCGAAATAAGATGTCACTGTTGCTGTGGAAGGAGAGGTTTGTCATGTTTGAGCCCATACAGAACTGCAGAGCTGTCAGGTGCAGGACTGCTGCTGCATATGGGCTTAGACAGACCCTAAAACACGCTGTGGCAACTCTGCTTTTGTCACCACATCTCGTGCACAGCCTGCAACCGTGACCCACTGTCAGATCAGTGCAATCAGCCTAGACAGCTCCGTTCAGATCACTGCTGGCCATTAAGCTCCTCACTCCCCCAAGCCCAAACTGTGTTTATGCTTTGCAAAGGGCAAGAAGAGGGGATTTCTGCTCGCATGGGTCCCTAATGACAACACATCTGCCTAGTCTAAGGCAAGGGACTGCTTGCTAACCATTAGCTCAAGAGAAACTCAGTAACTGTTTGAAAAGGCTCCAGATGGAGGTACCTGGCCACATTTCCAAAGCCAACACAAAGGCTCAGCACATTTCTCCTCTGTATATTGGCCATATATCCAGCAGGATTTGAACACAGGCCACAGCCAGGAAGGGCACACTGCCACACGCGTACAGGAGCACAGAGTATCTGTGTTCCTAAATGCTTCCTCCTCTTGTACGGGCCAGTCATATCCAAAAATGAGTGACACGGAACCAGCACCCTAAAAGCGTTCTCTGTTCATCCGCATTCCCTCCTCCCAGGGTATGTACAGCAGCAAAGTCAGCCCGTGTCTGGCCATCCAGGCTGGGAGGAAGCTGCAACATTCCTCGACACAAAACATTGTTGTAAAGAATCTAACTTGCACTCATTACCTGTTTATGCCAGAATTGGTCATGCCCCAAATAAAAGGAGGATCTGACTGTTCCAGTGACTCTGCAAAAGGAAACAGATGTTGTGTCTCAGAACTAAGAAACTCCAGCAACCAACATCAGATCATGTCATATTTGCATATGTTCAAGAGGGAGTACAAGTTGATCTAATGATGATGTGTCGGCTTCTCTGTCATTTAACTGAGGAACATAAACATTGTCATCATTGCACATAAAGGACAAAAGCTTACATGGGAAGGGGCAGGTGTTTAGAAATATATAGCAGTGAATGGCAGGAAGATGTGCCAGGGGAGGGTCAGTTGGACATGAGGAAAAGGTTCTTCACCCAGAGGGTGCTGGACACTGGAACAGGCTCCCCAGGGAGGTGTCACGGCCACAACCTGACAGTGTTCAAGAAGAGACTGGACAACGCCCTCAGACACACGGTGTGAATTGTGGGGTGTCCTGTGCAGGGACAGGAGTTGGACTCGATGCTCCTTGTGGGTCCCTTCCAGCTCAGGACATTCTGTGATTCTATGATATACTTCCATGTCAGTTATGACAGGCATGTTGAATAGTCCTCTATATCAAAAATAGCCCGCTGGGTGCAGAGACCTGTTTTTTCAGGAATGAGCATACACAAGGTGTCCTACAAGTGAGACCTCTGTGAACAGCATCCCTGGACTCACGTTGTCCCAAGTGGAGTTGAAGGACAGGACCAGGGAGAAGGCAGCCCTGTGGCAGATGGAGAAGTTCCTCACCTGTTTCCCAGTCTTCGTCGCAGGGAGGTGCCTGCCATGTGCTCACAGCACTCATCTGCTCTCTCTGGGATACGGAGGACTCATTCACTTCAGGAAGAGAGAAAACTCAGTGATTAGCAGTCAATTCTGCTTCAGAAGCATTAAGTGCTTCGGATCAAGCTGTAAAACAGCTCTTGGCTTTAGAGGAAACCCCGCACAATGCAAGCACATTAGGTACACCCAGGAGCCAGATACTGATCTGAAACTGAGCAACTTTGAGCACATCTTTTTCAATGAACAGGAGAAGACTCTGCCCCCTGGAACTCTGTGGCCGGAACGCTTGAGTTTAGAAGAAACCTGCTCACACGGACACAGGCATCACTGCCAGCCCTGGTGCAACTCCACAGGAGAAAACCATCTATCTGCTCTGCAGTGTGGCAATAAAGAGCCACCACAGGGAATGGAGAAGACAGTGCATAGCACAGGATGCCTTCCTAAATATTTTGGGGGTTTGGGGCAGCCCCCTCACTTTGTCTCATTGGACAGGAGACTGAAATCTGAATTGTGTGGCAGATGAAGCAAGTTCAGCAGCAGAGAAACCTGGAAGAGGAGCTGCCCCATCTCTTGGTGAGAGAGAAGTGCTCGGGTTGCCCAGGAGGAGAAGAGCTGCAGAGGTTTCCAGAGCTTACACACCTGTTTGGCAGAAATCAGCTCTCCCCATGGCACCAGCGGTCAAGCCCCAAAGGGAGATCAGCTCTACAGAAAGAAGAGCCTGTCCTTCTGGTCATCAAAGCATCCCACCTCCTGCTGGAGGAACTTCAGTGTGCACAGTCTAGGGTACAACCTTTTTATTCAATAAGCCTGGTAACAAAATACCTGCAAGGCTTTCCAGGAGCACCTGCAATATTCTCATGAACCTACCCAGTGAATCAAAGCAAGACTCAAGTTTCCCCAAAGCTGCTGTGTCACACAAAACTACAGGCAATAATTTGACTCTCACTTTTTGTTTGTTCTATGAGCAATCCTTACCAACAGGAGACCTCAGTCCCCAGGATGAACAAACATCTCGGAGCACAGGTGGCTCTCTTACCTATGTCTTGCTCAATGAACCCTTTGTCATTGCACTTCTTTATGTGATCGCTGAGGTCAGCTCGAGGAACTAGATGGCGAGCGTTGAAGGGGCATGTGGCCAATTCCTTTGCAACTTCAGGGTAGCTCTAGACAAGGGAAAACCAAAAATATGTGCTATATCTCTCAAGTTCACCTACCTTTTGCTAATCCATAGAAAAAAAAAAAGAGAAGTAAACAAAGAATGTCAATACATTGTTCAGACGCTTACTAAAAATGCAAGGGGAATAAAAAATGACTGTTCCTTAAAACACAATTCAGTGAGAAACTGAGCCAGCTTTGAGCTGGCTGAAATGAAATATGCCCTCAGCTAAATTCCCTACGCTGGCAATACGGCTGCATGGTTTAAAGCACAGATGAAACTATTTTTGTGGGAAAGGTTTATCCCACAGGGGTAAAAAGATGCTGGGACAGGAATTAGCAGGGCTCATTTGCAGGGCTTTAAACTAGATTTGAAGGGGGATGGGGTTGTAGCTGGGCTTGCATCAGTGGGGCAGCACACTGGAATCAGTAAAGACCGGGAGGCCCCCCAGGCCCCTAGGGTGAAATCGGTGTACTCGGCTCGCTCCCTGAAGTGCCTGTACACCAATGCGCGCAGCATGGGGAATAAGCAGGAGGAGTTAGAAACCTGCGTTCGGTCAGGAGATTATGATCTGGTGGCAATTACAGAGACATGGTGGGACAGCTCACATGACTGGAATGTGGTCATGGATGGCTATGCCCTTTTCAGGAAAGACAGGCCAGCCAAGCGTGGTGGTGGAGTTGCTCTTTATGTGAGAGAGCAACTGCAATGTATAGAGTACTGTCCAGGTGCGGTTGAGGAGCGAGTTGAGAGTCTGTGGGTGAGAATTAAGGGGCAGGCTGGCAGGGGTGACACTGTTGTGGGAGTCTATTACAGGCCACCAGATCAGGGTGAGGAAGTTGATGAGGCCTTCTATGGGCAGCTGAGCGTGGCCTCACAGTCACAGGCTCTGGTTGTTATGGGGGATTTTAACTACCCTGATGTTTGCTGGAAGGACTACTCAGCCAGCCAGCCTCAGTCTAGGAGGTTCCTCCAGTGCATTGACGATAACTTTCTGATGCAAATGGTGGAGGAGCCGACTAGAAGAGGTGCGCTGCTGGATCTCGTCCTCGCTAACAAGGAGGGTCTGGTCGAAGCAGTAAAGGTGGGGGGCTGCCTTGGTTGCAGTGACCATGAGATGGTGGAGTTCAGAATCTCCTGTGGTGGGAGCAGAATACCGAGCAGAATTGCAACCCTGGACTTCAGCAGGGCCGACTTTGGCCTTTTCAAACAGTTGCTGGAGGAAATCCCGTGGGCAAGGCTGCTTGAAGGTAAAGGCGCCCAAGATAGTTGGTTAACATTCAGGGACTGCTTCTACCAAGCTCAAGATCAGTGCATCCCGATGTGCAGGAAGTCAAGGAAGGGAGCCAGGAGACCTGCGTGGTTAAACAGGGAACTGCTGGGCAAACTCAAGTGGAAGAGGAGGGTTTACAAATCATGGAAGGAGGGGCTGGCCACTTGGGAAGAATATAAGGCTGTTGTCAGAGGATGTAGGGGGGCAACTAGGAAAGCTAAGGCCTCCTTAGAGTTAAACCTGGCGAGAGGGGTCAAGGACAACAGGAAGAGGTTCTTCAAATACATCGCAGATAAAACTAACACCAGAGGCAATGTAGGCCCACTGATGAACGGGGTGGGTGCCCTGGTGACAGAAGATACAGAGAAGGCAGAATTACTGAATGCCTTCTTTGTCTCTGTCTACTCTGCCGGAGGCTGTCCTGAGGAGCCCCGTACCCCTGAGGCCCCAGAGGAAGGCAGGGCAATGGAGGAGTCTGCCTCAGTTGATGAGGACTGGGTTAGGGAGCAATTAAGCAATCTGGACATCCATAAATCCATGGGTCCAGATGGGATGCACCCGCGGGTGCTGAGGGAGCTGGCTGAAGTCATTGCTGGACCGCTCTCCATCATCTTTGCCAAGTCTTGGGAAACGGGAGAGGTGCCTGAGGACTGGAGGAAAGCAAATGTCACTCCGGTCTTCAAAAAGGGCAAGAAGGAGGACCCGGGCAACTATAGACCGGTCAGCCTCACCTCCATCCCTGGGAAAGTGATGGAACACCTTATCCTTGGTGCCATCTTAAGACATATCAAGGATAAGAGGGTCATCAGGGACAGTCAACATGGCTTCACCAAGGGGAAGTCGTGTTTGACCAACCTCATAGCCTTTTATGAAGACGTAACAAGGTGGATTGACGATGGCAGAGCAGTGGATGTGGTCTACCTTGACTTCAGCAAAGCATTTGACACCGTCTCCCACAGCATCCTCACGGCAAAACTGAGGAAGTGTGGACTGGATGATCGGGTAGTGAGGTGGACTGCAAACTGGCTGAAGGAGAGAAGCCAGAGAGTTGTGATCAATGGGGCGGAGTCTGGTTGGAGGCCTGTATCTAGTGGAGTGCCTCAAGGGTCAGTTCTGGGACCAATACTGTTCAATATATTCATCAATGACTTGGATGAGGGAATTGAGTGTACTATCAGCAAGTTTGCTGATGACACCAAGCTGGGAGGAGTGGCTGACACGCCAGAGGGCTGTGCTGCCATCCAGCGAGATCTGGACAGGCTAGAGAGTTGGGCGGGGAAAAATTTAATGAAATATAACAAGGGGAAATGTAGAGTCTTGCATCTGGGCAGGAACAACCCCAGGTTCCAGTACAGGTTGGGGAATGACCTATTAGAGAGCAGTGTAGGGGAAAGGGACCTGGGGGTCCTGGTGGACAGCAGGATGACCATGAGCCAGCACTGTGCCCTTGTGGCCAAGAAGGCCAATGGCATCCTGGGCTGTATTAGAAGGGGGGTGGTTAGTAGGTCCAGAGAGGTTCTCCTTCCCCTCTACTCTGCCCTGGTGAGACCTCATCTGGAATATTGTGTCCAGTTCTGGGCCCCTCAGTTCAAGAAGGACAGGGAACTTCTGGAGAGAGTCCAGCGCAGGGCCACAAAGATGATTAAGGGAGTGGAGCATCTCCCTTATGAGGAAAGGCTGAGGGAGCTGGGTCTCTTTAGCTTGGAGAAGAGGAGACTGAGGGGTGACCTCATTCATGTTTATAAATATATAAAGGGTGGGTGTCACGAGGATGGAGCCAGGCTCTTCTCGGTGACAACCAACAGTAAGACAAGGGGTAATGGGTTCAAGCTGGAACACAAGAGGTTCCACTTAAATGTGAGAAGAAACTTCTTCTCAGTGAGGGTGACAGAACACTGGAACAGGCTGCCCAGGGGGGTTGTGGATTCTCCTTCTCTGGAGACATTCAAAACCCGCCTGGACGCCTTCCTGTGTAACCTCACCTAAGTTTTCCTGCTCTGGCAGGGGGATTGGACTAGATGATCTTTTGAGGTCCCTTCCAATCCCTAACATTCTGTGATTCTGTGATTCTGTGATTTTAAACACAACAGGAGAGAGATGTTAGTCAAATCCAAACTGTTCAGATATTTTAAAAATAAACAGGCACAAAAGCAGAGAAATTTCTTAAATCTTTTGAAACAGCTAGGGAGTTGGTAGCATTTCACCTGCAGGCTTTGGTACTACAGGTTTACTGTTCAAGTAAAACTTGACCACACAGGTTCTACTGGCAGTGCTCAGCTGTTGCTATGGCAAATTATTAATAGTTCACTCCCTGCAAATGATGCCGCATTTACTGGGAATGGCACAATTTACCACTGTCCCAGTGCTGACTTGGTTCTGGCTGACACAGCGCCACTGGTCAGGGACCAGATTTGCACCTGAGGCAGAAGTGCCTCGTACAGACGCTGCTCAAGGCAGCGGTGACTCCTCCACCACCGATACACGACTGCTGCACAAAATGATGGGAAGCCGAGGCAGGAGTAAGCGTTTAATTGGATTTTATGCACAGGGAATGCAAAGGGAATTCAACAAACTACCAAGCAAGAAGGACAATCTCTGCCTAGGTGCTTGCCACTGCAAATAATTACACAGTGGCATCTTCAGACAGATCAAATGATAATCCTCAAAACCTTCTGCTAATTACTTACAGGCACCAACTGTGTCTGATCACTCACCTCACCCTCCTAACCAGGTAAACTTGCCAAAACTGTCTGGTCATCAGTTATGCAAGATAAGGACAAAACCAACACAGTTAAAAGTTTACTTGCCAACATTGTTCACCCAGCTCATTCTTGCCAAAATTTGCAGAGAGTCAACAAGGAAAATTTCAGCCCCTTGAATGCTGGAAAGATGGAGGTACTTGTCACTTAGCTCTGCTCACCACTTTCACTAGTTACTTAATATTTTTCAAGGCTCTAATACCACCAAAATGAATTGCTTGCAAGTACTGATAGCAGGATCCTACAACTGCATCTTAAATGGAAGGTGCAGCGCTGCTGTACTGTTTTAAAAACACATTGGCAAACTTATTGGTAACGACTGGGTTTTATGAGGTCTCAGCAAAAACCCAAAGCTCAGTCAGATGCTAACACTTGACAGGTTTAAATAAAACCATGAGGACAAGAGAGGAGAAGAAAGGAAGGAATGCTTCCTACTGAATGATTTGTATTCAAATTCTGGATAAAAGATGGAGAGGGGAAAAAAAACCAAACCTCTCCCATATGTGCTGAGCTCAGGATGTGCAGTTTCTGCCAAATGCACATTGAACAGTTATTAGGAGAAAAAACAACACCACTAAACAAACAAAACCAACCCCCCCCCGCCAAAAAAAAACCCCATACCCTGCTATACAGTTGCATTTCCAGCACTTCAAGAATGAACTACAACATCACAACATGAGCCAGAATGGATGCTCATAACTCGGACCGAGTTCTCCTTTCAACTTCAAGAGGAAAAAAAAAAAAAAACTAACGTATCTGAACTTGTGTGAGCTGCTGGAAGAGACCAGAATTTCCTCCCTGACCTACCATGAACAATCTCTATCTCCTTTCAACAGAGCCAAACTGGTCTTGGGTGAATGAACATGTACTTGAAGCTATTACTAAACAAATAAAAAAAGTTATATGAAATAAAGGCCAAACAAGGCTATTTGTCAGGAACTTACTCCAGCCAGAAAATGCAACAAGAATGACAATGTGCATGTCATATTTATGTGCACAGAATTCCTCCTGTTCAGCGCCTTGTCCTGCAGTCCCGCTTACCTTCCGACACTTCACAAGGTGGTAGGGGAACCGACAGGCTCTGATTTGATGATACTTATTATATGGACACTGTATTAATCGCTCTGGATCCAAAGCATCTAGTAGAATGGAAGAACAGAGAGAGAGAGAAAAAAAAAAATAAAAAACAAATGAGTTAGAGACAAGATCTAGCATCAGCAGCGCAGCAAAGTTGGAAAAAAAAAACCTCACCACCACATCAGGGCTGTGATCTTAGGAAGATAAACCAGTTGTTCTTATTTTGAAACCATTCAATAAGGCAAGTACCTGTTTTGCATAACCAAACAAACTCATTTTGAAGTTTGCGGTGACTGAGATGCTGGTCAAAACAGAGAACAGCCAGCAGCACTGAGCATAACAACTCTTTACGTTACCATGTTCGGTAGCTCACCACACTTACTCCAAGCGAACGAGGACAGCAGAGCTTTACCAGCCATCCCAGAGGAGAATCAGTGGGGCGACCACACACCCACCAGTGCCCTCAGGAGCATTCTCAGTCTGAACGAAGTCTTTTTTTGATCAACAGCTGGTTTTGCTTGAGAAAGAATGCCAGGCAATTTAGTGTGTCTGCCACGGCGCACGTGACTTTGAAATGAAATTTTTCATAAGTCTTGCAATTATTTAGGAGCTGAGGAGTTACTAAACTGGCTAAACCACCTAAGAATCTAGTCACTGAACCCTGGAGCAGCATGAGTGCATGCATACATTAGATAATGTTTTATTCATCTATATTTTAATATATTTTATCTATAAATGTTAATATATATACAAAACCCCAACATTTCCATATTCTCAGGGAGGCAGCCAGAAGGAGACACTGGTCTCTGCTGCCTGTGGGTCTGTTGGTGGGGTACATGTAAGGAGCCATTGAAGGAGGAATGTTGTTTTTGCAACCGTCAATTTGAAACCTGATAAAGACTGAGAGACATCCAGCAACCAGACCTTGAATGCAAAACAAAGCCTCTTGGCGCTAATCAAGGAACGCAAATTGATTCCTGTGGTTAGAAGTTAAGCTGGGGGAAGGTTCGCCAGAGCGCCAAGAAACCACACCTAAAATGGAAATAAGTAAATATGGGGAGGAGGTGGTTAGAATTGGAGTAATGAGATAGGTAAACTGAGGCAGGACATCTGGGAAGCGTCGGGTAGTCTGTAAACCCTGCAGTACCCAGCCAGCGGGGAACAGGGAGGGAATTTGCAGCCGGGATTTGGGGGGGGGCGGTACAAGCAGCAGCTTTTTGCCCTGTTCCATGTGCCTACCATTAGGTAGAACACCCGGTCTTGCAAAATCATTAATAAAATATGCTTTACTGAGAGATCCTGCCTGAGCCTGTTATAATGGCAAGGTGGTCGCTCCCTACAGTACACAGGGAGCCAGCCCGGCTTCTTCCATCCTTTCTGCTCTGCCAATCTTTTTGCAGCAGCTTTTAGCGCATTTAGGATTTGATTACACAGCAGCTTAAAAAGATCTCAGTACCAGCTGCTGCCGTTCAGCCTCTGTCCTGCCATCACACCCCCCTCTCTTACCCATGCAGTGGTGCTCAACAGCCAGGTCGAGATACCCTGAAAATAAGTCCTAGCATGATTTCTCAGGATTTTTGAGGATGCTTGAAATACAAGCCCCGCTCCAAAAATAAGCCCTAGTTACAGTTCGTTTAAAAAGTCAATTTAAATAGTGTCCAGGCAGCTATACATGGAAAAAAAAGTAAGCATCTCTTGGAGAAAAAAATTGTATAAGACCCTGCCTTATTTTCAGGTAAACAGGGTGAGTACCAGCTGCTGCTGTTTGGCCCTTCTCTTACCCATGCAGTGCTGCTCAGTCGTCTCAATGGCCACGTCAGGGACAGATATTAACCCCGAGGCTGACGGTTAGTCAAGATGTTGCTCCACAAGTCACAGCTTCGTGCTGTGAACCACTGAGAAGGAAGGACAGACTTCATCCTTCTGTCAGCCCTGCCACCTGTGAGCACCTCTCACCTCCACTAGCCAGCTCAGGCCATTAGAACAGCCAAAAACTAGAGAATTCTCCATTATTACAGAATCGCAGAATCACAGAATCACAGAATGTTAGGGATTGGAAGGGACCTTGAAAGATCATCTAGTCCAATCCCCCTGTCAGGGCAGGAACATCTAGGTGAGGTTACACAGGAAGGCGTCCAGGCAGGTTTGAATGTCTCCAGAGAAGGAGAATCCACAACCTCCCTGGGCAGCCTGTTCCAGTGTTCCGTCACCCTCACTGAGAAGAAGTTTCTTCTCAAATTTAAGTGGAACCTCTTGTGTTCCAGCTTGAACCCATTACCCCTTGTCCTATCATTGGTTGTCACCGAGAAGAGCCTGGCTCCATCCTCGTGACACCCACCCTTTATATATTTATATACATTAATGAGGTCACCCCTCAGTCTCCTCTTCTCCAAGCTAAAGAGCCCCAGCTCCCTCAGCCTTTCCTCATAAGGGAGATGCTCCACTCCCTTAATCATCTTTGTGGCCCTAAGGGATTAAGAAGGATTGGCAAGCTTTGTACTGGTTCACCCACCGCAGAGAATCCAGAAGCGTTTCCTCTCTCTGAACTGACTCAAGGCAAGATCAAGACTGACTCAAGAACTGACTCAAGCGTGTTATTATCAGGAGAAGGCAACAGAAATGAGCATCAGAGCAAGAGGAACGCCCTCGCCGCAGTATATAAACCAGCAAACACAAAAATAGGCAAACGGATGCAGTTAACACAAGGCTGCAACGTGCAAGGCCTCCAACACACCACAGCAAAGCCATGTGCGTTTAAGCCCCGGCCACACTCACAAACACAAACAGCAGCCCCGGGCGTGTGTGGGGGCGGCGGAGGCACCAGCCGCGGGCGGGAGCAACACTTGGAACAACCTCAGCTGCTTTATCCTGCTACTTCCTAAAAGCCAGACCCCCAGCCCCACACCTGGTGTGGTAACCACCTAAAACACCGGCCCGGTTAAAATAAGCAGACACCCGCTGGAACTTTCCCGAGTCACAGAGCACATGGAGATGGAGACAGGCCCACTGCAGGCGGCGGCCGCCTTCCCTCTTCCCCTTCCCCCCTTCCTCCCGCGACATCGCCCCCCGGGCCTCACCGAAGTCATCCTCCAGCTCCATGGCGGCCGGGGCTCGGCCGGGGCCGGGGCAGCCGCGGTGCCGCCCTCACAGCGCAGTGTCCGCGCTCCCCTCGGCGCCCCCGCGGCCGTTTCCTGCAACCGCCCCCCGGCGTGAGCCGCCTCTCGCCTCACAGCGGTTGCCGGGGCAACGCCGCGGGCGCCATCTTGTGCGGGCCGAGGGGCCCGTCCCTGCAGGCTGAACCGCGCTTGGAGGAGTTTGTGTTGAAGGGACCTTCCCAGCTGCCCCAGTGCCCCCCCTGCCATGAGCAGGGACATCTGCACCAGCTCAGGTTGCTCAGAGCCCCGTCCAGCCTGGCCTGGGATGTCTCCAGGGATGGTTCAGCCACCACCTCTCTGGCCAGCCTGGGCCAGGCTCTCACCACCCTCAGGGACAACAATTCCTTCCTCATGTCCAGCCTCAATCTCCCTCCTTTAGTTTCAAACCATTGTAAGGAACATGTAACGAAGAACCGTTGTTTTTACGTAACTGAGGACCTGGTGCCTGACCCCAGCCGGGGGAAAGGACCGAGAGACATCAGACTATGAATCCTCAATGCAAAACACAGTCTCTTCCAGAATACTTACTGATACCTGTATTTACAAATTCATTTAGGGGGAAGGGTAGCCAAAGTACCAGGAATCCATATTTTAAATAGATTGATAAGGGGAAGGGTATTGTATGTGTTGGGGTAGTTTGTAAACCCTGAAGTACCAACCAATGGGGAACAGGGGAGGGAAATTGCAGCCGGGGTTTGGGGGGATATAAGCACAGGCTTTTTTCCCTATTATGTGTGCCTGCCTTTAGGTAGAACACCCGGTGTTGCAGTATCGTTATTAAAAGAAGTTGCTGTGCTGAGAGATCCGGCCTGAGCCTATTATATTTGCAAAATAATTGTTTCCTACACCATCACCCCTTGTCCTATCACAACAGGCCCTGCTAAGAAGCCTGTCTCCATCTTTCTTATGGGCCCCTTTTATGTACTGAAAGGCCACGGCCAATGCAATAAGAGATATAGCATAAGGCAAGAGATATAGCATAAGGCTGGAGTTTGTACACTGAGTGTAGGGACGCCTGTGCTCCTCCAGATCCCGTCAAGCAGCTCTGCTCCCAAGCCAGGGCTCAAATTGCATCCGCAGTTTTTATTAACTGCTTTCCAGCTCCAACTGCAGAGGCCTCAAATATATTAATAGTTTATTCTGCTTGTTACCAACCTTGTTCTTGCAGAGGGATGCTGGAATGGTTTTGCCCCTGGACTTCGTAGGTCAGGGAATCTTGAAGATTTGTAAGACAGCTGGTGGGCTGCAGCTTTGCGGTTTGGGTGGGGTTTTTTGGGGGGGAGGTAGGTTTTTGTTGTTGTTGTCATTTTTTATGAATTAATGAATTATATTTATATTTTTGTAAAGCTAGCTAAACCTCAGGGGTGTGTGACACTAACCAGAGGTCGGAGTCCTTCACTCAGTTAAACGGTGGCCTCTTCTGTTACTCATTTATAAGACCACAGGGGGCCTCTCACAGCATAAACCAAGCCAGTTACAGCTTGCACTTTCAACATAGGGTGTTTATGAAAACATGGGCAGGCACACCTCCTGGATGTGCCCAGATTTCTCCTGACATTTACGAAACTATTCAGCAACTTTATTTTCCAGCTTAGAGTAAAGCCGGCCTGGTGCCTGGGCCTTCCTCGCCACCAGCGCTCAGGATGGGAGCTGAAAACTCAAAACTCCTTCCCAGGTGCAGGGAGAGTGTGACCCTGCCCTGGAAGACTTGCAGGGGGCTGCTGTTGATAGGAGGAGCAAAAGTCTTTTAGAAATCCCTAGGCCCAATGGAACAAGACTAGGCCTGATGTAACAGGAACTCAATAGAGAAACAGGAGCTCTATAGAGATGGGATATAAAGAAAAGCAGGATGTTTGGTTTGCAAGCTGGGCAAGCGGAATGTTACACTAAATGAAGAAAGAGCTTTTGCTCTGTAGTAGCACAAAATGACAACATGCATGCTCAAGAAATTAGGTTAAGAAGCTGACACTTGGGGGGCACCAGGCTGCAAAGACCTTGGGGGGCCACTAGAGACCCACAATGAATACTCTTGAATACCAAAGATGGACTTCTGGGAAAAGGTGGGATTATGTAAATAATTTATGTTTAATGCATGAACTAAGCTGTAGAAACAACTGAATATGCAATTGGTACGCGTAATAAATACCAAGAAGTGTGAGTTATGCACGTGCTCAATTAGAGGAACAATCCTCCGAGCATCCGGCGCGCTGCAATAAAAGTGCTGGTTTTTAACACTTTCAAAACAGTGTTAAGGAGTCTTTTTGCCAACTTCTCAGCATAATTTCCTGGCAATCCAGGATGGGCCAATCTTCCTAACCTTCCATGGATTGCAGGATCTCTGGAACCTTACACCGGCACCAGGGAATTCCTGGAAGGGACCACAGGTCCTCGGACCAGCCTGGGACGAGGGTAAGACCCTATCAATAGAGATAAGGCCCTTCTTAAAAAATTTAGTTTGGTTTGGATACTACCTACATAAGACGTGTGGGGACAGCAGTGCTGTAGGTGAGCTAGCCTATTCCGAAATTTGGTGTATTGATACTTGTGACCTGAGTGAGATGTGTGGATTTGTCTACTTCCTGGGGGAACACCAGTGCATTGGGTCTTTGCTATCTTTCAAAAAAAAAAAAAGAAAGAGAAAAATGAGAAAACAGTAATTTGATAAAGGTACTTTTAGGGATTTTGTTGTTATTTGTGCCCTTAGTGATTTTGTTGTTTGTGTCTTTAGTGATTTTTTGTTGTTGTTGGAGGTGGTGATTTTACTGTCCAATACTTATGGTTAACCAATTGTCTGCCTCATGATTGCATCGTTTTGCAACCAAAATGTAAATGTTCAGTGGGTGCAGAAGTCAACAGAGAGATACTTTATCAAAGCAGATGGCTGATGATGCAGGGACTTGGATTCTGCAAACTCAGGTCCCTCTGGCTACAGGACGGGGGTGCAGCCCTGCGGTTAGAGCACAGCATCTGATTGAGTGCTGGCTCGTGTGGGCTGCGTCCCAGAGCAGGTCCCAGACCTGCCTGTGCTGCTATGGAGTGGGACACACAGGCTGGGAGAGCGTGGATGGGTGTGGAAGATGTGTGGGTTACAGGGTTCCTGAGCTCCCCAGGGGCACAGACATGCTCTGCTTATTGAGGGGATCCCTGCCCTGGTGATACCTGCTGCCTTTCAGGGATGAGGGAAGGAAAGCTGAGTGACTGGAAGCAGAGGTGTGTTTTCCATTGCAGCATGGTCTTGGTGTCTCCCTACAGTCCCCCGTTTTCCAGGGCAAAAAGAGACAGCTGAAACAAAGAAATAAACTTAACAGCAAAGTCAATTATACTGTTAAGCAGGCATTCTTTATTAACAGTGCTGGGGAACACTGGGGATCATCCACTGTAAGTGCTCCAATGACTGGACGCTCTCGAGTTGCTGATCTTCACACAATTATTGCATATTTATTACAGTTTTTGAAAATTTTTAACATACAATACATCTACACTAAGAAATAATTGCATAAAGTTACAATACATCTACACTAAGAAATAATTGCATAAAGTTAGTATGAAGTTAGTTATCATTGATTAGTTTCTTACTTACAATTCATCTATTAATTACTAGTCAAATATAAGCTAAGCACTCTGTGGGAGATTTGAGGGATTTTCTTGAAAAGAATGGACGTTATATGGAACTGAACTGAACAGCCCTGTGAGGCCTATGTGAACAAGAGCAAAACAGCCTACGTGCCTTACGTGACTTCGAGCAGCCTTGAGCGAGAACAAGAGAAAGTGTGTCCAGTGAAGAAATCGAGAGTCAGCAAGTCAGCAATTTTGTAGTGAAGTAATGCTGAATGTTAGAGCTCATGCTAACTGTTAAGATCCAATCCCTTGTCAGTCTGCGGTGCGTGAACAGTAGCTATTAACCAATTACATGCAGCCTGTAAGCACGTGGACAGAGCAAAAAGATACTTAAGGAGTATTGTAACAAGTAATAAATGGCTTCAGCCGAATTCATATTGGATCGTGTGGAGTCCTTGGAATACATCCTCACAGCACTCTGCGTCTAAACAGTGTATTACTTAATCTTCTGTCTCCTTCTTGTCATGCAGAAGGATCTAAAACTTGAAAAATATCCCCTCATTCTGCAGGTGGTTAGAAAGCATTTACCATGTCATTGGTTAATGATGGGTATGTCTTTTGTAACTTAATTACAGTATACATTAATTTAGCAGCTTCTCTTTACAGCTAACATCTAAAAAGAATTTGCTGCTCTTTGGAGGTCAGTGTAGATTCCACTGTGTTCCTCCGTTGAAAAAGAAAAAAAAAAATCAAAACAGGCCAAGAGCATCACAGCCCGGTGGCACGAAACTCATCTGTGCCCGTGCACCACGCAGATACTGGCCAAGAAGCACTTCTTGAGCAATTTGGCTTCCAGGGCTGCATCTCTGCCATGACCTTTCACCGATTCCAGCAGGGCTCTGAGCTGGAAAGTTCCTCTCGAGGGACACATTTTCAGCTGGTTCAGGTGAATGTAGGACCCAAGGATTGAAGGCATATCCACAGAAATGCCTCCTGTTAGTCTGCCTGCTGACACAAGGAGCCCTCCCTTGAGGCTTCGTGAAATCTCTCCAGGAGGCCTGGACAGTCAACAACCTCAAGCAAGTTGTTGGTCTCCCAGGATCCCAGCGGGGTGCCCCCAGCTCTCTTCTACGCCCGTGAATTTGCCAGCCTGGAGGGAGATTTTCAACCGATAGACGTCCCCATCCTGCCTCCCCTTGGCCCCTGGAAAATCTCCTGCCACTGTCTCTACTGTCAGAGCCTGATAAGCATCCCCTGGAGCTGCAGGATCTGGAGTCCCTGCTGAAGGTGAGTCACTGCTGCGCTGATGCCCCTAAGGCCCACTGAAGCCACTGTTTACTTTCTGGCTGACTGTCGCCTCTGGGCTTGCATTACTGAGATGCCTTTTCATCTTCTGTTTGGTTGTCCATGAGAAAACAAACTCCTCTACCCATGTTGACTGACTGCAGCAAATCTGCTGTAGAGGCCACGTTAGGGGACACAGCTACCCTTGTCAGGTACAAGTACTTCAGGAGAAAAGGGCAAACGGGGAGATTACAGAGCCTATGGAGGAAGCCAACTTGTGCTTGTGATGCGAGGTAAGTCACACACATGAAATATTTTTACTGCATAGTTGTGGGGGAATAATGGAAGATTGTCAAAGAGGAAAACTGTGAACATGCTCAAGTGACTTGCAGCTGGGGTATAGAAAAACACATGTATTACACTAATTGTTTTTTGGCCTTGTGTGCTTGACAAGTAGAACCTCTGTGTTTACGTGACATAGGCCTGTGAGAAACTCCAAGACATCTTATCAATATCCCTGAGATTCCTGCTTTGTTGTGAAAAAGATCAAAGCACAGCAGAAAACTGTGCCTGCTTGAATCCTTGAAAGGTGAACACAGCAGGTTGCAAGATCTTCAACAAGGGCTGAATTCTGCAGCTCCCAGGTGACCTGTGCCCGGGAGCTTAAGTGCTTTTTTGGAGATCCCCAGTTAGCAAGGTAACAAAAATAAATTTGCTCTTTGCGTTGCATCTGTGGCTTGTGGTTGTTCCTGTGACCTGCCTGTGTTGGCTCACGTGATAGTCCTCCTGGCGTTCTTCATACTGTGAAGATTATACCCATGACAGTGATATTTGTGATCTCCACCACGTGCTGTGCCAGCACTCAAGCCTGGCCAGCAGCATGGCCAGCGATTTCTTACAAAACTTGCTTTGCATTGGTACGGCCTCCTACACATCCCCACTCCATCTAAACTGAATTCCTCTTGCAGCTGAACAGGTTTTCTCAGGGAGACAGGCAAGGGATAGGAGGGTGGATGGCTTCTGATTTAGAAACTAGGTGTTTTTTTCTGGGAAGAAAACCACACTTTTTACTTTTCTCCCTCTAAATGCCATTTTGGGAAGCATTTGCCATAGATCTGAAAACATTATCTTCTCCTCCATTATTCTGCCTCTACTTCTATCCTCCCTGGACAATTTATGCTTACAGCCCACATCTCCTTAAGGCAAAAGCCCTTTCTTGGAACTGACTTCAAATGAGAAGACTCATCCAGATGTGAGCAACCAGAATGGACCTTCAATCCCCTGATTTCCTTGAGGGGAATAAGATACACTAGAGGGTTTCCTGCTGTTTTAGTTGGAAGTTACTGGACAAGGTTTTATGGCAGTAGGTCCTGCCTTGTCTAATGTAATTCCATGAGGTAACTGAAGACTTACCAACGCTCTCTAATAGTAGCAACAACAGAATCATCTTAAGTACAAGAGATAATGTGTATAGAATCGTAACAGTGGATCAGGAGAACAGTGTAGGCTTCTCTTGAATGGAAATATTAACAGCAGACATTTTCAAGCACAAAGAGGTTTGCCTCTTCCTGTCCTTTTATCTGCAAAAATTTCTTAAATTGTTTCCAGGAGCCTGAGATGGACTAAACCTGTCAAAGGATTGAGATTTCACCCTGCATATATGATCTTGCAGTGTCATATTTCTCATCTGCACTAATGCAGATCATAAAACAATTCTGACCATTACATAAACCTGAGGGTTTGCATGCAGGAATGACCCTTTTAATCCCCATTTCCAGAATGTACCCCAGTCAGGGAATGATTGACATGTGTGTTGAGTGCCTGTCCTGAGCTGTCTGTTGGGATGAAGAATCTAAAGTGGCCATTGCTGATACAAAGATGGGCTTTGCTGCTT
The DNA here is from genome assembly GCF_036013445.1 of Caloenas nicobarica. NCBI lineage: Eukaryota > Metazoa > Chordata > Aves > Columbiformes > Columbidae > Caloenas > Caloenas nicobarica. The sequence continues at coordinate 1,173,468 of NC_088268.1, read as the reverse complement.
TTTCAAAACAACTGGGAGAACTTCTGTCAGGAAACTATCTCTTCACAGTCAATAGGTCGCTCGGTGGTGGAACATGTGTGATTTCTGCAAAACTCACACTGAGCAGCAATGCATCTTGCCTTGCCTTCTCCTTTCTTGTTTCCACATTTGACTTTCATCTCTTCTTTTTTTTGAAGAAAGGGCAAGCAGAAGGGAAAGCAGCTCCTCAATTGCTGGCTATCTGTCCCAAAAAGCCTTGAAGTGCTGAATACTATGTGCTGCTCTCCAGCCATGGGGGTAGTGAAAAGACTCTCCCAAATTCAGAGGTATGTGGTATTGTGAATTCAGGAGATGTCATGAGCATGGCCATCCTCTTTGGCAAGGAAGCTGAGCCACAGGTGTCTGTTCCCTTCTTAGATTGATTAGCACCTGCCCCTACAGCAGTGGGAAGATCTCTCCAGTGGGAGATGTGTTTATATTTATGTAGTTCTCCGGCAGAACACATTTTCCTGTCTTGCATTTGAGCTTTTGCATGCAAGAGGTTGGAAGATGTATGTGGAGGAAGTTGGCAGTGTCTCTGCTACAAAGCCAACTGGCAATTAGGGCTCTGGGAGGCTCCTGCATCATCATGCTCAGGAATGTCCTGAAGCAGTTCAGCAGCTCCCCTTCCTCAGCTTCAACCCTCTATGCCGGGGGTGTCAAACTTATTTTCACCAGGGGCCACATTGGCCTCACAGTTGCCTTCAAAGGTCTGAACGTAATTTTAGGACTGTCTAAATGTAACTACTCCTTAACAGTCCGTAACATTTTGGGATTCAAATTGTTCCACCAAAGATGGTATGGTGCGCCACCTAAGTAAAAGACCAAGATGTCCTTTAGGACAAGGTTAAATAATTCTCAGGCCCTCTCACACAGGCTCACCTTCAAACCCGCTTCCGCATATGGCGGAGCTGGCTGTATCCATGGAGAACAATGTAGAATTCATGAGTGGGACCCTAGCTGCTGTTTACAAAATATCTTTTTGCAGGTACTTTCAAAAAAATAACATGTAATTGCTAAAGTTCATGTACCTGGCTAATTTAGTAAAAAATTAAATCTTTGCCCAATTGAGAGTACCCCTTTAAGCCTCCCCTCTCCACTCCCCACATAATTCTTGTCTGTCTTGTCTTTCAATGCCCCAAGGCAGTCACTAATGTCTCCCATTAGTCCCACCTATTACTCTTCTTACACAGGCTCACCGCTCTCCAGTAGCTACAGCTGCAGCTCCCTCCATTCTGCTCCTGCAGCGCAACGCGTGTCACACACGCTACATGTGTGACTAGTGCACTGGCAGGAGCCTGGGGACAAGAGCTCGGCACTGCTGCCGGGTAGAAACAAAGTGCTGGGCCAGGTAAAACAAGGTGGCGGGCTGGATCCTGCCCGCAGGCTGGATGCTTGACACCTGTGCTCTATGCAGTCTTTCCTGCTGGTGACAGCACTGCTTTGGAGAGCTTCCAGACTCCTCTTAAAGAATGATCACCCACAACTCCCTGCCTCACTCCCTGCCCTCAGTGTCTCTTCAGAAACTTTCCCAGGAAACCCACAGCATAGATGGAAGTAGAAGGATGATGTGTACTGTGAGCCTATTCACATCATTCTCACTCCTGCTGTTCTCTGGGAATGTTTTCTACCTGGGCCTTCCCCCACCACAGCACAGTGGCATCCTGAGCAAGAGGAATTCCCTTTCCTCCTCTCCTCAAGACCTTGTGGGGATGCTGTCCTCCCAGAGCCTTCCACAGCTGAGGCTCCTCAGCCAAGCTTGGGAGTGGCCACACACCCCTTCCATAGAACATGCACTGGGGCCAAGAGGACACATCTGGGCAGAGGCTCAAAAAAGCTGGGCCTGATGGCCAGAGGCTCTGCAGGAGTCATGGATGCCTTCCTCACCCCCAAGTGACAGTACCTGAAGGGGTCCCACTGCACTGTGTCCCAGCCTCCTCTCCTTTGGGAATGGAGAAGGCTCCCGTGTGCCCCATGCACCTCTAACTTCCCCAGAGAAACACCCTTCCTCCTGATGGTATGTGTCTGGAGTGTCCACAGAGGGAAGGACCACACAGTGACAGTGATCAGTCATTGTGCTAACAACCACTGCACAAATATCCCTGAAACCCACCTCCCAGAACTACCTCTGAGAAATGCCTCTCTCCCTGGGCATCCTGGGAGAGCATCTGCAGGGAAAAGGATGAGACAAAAGCATGGGCTGGGATGCAGAAGAACTTTAATGAGTCAAAAGAGGGAAACAGGATTGCTCTGAGTGGAGGTCCTGGTGAAAGGAGCACCAGGGGCAGACAGGAGTCTGCTCCCCGTGGCTGTGGTGCAGATCCAGCCAGGCGTCCATCTGCCTGTCCCACAGAGGGAGCAGGGCCAGCAGGTCCTCCTGTGCTGGCTTTGTGGGGCTCAAAGCTCAGGGGAGCACAAGAGAACAAGGACACAAGAGGAACAGGAGACACTGGGAGAGGGGAAAGGCAGCATGGGCCATGCTTTCTGAGAGCCCAGGCTGGCCCCGTCATTTTGCAAGAGATGTTGGGGTTGCTTAGCCCTTCTGAAACCAACACCCCAATGCTCTGTCACCAGTCCAGTATCATCCTGTGGCTCCCCGGGGGCCTTCCCCAGGGCCATCACCAGCAGCTTTAGCAGGGGAGACACCTCCTCGTGCCACAGATGCCGCTGCCCAAGCCAGAGAGGCCAAAGCCCCCGGAGTTGATGGGCACTCCCTGAGAGCTGAGGATGCTGCCAACAGCAGCGGAGGTGGAGGATCCCACGGCGGTGTTCTGTGGGAAGGAGGTGAGGATGGGGCCGGGCAGGGTCACCACCACAGCTGGGGGCTCGATGACAACTCTGGAGTCCTGGCACTGCTGGACACAGGGCTCATTGCAGCTGTTGGCCAGTGGGGTTGGGCCGCAGGGCTGGCAGGGCAGGCACGGGTTGTAGCAGGACATGTCTTGTGGCTGGAGCTGCACCTGGGAGAGAGGACAGGGGGAAGCAAAGCAGGGGAGATGGGTGAAGAGCAGCCTGTCACCCCACCACGAGGGAGATAAGGTACATGCTGGGTAGGGAGCTGAATGCTGCTCAGAACAGGGGAGGAAAGAAAAGAAAGGGCTTCAGACTCACCTAATCCTCAAGGAGAAAGTGTTGAGAGAATTGGGTGAGAGACTGGGTATTTGGGCTGGCTTTTATACTGCTCCAGCACTGCCCCAGGTACAGAGTCACGCTATAGGCAGGCAGTAATTTTCCAACAGACTCTCTAATTGAAGACATCCCAGCCAATGGCATGGGTTCTTTTGTTTTTCCACAGCTCAATGCTTTCATATTGTGATTTATGCCGTGGCCATTTCCATTTGAGTCTCCTTTCAAGTGTTGAGATGAGAGTCCAAGGATTTTCAGGTCAAGAATGCATCATTGTGGGCTGAAGATCTGACCCAGTTGCCCGATGAAGATCCAGTGGAGGCAAATAACAGTGGCCTGAGGTTTTCCTGTGAAGTTGTTTGTCACCGTATTCAAAATAAGGGGACCAGCATGCTCTGATGGTCACTGGTCTACTTTCCAGTGAGTGGGCTGCGCTTCTCATTTTGAATCTTCTCCTCCTGATGCTCTTGTTTTTGGGATAAATCTGTCCATCTATTTTGCTATTTCCCCCCTCTTAGGAGAATCCCTTGGGGTCTCCAACCAATGCCTTCAGCATATTAGGGTTGTTTCTCTGTCCAGTCTATGTGCAAGCAGCATCTGTGTAACTTCACATATATGCATACGCGCATATATATGTTTTCTCTCTTGTGTGTCTGTATTCATTCTTGTATCAAAATAATTTGTTTTCCCTAGAATCTGGGTATATATGCATGCTTACGTGTGTGCATGCACACAAGTGTGCATTAGCACCTGTCTGTGTGTCCCTGTGTACGTCTCCTCCTCGCAAGGGGATGTGCTGGTTGTGGCAGGGGCACTTTCCGCTCCTCTGACCATGAGCACCACAGAGCAGCAGGTTCCATGGGCCAAAAGGAGCCAAGTGGCAGCTGAACAGCAATGGCATGGAATTGATGGAGACCTGCCCTTGGCGCTGGCACTGAAACACAAACCTTGTTTCCTGAGCTCTCTTTTTCATGCCCCTCCAAAGCTCATACTCTGCTACTGCAGATTTCAGAACCTAGTGAGGACAGTTTCACACCAGTTTGGAAACAGAGTTTAATTCAGTGTATCAACATTCAAAGTGTCTTAGCATGACTATCAGTCACCTCTCTCTGCCTCTCCAGGTCAGGATACATCTTCTCCTCCCAGTGTTAAGGAGTTGAGAACAATGAGGTTAACAGGGAGAAAAGCCGGGAAATCCTGCCCACCTCCTGAAAGGCACTCCTGGGTGAATCTGATTCTGTTGCAGTGTGAACAGTGTCTGGGACAGGACACAAGCCCCTCATGTCTAAGTCAAAGCCTTGGTCACCTCTGCAGCTAATTGACCTGACACTGATTTGGGCAGGGGCTGAGACCTTGAGTCACTGCCAAACACGAGGACAGGTGACCTAGTGTCACTGTGCTTTGGAGGAAGGACAGACTGTTGAGGCTGCAAAGGGAGAGCCAAACAGCTGACAGCTCATTTGGTCTTCAGCCACAGGGAGCTTTTATGTCCTGCACTGAAATCCTGTTTTGCCAGGAACTGCCTGGGAGGGAGAGAAGGATTGTCTGATTCATGACCACAATCCCCAAACACTGCTGCTATCCTATGAGGAGTGTCAGGAGAAGAACTCCTTCCCTCGGAGACTGTTGGCAGTGAAAGGAAGGGCACTGCAGGAGAGGGGGAAATGCTCTCCCTATGAGAACTGCTTCTGCAAGAAACCTTTCCTTTGCATTTCACCTTGAGCTGTTCTTCTCAATAACCTTCTTCCTCTCTTCCAGACAGGCCTTCCATGTCTCTAGTCCCTGCCCAGTGGTGCTTCGTGGTGTGGAATGGGGTCTGCAACAGCAGAGAAAAATTGTCTACCTGTGACTGAATCCCCTCTTGTCCAATTCCTCTATGTCCCCTGAACACTCCTGGACACATTTCTGCCCACACCCCCTTCACCTTGACACAGGTCAGAAGCAGTGGCTTTGGGCTGCTGAGAGGATCCAAGAGACAGGCTCTCACTCTGGTGATTCCAGTCCCAAGATGTTTTCTCCAGTCCCTGAGATATGGAAGTGAGAAACCTGTTACCTCTGAGTGCTACAGCCACCCAGGCTGGGTTGCACAGAGAGAGAGACCAGAGAGGAAAGGAGGCCAAGAAAGCATGGAAATTTCTCTTTAAACCAAGCAGTGTAAGGAGAAAAAGAGCTGAAGCCAAAAGCACAGCCCAGCAGCCTGAGGAGTGTTTACCACTGACTGTCAGACTGATCTGGGACAGAGGGAGAGAGAAAAGGACAGAGTAAGTCCTTGTGCATGGGAATGTGTGGATCTGCAACTGAGGACTGCAACACTTGGAGTACCTGGGACCATTCCTGAAAAAAGAGTTGCAAATGAGCCCACTACGGTACCCTGAGATGGTGTCCTCTGCCTGCATGGGACGTCTTCAGCACTTGACTTCTCTCTTCTGCAGTGTTGCATTCCTGCCTCAGAAGTCCTTGGGCCATCCATTCCAGCATTTGGCAGAAGCGTCTCTGGAACAAAGGGCATTTCAGAAATGAGGAAATGAAAAGGAGGCAATGAAGGAAATGAAATTACGAACTGTGTGATTAGGAAGGGTATTCTCCATTAAAGATGAGTCTGTTGGAAAATTACTGCCTACACAGAAACAGCCTCAAGGCCTGGGGCACTGCAGGAGCAGTATAAAAGTGAATCGAAAGCCTTGTTCTCTCATCCACTTCTCTTGCCTTGCTCTCCTTGGGAACCAGGTGAGTCTGCAGGCCTTTCTGCTTCTTATCCTTCCCAGGCTGAGTTCTCAGACCAATGGACACCTCAGCTGGTGCCTGCTCTATTGTACTGTGGAAAGACTTGGAGGTGCTTGTCATAGAAGCAGGAAGGAGGGAGAAGGTCTAGCATGGAGAGAGTCTGGGGCTTGGCTGAAGCGTCTCCCAAGCTACGGGCTAGGTGGGCACCTCCCTGGGCTTGGTTGCTTGTGATGGCAATTTTGGTCTGATGGAAAGGAGAAGCCCATAGGTATCCCTATAGAAACTCCAGCTCTCCACCTTGGCGTCCTTGTGGTGGGTTGACAAGCTGCTCCTCACCCATGTCCCCTGCTCTTCTTCTCCTTGCCCTGTCTCCCAGGTGCAGCTCCAGCCACAAGACATGTCCTGCTACAACCCATGCCTGCCCTGCCAGCCCTGTGGCCCGACCCCACTGGCCAACAGCTGCAATGAGCCCTGTGTCCAGCAGTGCCAGGACTCCAGAGTTGTCATTGAGCCCCCAGCTGTGGTGGTGACCCTGCCCGGCCCCATCCTCACCTCCTTCCCACAGAACACCGCCGTGGGATCCTCCACCTCCGCTGCTGTTGGCAGCATCCTCAGCTCTCAGGGAGTGCCCATCAACTCCGGGGGCTTTGGCCTCTCTGGCTTGGGCAGTGGCTTCTGTGGCACGAGGAGGTGTTTCCCCTGCTAAAGCTGCTGGTGATGGCCCTGGGGAAGGCCCCCAGGGAGCCACAAGATGGTACCAGACTGAGGATGGAGCACTGGGGTGTTGGTTTCAGAGGGGCTGAGCAACCTCAACATGTCTTGCAAAATGACGGGGCCAGCCTGGGCTCTCAGAACGCATGGCCCATGCTGCCTTTCTCCTCTCCCAGTGTTTCCCGTTCCTCTTGTGTCCTTGTTCTCTTGTGCTCTCCTAGGCTGTGAGCCCCACAAAGCCAGCGTAGGGAGGACCTGCTGGCCCTGCTCCCTCTGTGGGACAGGCAGATGGACACCTGGCTGGATCTGCACCACAGCTACAGGGAGCAGACTCTCATCTCCTCTGGTGCTCCTTTCACCAGGATCTCCACTCAGAGCAACCTTGTTTCCATCTTTTCACTCTGTTAAAATTCTTCTGCATCACAGCTCAAGCCTCTGTGTCATCCTTTTCCCTGCAGACACTATCCCAAGATGCCTGAGAAGAGAAGTGTTCCTCACGGTGATTCTGGGAAGGGGTCCTTGGCATTTGTTGGGTAGTGGCTGTTAACAAAACGATGGTTAAATGAACAACTGTGGCCAGTCTTTTCAAAGGAGCCCTTCTTCCGAGGCTGGTGAGGCATCACAGAATCACAGATTGTCAGGGATTGGAAGGGACCTTGAAAGCTCATCCAGTTCAATCCCCCCACCGGAGCAGGAACACCTAGATGAGGTTACACAGGAAGGTGTCCAGGCGGGTTGGAATGTCTGCAGAGAAGGAGACTCCGCAACCTCCCTGGGCAGCCTGGGCCAGGCTCTGGCACCCTCACTGGGAAGAAGTTTCTTCTCAAATTTAAATGGAACCTCCTGTGTTCCAGTTTATACCCATTGCCCCTTGTCTTATCATTGGTTGTCACAGAGAAGAGCCTGGCTCCATCCTCCTGACACTCCCCCTTTCCATATTGATCCCCATGAATGAGTCACCCCTCAGTCTCCTCTTCTTCAAGCTCAAGAGCCCCAGCTCCTCAGCCTTTCCTCACACGGGAGATGCTCCACTCCCTTCAGCATCTTCGTGGCTGCGCTGGACTCTCTCCAGCAGTTCCCTGTCCTTCTGGAACTGAGAGGCCCAGAACTGGACACAATATTCCAGATGCGGCCTCACCAGGGCAGAGTAGAGAGGAAGGAGAACCTCTCTCAACCTACTAACCACCCCGCTTCTGATCCCTCCCAGGGGAGGGCCCAGTGCTGGCTCATGGTCACCCTGCTGTCCCCCAGGACCCCCAGGTCCCTTTCCCCTACACTACTCTCCAACAGCTTATTCCCCAACTTATACTGGTACCTGGCGTTGTTCCTGCCCAGATGCAAGACTCTACACTTGCCCTTGTTATATTTCATTAAATTTTTCCCCGCCCAGCTCTCCAGCCTGTCCAGGTCTCTTTGGATGGCAGCACAGCCTTCTGGTGTGTCAGCCACTCCTCCCAGTTTGGTGCCATCAGCAAACTTGCTGACAGTGCATTCTTTTCCCTCATCCAAGTCGTTGAATATATTGAATAATACTGGTCCCAGTACCGACCCTTGAGGGACTCCACTAGATACAGGCCTCTAACTTGACTCTGTCCCATTGACCATGACTCTCTGGCTTCTTTCCTTCAGCCAGTTCCCAGTCCACCTCACTACTTGATCATCCAGTCCACACTTCTTCAGTTTAGCAGCGAGGATGCTGTGGGAGACTGTGTCAAATGCTTTACTGAAATCAAGATAGACCACATCCACCTCTTTGCCATCATCTAGCCACCTGGTTATGAGGTTGGTCAGGCACTACTTCCCCTTGGTGAAGCCATACTGACTGCCCCTGATGACACTCTTATCCTTGATATGCCTTGAGATGGCACCGAGGATAGGTTGTTCCATCACCTTCCCAGGGATGGAGGTGAGGCTGACCAGTCTATAGTTACCCAGGTCCTCCTTCTCACCTGTTTTGAAGATTGGGGTGACATTTGCTTTCCTCCAGTCCTCAGGCACCTCTCCCATTTCCCACGACTTACCAAAGATGATGGGTATTGGCCTAGCAATGACTTCAGCCTGCTCCCTCAGCACCCGCGGGTGCACCCCATCTGGACCCATGAATTTATGGATGTCCAGATTGCTTAATTACTCCCTAACCCAGTCCTCGTCAACCAAGGCAGACTCCTCCGTTGTCCTGCCTTCATCTGGGGCATCAGGGGTAAGGGGCACCTCATGACAGCCTCCGGCAGAGTAGACAGAGACAAAGAAGGCATTCAGTAACTCTGCCTTCTCTGTATCTTCTGTCACCAGGGCACCCACCTCATTCATCAGTGGGCCTACGTTGCCTCTGGTGTTAGTTTTATCTGCCATCTATTTGAAGAAACTCTTTCTGTTGTCCTTGACCCCTCTCGCAAGATTTAATTCTAAGGAGGCCTTAGCTTTCCTAGTTGCCACCCTACATCCTCTGACAAGAGCCTTATATTCTTCCCAAGTGGCCAGCCCTTCCTTCCATGATCTGTAGACTCTCCTTTTCCACTTGAGCTTGCCCAGCAGTTCCCTGTTTAACCACGCAGGTCTCCTGGCTCCCTTCCTTGACTTCCTATGTGTCAGGATGCTCTGATCTCGAGCATGGAAGAAGCAGTCCCTGAATGCTAACCAACTATCTTGGGCCCCTTTACCTTCAAGCAGCCTTGCCCACGGGATTTCCCCCAGCGATTGTTTGAAAAGGCCAAAGCTGGCCCTACTGAAGTCCAGGATTGCAATTCTGCTTGGTATTCTGATCCTGCCACACAAGATCCTGAACTCCACCATCTCATGGTCGCTGCAACCAAGGCAGCCCTCAACCTTTACTGCTTCAACCAGACCATCCTTGTTAGTGAGGATGAGATCCAGCAGTGCTCCTCTCCTGGTTGGCTCATCCACCATTTGCATGAGGAAGTTCTCATCAATGCACTGGAGGAACCTCCTGGACTCTGGCTGGCTGGCTGAGTAGTCCTTCCAGCAAACATCAACATAGTTGAAATCCCCCACAACAACCAGGGCCTGTGACTGTGAGGCCGCTCTCAGCTGCCTGTAGAGGCCTCATCAACTTCCTCATCCTGATCTGGTGGCCTGTAATAGACACCCACAACAGTATGACCCCTGCCAGCCTGCCCCTGAATTCTCACCCATAGACTCTCAACTCACTCCTCATCCACCTCTGGACAGTACTCTATACATTGTAGTTGCTCTCTCACATAAAGAGCAACTCCACCACCTCGCGTTACTGGCCTGTCTTTCCTGAAAAGGACATAGCCATCCATGACCACATTCCAGTCATGTGAGCTGGCCCACCATGTCTCTGTAATTGCCACTGATCATGATCTGCTGACCGAACACAGGTTTCTAACTCCTGCTTATTCCCCGTGCTGCGTACGTTGGTGTACGAGCATTTCAGGGAGCGAGCTGAGTACACTGATTTCACCCTAGGGAGGTGGGAGGCCTCCCAGTCTTTATCAATTCTAGAGTGCTGCCCCACTGGTGCAAGCCCAGCTACAATCCCATCCCCCTTCAAAGCTAGTTTAAAGCCCTGCAAATGAGCCCTGATAATTCCTGTCCCAGCATCCTTTTGCCCCTGTGAGATAAAACTTTCCCACGTATCACTGTCCAGACTGGTGACTTATAAAAACAGCCATTATCAAAGAATCCAAAGCCCTGCTTGTAGCACCAGTCCTGTAGCCAATCATTTATGGACTGAATTTTTCTATTCCATCCCACGTTGTCACCTGAAAATGGAAGGAGGGAAGAGAAAATAACTTGCTCCCCAGACTCTTTCACCAACCGTCCCAAGGCCTTGAAATCTTTCTTCATTCTCCTCAGACTACGGGATGCAGCTTCCTCCCCATCTGTCTGGAAGATCAGCAGTGGGTAGTAGTCCATTGGGTGCACCAGGTTGGGAAACGCCCTGGTGATATCCCTGATCCGGGCTCCCGGTAGACTACATACTTCCCTATGATGGGAGTCAACTCTGCATGTTGGGCCCTCTGTCCCTCTCAGAAGGGAATCGCCTACTACAATTACCCTTCTTTCTTTCTTATTGGAGGCAGTCTTGAGGTGACCTATGTGACCTTGTAGGCGGCCCTTGCACCACATCCTCACCTACCTCTCCTTCAAGATCCAGGGCCTCCTACCTATTACGGAGGGGCACCTGGGGAAGAAAAGCAGGTAGAGAGGGGGGTTGGCTGTGACACCGAACTGGAACTCGCTTCCAGCCCTCGTTATCTTTTTGGTCCCCTGCCTCTGCCCGACTGTGACAGGGCAGGGGCTGTCTCAGGTCTCCTCCCTCTGCCTGACAGAGCGCGGGGTCCATCACCTTTTGGAGGGTATCTCCCTGGGACCTTTGTGACTGGCACGCCAGGGAGTTACTCCACCAGTCGATCTCCTTTTCACACTCCCTGATGGTCCTCAGTCTCTCAACCTCCTCCTTAAGTTTCACCACCATGCTGAGCAGATCCCCCACCTGCTCACACCTCACGCAGGTGGAATGCCGGCCTCCCTCCCCCGGCAGCAGCAGGCTCTGGCACTCCCTGCAGCCGGAGACTGAACAGCCACGGTTCGGGGCAGGTTCTCCATCTGGGTCGCCACAGTCTTTTTGTGACAAGCTCTCTGTCTGCAGGAGACCATAGTCAGATGCAGTCTGGGACACTGCCAATAGGTGAGATAGTCTAACAAGCAAGGACTGACAACCTCTGCGCCCTGCTGCATGAGCTACCCCACCCGCTGCTGCAGCACGCTGTGGGTGGCACTCAGTCGCTTCACAATCTGGTTGCCTCTCCCAGCCGCTGGTGGAAAGCGATGCGTTGCTGCCCTCTCTGAGACTTTTACAAAGCGAGGGGCGGAGGTGTAATCGCTGTCACTGTGGTAACGCCCACGCCACATCAGCTGCTCTCGCAAGGGCTGCCGGGGGCTTCCAGGTTGCAAAATCAAACCCCAAAAACCGCTCTGTACCCACGTGATCTGCCGATCTGCAGCTCCAGCTGAGCTGGCTCCGATCAGCTGACCTCGGGGACTGATCTGCTGGTGAGAGGTGGTGGGTGATTGTGTTTGCATCACTTGTTATTTCTGTTTTTTTTCCCTTTTTTTGCCTTCCCCTGTTAGAGTGTCTTAATCTTGACCCAAGGATATTTTGCTCTCTTCCTCTTCCAATTCTCCCCCCATACCATTGGGACATTGCATTGAGAGAACAGCTGCTAGGTGCTTAGTTCTGACTGGGTTCCACACACCGCACAGACCAACAGGCTGATGCCAAAAATCAGAAATTAGTAATAAAGTTAATAAGAATAAGGTTCATAGATGTTAGGCACTTAATAAGAATAATGTTCACAGATGTTACTTGTTAGGCACTTATTAGGTGTTAGGTTACAAGAATGGTATTAGTTAAGATAAGCAAGAGAAGGCTAGGAGACCATGGGCTTGCTCTTAGAAGATAAGGAGATGAGACCAGAGCAGGAAACGGTTCAGACTGTCTTTGCAGTTATAAGATGAAAAACAAAGGAACCGTGCTCGCCCAAGACCTCAGTTCAACCCAGGACAGCGTGACAAAGGCTACTTTCTTCCTCCCAAGACCCTCAGAGACCCCGACTCATTGAAGTGTGCTTGCGCAGAGGACGTTTACATATGCTAAGTGGTTCCAAGAAATGTAATGCATATGTAAAGCTTTTCCTGGTAGTATAATGAATATGTATGATCTGTGTGGTTATAACCTTTGTCTGGAACTGTTTTGGAGCCCTCACTAGGTGGGGGTCCCTGTGAGTGCCTGGCACCAATAAATAATGCTGCTTGTAAAATCTTAAACTCTGGTTTTAGAAGTTTCTTCATTTTGCTGATTTTATGGTATTGAGGCAGTGCATGTGTGTTGGCAGTTGCACTTTCCTCCCCCACACGTCCTGAGAACTGATGTGGCAGTTGCACCGGTAGCTGCCCATCCCCCTCTCAGAACTGGGGCCTTCAATGGGGCAGCTAATGGCTCTTTGTGGAGACCCAGAGTCGGTGGGCAGGCTCATCAGCAGAGGAGGGGCCAAGAGCGCCCACAGCCCAGAGAAGCTGAGAAGCTTCTCAAAGGCCCACACTTGGGGGGCGGGGTGTAGAGAAGCCGAGAAGCTTCTGGAATGCCCACAGCCCAATCTGAGCAGACTATAAATGGGGTTCCCGCCGGTGACTCCCCTTTGTGTGGTCTCCTCGGAGCTGCGGGCCTGCCATGCTGCCGGAGTCCCTCCCCTTAGATGGAGAAGCCATCTAAGGTAACCTCCCGGGATTGAGAGCGCCTCACCTCTGCATGTGGATGAGTGATAAATTACTGAATATATACTTTAATAAGTCCTTGCCTGGTAGGCAAGTGTACCTTCCTCATCTGGGACAGACGATTGTACCTTCCTCGTCTGGGGCAGACAAGTGTAAGTCCTGGCCGCAGTAGGCTAGTGTTTATCTTTTATGGGCAAAACGGGTCAGAGAGGGCTCTGGTTTGTTTTTCTTGTGAGTGTGTATATGCACGCTGTGGATCCTCATTCTTATTTCGCTGCACCCCAGATAATTTCCTAACCTAATATCCGAACCTTTATCTTATGTTATTGGAGTGCTAGTCCGCCTAAACTTATATTTGGGATGCCTCCATGACAGCATGTCATCGTCATCTTGCACCTTCCCTGTCTGTGCCCAGAGCTTCCTGGGAACGTTTCTGGAGGGAGGGAGCAGGGAGAGGCATTGGCAGGAAGAGAGGCAGCAGGTGCAGGATGAGTGTCTCCAAGGGCTGTCCAGAATGTCTCCAAAGCAGTGGGGTGAGCAGGAGCAAACGCTGCAGAGAGGCTTGCAGATGAGGAAGGGGAGCTGCTGAACTGCTGTAGGACACAGCTGGGCAAGATGACGCATGTCCAGATAGAGCCAGTACTGTTTTCCCATGAATCCCTCCAGAACTGTTCCTGGGAACCAAGGACATTCATCAGCATCCTGGCCAAGGTGAGCAGAACCTCAGATAGGAGACACAGGGTAGTGACTATCCCACTCTGCTCGGCACTCACCTAAAAGAACCTACAACACTGCTGTAATGCAAGAAACACCTTGGCCAAGTGGAGTGTGTTCAGCAGAAGGTGTTCCAGGATGGTGAGGAGCTGGAGCACTTGTGAGGGGAGCAGTGGCTGAGGGCACGGGGCTTGCTGAGCATGAAGACAACACTTTGGTGGGAGAATGAAGAGCAGCTTTGGAGTCGCAATGGTGAGGTCCCGCAGAAGACCAAAGTGATGGTAGTGACTGAACTACCTTGTGTTGTTCTACCCCAGTATACCCCACATAGGCAGAGATGTTTAGAAACCAGAAGCTACACCCATGTCTTGCGTAAGTATAGTCAATACTAAACTACTTGACAATCACTGCACAAGCTTCCCCAACAACCCCATCCCAGAACGTGAGCAACATCTCTCTCCCTGGACATCTTGGGAGAGCATCTGCAGGGGAAAGGATGAGAGAAAGGCATGGGCTGGGATGCAGAAGAACTTTAATGAGTCAAAAAGAATACAAGGTGGCTCTGAGGGGAAGCTCCAGTACCCAGAGCACCAGTGGCAGACAGGAGTCTGTGACCCATGGCTGTGGTGGAGACCCTGCCAGGTGTCCATCTGCCAGCCCCATAGAGGGAGCAGGGCCAGCAGGTCCTCCCTAGGCCGGCTTTGTGGGGCTCACAGCCCAGGGGAGCAGAAAAGAATAAGGACACAGGAGGGAGAGGAGACACCGGAAGAGGGCAAAGGCAGCATGGGCCACACTTTCTGAGAGCCCAGGCTGGTCCGGTATTTTTGCAAAGGGTGGTGGGGTTGCTCAGCCCCTCTGACACCAACAGCTTGATGCTCTGTCCCCAGTCCGGCCTTATCTGGTGGGTTCCTGGATTCCTTCCCCAGGGCCATCACCAGCAGCTTTAGCAGGGGAAACACCTCCTCGTGCCGCAGATGCCGCTGCCCAAGCCAGAGAGGCCAAAGCCCCCGGAGTTGATGGGCACTCCCTGAGAGCTGAGGATGCTGCCAACAGCAGCGGAGGTGGAAGATCCCACGGCGGTGTTCTGCGGGAAGGAGGTGAGGATGGGGCCGGGCAGGGTCACCACCACAGCTGGGGGCTCGATGACAACTCTGGAGTCCTGGCACTGCTGGACACAGGGCTCATTGCAGCTGTTGGCCAGTGGGGTCGGGCCACAGGGCTGGCAGGGCAGGCACGGGTTGTAGCAGGACATGTCTTGTGGCTGGAGCTGCACCTGGGAGAGAGGACAGGGGGATGCAGAGCATGAGGGGTTGCATAGTATCGGCCTTTCTCCCAATCATGAAAGAGCCAAGGAACGAACTGGAGATGAGAGCTGGAGGCTGTGTAGGTGACCCACAGGATTTTCCCTCAGAAGAGCCCAGCAAAGAGTGACCCGGGAGATCCCCACCTAGCCAATAGCTCAGGAGACACTTCAGCCAGACCCCAGAGTCTCTCCATGTCACATGTTCTGCCCCCTTCCCTCTCCCAGGAAAAGCAGCCTCAAGACCCTGCATGGGACTTAGAGGCAGTTACACCCTGATAAATCCCAGAGGAGGAGGAAGAGAAGGAGAATGGGTATCTGACTCACCTCAGTCCCAAGGAGATCGAGGTGAGAGGAGTGGATGAGAGAGTGACGGGGAGGACCCACTTTTATACTGCTCCTGCACTGCCCCAGGCCCACAGTCACTGCACACAGGCAGTAATTTTCCAACAGACTCACTTCCAAAGCAAAATATCTTAATTAACGCCATAGGTTGTGTTTTCGTTTCTGTCAACGCTCTCATTTCATTTCCTCATTTCTGCCATGCCCTCTAGGCCACGGACGCTCATTTCAAGTACCATATGAGAAGCTCAAGGATTTCCTGTGCAAGAAAACATCAGTGCTTTTCCTGCCAACCTACCTGGAAGAAGACCATCTTCCTGACCTCCATGTGCTGTGCCTGACTCAGCACCAGGTGATTTGTGGCTTTCCTGACCCCAACCCTGCATTCTCAGCCTGGAAAATGTTCTCCCCACAGCAAAGGTCTTAGAATCATAGAGTCATTTTGGTTGGAAGAGACCCTGAGGATCATTGAGTCCAACCATAACCTAACTCAAGCATTAAGCCATGTCCCAAGAACTTCTTCTATATGCCTTTTAATCACCTCCAGCGATGGCGACTCTACCACTTCCCTGGGCAGCCTGTTCCAATGCCTGACAACCATTTCCATTAAGAACTTTTTCCTAATATCCAATCTAAACCTCCCCTGGTGCAACTTGAGGCCGTTTCCTCTCGTCCTATCACTTGCTACTTGGGAGAAGAGACCAACACCCTCCATGTTGCAACCTCCTTTCAGGTAGTTGTAGACAGTGATAAGGTCTCCTCTCAGCCTCCTTTCCTCCAGGCTAAACAGCCCCAGTTCCCTCAACCGGCCCTTATCACACTTGTGCTCCAGGCCCCTTCACCAGCTTCGCTGCCTCCTCTGCACTCTCTCTAGTACCTCAAGGTCTTTCTTATGATGAGGGACACAAAACTGAACACAGGACTCAAGGTGGGGCCTCACCAGCGCTGAGTACAGTGGCACAATCACTTCTCTAGTCCTGCTGGCCACACTATTCCTGATACAAGCCAGGATGCTGTTGGCCTTTTTGGCCACCTGGGCACATGCTGGCTCGTGTTCAGCTGCTGTCACCAACACCCCCAGATCCCTCTCTGCCAGGCACTTTCCACCCGCTCTTCCCCGAGCCCGGAGCGTTCATGGGGTTGTTGTGACCCAAGTGCAGGACCCGGCACTTGCCCTTGTTAAATCTCAGACAATTGGCCTCAGCCCAACAATCCAGCTGGTCCAGATCCCTCTGCATGACCTTCCTACCCTCCAGTAGACCAACACTCCCACCCAACTTGGTGTCATCTGCAAACTTACTGAGGGTACACTCAGTACCCTCATCCTGACAATTGGTAAAGAGGTTAAACAGAGCTGGCCCAAATACTGAGCCCTGCGGAACACCACTCCAGACTGGCCACCAACTAGATTTGATTCCGTTTGCCACAACTTATTTGGCCTGGCCAGCCAGCCAGCTCACTAATCAGCGAAGAGTAGACCCACCCAAGCCATGAGCAGCCACTCTTTCCAGGAGAATGCTGTGGGATATGGTGTCAAAGGCTTTACTGAAGTCTAAGTACACAACATCTACAGCCTTTCCCTCATCTAACAGGTGGATCACCTTGTCGTAGAAGGGGATCAGGTTGGTCAAACAGGACCTGCCTTTCATCAAGTGGTCATCAAGAGCAAGACAGCTGAAACCACTGGCACAGCCCAGCTGACCAGGGTGAGTGAACTCTGAAGCGAGCTGAGAGAGGGAGGAGAGAGAAGCACATGGCACATCTTTAAAAAGAGGAGTCTGTGGGTGCTCTGTGAACATGTGCAGCGCAGGGCAGAACTGGGCCTATTCCTGCAAATGGAGTTGCAAAAAGATCACACTTCACTGCCCCGACCATGGGGATGTCTGTCCCACCAGAACCTGGGGCTCATCTTCTGGCCAAAATGAAATGATTCTGATTAGGATATCCTTTTGCATCTCATCCCAGCACATGAAAGAAGCCTGCATGGCAGAGGAGGTGTGTCAGAAATGAGGAAATGAAATACCAGCATTGATGGGTGCCAAAATAGAACGTTGATGATACTTTACTTTGGAAGTGAGTCTGCTGGAAAATTACTGCTTGCTTGCAGTGACTGTGGGCCTGGGACAGTGCAGGAGCAGTATAAAAGCGGGTCATTCTCCTCACTCTCTCATCCACTCCTCTTGCCTCCATCTCCTTGGGATCAAGGTGAGTAGGAAGCCCTATCTCCACCTCCTTCTCTTTCTCCTCCTCCTTTAAGATTTCTCATTGCATTCCTGCACCTTAGTCCCATGCAGAGTCTTGAGGATGTTTGTAATGTGAGAGGAAATTGGTCAGAAAGTGTGACATGGTGGTGTCTTGTTTGAGGTGTCTCCTTGAGCTGTGGGCGAGGTGGGGAACCTCCTGGGCTTCATCGCTCATGGCAGGGCTTGCCTGAGGGGAAGGAGAAGTTTGTGTGTCCCCTACACATTGTCCAGCTCTGGTCTCCAGGCCATACCTTGTCTTGCTCATGCTGGAGTGACATGCTGCTCTTCACCCATCTCCCCTGCTTTGCTTCCCCCTGTCCTCTCTCCCAGGTGCAGCTCCAGCCACAAAACATGTCCTGCTACAACCCGTGCCTGCCCTGCCAGCCCTGCGGCCCAACCCCGCTGGCCAACAGCTGCAATGAGCCCTGTGTCCAGCAGTGCCAGGACTCCAGAGTTGTCATCGAGCCCCCAGCTGTGGTGGTGACCCTGCCCGGCCCCATCCTCACCTCCTTCCCGCAGAACACCGCCGTGGGATCCTCCACCTCCGCTGCTGTTGGCAGCATCCTCAGCTCTCAGGGAGTGCCCATCAACTCCGGGGGCTTTGGCCTCTCTGGCTTGGGCAGCGGCATCTGCGGCACGAGGAGGTGTTTCCCCTGCTAAAGCTGCTGGTGATGGCCCTGGGGGAGGAATCCAGGGACCCACAAGATGGTACCGGACTGGAGACAGAGCATCGGATTGTTGCTTCCAGAGGGGCTGAGCAACCACAGCACCCCTTGCAAAAGGACGTGGCCAGCCTGGGCTCTCAGAAAGCACGGCCCATGCCGCCTTTCCCCTCCTCCAGTGTTACCTGTTCGTCTTGTGTCCTTGTTCTCTTGTGCTGACCTGAGCTTCGAGCCCCGCAAAGCCAGCGTAGGGAGGACCTGCTGGCCCTGCTCCCTCTGTGGGGCTGGCAGATTGACACCTGGTTGAATCTCTTCCACAGCCATGAGTCGCAGACTCCTGTCTGCCCCTGGTGCTTCCTGCTCCCGGATCTCCACTCAGATTGACCTCTTTGCCTCTTTTGCCTCATTAAAGTTCTTCTGCACCTGAGCTCATGTCTCTGTGTCATCTTTTCCTCTGCAGATGCTTTCCCAAGGCGCCCAGGGAGAAGGATGGTCTTTAAGAATTATTCCGGGAAGGCTGTCTTCAGGATGGTGGTGCGATGTTTTTTGGCACAATTGTGTTGAGTCTGACTGGGATGGAATTCCCTTTCCCCATAGCAGCCTTCAGAGTGCTGTGCTTTGCAGTTGTAACCAGAACAGTTCTGATGACAGCACATCTATGTTTTGGCTTTTGCTGAGCAGTGCTCGCACAGCAGCAAGGCTGTCTCTCCAGCCACACTCCCAAAGGCCAGTAGGCTGGGGTTAGGCAAGAGCCTGGGAGGGGACATAGGCATGGACATCTGCAGGACAGCTGGCTCAGAGTGACCAAAGGGACATTCCATACCATATGACATTGTGCTCAGCAAGAAATGTAAGACAAATAAGGAGGAGGTGGAGGGGCTATTCGATATTTATCCATTAATTTTCCAAAGCAACCACTACACATACCTTCTGGTCCTGCTTTGCAGGAATTGGCTGAAAATCACCTCCTGATGGAAAGCAGAGAAGAAATCTTTTTGCTTTGCTTTGCTCCTGCACATGGCCTCTGCATTTCTTCCTTAAACTGCATGTATCTCAACCTAGAGCTCTGTAATCTTCTTTTCTCCCTGTCTTGCTCAAGGAGGTGGAAGTGATAGAGCATCTTGTTGGGTATCTTTGTGGACATCTGGTGACCAGACAAAGTTACCTTGCGCCAGTCTTTTTGATGTTTCATGTGGGGTTTGAGACAGCAGCAGTTTTGATTTGAGCAGGTTTTAGCTGTAGCAGTTACGAGTTGACGGGCCTCTGTGCAGCAAAGGCAGTTTGCTCGCTGCACTGCTTATCTCTTGATTTTGCGAAGGTTGGGAACATGTTAATAGAACCAAATGCTCTGCACTTTGTCCTGGCGTTGGGGCCTTTACAGTGCTGGGGGAGCTGTCTAGTGGAGAGGATGAGGGAATTCACCTCCCTCTTCCCAGAGAAACTGATGTGGGGGTGTTTTCTTGTGTATACACCCGAGGTCCTTCCTCATCCTTAAGTGAGTTGTTTACTGCTATTAATTAAAACCATTGGCTTAATGTGAGGTTTATGGAGTCTGGTATAATGCTGGAGATAACTCCAAATTCTTCTGCATTCCAGCCCAAGCCTCTGTGTCATCCTTTTCCCTGCAGACACTATCCCAAGATGCCCATGGAGAGAAATGTTCCTCACAGTGATTCTGGGAAGGGGTTCGTGGGGATGGTTGGGCAATGGTTGTCAACACAAAGATTTTTAAGTGAATGACTGCAGCCAGTCTTTTCGAAGTACTTGTTCTTCAGAGGCCAGTCAGGCATCGATCTGCTTCTGCGAGGTGGTGAGTGGTTGCGTTTGCATCACTTGTTATTTCTGAGGTTTTTTTCCCATTTTTTCCCTTCCCCTCTAGGAGTGTCCTTATCTTGACCCAAAGTTATTTTGCTCTCCTTTTCTTCCAAATCTCCTCCCATACTATTGGGACAGTAGATAAGGAGAACAGATGGTAGGTGCTTAATGCTGACTGGGTTCCACACACCACACAGACCAAGAAGCAGTACATGTCATCTTTATCCTGGTCCCTCCCTGTCTGTGCCCAGAGCTTCCTGGGGTTGTGTCTGGAGGGAGGGAGCAGGGAGAGGCATTGGCAGGAAGAGAGGCAGCAAGTGCAGGCTGAGTGTCTCCAAGGGCTGTCCAGAATGTCTCCAAAGCAGCGTGGTGAGCAGCAGCAAACGCTGCAGAGAGGCTTGCAGATGAGGAAGGGGAGCTGCTGAACTGCTGTAGGACACAGCTGGGCAAGATGACACATGTCCAGATAGAGCCAGCCCTGTTTCCCCATGAATCCCTCATCTCCTGAGAAGTAGCAGCCCAGCAGCAGGGCTGGGGAAAGGTGCTTTGGCAGTAATGCCAGCAAATCAGGTACAACTCCAGCACTCTTCTTGGGCACCAAGGCCATTCATCAGCATCCTGGCCAAGGTGAGCAGAACCTCAGATAGGAGATATAGGGTAGTGACTATCCCACTCTGCTCAGCACTCACCTGAAAGCACCTACAACACTGCTGTAATGCAAGAAAGATGTGATGCAAGAAACACTTTGACCAAGTGGAGTGAGTTCAGCAGAAGATGTTCCAGGATGGTGAGGAGCTGGAGCACTTGTGAGGGGAGCAGTGGCTGAGGGCACGGGGCTTGCTGAGCATGAAGACAATATTTGGTGGGAGAGAGAAGAGCAGCTTTGGAGTCGCAATGGTGAGATCCCGCAGAAGACAGATCCAGGCTCAACACTGTGGCAGAGCGTGTTGGAGGACTAGAGACAATGGGCTCACGTTCAAACATGAGAGGTTTGTACCTGGTAGGAAGAAAATGGTTTTCAGCAAAAGGGGGGTCAAGCAGTGAAAGAGGTTTGCTGGGGACATTGTCCAGTCATCCTCCTTGGAAATTGTCACTGTTTCCTGCAGGGTGACAAAAAACTGTGGCAGATGGTCTCTGTTAGCCCCCCTGCCCTCCCCACTAAGGAAAGGTAATAGGAGGAAAAGAGAGAGAGACTTGCAAGTTGGAAAAGTTAAAAAATGCTTTACTAATGCTACTAATATATAGAGAAAATAATACAAAATATGCAAAAGCAATCTTGAATTTCCCAGGGTAACACAGCGGTGCCGTGGAGCTGATGTCACTCCACCAGCTTCAGGGCAGGCACCCGGAAGTCCTGGGCTGGACTCTGCAGTAAACCAGAACTGGATTCAGGAATGCAGGGTCTGGAACCAGGCCTTGGATCGCAGGCACACCAGGCAGAGTCCTCATCAGATGCCGGCCATGGTCGAAGAGAACGAGGCCCTTGTGATCTCTGACTTTTGATGTGTATGATGTGTATAGGGTGGAATACTCAGTCAATTTTAGTCACCTGTTCTCTCTGCCCCTCCTTGCAAATACACCCCTCTCACTATTGAGACGTGCAAAATTTATCAGTAACCTTGGCTGCCATAGCAGTAAGTCCAAACCTAGGCCTCTTCTGCATATCATTGCTACTATTATCAGCTCCAGAGTAAAGAGTGTCTGAAAAAACATGCAGCCAAATTCAGAAAAGTGCAGTTACTTAGAAGAACTTAGCTGAAAGGAAAATTCACTAAAAGAGAAACTGGTCTTGCTTTAAACAAAACCAGGACAGACACTCATGGCTTGATCCCAAAGAGCTCTGGAGGTCCTTTCCAACTTGGTTATGCCCTTATCCTATGGTCCCAGGACAGCCTTTTTGTGCCTTGGCCCACTGGATACAAGTCCAGCAATGACGATGATGAGCTCAGGTTCCCAGGCAAGGAGACAGGCAGTGTGCAGGAGCTGTCCTGAGTAAGGAAAGAAAGGATTGCAGAAGGCATCTCCGCACCAACTAGGAGATCATCCTATCTGTGCACTCCAACTCTTGGGACAAGTTTTCCCAAAGATGCTGTGGCAGTGTTTTCCCTTCCTGTTCTCCAGTTTTTCTTTTCCACCTGGTCATTCCCTCACGCCACAACTCTACGTCTCAAGGCTGGGGTTAAGACAGGTTCTTCAGGGCTTTCCTGGGACAGTATTGCCTCTGCCTTGTCAATACCACATTCATCCCTCCTTCTCCTGACTACTTGCTTCACAATGTTGAACTTCCCAAGGAAAAAGAGAAGGTGTATTCAACAAAGTGATGGTAGTGACTGAACTACCTTGTGTTGTTCTACCCCAGTATACCCCACATAGGCAGAGATGTTTAGAAACCGGAAGCTACACCCAAGTCTTGAGTAATTATAGTCAATACTAAACTACTTGACAATCACTGCACAAGCTTCCCCAACAACCCCATCCCAGAACCAGGCCTGAGCAACATCTCTCTCCCTGGACATCTTGGGAGAGCATCTGCAGGGGAAAGGATGAGAGAAAGGCATGGGCTGGGATGCAGAAGAACTTTAATGAGTCAAAAAGAATACAAGGTGGCTCTGAGTGGTGGCCCCAATACAGGGAGAACCAGTGGCAGACAGAAGTCTGCTCCCTGTGGCTGTGGTGCAGATCCAGCCAGCTGTCCATCTGCCAGCCCCATAGAGGGAGCAGGGCCAGCAGGTCCTCCCTAGGCCGGCTTTGTGGAGCTCACAGCCCAGGGGAGCACAAGAGAACAAGGACACAGGAGGGAAAGAAGACACTGGAAAAGAGGAAAGGCAGCATGGGCCGTGCTTTCTGAGAGCCCAGGCTGGTCCGGTCTTTTTGCAAAGGGTGGTGGGGTTGCTCAGCCCCTCTGAAGCCAACAATCTGATGCTCTGTCCCCAGTGCGGTACCATCCTGTGTGTCCCTGGGGGCCTTCTCTAAGGCCATCACCAGCAGCTTTAGCAGGGGAAACACCTCCTTGTGCCACAGAAGCCGCTGCCCAAGCCAGGGAGGCCAAAGCCCCCAGAGTTGATGGGCACTCCCTGAGAGCTGAGGATGCTGCCAACAGCAGCGGAGGTGGAGGATCCCACGACGGTGTTCTGTGGGAAGGAGCTGAGGATGGGGCCGGGCAGGGTCACCACCACAGCTGGGGGCTCGATGACAACTCTGGAGTCCTGGCACTGCTGGACACAGGGCTCATTGCAGCTGTTGGCCAGCGGGGTTGGGCCACAGGGCTGGCAGGGCAGGCACGGGTTGTAGCAGGACATGTCTTGTGGCTGGAGCTGCACCTGGGAGAGAGGACAGGGGGAAGCAGAGCATGAGGGGTTGCAGAGGAGTGGCTTTCTCCCAACCACGAGAGCCAAGGAACGAACTGGAGACAAGAGTTGGAGGTTGTGTAGGTGACCCGAAGGCATCTCCCTCAGAAGAGCCCAGCAAAGAGTGACCCGGGAGATCCCCACCTAGCCCATAGCTCAGGAGACACTTCAGCCAATCCCCAGTGTCTCTCCATGTCACAGGTTCTGCTCCCTTCCCGCTCCCACGACAAGCAGCCTCAAGACCCTTGATGGGACAAAGGGGCAGTTACACCCTGATACATCCCAGAGGAGGAGGAGGAAGAGGAAGAGAAGGGGTGTCCGACTCACCTTTTTCCCACGGAGATGGAGGCGACAGAAGTATATGGGAGAGTGAGGTGAAGGATCCGCTTTTATACTGCTCCTGCACTGCCCCAGGCCCACAGTCACTGCACACAGGCAGTAATTTTCCAACAGACTCACTTCCAAAGCAAAATATCCTAATTAACGACATAGGTTGTGTTTTCGTTTCTGTCAACGCTCTCATTTCATTTCCTCATTTCTGCCATGCCCTCTAGGCCACGGACGCTCATTTCAAGTACCATATGGGAAGCACAAGGATTTCCTGTGCAAGAAAACATCAGTACCTGCCAAAAATATGCTCTATGTGGAGCCCCGTGGAACATTTTTTTTCCTCACAAATGAGGGCTGTTTTGGGGCTCAGGACAATGTCTTATTCCTCCCACTCTCCTCACACCACCACGCACTTTGGCTGCACACTTTGGACATGACAAGCAAGGGTCACAATGGCCTGGCCACTTTTCCAAACACTCTGACCACCCTGTTAGCTCCTTGAGCTGTGGGAGTGCCGCCAAGAAGGTCATGCTGAGACCAAAGGCCATTAGGGCTTCCAGAAGCTGTGTACTCGGGTCCAGCCCAGTGCTCAGAGCTGGTTTTCCTGGGGCTGGGATGGAGCTGCCCTGGCCTCAGGGGAATTATCCCTGTGTGGGACACGGGCCTGCAGAGAGCACGCACTCCTGGCTCGGACTCACACCAAAAGTCTGACACACGGCTAATCCAAAATTAGAGTGTGACTCTCCATGGGTCGGGAGAGTCTATCCCAGGAAGCTTGCCTGCTGAAGGCGCTCCCTTGGTCTGCTGGGATGTGTCCCAGCTGCCTCCATGTCTGCAGGGCAGGGAAGTGCATCACCTCTGAAGTTGTCTGAGAGTTGTTTTTATAGCCAGGGCCCTTCTGATCCTGTCTCCTCCCTGAGCATCCCCTGGCACATGGCATTGCAGGATCCTGACAGCACTCACTGCTTGGGTAGTTTGAGGAAGTTTCTTTGCCTCTCCAATGGTACTGGTTTGTGGTCCAGCAAGAGGAGGTCTTCGGGCAATGGAGGGGAGGCCTGCTGATACCTTAATGCCAGGAGATGTTTTTCCTGGGACCCAGGGATGAGTCCCAGGTGGAGTGGAGATTTCTGCGACGCTTTTGTGCCTTCTTTTCACTGACAATTCAGGAGAGCTCCTCAGCAGCGCCCAGTCTGCTTGGCCAGGAAGATGACGTTTGTGTGTCTGTTCTCTTCCACCCTTCAAGTCTCTCCCTAATGCTGACCCCTGGCCCTTTGGGCAAAGCTACCCAGAGGAGATCTGTTTTCTGAGACCACCGACGTATTTCTTGAACAATCCCCTTATTTAGCATGAAGGACGAGCAGAGGGAGGAGATGAGCCGCTCACTCTTATCTTGGATGTGAATGGACTGAAGCATAAAAACTCCTCACTCGAGACACCTTTGTGCAGTGTGCTGCGTGGCATTAATGAAGTTTCATCGCACCCACCACCAAGACATCTATAGAGACCGTCGGACCGACAAATGGAGAAACCTTTTCTTCCTTCTGATATTCTAATCTCTTTCTCTTTCTTTCTCTTTCTCTTTCTCTTTCTCTTTCTCTTTCTCTTTCTCTTTCTCGTTCTCGTTCTCGTTCTCGTTCTCGTTCTCTTTCTCGTTCTCTTTCTCTTTCTCTTTCTCTTTCTCTTTCTCTTTTTCTCTCCTTGTATCTTTATTCTGGACACTTAAAGGTAACATTGTTTTGACTTTTGTTATTGAAGTCTTGTGAAGTTTTATGATATAGTTACAAACTTCTGCCAAGCCACTTTTGCTGTAATTCAGCTCAGATTTTTAGTAAATTTGTGACTTAATTTGACCTCTTGGCTGTTTGTCATTACTCCGGATTAATGCACAGAGCATTCAAAAGATAACTCTGCCCTCATGTCTTAGAGTGGGACGGGACAATCCCCCACTTCAGGACTTTGCATAATGAGGTTTTTGCATTTCCCTTGGCTGAACCTCATGACATTTGTGTCTCCCCATGTCTCCACCCTCTTGACATCCCTCTGTACAGCAGCACAGCTATCTGCTTTATCAATGTCAACCTCCCCCAGCTGTTGTGGCATCTGCAGACTTGCTGAGTGTGTGATCCTTCCAAGACTGCAGGTCATTTGAAAAAGGGTTAAAAAATGCTGACCCCAGTCTGGACCCCTGCAGTGCACCAGGACTGACTGACCTCCACCTGGACTTTGTGCCACTGGTCACAACCCTTGCAGACCAGCAGCCATGCCAGATTTCCATGCCCTGCACTGCCCTCTTCCCCAGCCTGAATTTCATCAGTTGGTCTGTAAGGATTGTTACAGTAGACAGCGTCAAAAGCCTTGGTTAGATGAGATTTGCAACATTTGCTGTATTTCCTTCACCCACTAGAGCCAGGCAAGTCATCAAAGAAGGCCGTGAGGTTTGTCAGGCCTGCTTTCCCTCCATAAATCCTTGCTGACCACTCACAATCACTGTCTCAGCCTCTCGTCTTGGGAAAGGGCTTCCAGGATGATTTGCTCCATCAGCTTTGCAAGGTTTGAGGTGAGGCTGACTGGCCTGTCACTCCCCAGCTCCTCCTTCGTTCCCTTCCTGGGGACAAGCATTGGCTTTCTTCCACTTCTCACATGCATTCCCTGACCACCAGGACTTTCATACATTATTGAGAGTGGTCTTGTAGTGACACCATGTCAGTCCAATCTGTGTAAATGTTCACACACTTGATCTTTCTCTACTGCGAATGCGTCTTCCCTGCTCCAGATGTTCCAAGGAATGTCAGGAGCCCCCAGTTCTTGACAGCAAATCCTGCCAGTAAAGACCAAGGCAGGGAACCCTTGGAGCACCTCCACCTTTCCTGTAAGCCCTGTTCTCAGGGGAGCTGCCCTGTTAACACTGGGGTGGCCTTTACCCAAGCCTTGCTTTTCCTGCCAACCTACCTGGAAGAAGACCATCTTCCTGACCTCCATGTGCTGTGCCTGACTCAGCACCAGGTGATTTGTGGCTTTCCTGACCCCAACCCTGCATTCTCAGCCTGGAAAATGTTCTCCCCACGGCAAAGGTCTTAGAATCATAGAGTCATTTTGGTTGGAAGAGACCCTGAGGATCATTGAGTCCAACCATAACCTAACTCAAGCATTAAGCCATGTCCCAAGAACTTCTTCTATATGCCTTTTAATCACCTCCAGCGATGGCGACTCTACCACTTCCCTGGGCAGCCTGTTCCAATGCCTGACAACCATTTCCATTAAGAACTTTTTCCTAATATCCAATCTAAACCTCCCCTGGTGCAACTTGAGGCCGTTTCCTCTCGTCCTATCACTTGCTACTTGGGAGAAGAGACCAACACCCTCCATGTTGCAACCTCCTTTCAGGTAGTTGTAGACAGTGATAAGGTCTCCCCTCAGCCTCCTTTCCTCCAGGCTAAACAGCCCCAGTTCCCTCAACCGGCCCTTATCACACTTGTGCTCCAGGCCCCTTCACCAGCTTCGCTGCCTCCTCTGCACTCTCTCTAGTACCTCAAGGTCTTTCTTATGATGAGGGACACAAAACTGAACACAGGACTCAAGGTGGGGCCTCACCAGCGCTGAGTACAGTGGCACAATCACTTCTCTAGTCCTGCTGGCCACACTATTCCTGATACAAGCCAGGATGCTGTTGGCCTTTTTGGCCACCTGGGCACATGCTGGCTCGTGTTCAGCCGCTGTCACCAACACCCCCAGATCCCTCTCTGCCAGGCACTTTCCACCCGCTCTTCCCCGAGCCCGGAGCGTTCATGGGGTTGTTGTGACCCAAGTGCAGGACCCGGCACTTGCCCTTGTTAAATCTCAGACAATTGGCCTCAGCCCAACAATCCAGCTGGTCCAGATCCCTCTGCATGACCTTCCTACCCTCCAGTAGACCAACACTCCCACCCAACTTGGTGTCATCTGCAAACTTACTGAGGGTACACTCAGTACCCTCATCCTGACAATTGGTAAAGAGGTTAAACAGAGCTGGCCCCAATACTGAGCCCTGCGGAACACCACTCCAGACTGGCCACCAACTAGGTTTGATTCCGTTTGCCACAACTTATTTGGCCTGGCCAGCCAGCCAGCTCACTAATCAGCGAAGAGTAGACCCACCCAAGCCATGAGCAGCCACTCTTTCCAGGAGAATGCTGTGGGATATGGTGTCAAAGGCTTTACTGAAGTCTAAGTACACAACATCTACAGCCTTTCCCTCATCTAACAGGTGGATCACCTTGTCGTAGAAGGGGATCAGGTTGGTCAAACAGCCCAGCTGACCAGGGATTCAATGGAGTGAACTCTGAAGCGAGCTGAGAGAGGGAGGAGAGAGAAGCACATGGCACATCTTTAAAAAGAGGAGTCTGTGGGTGCTCTGTGAACATGTGCAGCGCAGGGCAGAACTGGGCCTATTCCTGCAAATGGAGTTGCAAAAAGATCACACTTCACTGCCCCGACCATGGGGATGTCTGTCCCACCAGAACCTGGGGCTCATCTTCTGGCCAAAATGAAATGATTCTGATTAGGATATCCTTTTGCATCTCATCCCAGCACATGAAAGAAGCCTGCATGGCAGAGGAGGTGTGTCAGAAATGAGGAAATGAAATACCAGCATTGATGGGTGCCAAAATAGAACGTTGATGATACTTTACTTTGGAAGTGAGTCTGCTGGAAAATTACTGCTTGCTTGCAGTGACTGTGGGCCTGGGGCAGTGCAGGAGCAGTATAAAAGCGGGTCATTCTCCTCACTCTCTCATCCACTCCTCTTGCCTCCATCTCCTTGGGATCAAGGTGAGTAGGAAGCCCTATCTCCACCTCCTTCTCTTTCTCCTCCTCCTTTAAGATTTCTCATTGCATTCCTGCACCTTAGTCCCATGCAGAGTCTTGAGGATGTTTGTAATGTGAGAGGAAATTGGTCAGAAAGTGTGACATGGTGGTGTCTTGTTTGAGGTGTCTCCTTGAGCTGTGGGCGAGGTGGGGAACCTCCTGGGCTTCATCGCTCATGGCAGGGCTTGCCTGAGGGGAAGGAGAAGTTTGTGTGTCCCCTACACATTGTCCAGCTCTGGTCTTCAGGCCATACCTTGTCTTGCTCATGCTGGAGTGACATGCTGCTCTTCACCCATCTCCCCTGCTTTGCTTCCCCCTGTCCTCTCTCCCAGGTGCAGCTCCAGCCACAAAACATGTCCTGCTACAACCCGTGCCTGCCCTGCCAGCCCTGCGGCCCAACCCCGCTGGCCAACAGCTGCAATGAGCCCTGTGTCCAGCAGTGCCAGGACTCCAGAGTTGTCATCGAGCCCCCAGCTGTGGTGGTGACCCTGCCCGGCCCCATCCTCAGCTCCTTCCCGCAGAACACCGCCGTGGGATCCTCCACCTCCGCTGCTGTTGGCAGCATCCTCAGCTCTCAGGGAGTGCCCATCAACTCCGGGGGCTTTGGCCTCTCTGGCTTGGGCAGCGGCATCTGCGGCACGAGGAGGTGTTTCCCCTGCTAAAGCTGCTGGTGATGGCCCTGGGGGAGGAATCCAGGGACCCACAAGATGGTACCGGACTGGAGACAGAGCATCGGATTGTTGCTTCCAGAGGGGCTGAGCAACCACAGCACCCCTTGCAAAAGGACGTGGCCAGCCTGGGCTCTCAGAAAGCACGGCCCATGCCGCCTTTCCCCTCCTCCAGTGTTACCTGTTCGTCTTGTGTCCTTGTTCTCTTGTGCTGACCTGAGCTTCGAGCCCCGCAAAGCCAGCGTAGGGAGGACCTGCTGGCCCTGCTCCCTCTGTGGGGCTGGCAGATTGACACCTGGTTGAATCTCTTCCACAGCCATGAGTCGCAGACTCCTGTCTGCCCCTGGTGCTTCCTGCTCCCGGATCTCCACTCAGATTGACCTCTTTGCCTCTTTTGCCTCATTAAAGTTCTTCTGCACCTGAGCTCATGTCTCTGTGTCATCTTTTCCTCTGCAGATGCTTTCCCAAGGCGCCCAGGGAGAAGGATGGTCTTTAAGAATTATTCCGGGAAGGCTGTCTTCAGGATGGTGGTGCGATGTTTTTTGGCACAATTGTGTTGAGTCTGACTGGGATGGAATTCCCTTTCCCCATAGCAGCCTTCAGAGTGCTGTGCTTTGCAGTTGTAACCAGAACAGTTCTGATGACAGCACATCTATGTTTTGGCTTTTGCTGAGCAGTGCTCGCACAGCAGCAAGGCTGTCTCTCCAGCCACACTCCCAAAGGCCAGTAGGCTGGGGTTAGGCAAGAGCCTGGGAGGGGACATAGGCATGGACATCTGCAGGACAGCTGGCTCAGAGTGACCAAAGGGACATTCCATACCATATGACATTGTGCTCAGCAAGAAATGTAAGACAAATAAGGAGGAGGTGGAGGGGCTATTCGATATTTATCCATTAATTTTCCAAAGCAACCACTACACATACCTTCTGGTCCTGCTTTGCAGGAATTGGCTGAAAATCACCTCCTGATGGAAAGCAGAGAAGAAATCTTTTTGCTTTGCTTTGCTCCTGCACATGGCCTCTGCATTTCTTCCTTAAACTGCATGTATCTCAACCTAGAGCTCTGTAATCTTCTTTTCTCCCTGTCTTGCTCAAGGAGGTGGAAGTGATAGAGCATCTTGTTGGGTATCTTTGTGGACATCTGGTGACCAGACAAAGTTACCTTGCGCCAGTCTTTTTGATGTTTCATGTGGGGTTTGAGACAGCAGCAGTTTTGATTTGAGCAGGTTTTAGCTGTAGCAGTTACGAGTTGACGGGCCTCTGTGCAGCAAAGGCAGTTTGCTCGCTGCACTGCTTATCTCTTGATTTTGCGAAGGTTGGGAACATGTTAATAGAACCAAATGCTCTGCACTTTGTCCTGGCGTTGGGGCCTTTACAGTGCTGGGGGAGCTGTCTAGTGGAGAGGATGAGGGAATTCACCTCCCTCTTCCCAGAGAAACTGATGTGGGGGTGTTTTCTTGTGTATACACCCGAGGTCCTTCCTCATCCTTAAGTGAGTTGTTTACTGCTATTAATTAAAACCATTGGCTTAATGTGAGGTTTATGGAGTCTGGTATAATGCTGGAGATAACTCCAAATTCTTCTGCATTCCAGCCCAAGCCTCTGTGTCATCCTTTTCCCTGCAGACACTATCCCAAGATGCCCATGGAGAGAAATGTTCCTCACAGTGATTCTGGGAAGGGGTTCGTGGGGATGGTTGGGCAATGGTTGTCAACACAAAGATTTTTAAGTGAATGACTGCAGCCAGTCTTTTCGAAGTACTTGTTCTTCAGAGGCCAGTCAGGCATCGATCTGCTTCTGCGAGGTGGTGAGTGGTTGCGTTTGCATCACTTGTTATTTCTGAGGTTTTTTTCCCATTTTTTCCCTTCCCCTCTAGGAGTGTCCTTATCTTGACCCAAAGTTATTTTGCTCTCCTTTTCTTCCAAATCTCCTCCCATACTATTGGGACAGTAGATAAGGAGAACAGATGGTAGGTGCTTAATGCTGACTGGGTTCCACACACCACACAGACCAAGAAGCAGTACATGTCATCTTTATCCTGGTCCCTCCCTGTCTGTGCCCAGAGCTTCCTGGGGTTGTGTCTGGAGGGAGGGAGCAGGGAGAGGCATTGGCAGGAAGAGAGGCAGCAAGTGCAGGCTGAGTGTCTCCAAGGGCTGTCCAGAATGTCTCCAAAGCAGCGTGGTGAGCAGCAGCAAACGCTGCAGAGAGGCTTGCAGATGAGGAAGGGGAGCTGCTGAACTGCTGTAGGACACAGCTGGGCAAGATGACACATGTCCAGATAGAGCCAGCCCTGTTTCCCCATGAATCCCTCATCTCCTGAGAAGTAGCAGCCCAGCAGCAGGGCTGGGGAAAGGTGCTTTGGCAGTAATGCCAGCAAATCAGGTACAACTCCAGCACTCTTCTTGGGCACCAAGGCCATTCATCAGCATCCTGGCCAAGGTGAGCAGAACCTCAGATAGGAGATATAGGGTAGTGACTATCCCACTCTGCTCAGCACTCACCTGAAAGCACCTACAACACTGCTGTAATGCAAGAAAGATGTGATGCAAGAAACACTTTGACCAAGTGGAGTGAGTTCAGCAGAAGATGTTCCAGGATGGTGAGGAGCTGGAGCACTTGTGAGGGGAGCAGTGGCTGAGGGCACGGGGCTTGCTGAGCATGAAGACAATATTTGGTGGGAGAGAGAAGAGCAGCTTTGGAGTCGCAATGGTGAGATCCCGCAGAAGACAGATCCAGGCTCAACACTGTGGCAGAGCGTGTTGGAGGACTAGAGACAATGGGCTCACGTTCAAACATGAGAGGTTTGTACCTGGTAGGAAGAAAATGGTTTTCAGCAAAAGGGGGGTCAAGCAGTGAAAGAGGTTTGCTGGGGACATTGTCCAGTCATCCTCCTTGGAAATTGTCACTGTTTCCTGCAGGGTGACAAAAAACTGTGGCAGATGGTCTCTGTTAGCCCCCCTGCCCTCCCCACTAAGGAAAGGTAATAGGAGGAAAAGAGAGAGAGACTTGCAAGTTGGAAAAGTTAAAAAATGCTTTACTAATGCTACTAATATATAGAGAAAATAATACAAAATATGCAAAAGCAATCTTGAATTTCCCAGGGTAACACAGCGGTGCCGTGGAGCTGATGTCACTCCACCAGCTTCAGGGCAGGCACCCGGAAGTCCTGGGCTGGACTCTGCAGTAAACCAGAACTGGATTCAGGAATGCAGGGTCTGGAACCAGGCCTTGGATCGCAGGCACACCAGGCAGAGTCCTCATCAGATGCCGGCCATGGTCGAAGAGAACGAGGCCCTTGTGATCTCTGACTTTTGATGTGTATGATGTGTATAGGGTGGAATACTCAGTCAATTTTAGTCACCTGTTCTCTCTGCCCCTCCTTGCAAATACACCCCTCTCACTATTGAGACGTGCAAAATTTATCAGTAACCTTGGCTGCCATAGCAGTAAGTCCAAACCTAGGCCTCTTCTGCATATCATTGCTACTATTATCAGCTCCAGAGTAAAGAGTGTCTGAAAAAACATGCAGCCAAATTCAGAAAAGTGCAGTTACTTAGAAGAACTTAGCTGAAAGGAAAATTCACTAAAAGAGAAACTGGTCTTGCTTTAAACAAAACCAGGACAGACACTCATGGCTTGATCCCAAAGAGCTCTGGAGGTCCTTTCCAACTTGGTTATGCCCTTATCCTATGGTCCCAGGACAGCCTTTTTGTGCCTTGGCCCACTGGATACAAGTCCAGCAATGACGATGATGAGCTCAGGTTCCCAGGCAAGGAGACAGGCAGTGTGCAGGAGCTGTCCTGAGTAAGGAAAGAAAGGATTGCAGAAGGCATCTCCGCACCAACTAGGAGATCATCCTATCTGTGCACTCCAACTCTTGGGACAAGTTTTCCCAAAGATGCTGTGGCAGTGTTTTCCCTTCCTGTTCTCCAGTTTTTCTTTTCCACCTGGTCATTCCCTCACGCCACAACTCTACGTCTCAAGGCTGGGGTTAAGACAGGTTCTTCAGGGCTTTCCTGGGACAGTATTGCCTCTGCCTTGTCAATACCACATTCATCCCTCCTTCTCCTGACTACTTGCTTCACAATGTTGAACTTCCCAAGGAAAAAGAGAAGGTGTATTCAACAAAGTGATGGTAGTGACTGAACTACCTTGTGTTGTTCTACCCCAGTATACCCCACATAGGCAGAGATGTTTAGAAACCGGAAGCTACACCCAAGTCTTGAGTAATTATAGTCAATACTAAACTACTTGACAATCACTGCACAAGCTTCCCCAACAACCCCATCCCAGAACCAGGCCTGAGCAACATCTCTCTCCCTGGACATCTTGGGAGAGCATCTGCAGGGGAAAGGATGAGAGAAAGGCATGGGCTGGGATGCAGAAGAACTTTAATGAGTCAAAAAGAATACAAGGTGGCTCTGAGTGGTGGCCCCAATACAGGGAGAACCAGTGGCAGACAGAAGTCTGCTCCCTGTGGCTGTGGTGCAGATCCAGCCAGCTGTCCATCTGCCAGCCCCATAGAGGGAGCAGGGCCAGCAGGTCCTCCCTAGGCCGGCTTTGTGGAGCTCACAGCCCAGGGGAGCACAAGAGAACAAGGACACAGGAGGGAAAGAAGACACTGGAAAAGAGGAAAGGCAGCATGGGCCGTGCTTTCTGAGAGCCCAGGCTGGTCCGGTCTTTTTGCAAAGGGTGGTGGGGTTGCTCAGCCCCTCTGAAGCCAACAATCTGATGCTCTGTCCCCAGTGCGGTACCATCCTGTGTGTCCCTGGGGGCCTTCTCTAAGGCCATCACCAGCAGCTTTAGCAGGGGAAACACCTCCTTGTGCCACAGAAGCCGCTGCCCAAGCCAGGGAGGCCAAAGCCCCCAGAGTTGATGGGCACTCCCTGAGAGCTGAGGATGCTGCCAACAGCAGCGGAGGTGGAGGATCCCACGGCGGTGTTCTGTGGGAAGGAGCTGAGGATGGGGCCGGGCAGGGTCACCACCACAGCTGGGGGCTCGATGACAACTCTGGAGTCCTGGCACTGCTGGACACAGGGCTCATTGCAGCTGTTGGCCAGCGGGGTTGGGCCACAGGGCTGGCAGGGCAGGCACGGGTTGTAGCAGGACATGTCTTGTGGCTGGAGCTGCACCTGGGAGAGAGGACAGGGGGAAGCAGAGCATGAGGGGTTGCAGAGGAGTGGCTTTCTCCCAACCACGAGAGCCAAGGAACGAACTGGAGACAAGAGTTGGAGGTTGTGTAGGTGACCCGAAGGCATCTCCCTCAGAAGAGCCCAGCAAAGAGTGACCCGGGAGATCCCCACCTAGCCCATAGCTCAGGAGACACTTCAGCCAATCCCCAGTGTCTCTCCATGTCACAGGTTCTGCTCCCTTCCCGCTCCCACGACAAGCAGCCTCAAGACCCTTGATGGGACAAAGGGGCAGTTACACCCTGATACATCCCAGAGGAGGAGGAGGAAGAGGAAGAGAAGGGGTGTCCGACTCACCTTTTTCCCACGGAGATGGAGGCGACAGAAGTATATGGGAGAGTGAGGTGAAGGATCCGCTTTTATACTGCTCCTGCACTGCCCCAGGCCCACAGTCACTGCACACAGGCAGTAATTTTCCAACAGACTCACTTCCAAAGCAAAATATCTTAATTAACGCCATAGGTTGTGTTTTCGTTTCTGTCAACGCTCTCATTTCATTTCCTCATTTCTGCCATGCCCTCTAGGCCACGGACGCTCATTTCAAGTACCATATGGGAAGCACAAGGATTTCCTGTGCAAGAAAACATCAGTACCTGCCAAAAATATGCTCTATGTGGAGCCCCGTGGAACATTTTTTTTCCTCACAAATGAGGGCTGTTTTGGGGCTCAGGACAATGTCTTATTCCTCCCACTCTCCTCACACCACCACGCACTTTGGCTGCACACTTTGGACATGACAAGCAAGGGTCACAATGGCCTGGCCACTTTTCCAAACACTCTGACCACCCTGTTAGCTCCTTGAGCTGTGGGAGTGCCGCCAAGAAGGTCATGCTGAGACCAAAGGCCATTAGGGCTTCCAGAAGCTGTGTACTCGGGTCCAGCCCAGTGCTCAGAGCTGGTTTTCCTGGGGCTGGGATGGAGCTGCCCTGGCCTCAGGGGAATTATCCCTGTGTGGGACACGGGCCTGCAGAGAGCACGCACTCCTGGCTCGGACTCACACCAAAAGTCTGACACACGGCTAATCCAAAATTAGAGTGTGACTCTCCATGGGTCGGGAGAGTCTATCCCAGGAAGCTTGCCTGCTGAAGGCGCTCCCTTGGTCTGCTGGGATGTGTCCCAGCTGCCTCCATGTCTGCAGGGCAGGGAAGTGCATCACCTCTGAAGTTGTCTGAGAGTTGTTTTTATAGCCAGGGCCCTTCTGATCCTGTCTCCTCCCTGAGCATCCCCTGGCACATGGCATTGCAGGATCCTGACAGCACTCACTGCTTGGGTAGTTTGAGGAAGTTTCTTTGCCTCTCCAATGGTACTGGTTTGTGGTCCAGCAAGAGGAGGTCTTCGGGCAATGGAGGGGAGGCCTGCTGATACCTTAATGCCAGGAGATGTTTTTCCTGGGACCCAGGGATGAGTCCCAGGTGGAGTGGAGATTTCTGCGACGCTTTTGTGCCTTCTTTTCACTGACAATTCAGGAGAGCTCCTCAGCAGCGCCCAGTCTGCTTGGCCAGGAAGATGACGTTTGTGTGTCTGTTCTCTTCCACCCTTCAAGTCTCTCCCTAATGCTGACCCCTGGCCCTTTGGGCAAAGCTACCCAGAGGAGATCTGTTTTCTGAGACCACCGACGTATTTCTTGAACAATCCCCTTATTTAGCATGAAGGACGAGCAGAGGGAGGAGATGAGCCGCTCACTCTTATCTTGGATGTGAATGGACTGAAGCATAAAAACTCCTCACTCGAGACACCTTTGTGCAGTGTGCTGCGTGGCATTAATGAAGTTTCATCGCACCCACCACCAAGACATCTATAGAGACCGTCGGACCGACAAATGGAGAAACCTTTTCTTCCTTCTGATATTCTAATCTCTTTCTCTTTCTTTCTCTTTCTCTTTCTCTTTCTCTTTCTCTTTCTCGTTCTCGTTCTCGTTCTCGTTCTCGTTCTCTTTCTCGTTCTCTTTCTCTTTCTCTTTCTCTTTCTCTTTCTCTTTTTCTCTCCTTGTATCTTTATTCTGGACACTTAAAGGTAACATTGTTTTGACTTTTGTTATTGAAGTCTTGTGAAGTTTTATGATATAGTTACAAACTTCTGCCAAGCCACTTTTGCTGTAATTCAGCTCAGATTTTTAGTAAATTTGTGACTTAATTTGACCTCTTGGCTGTTTGTCATTACTCCGGATTAATGCACAGAGCATTCAAAAGATAACTCTGCCCTCATGTCTTAGAGTGGGACGGGACAATCCCCCACTTCAGGACTTTGCATAATGAGGTTTTTGCATTTCCCTTGGCTGAACCTCATGACATTTGTGTCTCCCCATGTCTCCACCCTCTTGACATCCCTCTGTACAGCAGCACAGCTATCTGCTTTATCAATGTCAACCTCCCCCAGCTGTTGTGGCATCTGCAGACTTGCTGAGTGTGTGATCCTTCCAAGACTGCAGGTCATTTGAAAAAGGGTTAAAAAATGCTGACCCCAGTCTGGACCCCTGCAGTGCACCAGGACTGACTGACCTCCACCTGGACTTTGTGCCACTGGTCACAACCCTTGCAGACCAGCAGCCATGCCAGATTTCCATGCCCTGCACTGCCCTCTTCCCCAGCCTGAATTTCATCAGTTGGTCTGTAAGGATTGTTACAGTAGACAGCGTCAAAAGCCTTGGTTAGATGAGATTTGCAACATTTGCTGTATTTCCTTCACCCACTAGAGCCAGGCAAGTCATCAAAGAAGGCCGTGAGGTTTGTCAGGCCTGCTTTCCCTCCATAAATCCTTGCTGACCACTCACAATCACTGTCTCAGCCTCTCGTCTTGGGAAAGGGCTTCCAGGATGATTTGCTCCATCAGCTTTGCAAGGTTTGAGGTGAGGCTGACTGGCCTGTCACTCCCCAGCTCCTCCTTCGTTCCCTTCCTGGGGACAAGCATTGGCTTTCTTCCACTTCTCACATGCATTCCCTGACCACCAGGACTTTCATACATTATTGAGAGTGGTCTTGTAGTGACACCATGTCAGTCCAATCTGTGTAAATGTTCACACACTTGATCTTTCTCTACTGCGAATGCGTCTTCCCTGCTCCAGATGTTCCAAGGAATGTCAGGAGCCCCCAGTTCTTGACAGCAAATCCTGCCAGTAAAGACCAAGGCAGGGAACCCTTGGAGCACCTCCACCTTTCCTGTAAGCCCTGTTCTCAGGGGAGCTGCCCTGTTAACACTGGGGTGGCCTTTACCCAAGCCTTGCTTTTCCTGCCAACCTACCTGGAAGAAGACCATCTTCCTGACCTCCATGTGCTGTGCCTGACTCAGCACCAGGTGATTTGTGGCTTTCCTGACCCCAACCCTGCATTCTCAGCCTGGAAAATGTTCTCCCCACGGCAAAGGTCTTAGAATCATAGAGTCATTTTGGTTGGAAGAGACCCTGAGGATCATTGAGTCCAACCATAACCTAACTCAAGCATTAAGCCATGTCCCAAGAACTTCTTCTATATGCCTTTTAATCACCTCCAGCGATGGCGACTCTACCACTTCCCTGGGCAGCCTGTTCCAATGCCTGACAACCATTTCCATTAAGAACTTTTTCCTAATATCCAATCTAAACCTCCCCTGGTGCAACTTGAGGCCGTTTCCTCTCGTCCTATCACTTGCTACTTGGGAGAAGAGACCAACACCCTCCATGTTGCAACCTCCTTTCAGGTAGTTGTAGACAGTGATAAGGTCTCCCCTCAGCCTCCTTTCCTCCAGGCTAAACAGCCCCAGTTCCCTCAACCGGCCCTTATCACACTTGTGCTCCAGGCCCCTTCACCAGCTTCGCTGCCTCCTCTGCACTCTCTCTAGTACCTCAAGGTCTTTCTTATGATGAGGGACACAAAACTGAACACAGGACTCAAGGTGGGGCCTCACCAGCGCTGAGTACAGTGGCACAATCACTTCTCTAGTCCTGCTGGCCACACTATTCCTGATACAAGCCAGGATGCTGTTGGCCTTTTTGGCCACCTGGGCACATGCTGGCTCGTGTTCAGCCGCTGTCACCAACACCCCCAGATCCCTCTCTGCCAGGCACTTTCCACCCGCTCTTCCCCGAGCCCGGAGCGTTCATGGGGTTGTTGTGACCCAAGTGCAGGACCCGGCACTTGCCCTTGTTAAATCTCAGACAATTGGCCTCAGCCCAACAATCCAGCTGGTCCAGATCCCTCTGCATGACCTTCCTACCCTCCAGTAGACCAACACTCCCACCCAACTTGGTGTCATCTGCAAACTTACTGAGGGTACACTCAGTACCCTCATCCTGACAATTGGTAAAGAGGTTAAACAGAGCTGGCCCCAATACTGAGCCCTGCGGAACACCACTCCAGACTGGCCACCAACTAGGTTTGATTCCGTTTGCCACAACTTATTTGGCCTGGCCAGCCAGCCAGCTCACTAATCAGCGAAGAGTAGACCCACCCAAGCCATGAGCAGCCACTCTTTCCAGGAGAATGCTGTGGGATATGGTGTCAAAGGCTTTACTGAAGTCTAAGTACACAACATCTACAGCCTTTCCCTCATCTAACAGGTGGATCACCTTGTCGTAGAAGGGGATCAGGTTGGTCAAACAGCCCAGCTGACCAGGGATTCAATGGAGTGAACTCTGAAGCGAGCTGAGAGAGGGAGGAGAGAGAAGCACATGGCACATCTTTAAAAAGAGGAGTCTGTGGGTGCTCTGTGAACATGTGCAGCGCAGGGCAGAACTGGGCCTATTCCTGCAAATGGAGTTGCAAAAAGATCACACTTCACTGCCCCGACCATGGGGATGTCTGTCCCACCAGAACCTGGGGCTCATCTTCTGGCCAAAATGAAATGATTCTGATTAGGATATCCTTTTGCATCTCATCCCAGCACATGAAAGAAGCCTGCATGGCAGAGGAGGTGTGTCAGAAATGAGGAAATGAAATACCAGCATTGATGGGTGCCAAAATAGAACGTTGATGATACTTTACTTTGGAAGTGAGTCTGCTGGAAAATTACTGCTTGCTTGCAGTGACTGTGGGCCCGGGGCAGTGCAGGAGCAGTATAAAAGCGGGTCATTCTCCTCACTCTCTCATCCACTCCTCTTGCCTCCATCTCCTTGGGATCAAGGTGAGTAGGAAGCCCTATCTCCACCTCCTTCTCTTTCTCCTCCTCCTTTAAGATTTCTCATTGCATTCCTGCACCTTAGTCCCATGCAGAGTCTTGAGGATGTTTGTAATGTGAGAGGAAATTGGTCAGAAAGTGTGACATGGTGGTGTCTTGTTTGAGGTGTCTCCTTGAGCTGTGGGCGAGGTGGGGAACCTCCTGGGCTTCATCGCTCATGGCAGGGCTTGCCTGAGGGGAAGGAGAAGTTTGTGTGTCCCCTACACATTGTCCAGCTCTGGTCTCCAGGCCATACCTTGTCTTGCTCATGCTGGAGTGACATGCTGCTCTTCACCCATCTCCCCTGCTTTGCTTCCCCCTGTCCTCTCTCCCAGGTGCAGCTCCAGCCACAAAACATGTCCTGCTACAACCCGTGCCTGCCCTGCCAGCCCTGCGGCCCAACCCCGCTGGCCAACAGCTGCAATGAGCCCTGTGTCCAGCAGTGCCAGGACTCCAGAGTTGTCATCGAGCCCCCAGCTGTGGTGGTGACCCTGCCCGGCCCCATCCTCACCTCCTTCCCGCAGAACACCGCCGTGGGATCCTCCACCTCCGCTGCTGTTGGCAGCATCCTCAGCTCTCAGGGAGTGCCCATCAACTCCGGGGGCTTTGGCCTCTCTGGCTTGGGCAGCGGCATCTGCGGCACGAGGAGGTGTTTCCCCTGCTAAAGCTGCTGGTGATGGCCCTGGGGGAGGAATCCAGGGACCCACAAGATGGTACCGGACTGGAGACAGAGCATCGGATTGTTGCTTCCAGAGGGGCTGAGCAACCACAGCACCCCTTGCAAAAGGACGTGGCCAGCCTGGGCTCTCAGAAAGCACGGCCCATGCCGCCTTTCCCCTCCTCCAGTGTTACCTGTTCGTCTTGTGTCCTTGTTCTCTTGTGCTGACCTGAGCTTCGAGCCCCGCAAAGCCAGCGTAGGGAGGACCTGCTGGCCCTGCTCCCTCTGTGGGGCTGGCAGATTGACACCTGGTTGAATCTCTTCCACAGCCATGAGTCGCAGACTCCTGTCTGCCCCTGGTGCTTCCTGCTCCCGGATCTCCACTCAGATTGACCTCTTTGCCTCTTTTGCCTCATTAAAGTTCTTCTGCACCTGAGCTCATGTCTCTGTGTCATCTTTTCCTCTGCAGATGCTTTCCCAAGGCGCCCAGGGAGAAGGATGGTCTTTAAGAATTATTCCGGGAAGGCTGTCTTCAGGATGGTGGTGCGATGTTTTTTGGCACAATTGTGTTGAGTCTGACTGGGATGGAATTCCCTTTCCCCATAGCAGCCTTCAGAGTGCTGTGCTTTGCAGTTGTAACCAGAACAGTTCTGATGACAGCACATCTATGTTTTGGCTTTTGCTGAGCAGTGCTCGCACAGCAGCAAGGCTGTCTCTCCAGCCACACTCCCAAAGGCCAGTAGGCTGGGGTTAGGCAAGAGCCTGGGAGGGGACATAGGCATGGACATCTGCAGGACAGCTGGCTCAGAGTGACCAAAGGGACATTCCATACCATATGACATTGTGCTCAGCAAGAAATGTAAGACAAATAAGGAGGAGGTGGAGGGGCTATTCGATATTTATCCATTAATTTTCCAAAGCAACCACTACACATACCTTCTGGTCCTGCTTTGCAGGAATTGGCTGAAAATCACCTCCTGATGGAAAGCAGAGAAGAAATCTTTTTGCTTTGCTTTGCTCCTGCACATGGCCTCTGCATTTCTTCCTTAAACTGCATGTATCTCAACCTAGAGCTCTGTAATCTTCTTTTCTCCCTGTCTTGCTCAAGGAGGTGGAAGTGATAGAGCATCTTGTTGGGTATCTTTGTGGACATCTGGTGACCAGACAAAGTTACCTTGCGCCAGTCTTTTT
Organism: Caloenas nicobarica; assembly: GCF_036013445.1. NCBI lineage: Eukaryota > Metazoa > Chordata > Aves > Columbiformes > Columbidae > Caloenas > Caloenas nicobarica. The sequence continues at coordinate 1,132,201 of NC_088268.1, read as the reverse complement.
GATGTTTCATGTGGGGTTTGAGACAGCAGCAGTTTTGATTTGAGCAGGTTTTAGCTGTAGCAGTTACGAGTTGACGGGCCTCTGTGCAGCAAAGGCAGTTTGCTCGCTGCACTGCTTATCTCTTGATTTTGCGAAGGTTGGGAACATGTTAATAGAACCAAATGCTCTGCACTTTGTCCTGGCGTTGGGGCCTTTACAGTGCTGGGGGAGCTGTCTAGTGGAGAGGATGAGGGAATTCACCTCCCTCTTCCCAGAGAAACTGATGTGGGGGTGTTTTCTTGTGTATACACCCGAGGTCCTTCCTCATCCTTAAGTGAGTTGTTTACTGCTATTAATTAAAACCATTGGCTTAATGTGAGGTTTATGGAGTCTGGTATAATGCTGGAGATAACTCCAAATTCTTCTGCATTCCAGCCCAAGCCTCTGTGTCATCCTTTTCCCTGCAGACACTATCCCAAGATGCCCATGGAGAGAAATGTTCCTCACAGTGATTCTGGGAAGGGGTTCGTGGGGATGGTTGGGCAATGGTTGTCAACACAAAGATTTTTAAGTGAATGACTGCAGCCAGTCTTTTCGAAGTACTTGTTCTTCAGAGGCCAGTCAGGCATCGATCTGCTTCTGCGAGGTGGTGAGTGGTTGCGTTTGCATCACTTGTTATTTCTGAGGTTTTTTTCCCATTTTTTCCCTTCCCCTCTAGGAGTGTCCTTATCTTGACCCAAAGTTATTTTGCTCTCCTTTTCTTCCAAATCTCCTCCCATACTATTGGGACAGTAGATAAGGAGAACAGATGGTAGGTGCTTAATGCTGACTGGGTTCCACACACCACACAGACCAAGAAGCAGTACATGTCATCTTTATCCTGGTCCCTCCCTGTCTGTGCCCAGAGCTTCCTGGGGTTGTGTCTGGAGGGAGGGAGCAGGGAGAGGCATTGGCAGGAAGAGAGGCAGCAAGTGCAGGCTGAGTGTCTCCAAGGGCTGTCCAGAATGTCTCCAAAGCAGCGTGGTGAGCAGCAGCAAACGCTGCAGAGAGGCTTGCAGATGAGGAAGGGGAGCTGCTGAACTGCTGTAGGACACAGCTGGGCAAGATGACACATGTCCAGATAGAGCCAGCCCTGTTTCCCCATGAATCCCTCATCTCCTGAGAAGTAGCAGCCCAGCAGCAGGGCTGGGGAAAGGTGCTTTGGCAGTAATGCCAGCAAATCAGGTACAACTCCAGCACTCTTCTTGGGCACCAAGGCCATTCATCAGCATCCTGGCCAAGGTGAGCAGAACCTCAGATAGGAGATATAGGGTAGTGACTATCCCACTCTGCTCAGCACTCACCTGAAAGCACCTACAACACTGCTGTAATGCAAGAAAGATGTGATGCAAGAAACACTTTGACCAAGTGGAGTGAGTTCAGCAGAAGATGTTCCAGGATGGTGAGGAGCTGGAGCACTTGTGAGGGGAGCAGTGGCTGAGGGCACGGGGCTTGCTGAGCATGAAGACAATATTTGGTGGGAGAGAGAAGAGCAGCTTTGGAGTCGCAATGGTGAGATCCCGCAGAAGACAGATCCAGGCTCAACACTGTGGCAGAGCGTGTTGGAGGACTAGAGACAATGGGCTCACGTTCAAACATGAGAGGTTTGTACCTGGTAGGAAGAAAATGGTTTTCAGCAAAAGGGGGGTCAAGCAGTGAAAGAGGTTTGCTGGGGACATTGTCCAGTCATCCTCCTTGGAAATTGTCACTGTTTCCTGCAGGGTGACAAAAAACTGTGGCAGATGGTCTCTGTTAGCCCCCCTGCCCTCCCCACTAAGGAAAGGTAATAGGAGGAAAAGAGAGAGAGACTTGCAAGTTGGAAAAGTTAAAAAATGCTTTACTAATGCTACTAATATATAGAGAAAATAATACAAAATATGCAAAAGCAATCTTGAATTTCCCAGGGTAACACAGCGGTGCCGTGGAGCTGATGTCACTCCACCAGCTTCAGGGCAGGCACCCGGAAGTCCTGGGCTGGACTCTGCAGTAAACCAGAACTGGATTCAGGAATGCAGGGTCTGGAACCAGGCCTTGGATCGCAGGCACACCAGGCAGAGTCCTCATCAGATGCCGGCCATGGTCGAAGAGAACGAGGCCCTTGTGATCTCTGACTTTTGATGTGTATGATGTGTATAGGGTGGAATACTCAGTCAATTTTAGTCACCTGTTCTCTCTGCCCCTCCTTGCAAATACACCCCTCTCACTATTGAGACGTGCAAAATTTATCAGTAACCTTGGCTGCCATAGCAGTAAGTCCAAACCTAGGCCTCTTCTGCATATCATTGCTACTATTATCAGCTCCAGAGTAAAGAGTGTCTGAAAAAACATGCAGCCAAATTCAGAAAAGTGCAGTTACTTAGAAGAACTTAGCTGAAAGGAAAATTCACTAAAAGAGAAACTGGTCTTGCTTTAAACAAAACCAGGACAGACACTCATGGCTTGATCCCAAAGAGCTCTGGAGGTCCTTTCCAACTTGGTTATGCCCTTATCCTATGGTCCCAGGACAGCCTTTTTGTGCCTTGGCCCACTGGATACAAGTCCAGCAATGACGATGATGAGCTCAGGTTCCCAGGCAAGGAGACAGGCAGTGTGCAGGAGCTGTCCTGAGTAAGGAAAGAAAGGATTGCAGAAGGCATCTCCGCACCAACTAGGAGATCATCCTATCTGTGCACTCCAACTCTTGGGACAAGTTTTCCCAAAGATGCTGTGGCAGTGTTTTCCCTTCCTGTTCTCCAGTTTTTCTTTTCCACCTGGTCATTCCCTCACGCCACAACTCTACGTCTCAAGGCTGGGGTTAAGACAGGTTCTTCAGGGCTTTCCTGGGACAGTATTGCCTCTGCCTTGTCAATACCACATTCATCCCTCCTTCTCCTGACTACTTGCTTCACAATGTTGAACTTCCCAAGGAAAAAGAGAAGGTGTATTCAACAAAGTGATGGTAGTGACTGAACTACCTTGTGTTGTTCTACCCCAGTATACCCCACATAGGCAGAGATGTTTAGAAACCGGAAGCTACACCCAAGTCTTGAGTAATTATAGTCAATACTAAACTACTTGACAATCACTGCACAAGCTTCCCCAACAACCCCATCCCAGAACCAGGCCTGAGCAACATCTCTCTCCCTGGACATCTTGGGAGAGCATCTGCAGGGGAAAGGATGAGAGAAAGGCATGGGCTGGGATGCAGAAGAACTTTAATGAGTCAAAAAGAATACAAGGTGGCTCTGAGTGGTGGCCCCAATACAGGGAGAACCAGTGGCAGACAGAAGTCTGCTCCCTGTGGCTGTGGTGCAGATCCAGCCAGCTGTCCATCTGCCAGCCCCATAGAGGGAGCAGGGCCAGCAGGTCCTCCCTAGGCCGGCTTTGTGGAGCTCACAGCCCAGGGGAGCACAAGAGAACAAGGACACAGGAGGGAAAGAAGACACTGGAAAAGAGGAAAGGCAGCATGGGCCGTGCTTTCTGAGAGCCCAGGCTGGTCCGGTCTTTTTGCAAAGGGTGGTGGGGTTGCTCAGCCCCTCTGAAGCCAACAATCTGATGCTCTGTCCCCAGTGCGGTACCATCCTGTGTGTCCCTGGGGGCCTTCTCTAAGGCCATCACCAGCAGCTTTAGCAGGGGAAACACCTCCTTGTGCCACAGAAGCCGCTGCCCAAGCCAGGGAGGCCAAAGCCCCCAGAGTTGATGGGCACTCCCTGAGAGCTGAGGATGCTGCCAACAGCAGCGGAGGTGGAGGATCCCACGGCGGTGTTCTGTGGGAAGGAGCTGAGGATGGGGCCGGGCAGGGTCACCACCACAGCTGGGGGCTCGATGACAACTCTGGAGTCCTGGCACTGCTGGACACAGGGCTCATTGCAGCTGTTGGCCAGCGGGGTTGGGCCACAGGGCTGGCAGGGCAGGCACGGGTTGTAGCAGGACATGTCTTGTGGCTGGAGCTGCACCTGGGAGAGAGGACAGGGGGAAGCAGAGCATGAGGGGTTGCAGAGGAGTGGCTTTCTCCCAACCACGAGAGCCAAGGAACGAACTGGAGACAAGAGTTGGAGGTTGTGTAGGTGACCCGAAGGCATCTCCCTCAGAAGAGCCCAGCAAAGAGTGACCCGGGAGATCCCCACCTAGCCCATAGCTCAGGAGACACTTCAGCCAATCCCCAGTGTCTCTCCATGTCACAGGTTCTGCTCCCTTCCCGCTCCCACGACAAGCAGCCTCAAGACCCTTGATGGGACAAAGGGGCAGTTACACCCTGATACATCCCAGAGGAGGAGGAGGAAGAGGAAGAGAAGGGGTGTCCGACTCACCTTTTTCCCACGGAGATGGAGGCGACAGAAGTATATGGGAGAGTGAGGTGAAGGATCCGCTTTTATACTGCTCCTGCACTGCCCCAGGCCCACAGTCACTGCACACAGGCAGTAATTTTCCAACAGACTCACTTCCAAAGCAAAATATCCTAATTAACGACATAGGTTGTGTTTTCGTTTCTGTCAACGCTCTCATTTCATTTCCTCATTTCTGCCATGCCCTCTAGGCCACGGACGCTCATTTCAAGTACCATATGGGAAGCACAAGGATTTCCTGTGCAAGAAAACATCAGTACCTGCCAAAAATATGCTCTATGTGGAGCCCCGTGGAACATTTTTTTTCCTCACAAATGAGGGCTGTTTTGGGGCTCAGGACAATGTCTTATTCCTCCCACTCTCCTCACACCACCACGCACTTTGGCTGCACACTTTGGACATGACAAGCAAGGGTCACAATGGCCTGGCCACTTTTCCAAACACTCTGACCACCCTGTTAGCTCCTTGAGCTGTGGGAGTGCCGCCAAGAAGGTCATGCTGAGACCAAAGGCCATTAGGGCTTCCAGAAGCTGTGTACTCGGGTCCAGCCCAGTGCTCAGAGCTGGTTTTCCTGGGGCTGGGGTGGAGCTGCCCTGGCCTCAGGGGAATTATCCCTGTGTGGGACACGGGCCTGCAGAGAGCACGCACTCCTGGCTCGGACTCACACCAAAAGTCTGACACACGGCTAATCCAAAATTAGAGTGTGACTCTCCATGGGTCGGGAGAGTCTATCCCAGGAAGCTTGCCTGCTGAAGGCGCTCCCTTGGTCTGCTGGGATGTGTCCCAGCTGCCTCCATGTCTGCAGGGCAGGGAAGTGCATCACCTCTGAAGTTGTCTGAGAGTTGTTTTTATAGCCAGGGCCCTTCTGATCCTGTCTCCTCCCTGAGCATCCCCTGGCACATGGCATTGCAGGGCCCTCACAGCCCTCGCTTACTGGGGAGTTGTGGGAAGCTTCATGCCTCTCCAATGGTATTGGGGTGTGCTCCTAGCTGAAGAGACCTTTGAGGCATAGGAAAGGAGACATGCAGAAGCCCAGGACAAGATATATAGTGTAAGACCCAGGGATGAATCCCAGCTGGTGGGGACATCCATTCTGCAACCCTTTCTTTCCCTCCATGGAGCATTCAGGAGAGCCTCCTACCACGGCCTTGTCTCTGGCCATGAAGATGAGACCTTTGTTTCCGTTCCCTTCCACTGTTGAGTCTCTTCTCAGGGATGATCAAGACCCAAATGCACATCTAACCAGAGGAGGTTTGAGGGGTCTGAGATCATAGTTCAGTCCCCAGACCATACCGATGCAAGACACTCTTATTCTTTAGATGCAGGACTTGCTTTTTGTCCTGCTTGAATGCCAGCAGCCTCTTGTGGCCCTGTCCCCTAGATGGTTTAGATCAGGGGTGTCATATTCATTTTCACCAGGGGCCACAACAGCCTTGCAGTTGCCTTTGAAGGACTGGATGGAATTTTAGGACTATATAAATGTAACTACTGTTACCAAGAGGCTCTTGGTGCCCCTTGCAAGACTCAAAGCAGGCTGAACTTTGGCTTTTCTAGCAGCAGCCCAACATACCTAGGAATTATTTCCACATTCCTCCTTAGCAGCTTTTCCCTCCTTCCACCTCTGGGATTTTGCTTTTTCATGGTGGTGCACCACCTTGACTACCTGTCATGGTTTATCCTGAGGTTCAACACAACCACGATAGCCGCTCACTATCTCCCCTCCCACTAGCCCTCCCTCTTCCCCCCAATGGGGGAAAAAATCAAAAGAGAAGAGAAGAGAAGAGAAGAGAAGAGAAGAGAAGAGAAGAGAAGAGAAGAGAAGAGAAGAGAAGAGAAGAGAAGAGAAGAGAAGAGAAGAGAAGAGAAGAGAAGAGGAAGAGAAGAGAAGAGAAGAGAAGAGAAGAGAAGAGAAGAGAAGAGAAGAGAAGAGAAGAACTTGGATTGAGATAAACACAATTTAATAAAATTATGAAATACTAATATGCTACTAGTAAATTTATATATAAAATAGAAAGAAAAGATACTCAAGGCAATTCCTCAATGAATTCTGTGCACACTGAGCAGCCAGTCCCAGGAAGCAACTCGGTCCCAACAGCTGATCCCAAAGAGAGAAGAAAGAGGAAAAAGCCAGAAAGGCTCAGAGGCCTCTGCAAAACAGCAAAAGGCCAAACTAAACTTCCCGAACAAAACTGGCCCAGCTGCGCTCCAGGGTAAGCAAGAGAGAGAGAGAAACCAGAAGGCCCTATCTCCCTGAGTATGAAGCCTGATGCTAATGGGCTGGAATACTCTTATTGTACAGTCTGGATGTCAGTCAAGCTCTGCCCCATCCATCCCCCCTTCCTTGATGCCTTAAACCCATGGGCAGAGAGCTCAGAACATCCTTGGCTCTCAGAGCAGAGCAATTAGAAACATTAACTCTGTGCTGGGATGTTATCTCTTTTTCTGAAACCAAGTCCAAATAATGACTGTGCTAGCTATGAAAAAGAAAGTTTTCTAACTGCATGAAGAAAATTAACTCATTTTCAGTCAAACCAGCACACTACCCCACTTAGCCAAAGCCAGTCTGCTGAGATGTCTGCTTTTTTTCCTGAGTAAGTGGCTGGACACGTCTTGCTCTTGGAACATGAGGTCCCTAAGGTGCTGCCAGCCTTTCTGAGCTCTTCTGCACTTCACAGCTGCCACCATGGCATCCTCCCTACCAGCTGCCTAACTAGGCTGAAGTCAGCATGCCTGAAGTCCACTATACAGTCCAGTTCTGCTACTTGCTTTCCTCCCTGCCATCAAGTTGTGAACCCCAGTGTTTCCGCACTCTGAAAATCAAGGCTTCCCTTGATTCCAATGTTCCTGATCACTCCTTCCCTCTTAGGGGCAGCTGTGCCTCACCCATCCTTTCCCCATGACAGAATCACAGGATCCTTGACATTAGAAAGGACCTCAGGAGATCGCCTAGTCCAGCCAGCCCTGCTCAAAGCACCGTCAGCCTTTGGAGGTTGCTCAGGGCCAAGTCCTGTCAAGCTCTGAATATCTACAAGGATGCAGAAGCCACAACCTGTCTGTGGGAACCCCAGACAGCGCTTGACCAGCCTCACACTAACAAAGTATTTTCTGATGTTTCTGTGGAATTTCCTGTATTACAAGAGGTGCCCATGACCTCTTATCCATCCACTGGATATGACTCAGGAGTGTCTGGCCCTATGTTCTTGACTCAGTCCCATCAGCTCTTTTACCCATTGCTAGGAAGCGTGTCCCGGGGACTTCTCTCTTCCAGGGTGAACAACACCACCTCTCACAGCTACTCCTGCCTTGGGGGCTCCAGTGACTTCATGGGCTCTGTGGCTCCTTGCTGGACTCTCAGCAGTATGGCTGTGCATGTCTCATATTGGGGAGCCATGAACCAGACAATTGTCATGGCAGCTGTGGTCTCAGCAGTGCTGAAGCATGAAAAGGGATCAACTTTGGAAGCTTGACAAGTGGGTCCATGTGAAACTCATGAGATTCAATAAGGCCCAGTGCAAGGTCCTGCAAATGGAGTGGGCCAGCCCCTGGTATCGATACTGGCTGGGGGATGAAGGGATTCAGTGTTGCCCTGCAAAGAAGGACTTCGGGGTACTAGTGGATGAAAGCATGGGACATGAGCAAGGAATCTGCTGGCAGCCCAGAAAGTCAGTTGTATCTTGGGCTGCAAAAAAAGAAGTGTGGCCAGAGGGAGGTGATTCTGCCCTTCTCTGCTTCTCTTAGGATCCTTGCACTGACCTCAGACAGGCCTGTCTTTTGTTTAGCTGTAGATATTTTTTACAGTCTGTAGCTACTTCATGCCAGCCTTGAAGGCATTATTTTGCCTGAATAAATTTGGTTCTTCCCAGTAAAGTGTAAAATGGGCCTTTTCTTGCAGGTGTCCATGATGTTCTGTAGCTGTTTTTGTTTTCATTAAGTAGATACAGGAGCAGCGTGTGTGCAAAGACTCTCCTCCTTAGACTGGCTGCCTAAGGAACATTCCTTGGGGACTGAGACACCTTGCCAAACTGGTAAGCAATCTGGGTACTCTTGAGAGTCCTCACTTTCAAAAAGAGTTTTGGGATCTGACATGCCTGAGTCGCAGTTCGCTGTGTAGTAATCAATTCCTAACTGGTATTCAAAGCAGTTTTATGATGATGTGATAGTGCTGACAAATGTTGGATAAACCCCGTTTGTTGTTGTTTTTTTGCAAACAGTTCTGGTTAGAATAAAGTCTGTTTGGAGCTTATTGCCTGACTAAACTGATTTTTGGGGTGCCGTGGGCAGGGATATCTGTCAGCACATCATGTTACTCAAAGTTCCTGAAAAAAACCTAAGCTCCCAATCTGCTTAGCACTCATCAGATGGCATCTACAGAACTTCTTTCATGCAAGAAAGACCTTGACCAAGTGGTACAAGCTAGGGAGCCAGCATGGTGTAAGAGCTGGAGCAATTGTCTGAGGAGGAGAGGCTGAGGGCACAAGGCTCACTGAGTGTGGAGTAGAGAATGCTTGGGTGGTAGGTATAAAATCATCCTAGAGAAGCAATGGTCATTAAACTCTATTATAGAATTCTATCAAACCCCAGATGGACAGTGAAGTTTAGAAAGCAGAGGTTCACCCCAAGTATAGCTAATCACACTCAAAGCAAGCCCGTGTCAACAGTCACTACAAAACCATCCTCAACAATCCCTTCCGAGAACCACACCTGAGGACCAGGTCTGACCCTGGGCATCTCGTGAGAGCATCTGCAGGTGAAAGAAATACACACAGGCATGAGCTGGGATGCAGCAGAAATTTAATGGGGAAAAAGTGGAAAATCAGGTTGATCCAAGTGGAGACCCCAGTGCAAGGAGCACCAGGGGCAGACAGGAGTCTGTGACCCATGGCTGTGGTGGAGACCCTACCAGATACTAATTTGTCTGCCCCACAGAGGGAGCAGGGCCAGCAGGTCCTCCCTAGGCTGGCTTTGTGCGGCTCACAGCCCAGGGGAGCACAAGAGAACAAGGACACTATAGGAACAGGAGACACTGGAAGAGGGGAAAGGGGGCACAGGCTGTGCTTTCTGAGAGCCCAGGCTGGCCCTGTCCTTTTGCAAGGGGCTCTGTGATTGCTCAGCCCCTCTGGAAGCAACAACCTGATGCTCCATCCCCAGTGTAGTATTATGTCGTGAGTCCCTGGGGAGCCTCCCCAGGGCCATCACCAGCAGCTTTAGCAGGGGAAACACCTCCTCGTGCCACAGATGCCGCTGCCCAGGCCAGAGAGGCCAAAGCCCCCGGAGTTGATGGGCACTCCCTGAGAGCTGAGGATGCTGCCAACAGCAGCGGAGGTGGAGGATCCCACGGCGGTGTTCTGCGGGAAGGAGCTGAGGATGGGGCCGGGCAGGGTCACCACCACGGGGGAGGGTTGAATGTATACGTGGGAGTCCTGGCACTGCAGGACACAGGGCTCATTGCAGCTGTTGGCCAGCGGGGTTGGGCCGCAGGGCTGGCAGGGCAGGCACTGGTTGTAGCAGGACATGTCTTGTTTCCGGAGCTGTACCTGGGAGAGAGGGAAGGGAAAAATAAGCAGAAGGGATGGTGAGGAGCAGCTTGTCACCCAAAAACATTGGAAACCACAAGCTGAAGAATAGATCTGGAGGCTGTGTAGGGAGGTCTATGAGATTCACCTTCCTTCTTAGGCCAAAAGAACCCTGTCAATAGTGACCAAGCCCAGGGAGATCCCCTCCTAGCCCACAGCTCAGGAGACACCGAAACAAGCATAGCCTCTGTCTATGTCACACCTTCTGTGCCCTGCCCTATCCCATGATAATTGGACCCAGTGTAGGACAAAGGGACACGTGAGCTTGAGATGGGAGGCAGAAGCATTGCAGAGGTGAGACCCACAGTCTTCACATTCCTCTCAATCCAAAAGATCTCTTCTAAGGGCAGTCAAGCCCAGGAAGGTCACCACATTGATGATGGGTAAGCTCGGCCAAACCCCATTCTCTTGCTGTATTCCGTCTTCTGTCCCTTTCCCTCTCCTGTGGTAAGTAGCTCCGTGACACAGCACAAGACAGAGAGTGTGCATTGAAATCCTGGAAGGAAGATAAGGAGGAGAAGAAAGAGCTTCAGACTCACCTTGTTCCCAAGGAGATGGAGGTGAGAGGAGTGGATGAGACAGTGAGGAGAAGGATCCGCTTTTATACTGCTCCTGCACCGCCCCAGGCCCACAGTCACTGCACGTGGCAGTAATTTTCCAACAGACTCACCTCCAAAGCGAAACATCCTACCTAATCGAACTGGTTGCGTTTGGGTTTCCAGCAATGCTGCCATTTAATTTCCTCATTTCTGACGTGCTTATTCTACCACGCAAGCTCCTTTCTTGTGGTGGGATTGCACGTCAAAGTATATCCTGGGCAGTGTCTTGTCAGTGCAGGAGGAGATGCCTGCTAAGTTCTGCAGGGGTCCATTACAGGCAGGGGATGTTGTCTTGGGTGGTGGTGAATTGTTTGCAACTCCCTTTGCAGGAAGAGACCCAGCTCTGGCCTGTGCTGCACATGTCTGCAGAGGACCCAACAACTCCACTTCACTAAGGACATTCCACTTGCTTCTCCCTCCTCCCTCTGTGCTTGCTCCAACGGTCAGTGGCCATTGCATCTGCCGGTGGCCAGGCTGTGCCAGTGATTTCTTCTGTCTTCCCCTTGATGCCCTTTGCTCTGGGGACAACACTTACCAGGTTGTCGGAGTATGCAGGGGTGGGGTTAGACAAGAAAAAGCCCATGTGGCATTGAACCAGGCAAATCTTGTGGAGGGCAAGAAGAAGGTCTTCTTCCAGGTATTCAGCAGCAAAAGGGAGGCTTGTGCAAAGGCTGAATGGAGCACCTTCAGTGGGGACAGGGGTTATAGGAAAGGCAGAGGTACTCCAAGGGTTCTTGGCATTGGTATTTACTTACAGGATTTGTGGTCTAAAGGTCCAGCTCTTGAACACAGATCCAGACTCTCCTAAGTCCCGTTCAGTGAAAGAAAAAGTGGTAATAGGCACCTATTGCAATATGGGAAATTCCACAGAAACACCAGAAAATACTTTGCTAGTGTGAGGGTGGTCATGCACGGCCTGGTGTTGTCACAAACAGGTTATGGCTGCTCCATCCTTGTAGGTATCCAGAGCTTGACAGGACTTGGCCCTGAGTATCCTCCAAAGGCTGACAGTGCTTTCAGCAGGGCTGGTTGGACTAGAAGATCTCCTGAAGTCCCCTCCAACCTCAAGGATCCCATGATTCTGTCATGGGGAAAGGATGGGTGATGCACAGCTGCCCCTAAGAGGGAAGAACTGGTTGGGAACATTGGAATCAAGGACAGCCATAGCTATCACACTGGAAGAACTGAGTGTTCAAGACCTGATGACAGGCAGGAAAATGCATAGCAGAGTAGAGTCCCTGGATTTCAGGTTCACTGGCTTCAGCCTAGTGCGTCAGATGGTGGGGAGGATGCCATGGGGGCAGCTGTGAAGTGCAAAAGGGCTCAGAAAATGTGGCCTTCTCCTGGGCATTAGGGCTTATGTGCACATCCTTTCCCATAGCCCAAATGCCTCCTCGGGCTGGAGAAAAACTCAGCACCATCAAAGAGGCAAGGAAACTTCCTTAATTTCCCCAACATAGTAGAACTGTCAGGATCCTGCAGTGCCATGTCCCTGAGGATGGCTAGGGAGGGGTTGTGCTCAGAAGTGCCCAGGGTACAAAACCAGCTCTCAGACCACATTGAACAGGCGATTCACTTCCCTGCCCTGCAGACATGGAGGCAGCTGGGACGCATCCCAGGAGGCCAAGGGAGTGAGTTCAGGAGGCAAGCTTCCTGGGATAGACTCTCCCTACCCATGGCGAGTCACACGCTAATTTTGGATTGGCCGTGTGTCAGGATTTTGGTGTGAGGCCAAGCCAGGAGTGTGTCCTGTCTGTTCACCCATGTCCCATGCAGGGCTGAGTTCCCTGCCCGGGCAGCTCCATCCCTGACCTAGGAAAATCATCTCCAAGCTCTGGGCTGTACATCAGTGCACAGCTGCAGGCAGCACCAATGGCCATCGCCTTGAGCATGACCTCCTCGCTGGCACTGCCACAGTTCAGGGGGCTCACAGCAGAGTCAGCGTGCTCTGGAAAAGTGTCTCCTGCTGGTCAGTGTCTAGAGCGTGTGGCCAAAGTGCACCATGACGCAAGGAGAATGGGAGGAACAAGGTGCTCTCCCAAGCCCCAACACACCCCTCATGTAGTAAGGTGGTATGCGACTCCGTGGGGATTGTTGAGGAAACATGGGGAGCGCAATGTTCTCCTTCCATAAGCCTGCTGATGCCATTGGTTGAGAACCCCCAGAGATTACCTTGAGAGGGGACAACTTTGCCAAACAAATTGACACAAGCAGGAGAGGACTATACTGGTGAGAGCTTCTGTGCACCTTGGTGCAAATGAATCAAGATTTCCCTAGACCCATGCCCTCTGCCTGCACAGAACGCTCCAGCACTCAGGGAGTGGTCCTGCTAGGGAAACCCTCAGGCTTTTCATCTTGATACTTGAAAGGAGCCACTGAGACCTAGTGGTCATGCCAGAAATGAGGAAATGAAATGGCAGCATTGCTGGAAACAAACCCGAACCTGTGCCATTAGGTAGGATATTTTGCTTTGGAGGTGAGTCTGTTGGAAAATTACTGCCCTGTTCAGGGACTGTGAGCCTGGGGCGGTGCTGGAGCAGTATAAAAGTGGGTCCTTCTCGCTCTCTCATTCACTCCTCTCGCCTCCATCTCCTTGGGAACAAGGTGAGTCTGAAGCTCTTTCTTCTCTCCCTCGTCCTCCTCTTCTGCCTCTAGTTTTCTCAGCCCATTCCTGCTCCTTTGTCTTATGCTGGTCCATGGCATTCTTCTCCGGGGTGACAAAAGGGGTCAGAAGATAGGCTGGGACTTTGGTGAAGTAAGCGATGGGCTATGCAAGGATTGCCCTGGGCTTCATTTCTCTCGGCAGGGAGTTCTGGGCTGAAGGGAGGGAGAAACCTGTGGGTCTCCCTACACAGCCTCCAGCTCTCACCTCTATCTTGCCTTGGCTTGTCTCCCTTGCAGTGCAGACACAGGCTGCTCCTCACCCACCTCTTCTGTTCTGCTTCCCCCTGCCCTCTCTCCCAGGCGCAGCTCCAGCCACAAGACATGTCCTGCTACAACCCGTGCCTGCCCTGCCAGCCCTGTGGCCCAACCCCGCTGGCCAACAGCTGCAATGAGCCCTGTGTCCAGCAGTGCCAGGACTCCCACGTTTACATTCAACCCTCCCCCGTGGTGGTGACCCTGCCCGGCCCCATCCTCAGCTCCTTCCCGCAGAACACCGCCGTGGGATCCTCCACCTCCGCTGCTGTTGGCAGCATCCTCAGCTCTCAGGGAGTGCCCATCAACTCCGGGGGCTTTGGCCTCTCTGGCCTGGGCAGCGGCATCTGTGGCACGAGGAGGTGTTTCCCCTGCTAAAGCTGCTGGTGATGGCCCTGGGGAACCCCTGAGCAACCCCAGCACCCCTTGCAAAAGGACGGGGCCAGCCTGGGCTCTCAGAAAGCACAGCCCTTGCCGCCTTTCCCCTCTTCCAGTGTCTCCTGTTCCTCTTGTGTCCTTGTTCTCTTGTGCTCCCCTGGGCTGTGAGCTCCACAAACCCCCGTGGGGAGGACCTGCTGGCCCTGCTCCCTCTGTGGGTCCTGCAAATAGACCCCTGGTGGGGTGTCCACCACAGCCATGAGGCATAGACTCTCATCTGCCCCTGGTTCTCTCTCCACTTGGATCAACACAATTTTCCTCTTTTGCACTATTAAAGTTCTCCTGCATCTGAGCCTATGTCTCTGTGTTGTTCCTTTCCCTGCAGATGCTCTCCACAGGTGTCCAGGAGATGCATATTTCTTGGGATTTGGCGGAGGGTTGTTGGGGATGGTTTTGCTTTGACTGTTAACAGAACTTTCCTTTGGGTATGCTTAGTCATGCTTTAGGTTGTCCTCTGCTTTATAAAGTTCACTGCCTATCTTTGGCTAGATGGAATTATCCAATGCAGTTCATTGACTCCAGAGATGTATTTAGCTCTCCTATAAAAACCTTCCTTAATCCACCCTCAGAAAGCCATGTTTCCTCAACCTCTCCTCCCAAACCACGTAAACTAGACCCTCCTCCGTCCTGGTCCCCCTCTGTTGAATTTAGTCCTCTTGGTCAAGTTCTTTCATTGAATCACTAGGTTGGAAAAGGCCTTGAAAATCATTGAGTCGAACTGTTAGCCTGGCCCTGCAAAGTTGCGCTAAACCATGTCCCTAAGCACCACAGCTACACGTCTTATAAACACCTCCAGGGATGGTTACTCAACCACTTCCCTGGGCAGCCTGTTCCAATGCTTGATAACCTGCCCTGTGAATAAATTTTTCCTAATATCCAATCTAAACCTCACCTGGGGAAACTTGAGGCCATATCTTCTTGTCCTATTACTTGCTGCTTAGGAGAAGAGAGCAACAACCTCCATGCTACAATCTTCTTTCAGGCAGTTGCAGAGATCAGAAGGTCTCCCCTCAGCTCCTGTTCTCCAGCTGAACCCCCAGCTCCCTCAGCCGCTCCCATCACACTTGTGCTCCAGCCCCTTCTCCAGCTCCGTTCCCTTCTCCCAACTCACTCCAGAACCTCAAGGCCTTTCTTGGCGTGAGGGCCCCAAACTCACCCCAGGATTTGAGATGCGGCCTCACCAGTGCCGAGTACAGGTGGAACGTGACTGCCCTGGCCCTGCTGGCCACACCAGTGCTGATACAAGCCAGGATGCATTAGAGCCCTAAACTCCACAAAGTGTTCTAGATGTCATCAGTTGAGCATCAGCAGAGTGGGATCATCTCTCCCACTGATCTCCTGGCTACGGTCCTGCACATAAAGTCCAGGGAGTCTTGGCCTCACACTTGACAGGACACATCTCCAGAGACTACAATTATAGAATCACAGAACCAAAGAATGCTTGGGGTTGGAAGGGACCTCTGGAGATCCTCTAGTCTAACCCACCTGGAGATCCTCTAGTCTAACCCACCTGCTAAAGCAGGTACACCGAGACCAGATTGCACAGGAATGTGTCCAAGTGGGTTTTGAATGTCTCCAGGGAAGGAGACTCCACAACCTTTCTGGGCAGCCTGTTCCAGGGCTCTGTCACCCTCAAAGTAAAGAAGTTTCTCCTCATATTCAGGTGAAACCTTCTGTGCTTCAGCCTGTGCCCATTGCCCCTCATCCTATCACTGGGCATCACTGAAAGGAGTCTGGTCCCATCCTCTCGATATCCATCCTTGAGATATTTACAAACATTGATGAGATCCCCTCTCAGCTTCTCTTTTCCAGGCTGACGAGACCCAGCTCTCTCAGTCTTTCTTCATAAGAAAAGTGCTCTAGGCACCTAATCATCTTTGTAGGTGGCCGCTGGACTCCCTCCAGTAATTCTTTATCCTTCTTGAACTGGGGAGCCCAGAACTGGACACAGACTCAAGATGCAGCCGCACTAGGGCAGAGCAGAGGCAGAGGATTCACCTCCCTTGGCTTCCAGGTCACACTCTTCTTAACGCACGCCAGGATATCTTTGGTGTTCTTCGCTGTTGTTGACCAAATCCTTCTCTGCAGAGCTGCTTTCCAGTAGGTCCGCCCCAACCCGTACTGGTGCCTGGGGTTATTCCTTGTGTGTCTCAGGGAGGTCAGGGCTTGATCCCAGCAGTCTATGTCTCTCTCTGCCTCCCTGATACTTTGCAGCCTTTCTCCCTCCTCTTTTAGCTCCACCACCACGCTGAGCAGGTCATCTGCCTGCTCGCACCTCACACAGCTGTTCTCTCTCTTACCATTCCATGCCAGTGAGAGACTCTGGCATTCCTTGCAGCTGGAGGTCTGGACAGCTGCATGTTTCCTTGGCAGCACTGTCTGTGTTGCTGCCTCCTTCATGGCAGATGCAGGGGACTTAGCTTTCTTCTGAGTGGCTACCATAGTTAGGATCCACCTGTGAGGCTGATAACTAGTAACTGCACTAATGTCTGGAGCTGACAGAGCTTCCTCGCCCTTTCCACTCGCCCTTCCGCTCAAACTGCTGCTCTAACTGCCTCACCCCTGTTTGCTGGCCCTGTTCACTGTGCTCCTGGTCACCCATGCTCCCTAGGGGCTGTTTAAATATCCTGCTTCTGCTTCAGGTTTCGCAGTGTTTACATCTCCCACTGTTGCACTGGAAACGCGCCTTCCGCGTCAGCCTGGCTCCGAGAGACAGAATGCCAGAACAGCCTCTTCCTCAGATTTCCCTGTCTCCAATTCTGCTGTATATTCCCCGGTCCTTAGCAAAGGATCTCAGCTGTTGGCCTTCCTTACCTTCCAGTTCCTGACTGTTGGCCCTGCCCTCCTTGCAGGCTTCCCGGCTTCCTGATTGGACTCTTCCTCCTCCTCACTCAGGAATCGACAACTGACGTGCGGAAAAACTTTACAATCTGTAAGGCTATAAAACTTTACAACCTGCGAGGTTATAAAGAAGGTGTGTTTATCCAGCGCCAGGCACAAGAAGGATCTTTCCTTTAATCTCGCGCAATTGATCTCGGCATGAAGCGTGCTTAAATGTAGCAAGGTGTTACATATTCCTGGTAACCCCAGGAACGCCTATACATATACCAAACCTTGCCCCGAAAAGGCGGTTCTTATTAAAATGAGTTCCAGGAAATCATTTCCATAGTCTCCTCCTCCGGCTCCTCCCTGTTGCACCTGCACAATGCCTCCTGGTGGTCGTGGGCTGGGGCCTGGGGATGAAGGCTGCTCATGAGCTTTCTAACCTTTGACCTAGTATGCTGAGTTGGCCGGAGCTCGAACTGCTGGACTGGTTTTAACTGGATCGTCGTCCTCCCTGTGCTGAAGACTCTAGTTATCTCGTCCACTCAAGGATGCTGCTGGGTGCTGCAAAACTTCTTATCTTTGCAGAGTTTGCTTTTTTCAATGAGGCTCTGTTTCTTAACATAATAGGTTACACAAAGCTCTAAGCTAGACACTTGCTATGTGGTTAACCCTTTAAGTGTTAGTTCCCTCTATCATGATAAGGACACGTTCACCTCCTTGTCCACTAATTCTTTTCCAATACTGTGGTGATTACCGTAAATGCTGCTTGAGTCTCTATCTGAACAATGGTGTCTGCACATGTGGTTTTGGTCTCTGCCTCAACTATCATGTTCTCAGATGTAGTTTGGTTACCTGACTCAAACATGCATCCTCTGATGTGATTTGGGTCCCTGTCTTAACTCTGGTCTTCTAATAGTACTGAATCATGGCTAAAACCACACAAGGACCTTGGGGGAGTACAGAACAAAACACGCCACATCAGTCTCTCTGGGAAGGGGGAGGTGAATTCCCTCATCCTCTCCACTAGACAGCTCCCCCAGCACTGTAAAGGCCCCAATGCCAGGACAAAGCGCAGAGCATTTGGTTCTATTAACATGTTCCCAACCTTGGCAAAATCAAGAGATAAGCAGTGCAGCGAGCCAACTGCCTTTGTTGCCCAGAGGCCTGTAAATTAGTAACTGCTAAAGCTAAAGTCTGCTCAACTCAAAACTGCCATTGTCTCAAGTCACAGGTTAAGCACCAAAAAGACTGAGGTGAGGTGACCTTGTCTGGTCACCAGATGTCCACCAAGATGCTCCGTCAGTTCCACCTCCTCAGCACGACAGGGAGAAAAGAAGATTACAGAGTTGTAGGTCGAGATACATGCAATTTAAGCAAGAAATGCAGAGGCCATGTGCAGAAGCAAAGCAACGCAAAAAGATTTCTTCTCTGCTTTCCATCAGGAGGTGATTTTCAGCCAATTCCTGCAAAGCAGGACCAGCGTATGTGTAGTGGTTGCTTTGGAAAATGAATGCATAAATATTGAACGGCCCGTACACCTCCTTGATGTTTCTCTTACATTTCTTGCTGAGCACAATGTCGTGTGGTGTGGAATGTCCCTTTGGTCACTCTGAGTCAGCTGTCCTGCAGATGTCCTGCCTATGTCCCCTCCCAGGCTCTTGCCTAACTCCAGCCTACTGGCCTTTGGGAGTGTGGCTGGAGAGACAGCCTTGCTGCTGTGCAAGCACTGCTCAGCAAAAGCCAAAACACAGATGTGCTGTCATCAGAACCATTCTAGCTACAACTGCAAAGCACAGCACTCTGAAGGCTGCTATGGGGAAAGGGAATTCCACCCCAGTCACACTCAACACAATTGTGCCAAAAAACACTGCACCACCATCCTGAAGACAACCTTCCAGGAATAATGCCTAGAGTATACTCCTTGTATCTGGGCACCATGGGAAAGCATTTTCAGGGAAAACAATGACACAGAGGCATGGGTTATGATGCAGCGCAAGTTTAATGAGGCAAAAGAAGGAAACAGGTTGCTCTGAGATCCCAGAGCAGGGAGCACCGGGGGAGACAGGAGTCTGCGACTCATGGCTGAGGAATAGATTCAACCAGGTGTCGATCTGCCAGCCCCACAGAGGGAGCAGGGCCAGCAGGTCCTCCCTAGGCTGGCTTTGTGGGGCTCACAGCTCAGGGAAGCACAAGAGAACAAGGACACTATAGGAACAGGAGACACTGGAAGAGGGGAAAGGCGGCATGGGCTGTGCTTTCTGAGAGCCCAGGCTGGCCCTGTCCTTTTGCAAGGGGCTCTGTGATTGCTCAGCCCCTCTGGAAGCAACAACCTGATGCTCCATCCCCAGTGTAGTATTATGTCGTGAGTCCCTGGGGAGCCTCCACAGGGCCATCACCAGCAGCTTTAGCAGGGGAAACACCTCCTCGTGCCACAGATGCCGCTGCCCAGGCCAGAGAGGCCAAAGCCCCCGGAGTTGATGGGCACTCCCTGAGAGCTGAGGATGCTGCCAACAGCAGCGGAGGTGGAGGATCCCACGGCGGTGTTCTGCGGGAAGGAGCTGAGGATGGGGCCGGGCAGGGTCACCACCACGGGGGAGGGTTGAATGTAAACGTGGGAGTCCTGGCACTGCTGGACACAGGGCTCATTGCAGCTGTTGGCCAGCGGGGTTGGGCCACAGGGCTGGCAGGGCAGGCACTGGTTGTAGCAGGACATGTCTTGTTTCTGGAGCTGCACCTGGGAGAGAGGGAAGGGAAAAATAAGCAGAAGGGATGGTGAGGAGCAGCTTGTCACCCAAAAACATTGGAAACCACAAGCTGAAGAATAGATCTGGAGGCTGTGTAGGGAGGTCTATGAGATTCACCTTCCTTCTTAGGCCAAAAGAACCCTGTCAATAGTGACCAAGCCCAGGGAGATCCCCTCCTAGCCCACAGCTCAGGAGACACCGAAACAAGCATAGCCTCTGTCTATGTCACACCTTCTGTGCCCTGCCCTATCCCATGATAATTGGACCCAGTGTAGGACAAAGGGACACGTGAGCTTGAGATGGGAGGCAGAAGCATTGCAGAGGTGAGACCCACAGTCTTCACATTCCTCTCAATCCAAAAGATCTCTTCTAAGGGCAGTCAAGCCCAGGAAGGTCACCACATTGATGATGGGTAAGCTCGGCCAAACCCCATTCTCTTGCTGTATTCCGTCTTCTGTCCCTTTCCCTCTCCTGTGGTAAGTAGCTCCGTGACACAGCACAAGACAGAGAGTGTGCATTGAAATCCTGGAAGGAAGATAAGGAGGAGAAGAAAGAGCTTCAGACTCACCTTGTTCCCAAGGAGATGGAGGTGAGAGGAGTGGATGAGACAGTGAGGAGAAGGATCCGCTTTTATACTGCTCCTGCACCGCCCCAGGCCCACAGTCACTGCACGTGGCAGTAATTTTCCAACAGACTCACCTCCAAAGCGAAACATCCTACCTAATCGAACTGGTTGCGTTTGGGTTTCCAGCAATGCTGCCATTTAATTTCCTCATTTCTGACGTGCTTATTCTACCACGCAAGCTCCTTTCTTGTGGTGGGATTGCACGTCAAAGTATATCCTGGGCAGTGTCTTGTCAGTGCAGGAGGAGATGCCTGCTAAGTTCTGCAGGGGTCCATTACAGGCAGGGGATGTTGTCTTGGGTGGTGGTGAATTGTTTGCAACTCCCTTTGCAGGAAGAGACCCAGCTCTGGCCTGTGCTGCACATGTCTGCAGAGGACCCAACAACTCCACTTCACTAAGGACATTCCACTTGCTTCTCCCTCCTCCCTCTGTGCTTGCTCCAACGGTCAGTGGCCATTGCATCTGCTGGTGGCCAGGCTGTGCCAGTGATTTCTTCTGTCTTCCCCTTGATGCCCTTTGCTCTGGGGACAACACTTACCAGGTTGTCGGAGTATGCAGGGGTGGGGTTAGACAAGAAAAAGCCCATGTGGCATTGAACCAGGCAAATCTTGTGGAGGGCAAGAAGAAGGTCTTCTTCCAGGTATTCAGCAGCAAAAGGGAGGCTTGTGCAAAGGCTGAATGGAGCACCTTCAGTGGGGACAGGGGTTATAGGAAAGGCAGAGGTACTCCAAGGGTTCTTGGCATTGGTATTTACTTACAGGATTTGTGGTCTAAAGGTCCAGCTCTTGAACACAGATCCAGACTCTCCTAAGTCCCGTTCAGTGAAAGAAAAAGTGGTAATAGGCACCTATTGCAATATGGGAAATTCCACAGAAACACCAGAAAATACTTTGCTAGTGTGAGGGTGGTCATGCACGGCCTGGTGTTGTCACAAACAGGTTATGGCTGCTCCATCCTTGTAGGTATCCAGAGCTTGACAGGACTTGGCCCTGAGTATCCTCCAAAGGCTGACAGTGCTTTCAGCAGGGCTGGTTGGACTAGAAGATCTCCTGAAGTCCCCTCCAACCTCAAGGATCCCGTGATTCTGTCATGGGGAAAGGATGGGTGATGCACAGCTGCCCCTAAGAGGGAAGAACTGGTTGGGAACATTGGAATCAAGGACAGCCATAGCTATCACACTGGAAGAACTGAGTGTTCAAGACCTGATGACAGGCAGGAAAATGCATAGCAGAGTCGAGTCCCTGGATTTCAGGTTCACTGGCTTCAGCCTAGTGCGTCAGATGGTGGGGAGGATGCCATGGGGGCAGCTGTGAAATGCAAAAGGGCTCAGAAAATGTGGCCTTCTCCTGGGCATTAGGGTTTACATGCACATCCTTTTCCATAGCCCAAATGCCTCCTCGGGCTGGAGAAAAACTCAGCACCATCAAAGAGGCAAGGAAACTTCCTTAATTTCCCCAACATAGTAGAACTGTCAGGATCCTGCAGTGCCATGTCCCTGAGGATGGCTAGGGAGGGGTTGTGCCCAGAAGTGCCCAGGGTACAAAACCAGCTCTCAGACCACATCGAACAGGCGATTCACTTCCCTGCCCTGCAGACATGGAGGCAACTGGGACGCATCCCAGGAGGCCAAGGGAGTGAGTTCAGGAGGCAAGCTTCCTGGGATAGACTCTCCCTACCCATGGCGAGTCACACGCTAATTTTGGATTGGCCGTGTGTCAGGATTTTGGTGTGAGGCCAAGCCAGGAGTGTGTCCTGTCTGTTCACCCATGTCCCATGCAGGGCTGAGTTCCCTGCCCGGGCAGCTCCATCCCTGACCTAGGAAAATCATCTCCAAGCTCTGGGCTGTACATCAGTGCACAGCTGCAGGCAGCACCAATGGCCATCGCCTTGAGCATGACCTCCTCGCTGGCACTGCCACAGTTCAGGGGGCTCACAGCAGAGTCAGCGTGCTCTGGAAAAGTGTCTCCTGCTGGTCAGTGTCTAGAGCGTGTGGCCAAAGTGCACCATGACGCAAGGAGAATGGGAGGAACAAGGTGCTCTCCCAAGCCCCAACACACCCCTCATGTAGTAAGGTGG
This sequence comes from Caloenas nicobarica, assembly GCF_036013445.1. Classification (NCBI taxonomy): domain Eukaryota; kingdom Metazoa; phylum Chordata; class Aves; order Columbiformes; family Columbidae; genus Caloenas; species Caloenas nicobarica. The sequence goes on along the minus strand of NC_088268.1, from coordinate 1,110,061 downwards.
TATGCGACTCCGTGGGGATTGTTGAGGAAACATGGGGAGCGCAATGTTCTCCTTCCATAAGCCTGCTGATGCCATTGGTTGAGAACCCCCAGAGATTACCTTGAGAGGGGACAACTTTGCCAAACAAATTGACACAAGCAGGAGAGGACTATATTGGTGAGAGCTTCTGTGCACCTTGGTGCAAATGAATCAAGATTTCCCTAGACCCATGCCCTCTGCCTGCACAGAACGCTCCAGCACTCAGGGAGTGGTCCTGCTAGGGAAACCCTCAGGCTTTTCATCTTGATACTTGAAAGGAGCCACTGAGACCTAGTGGTCATGCCAGAAATGAGGAAATGAAATGGCAGCATTGCTGGAAACAAACCCGAACCTGTGCCATTAGGTAGGATATTTTGCTTTGGAGGTGAGTCTGTTGGAAAATTACTGCCCTGTTCAGGGACTGTGAGCCTGGGGCGGTGCTGGAGCAGTATAAAAGTGGGTCCTTCTCGCTCTCTCATTCACTCCTCTCGCCTCCATCTCCTTGGGAACAAGGTGAGTCTGAAGCTCTTTCTTCTCTCCCTCGTCCTCCTCTTCTGCCTCTAGTTTTCTCAGCCCATTCCTGCTCCTTTGTCTTATGCTGGTCCATGGCATTCTTCTCCGGGGTGACAAAAGGGGTCAGAAGATAGGCTGGGACTTTGGTGAAGTAAGCGATGGGCTATGCAAGGATTGCCCTGGGCTTCATTTCTCTCGGCAGGGAGTTCTGGGCTGAAGGGAGGGAGAAACCTGTGGGTCTCCCTACACAGCCTCCAGCTCTCACCTCTGTCTTGCCTTGGCTTGTCTCCCTTGCAGTGCAGACACAGGCTGCTCCTCACCCACCTCTTCTGTTCTGCTTCCCCCTGCCCTCTCTCCCAGGCGCAGCTCCAGCCACAAGACATGTCCTGCTACAACCCGTGCCTGCCCTGCCAGCCCTGTGGCCCAACCCCGCTGGCCAACAGCTGCAATGAGCCCTGTGTCCAGCAGTGCCAGGACTCCCACGTTTACATTCAACCCTCCCCCGTGGTGGTGACCCTGCCCGGCCCCATCCTCAGCTCCTTCCCGCAGAACACCGCCGTGGGATCCTCCACCTCCGCTGCTGTTGGCAGCATCCTCAGCTCTCAGGGAGTGCCCATCAACTCCGGGGGCTTTGGCCTCTCTGGCCTGGGCAGCGGCATCTGTGGCACGAGGAGGTGTTTCCCCTGCTAAAGCTGCTGGTGATGGCCCTGGGGAACCCCTGAGCAACCCCAGCACCCCTTGCAGAAGGACGGGGCCAGCCTGGGCTCTCAGAAAGCACAGCCCTTGCCACCTCCCCCTCTTCCAGTGTCTCCTGTTCCTCTTGTGTCCTTGTTCTCTTGTGCTCCCCTGGGCTGTGAGCTCCACAAAGCCCCCGTGGGGAGGACCTGCTGGCCCTGCTCCCTCTGTGGGTCCTGCAAATAGACCCCTGGTGGGGTGTCCACCACAGCCATGAGGCATAGACTCTCATCTGCCCCTGGTTCTCTCTCCACTTGGATCAACACAATTTTCCTCTTTTGCACTATTAAAGTTCTCCTGCATCTGAGCCTATGTCTCTGTGTTGTTCCTTTCCCTGCAGATGCTCTCCACAGGTGTCCAGGAGATGCATATTTCTTGGGATTTGGCGGAGGGTTGTTGGGGATGGTTTTGCTTTGACTGTTAACAGAACTTTCCTTTGGGTATGCTTAGTCATGCTTTAGGTTGTCCTCTGCTTTATAAAGTTCACTGCCTATCTTTGGCTAGATGGAATTATCCAATGCAGTTCATTGACTCCAGAGATGTATTTAGCTCTCCTATAAAAACCTTCCTTAATCCACCCTCAGAAAGCCATGTTTCCTCAACCTCTCCTCCCAAACCACGTAAACTAGACCCTCCTCCGTCCTGGTCCCCCTCTGTTGAATTTAGTCCTCTTGGTCAAGTTCTTTCATTGAATCACTAGGTTGGAAAAGGCCTTGAAAATCATTGAGTCGAACTGTTAGCCTGGCCCTGCAAAGTTGCGCTAAACCGTGTCCCTAAGCACCACAGCTACACGTCTTATAAACACCTCCAGGGATGGTTACTCAACCACTTCCCTGGGCAGCCTGTTCCAATGCTTGATAACCTGCCCTGTGAATAAATTTTTCCTAATATCCAATCTAAACCTCACCTGGGGAAACTTGAGGCCATATCTTCTTGTCCTATTACTTGCTGCTTAGGAGAAGAGAGCAACAACCTCCATGCTACAATCTTCTTTCAGGCAGTTGCAGAGATCAGAAGGTCTCCCCTCAGCTCCTGTTCTCCAGCTGAACCCCCAGCTCCCTCAGCCGCTCCCATCACACTTGTGCTCCAGCCCCTTCTCCAGCTCCGTTCCCTTCTCTCAACTCACTCCAGAACCTCAAGGCCTTTCTTGGCGTGAGGGCCCCAAACTCACCCCAGGATTTGAGATGCGGCCTCACCAGTGCCGAGTACAGGTGGAACGTGACTGCCCTGGCCCTGCTGGCCACACCAGTGCTGATACAAGCCAGGATGCATTAGAGCCCTAAACTCCACAAAGTGTTCTAGATGTCATCAGTTGAGCATCAGCAGAGTGGGATCATCTCTCCCACTGATCTCCTGGCTACGGTCCTGCACATAAAGTCCAGGGAGTCTTGGCCTCACACTTGACAGGACACATCTCCAGAGACTACAATTATAGAATCACAGAACCAAAGAATGCTTGGGGTTGGAAGGGACCTCTGGAGATCCTCTAGTCTAACCCACCTGGAGATCCTCTAGTCTAACCCACCTGCTAAAGCAGGTACACCGAGACCAGATTGCACAGGAATGTGTCCAAGTGGGTTTTGAATGTCTCCAGGGAAGGAGACTCCACAACCTTTCTGGGCAGCCTGTTCCAGGGCTCTGTCACCCTCAAAGTAAAGAAGTTTCTCCTCATATTCAGGTGAAACCTTCTGTGCTTCAGCCTGTGCCCATTGCCCCTCATCCTATCACTGGGCATCACTGAAAGGAGTCTGGTCCCATCCTCTCGATATCCATCCTTGAGATATTTACAAACATTGATGAGATCCCCTCTCAGCTTCTCTTTTCCAGGCTGACGAGACCCAGCTCTCTCAGTCTTTCTTCATAAGAAAAGTGCTCTAGGCACCTAATCATCTCTGTAGGTGGCCGCTGGACTCCCTCCAGTAATTCTTTATCCTTCTTGAACTGGGGAGCCCAGAACTGGACACAGACTCAAGATGCAGCCGCACTAGGGCAGAGCAGAGGCAGAGGATTCACCTCCTTTGGCTTCCAGGTCACACTCTTCTTAACGCACGCCAGGATATCTTTGGTGTTCTTCGCTGTTGTTGACCAAATCCTTCTCTGCAGAGCTGCTTTCCAGTAGGTCCGCCCCAACCCGTACTGGTGCCTGGGGTTATTCCTTGTGTGTCTCAGGGAGGTCAGGGCTTGATCCCAGCAGTCTATGTCTCTCTCTGCCTCCCTGATACTTTGCAGCCTTTCTCCCTCCTCTTTTAGCTCCACCACCATGCTGAGCAGGTCATCTGCCTGCTCGCACCTCACACAGCTGTTCTCTCTCTTACCATTCCATGCCAGCGAGAGACTCTGGCATTCCTTGCAGCTGGAGGTCTGGACAGCTGCATGTTTCCTTGGCAGCACTGTCTGTGTTGCTGCCTCCTTCATGGCAGATGCAGGGGACTTAGCTTTCTTCTGAGTGGCTACCATAGTTAGGATCCACCTGTGAGGCTGATAACTAGTAACTGCACTAATGTCTGGAGCTGACAGAGCTTCCTCGCCCTTTCCACTTGCCCTTCCGCTCAAACTGCTGCTCTAACTGCCTCACCCCTGTTTGCTGGCCCTGTTCACTGTGCTCCTGGTCACCCATGCTCCCTAGGGGCTGTTTAAATATCCTGCTACTGCTTCAGGTTTCGCAGTGTTTACATCTCCCACTGTTGCACTGGAAACGCGCCTTCCGCGTCAGCCTGGCTCCGAGAGACAGAATGCCAGAACAGCCTCTTCCTCAGATTTCCCTGTCTCCAATTCTACTGTATATTCCCCGGTCCTTAGCAAAGGATCTCAGCTGTTGGCCTTCCTTACCTTCCAGTTCCTGACTGTTGGCCCTGCCCTCCCTGCAGGCTTCCCGGCTTCCTGATTGGACTCTTCCTCCTCCTCACTCAGGAATCGACGACTGACGTGCGGAAAAACTTTACAATCTGTAAGGCTATAAAACTTTACAACCTGCGAGGTTATAAAGAAGGTGTGTTTATCCAGCGCCAGGCACAAGAAGGATCTTTCCTTTAATCTCGCGCAATTGATCTCGGCATGAAGCGTGCTTAAATGTAGCAAGGTGTTACATATTCCTGGTAACCCCAGGAACGCCTATACATATACCAAACCTTGCCCCGAAAAGGCGGTTCTTATTAAAATGAGTTCCAGGAAATCATTTCCATAGTCTCCTCCTCCGGCTCCTCCCTGTTGCACCTGCACAATGCCTCCTGGTGGTCGTGGGCTGGGGCCTGGGGATGAAGGCTGCTCATGAGCTTTCTAACCTTTGACCTAGTATGCTGAGTTGGCCGGAGCTCGAACTGCTGGACTGGTTTTAACTGGATCGTCGTCCTCCCTGTGCTGAAGACTCTAGTTATCTCGTCCACTCAAGGATGCTGCTGGGTGCTGCAAAACTTCTTATCTTTGCAGAGTTTGCTTTTTTCAATGAGGCTCTGTTTCTTAACATAATAGGTTACACAAAGCTCTAAGCTAGACACTTGCTATGTGGTTAACCCTTTAAGTGTTAGTTCCCTCTATCATGATAAGGACACGTTCACCTCCTTGTCCACTAATTCTTTTCCAATACTGTGGTGATTACCGTAAATGCTGCTTGAGTCTCTATCTGAACAATGGTGTCTGCACATGTGGTTTTGGTCTCTGCCTCAACTATCATGTTCTCAGATGTAGTTTGGTTACCTGACTCAAACGTGCATCCTCTGATGTGATTTGGGTCCCTGTCTTAACTCTGGTCTTCTAATAGTACTGAATCATGGCTAAAACCACACAAGGACCTTGGGGGAGTACAGAACAAAACACGCCACATCAGTCTCTCTGGGAAGGGGGAGGTGAATTCCCTCATCCTCTCCACTAGACAGCTCCCCCAGCACTGTAAAGGCCCCAATGCCAGGACAAAGCGCAGAGCATTTGGTTCTATTAACATGTTCCCAACCTTGGCAAAATCAAGAGATAAGCAGTGCAGCGAGCCAACTGCCTTTGTTGCCCAGAGGCCTGTAAATTAGTAACTGCTAAAGCTAAAGTCTGCTCAACTCAAAACTGCCATTGTCTCAAGTCACAGGTTAAGCACCAAAAAGACTGAGGTGAGGTGACCTTGTCTGGTCACCAGATGTCCACCAAGATGCTCCGTCAGTTCCACCTCCTCAGCACGACAGGGAGAAAAGAAGATTACAGAGTTGTAGGTCGAGATACATGCAATTTAAGCAAGAAATGCAGAGGCCATGTGCAGAAGCAAAGCAACGCAAAAAGATTTCTTCTCTGCTTTCCATCAGGAGGTGATTTTCAGCCAATTCCTGCAAAGCAGGACCAGCGTATGTGTAGTGGTTGCTTTGGAAAATGAATGCATAAATATTGAACGGCCCGTACACCTCCTTGATGTTTCTCTTACATTTCTTGCTGAGCACAATGTCGTGTGGTGTGGAATGTCCCTTTGGTCACTCTGAGTCAGCTGTCCTGCAGATGTCCTGCCTATGTCCCCTCCCAGGCTCTTGCCTAACTCCAGCCTACTGGACTTTGGGAGTGTGGCTGGAGAGACAGCCCTGCTGCTGTGCGAGCACTGCTCAGCAAAAGCCAAAACACAGATGTGCTGTCATCAGAACCATTCTAGCTACAACTGCAAAGCACAGCACTCTGAAGGCTGCTATGGGGAAAGGGAATTCCACCCCAGTCACACTCAACACAATTGTGCCAAAAAACACTGCACCACCATCCTGAAGACAACCTTCCAGGAATAATGCCTAGAGTATACTCCTTGTATCTGGGCACCATGGGAAAGCATTTTCAGGGAAAACAATGACACAGAGGCATGGGTTATGATGCAGCGCAAGTTTAATGAGGCAAAAGAAGGAAACAGGTTGCTCTGAGATCCCAGAGCAGGGAGCACCGGGGGAGACAGGAGTCTGCGACTCATGGCTGAGGAATAGATTCAACCAGGTGTCGATCTGCCAGCCCCACAGAGGGAGCAGGGCCAGCAGGTCCTCCCTAGGCTGGCTTTGTGGGGCTCACAGCTCAGGGAAGCACAAGAGAACAAGGACACTATAGGAACAGGAGACACTGGAAGAGGGGAAAGGCGGCATGGGCTGTGCTTTCTGAGAGCCCAGGCTGGCCCTGTCCTTTTGCAAGGGGCTCTGTGATTGCTCAGCCCCTCTGGAAGCAACAACCTGATGCTCCATCCCCAGTGTAGTATTATGTCGTGAGTCCCTGGGGAGCCTCCACAGGGCCATCACCAGCAGCTTTAGCAGGGGAAACACCTCCTCGTGCCACAGATGCCGCTGCCCAGGCCAGAGAGGCCAAAGCCCCCGGAGTTGATGGGCACTCCCTGAGAGCTGAGGATGCTGCCAACAGCAGCGGAGGTGGAGGATCCCACGGCGGTGTTCTGCGGGAAGGAGCTGAGGATGGGGCCGGGCAGGGTCACCACCACGGGGGAGGGTTGAATGTAAACATGGGAGTCCTGGCACTGCAGGACACAGGGCTCATTGCAGCTGTTGGCCAGCGGGGTTGGGCCGCAGGGCTGGCAGGGCAGGCACGGGTTGTAGCAGGACATGTCTTGTTTCTGGAGCTGCACCTGGGAGAGAGGGAAGGGAAAAATAAGCAGAAGGGATGGTGAGGAGCAGCTTGTCACCCAAAAACATTGGAAACCACAAGCTGAAGAATAGATCTGGAGGCTGTGTAGGGAGGTCTATGAGATTCACCTTCCTTCTTAGGCCAAAAGAACCCTGTCAATAGTGACCAAGCCCAGGGAGATCCCCTCCTAGCCCACAGCTCAGGAGACACCGAAACAAGCATAGCCTCTGTCTATGTCACACCTTCTGTGCCCTGCCCTATCCCATGATAATTGGACCCAGTGTAGGACAAAGGGACACGTGAGCTTGAGATGGGAGGCAGAAGCATTGCAGAGGTGAGACCCACAGTCTTCACATTCCTCTCAATCCAAAAGATCTCTTCTAAGGGCAGTCAAGCCCAGGAAGGTCACCACATTGATGATGGGTAAGCTCGGCCAAACCCCATTCTCTTGCTGTATTCCGTCTTCTGTCCCTTTCCCTCTCCTGTGGTAAGTAGCTCCGTGACACAGCACAAGACAGAGAGTGTGCATTGAAATCCTGGAAGGAAGATAAGGAGGAGAAGAAAGAGCTTCAGACTCACCTTGTTCCCAAGGAGATGGAGGTGAGAGGAGTGGATGAGACAGTGAGGAGAAGGATCCGCTTTTATACTGCTCCTGCACCGCCCCAGGCCCACAGTCACTGCACGTGGCAGTAATTTTCCAACAGACTCACCTCCAAAGCGAAACATCCTACCTAATCGAACTGGTTGCGTTTGGGTTTCCAGCAATGCTGCCATTTAATTTCCTCATTTCTGACGTGCTTATTCTACCACGCAAGCTCCTTTCTTGTGGTGGGATTGCACGTCAAAGTATATCCTGGGCAGTGTCTTGTCAGTGCAGGAGGAGATGCCTGCTAAGTTCTGCAGGGGTCCATTACAGGCAGGGGATGTTGTCTTGGGTGGTGGTGAATTGTTTGCAACTCCCTTTGCAGGAAGAGACCCAGCTCTGGCCTGTGCTGCACATGTCTGCAGAGGACCCAACAACTCCACTTCACTAAGGACATTCCACTTGCTTCTCCCTCCTCCCTCTGTGCTTGCTCCAACGGTCAGTGGCCATTGCATCTGCTGGTGGCCAGGCTGTGCCAGTGATTTCTTCTGTCTTCCCCTTGATGCCCTTTGCTCTGGGGACAACACTTACCAGGTTGTCGGAGTATGCAGGGGTGGGGTTAGACAAGAAAAAGCCCATGTGGCATTGAACCAGGCAAATCTTGTGGAGGGCAAGAAGAAGGTCTTCTTCCAGGTATTCAGCAGCAAAAGGGAGGCTTGTGCAAAGGCTGAATGGAGCACCTTCAGTGGGGACAGGGGTTATAGGAAAGGCAGAGGTACTCCAAGGGTTCTTGGCATTGGTATTTACTTACAGGATTTGTGGTCTAAAGGTCCAGCTCTTGAACACAGATCCAGACTCTCCTAAGTCCCGTTCAGTGAAAGAAAAAGTGGTAATAGGCACCTATTGCAATATGGGAAATTCCACAGAAACACCAGAAAATACTTTGCTAGTGTGAGGGTGGTCATGCACGGCCTGGTGTTGTCACAAACAGGTTATGGCTGCTCCATCCTTGTAGGTATCCAGAGCTTGACAGGACTTGGCCCTGAGTATCCTCCAAAGGCTGACAGTGCTTTCAGCAGGGCTGGTTGGACTAGAAGATCTCCTGAAGTCCCCTCCAACCTCAAGGATCCCGTGATTCTGTCATGGGGAAAGGATGGGTGATGCACAGCTGCCCCTAAGAGGGAAGAACTGGTTGGGAACATTGGAATCAAGGACAGCCATAGCTATCACACTGGAAGAACTGAGTGTTCAAGACCTGATGACAGGCAGGAAAATGCATAGCAGAGTCGAGTCCCTGGATTTCAGGTTCACTGGCTTCAGCCTAGTGCGTCAGATGGTGGGGAGGATGCCATGGGGGCAGCTGTGAAATGCAAAAGGGCTCAGAAAATGTGGCCTTCTCCTGGGCATTAGGGTTTACATGCACATCCTTTTCCATAGCCCAAATGCCTCCTCGGGCTGGAGAAAAACTCAGCACCATCAAAGAGGCAAGGAAACTTCCTTAATTTCCCCAACATAGTAGAACTGTCAGGATCCTGCAGTGCCATGTCCCTGAGGATGGCTAGGGAGGGGTTGTGCCCAGAAGTGCCCAGGGTACAAAACCAGCTCTCAGACCACATCGAACAGGCGATTCACTTCCCTGCCCTGCAGACATGGAGGCAACTGGGACGCATCCCAGGAGGCCAAGGGAGTGAGTTCAGGAGGCAAGCTTCCTGGGATAGACTCTCCCTACCCATGGCGAGTCACACGCTAATTTTGGATTGGCCGTGTGTCAGGATTTTGGTGTGAGGCCAAGCCAGGAGTGTGTCCTGTCTGTTCACCCATGTCCCATGCAGGGCTGAATTCCCTGCCCGGGCAGCTCCATCCCTGACCTAGGAAAATCATCTCCAAGCACTGGGCTGTACATCAGTGCACAGCTGCAGGCAGCACCAATGGCCATCGCCTTGAGCATGACCTCCTCGCTGGCACTGCCACAGTTCAGGGGGCTCACAGCAGAGTCAGCGTGCTCTGGAAAAGTGTCTCCTGCTGGTCAGTGTCTAGAGCGTGTGGCCAAAGTGCACCATGACGCAAGGAGAATGGGAGGAACAAGGTGCTCTCCCAAGCCCCAACACACCCCTCATGTAGTAAGGTGGTATGCGACTCCGTGGGGATTGTTGAGGAAACATGGGGAGCGCAATGTTCTCCTTCCATAAGCCTGCTGATGCCATTGGTTGAGAACCCCCAGAGATTACCTTGAGAGGGGACAACTTTGCCAAACAAATTGACACAAGCAGGAGAGGACTATATTGGTGAGAGCTTCTGTGCACCTTGGTGCAAATGAATCAAGATTTCCCTAGACCCATGCCCTCTGCCTGCACAGAACGCTCCAGCACTCAGGGAGTGGTCCTGCTAGGGAAACCCTCAGGCTTTTCATCTTGATACTTGAAAGGAGCCACTGAGACCTAGTGGTCATGCCAGAAATGAGGAAATGAAATGGCAGCATTGACGGAAACAAACCCGAACCTGTGCCATTAGGTAGGATATTTTGCTTTGGAGGTGAGTCTGTTGGAAAATTACTGCCCTGTTCAGGGACTGTGAGCCTGGGGCGGTGCTGGAGCAGTATAAAAGTGGGTCCTTCTCGCTCTCTCATTCACTCCTCTCGCCTCCATCTCCTTGGGAACAAGGTGAGTCTGAAGCTCTTTCTTCTCTCCCTCGTCCTCCTCTTCTGCCTCTAGTTTTCTCAGCCCATTCCTGCTCCTTTGTCTTATGCTGGTCCATGGCATTCTTCTCCGGGGTGACAAAAGGGGTCAGAAGATAGGCTGGGACTTTGGTGAAGTAAGCGATGGGCTATGCAAGGATTGCCCTGGGCTTCATTTCTCTCGGCAGGGAGTTCTGGGCTGAAGGGAGGGAGAAACCTGTGGGTCTCCCTACACAGCCTCCAGCTCTCACCTCTGTCTTGCCTTGGCTTGTCTCCCTTGCAGTGCAGACACAGGCTGCTCCTCACCCACCTCTTCTGTTCTGCTTCCCCCTGCCCTCTCTCCCAGGCGCAGCTCCAGCCACAAGACATGTCCTGCTACAACCCGTGCCTGCCCTGCCAGCCCTGTGGCCCAACCCCGCTGGCCAACAGCTGCAATGAGCCCTGTGTCCAGCAGTGCCAGGACTCCCACGTTTACATTCAACCCTCCCCCGTGGTGGTGACCCTGCCCGGCCCCATCCTCAGCTCCTTCCCGCAGAACACCGCCGTGGGATCCTCCACCTCCGCTGCTGTTGGCAGCATCCTCAGCTCTCAGGGAGTGCCCATCAACTCCGGGGGCTTTGGCCTCTCTGGCCTGGGCAGCGGCATCTGTGGCATGAGGAGGTGTTTCCCCTGCTAAAGCTGCTGGTGATGGCCCTGGGGAACCCCTGAGCAACCCCAGCACCCCTTGCAGAAGGACGGGGCCAGCCTGGGCTCTCAGAAAGCACAGCCCTTGCCGCCTTTCCCCTCTTCCAGTGTCTCCTGTTCCTCTTGTGTCCTTGTTCTCTTGTGCTCCCCTGGGCTGTGAGCTCCACAAACCCCCGTGGGGAGGACCTGCTGGCCCTGCTCCCTCTGTGGGTCCTGCAAATAGACCCCTGGTGGGGTGTCCACCACAGCCATGAGGCATAGACTCTCATCTGCCCCTGGTTCTCTCTCCACTTGGATCAACACAATTTTCCTCTTTTGCACTATTAAAGTTCTCCTGCATCTGAGCCTATGTCTCTGTGTTGTTCCTTTCCCTGCAGATGCTCTCCACAGGTGTCCAGGAGATGCATATTTCTTGGGATTTGGCGGAGGGTTGTTGGGGATGGTTTTGCTTTGACTGTTAACAGAACTTTCCTTTGGGTATGCTTAGTCATGCTTTAGGTTGTCCTCTGCTTTATAAAGTTCACTGCCTATCTTTGGCTAGATGGAATTATCCAATGCAGTTCATTGACTCCAGAGATGTATTTAGCTCTCCTATAAAAACCTTCCTTAATCCACCCTCAGAAAGCCATGTTTCCTCAACCTCTCCTCCCAAACCACGTAAACTAGACCCTCCTCCGTCCTGGTCCCCCTCTGTTGAACTTAGTCCTCTTGGTCAAGTTCTTTCATTGAATCACTAGGTTGGAAAAGGCCTTGAAAATCATTGAGTTGAACTGTTAGCCTGGCCCTGCAAAGTTGCGCTAAACCGTGTCCCTAAGCACCACAGCTACACGTCTTATAAACACCTCCAGGGATGGTTACTCAACCACTTCCCTGGGCAGCCTGTTCCAATGCTTGATAACCTGCCCTGTGAATAAATTTTTCCTAATATCCAATCTAAACCTCACCTGGGGAAACTTGAGGCCATATCTTCTTGTCCTATTACTTGCTGCTTAGGAGAAGAGAGCAACAACCTCCATGCTACAATCTTCTTTCAGGCAGTTGCAGAGATCAGAAGGTCTCCCCTCAGCTCCTGTTCTCCAGCTGAACCCCCAGCTCCCTCAGCCGCTCCCATCACACTTGTGCTCCAGCCCCTTCTCCAGCTCCGTTCCCTTCTCTCAACTCGCTCCAGAACCTCAAGGCCTTTCTTGGCGTGAGGGCCCCAAACTCACCCCAGGATTTGAGATGCGGCCTCACCAGTGCCGAGTACAGGTGGAACGTGACTGCCCTGGCCCTGCTGGCCACACCAGTGCTGATACAAGCCAGGATGCATTAGAGCCCTAAACTCCACAAAGTGTTCTAGATGTCATCAGTTGAGCATCAGCAGAGTGGGATCATCTCTCCCACTGATCTCCTGGCTACGGTCCTGCACATAAAGTCCAGGGAGTCTTGGCCTCACACTTGACAGGACACATCTCCAGAGACTACAATTATAGAATCACAGAACCAAAGAATGCTTGGGGTTGGAAGGGACCTCTGGAGATCCTCTAGTCTAACCCACCTGGAGATCCTCTAGTCTAACCCACCTGCTAAAGCAGGTACACCGAGACCAGATTGCACAGGAATGTGTCCAAGTGGGTCTTGAATGTCTCCAGGGAAGGAGACTCCACAACCTTTCTGGGCAGCCTGTTCCAGGGCTCTGTCACCCTCAAAGTAAAGAAGTTTCTCCTCATATTCAGGTGAAACCTTCTGTGCTTCAGCCTGTGCCCATTGCCCCTCATCCTATCACTGGGCATCACTGAAAGGAGTCTGGTCCCATCCTCTCGATATCCATCCTTGAGATATTTACAAACATTGATGAGATCCCCTCTCAGCTTCTCTTTTCCAGGCTGACGAGACCCAGCTCTCTCAGTCTCTCTTCATAAGAAAAGTGCTCTAGGCACCTAATCATCTTTGTAGGTGGCCGCTGGACTCCCTCCAGTAATTCTTTATCCTTCTTGAACTGGGGAGCCCAGAACTGGACACAGACTCAAGATGCAGCCGCACTAGGGCAGAGCAGAGGCAGAGGATTCACCTCCTTTGGCTTCCAGGTCACACTCTTCTTAATGCACGCCAGGATATCTTTGGTGTTCTTCGCTGTTGTTGACCAAATCCTTCTCTGCAGAGCTGCTTTCCAGTAGGTCCGCCCCAACCCGTACTGGTGCCTGGGGTTATTCCTTGTGTGTCTCAGGGAGGTCAGGGCTTGATCCCAGCAGTCTATGTCTCTCTCTGCCTCCCTGATACTTTGCAGCCTTTCTCCCTCCTCTTTTAGCTCCACCACCACGCTGAGCAGGTCATCTGCCTGCTCGCACCTCACACAGCTGTTCTCTCTCTTACCATTCCATGCCAGTGAGAGACTCTGGCATTCCTTGCAGCTGGAGGTCTGGACAGCTGCATGTTTCCTTGGCAGCACTGTCTGTGTTGCTGCCTCCTTCATGGCAGATGCAGGGGACTTAGCTTTCTTCTGAGTGGCTACCATAGTTAGGATCCACCTGTGAGGCTGATAACTAGTAACTGCACTAATGTCTGGAGCTGACAGAGCTTCCTCGCCCTTTCCACTTGCCCTTCCGCTCAAACTGCTGCTCTAACTGCCTCACCCCTGTTTGCTGGCCCTGTTCACTGTGCTCCTGGTCACCCATGCTCCCTAGGGGCTGTTTAGATATCCTGCTACTGCTTCAGGTTTCGCAGTGTTTAAATCTCCCACTGTTGCACTGGAAACGCGCCTTCCACGTCAGCCTGGCTCCGAGAGACAGAATGCCAGAACAGCCTCTTCCTCAGATTTCCCTGTCTCCAATTCTACTGTAAATTCCCCGGTCCTTAGCAAAGGATCTCAGCTGTTGGCCTTCCTTACCTTCCAGTTCCTGACTGTTGGCCCTGCCCTCCCTGCAGGCTTCCCGGCTTCCTGATTGGACTCTTCCTCCTCCTCACTCAGGAATCGACGACTGACGTGCGGAAAAACTTTACAATCTGTAAGGCTATAAAACTTTACAACCTGCGAGGTTATAAAGAAGGTGTGTTTATTCAGCGCCAGGCACAAGAAGGATCTTTCCTTTAATCTCGCGCAATTGATCTCGGCATGAAGCGTGCTTAAATGTAGCAAGGTGTTACATATTCCTGGTAACCCCAGGAATGCCTATACATATACAAAACCTTGCCCCGAAAAGGCGGTTCTTATTAAAATGAGTTCCAGGAAATCATTTCCATAGTCTCCTCCTCCGGCTCCTCCCTGTTGCACCTGCACAATGCCTCCTGGTGGTCGTGGGCTGGGGCCTGGGGATGAAGGCTGCTCATGAGCTTTCTAACCTTTGACCTAGTATGCTGAGTTGGCCGGAGCTCGAACTGCTGGACTGGTTTTAACTGGATCGTCGTCCTCCCTGTGCTGAAGACTAAATGTAGCAAGGTGTTACATATTCCTGGTAATCCCAGGAATGCCAAGCCCTATTGTCTTTCTGTATTCCGTCTTCTACCCCTTTCCCTCTCCTGTGATAAGTAGCCCCGTGACACAGCACAAGACAGAGAGTGTGCATTGAAATCCTGGAAGGAAGATAAGGAAGAGAAGAAAGAGCTTCAGACTCTGAAACTTGACTCCAGAGCTTGACAGGACTTGGCCCTGAGCATCCTCCAAGGGCTGACGGTGCTTTCAGCAGGGCTGGTTGGACTAGGAGATCTCCTGAAGTCCCTTCCAGCCTCAAGGATCCCGTGATTCTGTCATGGGGAAAGGATGGGTGATGCACAGCTGCCCCTAAGAGGGCTGGCAAGGCAGGCACTGGTTGTAGCAGGACATGCCTTGTGGCTGGAGCTGCACCTGGGAGAGAGGGCAGGGGAAAACCAAGTTCCATGGGTGGCTGAAGAACAGCCTATCAGCCCACCATGAGAGATCCCCATACCCTTAATCTCAAAGGAGCTTTTCCATGTGGCACCAAGCCAAGGGAGGTCCCCACCTTGCTTATAGCTTAGGAGGAATCTCAGCAAAGCCCCATCTTCTCTTCATGGCACACTCTCTGCTCTCTTCCCTCTCCCAAGTCAAACAGCTCCAAGACCCAGCACAAGACAAAGGGACAGGTAAGTGCAGGGAAATCCCAGAGAAAGAAGAGGATGAGGAGCAGGAGGAGGAGAAAGGTGAGGAAGAGGACAAAGAAAAGAAATGGTTCCAAACTCACCTTGATCCCAAGGAGATGGAGGCAAGAGAGTGGATGAGAGAGGGAGAAGGAACCACGTTTACACTGCTCCTGCACTGCCCCAGGCCCATAGTCATTGTACAAAGGCAGTAATTTTCCAGTAGCAAAAAGAATTTTCCAAAGCAAAACACGCTATGTAGTGGCACATGTTGTGTTTTGGTTTCCATCATCACTTTCATTTCACTTACTCATTTATGACATGACCATTATGTCACAGAGGTTCTTTTGAAGTTTTGCAATGAGAGCCCCAAGGCTTTTTCTGAGCAAGATCATGTCAGTACAGGCAGAAGATGCGTCCTGGAGTGCTGGAGGGGTCTGTGCAGACAGAGAATATGGATCTGGGGACATATGGTGAGGCCGTTTTGAACTCCAAGGGAATGAAGGTGCATGTCTTCCCACCAATGCAGTCCTCTCCCTAGTGCACAAAGGCTCCTGTGACTGAGGACATGTCGCATCTCCCCTCCTCCATGACTGTCTCCCTGCTTGCTCCAGCAGTCACTGCCTCTACATGCAGATGGGCTGCAGTGCTGGTTTAAAATGCCTTTGACTAAGGAAAGCTTCTCTTGCTTGAGATATTTGCTGGTTTCTTTGGCCAGGTCATCCCCTCTTGTGGCGGTCTCTGGGAGTCTCCAACCACTGCTGTCATAAGACCAAGGCAGGGAACCCTTGGAGCACCTCTACCTTTTCTGTAAGCCCTGTTCTCAGGGAAGCTGCCCTGTTAACACTGGGGTGGCCTTTACCCAAGCCTTGCTTCCTGCCAACCTACCTGGAAGGAGACCATCTTCCTGACCTCCATGTGCTGTGCCTGATTCAACACCAGGTGATTTGTGGCCTTCCTGACCCCAATCCTGCGTTTTCAGCCTGCAAAATGTTCTCCTCAGAGCAAAGGTCATAAAGAGCAAGAGAACTGAAACCAGTGGCACAGCTCAGCTGCCCAGGGATGCAATGGAAAGTGAACACTGAAGCAAGCTGAGAGAGAGAGGAGAGAGAAGCACATGTCTTTAAAAAGAGGAGCCTGTGGTTGCTCTGTGCATATGTTCAGCATGGTGCAGAGCTGGGCCTATTCCTGCAAACGAAGTTGCAAAAAGTTGCACTTCACTGCCCCAAGCATGGGGATGTCTGTCCCACCAGAACTTGGGACTCATCTTCTGTCCAAAATGAAACGCTTCTTACTAGGATATCCTTTGGCTTCTCATCCCAGTACATGAAAGAAGCCTGCGTGGCAGAACAGGCATGTCAGAAATGAGAAAATGAAATTACAGCATTGACAGACAGCAAAATAGAATCTTGCCATTACGTAGTATATTTTGCTTTGGAGCTGTTGGAGAATCAACTGCCCGTGTGCAGTGACTGTGGACCTGGGGCGGTGCAGGAGCAGTTTAAAAGCGGGTCCTTCCCCTCACTGTCTCATCCACTCCTCTCACCTCCATCTCTTTGGGAACAAGGTGAGTTGGAAGCTCTTTCTCCTTTTCCTGCTCTTCATCCCGCACCTTGTTCCTCTCCAGAATTTCTCAGCACAAACTTGCCCCTTTTTCGTATGCTGGGTCATGGGGCTGCTTGTCATGGGGAGAAGTAAGGAGTAAGAGATACACCATGGAGAGAAGTCGGGGCTTCACTGAGATGTCTCCTGAGAAATGGACAAGGAAGTGATCTCCCTGGACTTGGTTGCTATTTGTAGGGCTCTTTTGAACTGACGAGAAGGATTCCCATCATCTGGAATGACAAGCTGCTCTTCAGCCCTCCCATGGAATCTGCTTTCCCCTGACTTCTCTCTCTCCCAGGTGCAGCTCCAGCCACAAGACATGTCCTGCTACAACCAGTGCCTGCCCTGCCAGCCCTGCGGCCTGACCCCACTGGCCAACAGCTGCAATGAGCCCTGTGTCCAGCAGTGCCAGGACTCCAGAGTTGCCATCGAGCCCCTTGCTGTGGCAGTGACCCTGCCCGGCCCCATCCTCTGCTCCTTCCCACAGAACACCGCCGTGGGATCCTCCACCTCCGCTGCTGTTGGCAGCATCCTCAGCTCTCAGGGAGTGCCCATCAACTCCGGGGGCTTCGGCCTCTCTGGCCTGGGCAGCGGCATCTGTGGCACGTGGAGGTGTTTCCCCTGCTAAATCTGCTGGTGATGGCCCAGGGGAAGGCCCACAGGGACCCACAACATGGTACCAGACTGGGGATGGACTATCAGGCTGTTGGTTTCAGAGGGGCTGAGCAACCGCAGCACCCCTTGGAAGAGGACAGGGCCAGCCTGGGCTCTCAGAAAGCACGGCCCATGCCGCCTTTCCCCTCTTCCAATGTTTCCCGTTCCTCTTGTGTCTTTGTTTTCTTGTGCTCCCCTGAGCTTTGAGCCCCACAAAGCCAGCGTAGGGAGGACCTGCTGTCCCTGCTCCCTCTGTGGGGCAGGCAGATGGACACCTGATTGAATCTTTTCCACAGACTTGGGTCACAGACTCCTGTCTGCTCCTGGTGCTTCCTGCTCCAGGATTTCCACTCAGAGTGGCCCTCTTTTTCATCATTAAAGTTTTGCTGCTGCATCTGAGCCCATGTCTCTGTGTCATCTGAGCCCTCCTTTCCCCTGCAGATGCTTTCCCAAGGTTCCCAAGGAGAAGGATGTTGCTCAGGCGTTATTCTGGGAGGGTTGTATTCAGGATAGTTGTGCAGTACTTCCTAAAACAATTGTGTTGGGTCTGACTGGGGTGGAATTCTCTTTCCCCATAGCAGCCTTCAGAGTGCTGTGCTTTGCAGTTGTAGCTAGAATGGTTCTGATGACAGCACATCTGTGTTTTGGCTTTTGCTGAGCAGTGCTCGCACAGCAGCAAGGCTGTCTCTTCAACCACACTCCCAAAGGCCAGTAGGCTGGAGTTAAGCAAGAGCCTGGGAGGGGACATAGGCATGGACATCTGCAGGACAGCTGACTCAGAGTGACCAAAGGGACATTCCATATCATATGACATTGTGCTCAGCAAGGGATATAAGACAAATAAGGAGGATGTGGACGGGCCATTCGACATATACCCATTCATTTTCCAAAGCAACCACTACACGTCCTCTGGTCCTGCTTTGCAGGAATTGGCTGAAAATCACCTCCTGATGGAAAGCAGAGAAGAAATCTTTTTGCGTTGCTTTGCTTCTGCACATGGCCTCTGCATTTCTTGCTTACACTGCATATATCTCAACCTTCAACTCTGTAGTCTTCTTTTCTCCCTGTCTTGCTGAGGAGGTGGAAATGATAGAGCATCTTGGTGGACATCCGGTAACCAGACAAGGTCACCTCACGCCAGTCTTTTTGATGCTTCGTGTGGGGTTCAAGACACCAACAGTTTTGAATTTAATATACTTTAGCTTTAGCAGTTACTAATTTACAGGCCTCTATGTAGCGCAGGCAGTTTGCTCACCGCACAGCTTATCTCTTGATTTTGCTAAGGTTGGGAACATGTTAATAGAATCAAATGCTCTGTGCTTTGTCCTGGCATTGGGGCCTTTACAGTGCTGGGGGAGCTGTCTAGTGGAGAGGATGAGGGAATTCACCTCCCTCTTCCCAGCGGGACTCATGGGGTCCTTGCGCATCCTTACGTGAGGTGTTCACTGCTATGAATTAACGGTATTGGATTAATGTGGGGGTTGTAGAGTCTGGTGTAATGTTGGAGATAACTAATTTATTTGACTTCTTTTGCATTCCAGCCCAAGCCTCTATATCGTCCTTTTCATGAAAGATACTGTCCAAGGATGCCCACAGAGAGAAATGTTCCTCAGGGTGATTGTGGGAAGGGGTTGCTTGGAATGGTTAAGCAATGGTTTTTAATACAATGACTGTTTAGTGAAAGACTGTGGGTAGTCTTTGTAAGGTAACCGTTCTTCAAATGGTGGCCGGGCATTGATGTGTGGCTGCAAGGTGGTGGTTGAGTGCATTTGCATCACCTGTTATTTCTGTTATTTTTTCCCATTTTTTCCTTCTCCTCTATAGAGTTTCCTGATCTTGACCCAAGGGTATTTTGCTCTCTTGCTGTTCCATATCTCTTCCCGTACCTTTGGGACAGTAGACTGAGAGATCGATGGGTGGGTGTTTAGTGCTGATCACATTCCACGCACCACACAGACCAACACACAGTGAATGTCATCCTCATCTTGCTCCTTTCCGTTCTGTGCCCAGAGCTTCCTGGGAATGTTTCTGGAGGGAGGGAGCAGGGAGAGGTATTGGCAGGAAGAGAGGCAGCAGGTGCAGGCTGAGTGTCTCCAAGGGCTGTCCAGAATGTCTCCAAAGCAGCGTGGTGAGCAGCAGCAAACACTGCGGAGAGGCTTGCAGATGAGGAAAGGGAGCTGCTGAACTGCTGTAGGACACAGCTGGGCAAGGTGACGCATGTCCAGATAGAGCCAGCCCTGTTTCCCCATGAATCCCAAATGCCCTGAGAAGCAGCAACCCAATAGCAGGGCCAGGGAAAGGTGCTTTTGCAGTAATGCCAGCAAAACAGTTGCGACTCCAGCACTCTTCTTGGGCACCAAGGACATTCGTCAGCATCCTGGCCAAGGTGAGCAGAACCTCAGATAGGAGATATAGGGTAGTGACTATCCCACTCTGCTCAGTACTCACCCGAAAGCACCTACAACACTGCTGTAATGCAAGAAAGACGTGATGCAAGAAACACTTTGGCCAAGTGGAGTGAGTCCAGCAGGTGTTCCAGGATGGTGAGGAGCTGGAGCACTTGTGAGGGGAGCAGTGGCTGAGGGCACGGGGCTTGCTGAGCATGAAGACAATATTTGGTGTGAGAACAAAGAGCAGCTTTGGAGGAGCTATGCTGAGGTCCCGCAGAAGACAGATCCAGGCTCAACACTGTGGCAGTGCGTGGTTGCAGGGCTAGAGATAAAGGGATCACATTCAAATATGAGAGGTTTGTACCTAGTAGGAGAAAAATGGCTCTCAGCACAAGGGGCATCAAGTATTGAAAGAGGTTTGCTGTTGCATTGTCCACTCACCCTTCTTGGACACTCATGGTTGACTGAGCATGAAGCAGGGGCTTGGGCCAAATGACCTCTGGAGGTCCTTTCCAACTTGGTTATGCTCTGATCCTATGGTCCCAGGACAGCATTTTTGTGCCTTGGCCTACTGGGTACACGGCCAGCAATGAGGAGGAGGAGCTCGGGTTCCCAGGCAAGGAGACAGGCAGTGAGCAGGAGCTGCCCTGAAGGCTCTGGGGCAGAAGATTGCAAAATGCATCTCTTGCACTTGCTAGAAGACCAAAAGATCTGTGGAGCCCATCTGTTGGGGCAAGTTTTCCCAAAGATGCTGTGGCAGTATTTTCCCTTCCTTTTCCCAATTTTTTTTTTTTTCCAATGGTCTTTCCCTCACGCCGCAATTCTATGTCTCAAGGATGGGGTTAGGACAGGTTCTCCTGGGCTTTCCTTGGACAGTATTGCCTCTGTCTTGTTAATACCATATTCATCCCTCCTTCTCCTGACTACTTGCTTCACAATGTTGAGCTTCCTAAGGAAAAAGAAAAGCTGTATCCAACAAAGTGATGGTAGTGACTGAACTACCTTGTGTTGTTCTACTCCACATAGGCAGAGATGTTTAGAAACCAGAGGCTACACCCAATTCATCACTAAGCATAGTCAATACTAAACTACTTGACAATCACTGCACAAGCTTCCCCAACAACCCCATCCCAGAACCAGGCCTGAGCAACATCTCTCTCCCTGGACATCATGGGAGAGGACCTGCAGGGGAAAGGATGAGAGAAAGGCATGGGCTGGGATGCAGAAGAACTTTAATGAGTCAAAAAGAAAACAAAGTAGCTCTGAGTGGAATCCCCAGTACAGGGAGCACCAGGGGCAGACAGGAGCCTGTGACCCACGGCTGTGGAAGAGATTCAATCAATGTCCATCTGCTTGCCTCACAGAGGGAGCAGGGCCAGCAGGTCCTCCCTAGGCTGGCTTTGTGGGGCTCACAAACCGTGGGAGCACAAGAGAACAAGGACACAAGAGGCACAGGAGACACTGGAAGAGGGAAAAGGCGACATGGGCCGTGCGTTCTGAGAGCCCAGGCTGGCCCTGTCCTTTTGCAGGGAGTGCAGGGGTTGCTCAGCCCCTCTGAAACCAACAGCCTGATAGTCCATCCCCAGTCTGGTATCATCTTGTGTGTCCCTGGAAGCCTTCCCCGGGGCCATCACCAGCAGCTTTAGCAGGGGAAACACCTCCTTGTGCCACAGATGCCGCTGCCCAAGCCAGAGAGACCAAAGCCCCCGGAGTTGATGGGCACTCCCTGAGAGCTGAGGATGCTGCCAACAGCAGCGGAGGTGGAGGATCCCACGGCGGTGTTCTGCGGGAAGGAGCTGAGGATGGGGCCGGGCAGGGTCACCACCACGGGGGAGGGTTGAATGTAAACATGGGAGTCCTGGCACTGCTGGACACAGGGCTCATTGCAGCTGTTGGCCAGCGGGGTTGGGCCGCAGGGCTGGCAGGGCAGGCACTGGTTGTAGCAGGACATGTCTTGTGGCTGGAGGTGAACCTGAGAGAGAGGGCAGGGGGAAGTAAGCGTGAGGGATTGCATAGTATTAGCCTTTCTCCCAACCATGAAAGAGACAAGGAATGAACTGGAGATGAGAGTTGCAGGCTGTGTAGGTGACCCAAAGGCTTTTCCCTCAGACAATCGCTACCAAGAGTGACCAGGGAGATCCCCACCTAGCCCATAGCTCAGGAGACACTTCAGCCAGACCCCAGAGTCTCTCCTTTTTACAAGTTCTGCCCCTTTCCCCTCCCATGGCAAGTAGACTCAAGACTCTGCATGGGACATAGGGGCAGGTATGCCCTGAGAAATTACAGAGGAGGAGGCGGAGGAAGAGGAGGAGAATGGGTGTCCAACTCACCTTTTTCCGTGGGAGATGGAGGCGAGAGAAATGTATGAGTGAGTGTGGAGAAGGACTCGCTTTTATAGTGCTCCTGCACTGCCCCAGGGCCAGAGTCACTGCAGGCGGGCAGTAATTTTCCAACAGACTCACTTCCTAAGGAAAATATCGTACTTAATAACCTAGTTTGTGTTTTGGTTTCTGTCAACCCTCCCATTTCATTATCCTCATTTCTACCATTCCCTCTAGGTCACCAAGTCTCATTTCAAGTACCATATGAGAAGTTGATTTCTTCCTCACAAATGAGGGCTGTTTTGGGGCTTAGGACAATGTCTTATTCCTCCCACTCTCCTCACATCACCACGTACTTCGGCTGCACACTTTGGACCATGACCAGCAAGGGAAACAATAGTCTGTCCACTTTTCCAAACACTCTGACCATCCTGTGAGCCTCTTGAGCTGAGGGAGTGCCGCCAGGAAGGTCATGCTGAGACCAAAGGCCATTAGGGCTTCCAGAAGCTGTGTACTCGGGTCCAGCCCAGTGTTCAGAGCTGGTTTTCCTGGGGCTGGGGTGGAGCTGCCCTGGCCTCAGGGGAATTATCCCTGTGTGGGACACGGGCCTGCAGAGAGCACACACTCCTGGCTTGGACTCACACCAAAAGCCTGACACACGGCCAATCCAAAATTAAGAGTGTGACTCACCATGGGTCGGGAGAGTCTACCCCAGGAAGCTTGCCTGCTGAAGGCACTCCCTTGGTCTGCTGGGATGTGTCCCAGCTGCCTCCATGTCTGCAGGGCAGGGAAGTGCATTGCCTCTTTGAAGTTGTCTGAGAGCTGTTTTTATAGCCAGGGCCCTTCTGATGCTGTCCCCTCCCTGAGCATCCCCTGGCATGTTGCACTGCAGAGTCCTGACAGCCCTCGCTCACTGGGGACTTGGGGGAAGCTTCATGCCTCTCCAATGGTATTGGGGCATGCTGCAAGCTGAAGAGACCTTTGAGGCACAGGAAAGGAGATGTGCGGAAGCCCAGGACAAGATATATAGTGTGAAACCCAGGGAGGAGTCCCAGCTGGTGGGAACATCCGTTCTGCAACCCTTTCCTTCCCTCCATGAAGCATTCAGGAGAGCCCCCTACCACAGCCTGGTCTCTTTGGCCATGAAGATGAGACCTGTGTTTCCATTCGCTTCCACCAGTGAGTCTTTTCTCAGGGATGATGAAACCCCAAGGGCACATCTACCCAGAGGAGGTTTGAGGGCTCTAAGATCACAATTGAGTCCCCAGCCCATACTCACACAAGAAATTCTTCATCTCCAGATGCAGGACTTGCCATTTACCCTTCTTGAATACCAGGAGCCTCTTCTGGCCCTGTCCCCTAGATGGTCTAAATCAGGGGTGTCCACCTCATTTTCACTGGGGGCCACATCAGCCTCACGGTTGCCTTCAAAGGGCCAAATGTAATTTTAGGACTGTATAAATGTAACTACTGTTACCAAGAGGCTCTTGGTGCCCCTTGCAAGACTCAAAGCACACTAAACATTAGCTTTTCTAGCGGCAGCCTAACATACCTAGGAATTATTTCCACATTCCTCCTTAGCAGCTTTTCCCAACTTCCACCTCTGGAATTTTGCCTTTTGATGGTGGTGCACCACCTTGACTATCCCACTTAGTCAAAGCCAGTCTGCTGAGATGTCTGCTGGTTTTCCTGAGTAATGGACTGGACACTGTTGCTTTTGGACCACAAGGTCCCTAAGGTGCTGCCAGCTTTTCTAGACTGAAGTCAGTATGCGTGAAGTCCAGGGATTCTATTCTGCTGCTTGCTTTCCTCGCTGCTATCAAGTTGTGAACCCCAGTGTTTCCGCACTCTGAAAATCAAGGCTTCCCTTAATTCCAATGTTGCCGATCACTTCTTCCCTCTTGGAGGCAGCTGTGCCTCACCCATCCTTTCCCCATGACAGAATCATAGGACCCTTGACATTAGAAAGGACCTCAGGAGATCACTTAGTCCAACCAGCCCTGCTCAAAGCACAGTCAGCCTTTGAAGGATGCTCAGGTCCAAGTCCTGTCTAGTCCTAAATATCTGCAAGGATGCAGAAGCCACAACCTGTCTGTGGCAAGCCCAGATGGTGCTTGACCAGCCTCAAACTAACAAAGTATTTTCTGATGTTTCTATGGAATTTCCTGTATTACAAGAGGTGCCCATTACCTATTGTCCATTCACTGGATGGGACTGAGGAGTGTCTGTCTCTGTGTTCTTGACTCTTAACTCTTGGCGCAGAGATACGAAGATGCTGAAGGGAGTGGAGCATCTCCCTTATGAGGAGAGGCTGAGGGAGCTGGGTCTCTTTAGCTTGGAGAAGAGGAGACTGAGGGGTGACCTCATTAATGTTTATAAATATATAAAGGGTGAGTGTCACGAGGATGGAGCCAGGCTCTTCTCGGTCGCAACCAATGGTAGGACAAGGGGCAATGGGTATAAACTGGAACACAGGAGGTTCCACTTAAAGATGAGAAGAAACTTCTTCTCAGTGAGGATGACAGAACACTGGGCCAGGCTGCCCAGGGAAGTTGTGGAGTCTCCTTCTCTGCAGACATTCAAACCCGCCTGGACACCTTCCTGTGTAACCTCATCTAGGTGTTCCTGCTCTGGCGGGGGGAATGGACTGGATGAGCTTTCCAAGTCCCTTCCAATCCCTAAACATTCTGTGATTCTGTGATTCTGTGAGACTGTCCCATCAGCTCTTTTACCCATTGCTAGGAAGCATGTCCTGGGGACTTCTCTCTTCCAGGGTGAACAACCCCAACTCTCACAGCTCCTCCTGCCTTGGGGGCTCCAGTCACTTCATGGGCTCCGTCACTCCTTGCTGGACTGTCACGAGTATGGTTGTGTGTCTCATACTGAGGAGCCATGAACTGGAAAAAATAGACCTTTTCTTGCAGGTGTCCATGATGTTCTGTAGCTGCTTTTGCTTTATTAAGTAGATACAAGAGTAGCGGGTATGCAAAGACTCTCCTCCTTAGACTGACTGTCTAAGGAACAATCCTTGGGGACTGAGACACCTTGCCTAACTGGTAAGCAATCTAGGTACTCTTGAGGGTCTTCACTTTCTAATGGATTGGGAAGATGTCGTTTTGAATCATCACTCTGAAGTTTTGGGATCTGACATATCTGAGTTTTAGTCCTCTGTGTAGCAATTAATTCCTAACTGGTACCCAAACCTGAGTTTTATGATGTGGTAGTGCTGAAAAATTTTGGATAAACCCCATTTGTTCTTGCTTTTTGCAAACAGTTCTGGTTAGAATAAAGTCTGTTTGGAGCTTATTGCCTGGCTAAACTGATTTTTGGGGCGCCTCCATGACACAACCCCCCTGCCGTGGGCAGGGATATCTGTCAGTACATCACGTTACTCAAAGTTCTTTCAAAATACTTAAGCTCCCAGTCTGCTTAGCACTCATCAGATGCCACCTACAGAACTGCTCTCATGCAAGAAAGACCTTGACCAAGTGGTACAAGCTGTGGAGTCAGGAAGATGTAAGGGCTGGAGTAATTCTCTGTGGAGGAGGAGAGACTGAGGACACAAGGCTCACTGAGCGTGGAGTAGAGAATGATTTGGTGGGAGATATAAAATCATTCTAGAGAAGCAATGGTCATTGATCTCTGTCATTTAAGTCTGTCAAGTCCAAGATACACAGCAAAGTTTAGAAAGCAGAAAGTCACGCCGAGCTTGGCTAAGTAGGATCAAAGCAAGCCCGTGTTAACAGTTACTGCAAAACCATCCTCAACAATCCCTTCCCAGAACCACACCTGAGGACCAGGTCTGACCCTGGGCATCAGGTGAGAACATCTGCACGGGAAAGAATGACACAGAGGCACAATATGGGATGCAGCAGATCTTTAATGGGGCAAAAGAGGAAAATTAAGTTGATCCAAGTAGAGACCCCAGTGCAAGGAGCACCATGGGCAGGCAGGAGTCTGTGACCCACAGCTGTGGTAGAGAGCCCGCCAGATATTTATCTGCCTGCCGCACAGAGGCAGCAGGGCCAGCAGGTCCTCCCTAGGCCGGCTTTGTGGGGCTCACAAACTGTGGGAGCACAAGAGAACAAGGACACAAGAGGAACAGGAGACACTGGAAGAGGGGAAAGGCAGCACGGGCTGTGCTTTCTGAGAGCCCAGGCTGGTCCCATCCTTTTGCAAGGGGTGCTGCGGTTGCTCAGCTGCTTTGAAAGCAACAGCCACAGTCTGGTACCATCTTGTAGGTCCCTGTGGGCCTTCCGCAGCAGCTTTAGCAGGGGAAACACCTCCTCGTGCCACAGATGCCGCTGCCCAAGCCAGAGAGGCCAAAGCCCCCGGAGTTGATGGGCACTCCCTGAGAGCTGAGGATGCTGCCAACGGCAGCGGAGGTGGAGGATCCCACGGCGGTGTTCTGCGGGAAGGAGCTGAGGATGGGGCCGGGCAGGGTAACCACCACGGGGGAGGGCTGAATGTAAACGTGGGAGTCCTGGCACTGCAGGACACACGGCTCATTGCAGCTGTTGGCCAGCGGGGTTGGGCCGCAGGGCTGGCAGGGCAGGCACTGGTTGTAGCAGGACATGTCTTGTTTCCGGAGCTGCACCTGGGAGAGAGGGCAGAGGAAAATAAAGCAGAAGAGATGGTGAGGAGCAGCTTGTCACCCCAAATTGATGGAACCATAAGCTGGAGAAGAGAGCTGGAGGCTGTGTAGGGAGGTCTACGGGCTTCACCTTCCTCTTAGCCAAAAAGAACCCTGTCAATAGTGACCAAGCCCAGGGAGATCCCTTCCTAGCCCACAGCTCAGGAGGCACCCATTCAAGCCCAGCCTCTGTCCTTGCCTCACCTTCTCTCCCCTTCCCTCTCCCATAATAATCGGTTCCTGGACCCAGCATAGGCCAAATGGGGCACATAAGCTGGAGATGGGAGGTGGTAGCGTCGTAGAGGTGAGGCCTACAGTCTTCACCTTGACCTCAACGCGAAAGATCTCTGCTAAGGGCAGTCAAGCCCAGGAAGGTCACCACCTCGATGATGGGTAAGCTCGGCCAAACCCCATTCTCTTGCTGTATACCGTCTTCTGCCCCTTTCCCCGTCCTGTGATAAGTAGCCCCACGATGCAGCACAAGATGGAGAGTGTGCATTGAAATCCTGGAAGGAAGATAAGGAGGAGAAGAAAGAGCTGCAGACTCACCTTGTTCCCAGGGAGATGGAGGTGAGAGGAGTGGACGAGACAGTGAGGAGAAGGATGCGCTTTTATACTGCTCCTGCACCGCCCCAGGCCCACAGTCACTGCACATGGCAGTAATTTTCCAACAGACTCACCGCCAAAGCAAAACATCCTACCTAATCGAACTGGTTGCGTTTGGGTTTCCAGCAATGCTGCCATTTAATTTCCTCATTTCTGATGTGCTTATTCTACCAAGCAACCTCCTTTCATGTGGTGGGATTACAGGTCCAAGCATATCCTGGGCAGTGTCTTGTCAGTGCAGGAGAATTAGCCTCCAAAGTTCTGCAGGGGTCCATTGCAGGCAGGGGATGTTGTCTTGGGTGGTGGTGAATTGTTTGCAACTCCCTTTGCAGGAAGAGACCCAGCTCTGGCCTGTGCTGCACATGTCTGCAGAGGACCCAACAACTCCACTTCACTAAGGACATTCCACTTGCTTCTCCCTCCTCCCTCTGTGCTTGCTCCAACGGTCAGTGGCCATTGCATCTGCTGGTGGCCAGGTTGTGCCAGTGATTTCTTCTGTCTTCCCCTTGATGCCCTTTGCTCTGGGGACAACATTTACCAGGTTGTTGGAGTATGCAGGGGTGGGGTTAGACAAGAAAAAGCCCATGTGGCATTGAACCAGGCAAATCTTGTGGAGGGCAAGAAGAAGGTCTTCTTCCAGGTATTCAGCAGCAAAAGGGAGGCTTGTGCAAAGACTGAATGGAGCACCTTCAGTGGGGACAGGGATTATAGGAAAGGCAGAGGTACTCCAAGGGTTCTTGGCATTAGTATTTACTTACATGATTTGCGGTCTAAAGGTCTGGCTCCTGAACAAAGAGCCAAACTCTCCTGAATCCTGTCCAGTGAAGGAAAAAGTGGTAATAGGCACCTATTGCAATATGGGAAATTCCACAGAAACATCAGAAAATACTTTGCTAGTGTGAGGGTGGTCATGCACAGCCTGGTGTTGTCACAAACAGGTTATGGCTTCTCCATCCCTGTAGGTATTTAGAACCTGACAGGACTTGGCCCTGAGCATCCTCTAAAGGCTGACTGTGCTTTGAGTAGTGCTAGTTGGACAAGATGATCTCCTGAAATCCCTTTCAAACTCAAGCATTCTGTGATTCTGTCATGGGCAAATGATGGGTGATGCACAGCTGCCTCTTAGAGGGAAGAAGTGGTTGGGAACATTGGAATCAAGGGGTGGCTTAGCTACCACACCAGAGAAACTGAGAATTTGAGACCTGATGGCAGGGAGGAAAGCTAATAGCAGAGTTAGTCCCTGGACTTCAGGCATGCTGACCTCAGCCTAAGGAGGCAGCTGCTATGAAGGATGCCATGGGGACAGCTCTGAAGTACAAAAGAGGTCAGAATAGCTGGTGTAATGCCTTCTCCAGGGCATTAGGGCTTAAGGTCACATCCTTTTTCATAGCCCAAAGGCCTTCTCAGGCTGGAGAATAACCAGCACCATCACAGAGGCGAGGAATCATAGGAGAACTGTCACGATCCTGATGCGCCATGTCCCTGAGGTTGCCCAGGGAGGAGATGTGTTCAGAAGAGCCCAGGGTACAAAACCAGCTCTCAGACTACATCAAAGAGGCAATGCACTTCCCTGCCCTGCAGACATGGAGGCAGCTGGGATGCATCCCAGAAGGCCAAGGGAGTGCCTTCAGCAGGCAAGCTTCCTGGGATAGACTCTCCCTACCCATGGCAAGTCACACTCTAATTTTGGATTGACTATGTGTCAGACTTTTGGTGTGCGGTCAAGCCAAGAGTGTGTGCTGCCTGTACAGCCATGTCCCACTCAGTGCTGCAGTCCCCTGTGGCCAGGCCAGCTCCATCCCAGCCCCAGGAAAATCATCTCCAAGCACCGGGCTGTACCTCAGTCCACAGCTGCAGGCCGTGCCAAGGGCCATCGTCCTCAGCATGATCTTCTTGTCATCAGTTCCACAGTTCAGAGGGCTCACAGGACAGTGTGTATTGGATAAATTTCTCCTGCTGGTCGGTGTCTGAAGTGTGCAGCCAAAGTGCATCACAGTGTAAGGAGAATGGGAGGAACAGGGCACTCTCCCAAGCCCCAAAACACCACTCATGTAGTGAGGAGGTACCTGACTCCAGAGGGACTGTTGAGGAAACGCGATGTATGGACGGGCAAAGTTCTCATTCTATAAGCCTGCTTATGACATTGGTTGAGAACTCCCAGACACTGCCATGAGAGGGGACAACTTTGCCAAACAAACTGACACAAACAGGAGAGGAATTCATCGGCGGCAGCTTATGTGCACCTTCATGTAAACTGATCGGATTTTCACAGTCCCGTGCCCCCTGCCTGCACAGACCCTCCAGCACTTGGAGCCAATCTTCTTCATCCCCTGATGTGTTCCCACCAGGGAAATCTTCGTGCCTTTAACCTTGATACTTGAAAGGAACCTCTGAGACCTACTGGTCATAACAGAAATGAGGAAATGAAGTGGCAGCACTGATGGAAACAAAACTGAACCTGTGTCATTATGTAGGATATTTTGCTTTGGAGGTGAGTCTGTTGGAAAATTACTGCCCACGTGCAGTGACTGTGGGCCTGGGGCAGTGCTGGAGCAGTATAAAAGCGAGTCCTTCTCCTCGCTCTCTTGTCCACTCCTCTCATCTCCCTCTTGTTGGGAACAAGGTGAGTCTGCAGCTCTTTCTCCTTTCCCTCCTTCTCCTCTTCTGCCTGTAGTTTTGTCAGCCCCTTCCTGCTCCTTTGTCTTATGCTGGTCCATGGTATTCTGCTCCAGGGTGACAAATGGGTCAGACAGTGTTGCATGAAGAGATGCTGGGGCTTTGCTGAAGTAAGTGATGGGCTATGCAAGGATTGCCCTGAGCTTCGTTTCTCTTGGCAGGGAGTTCTGGGCTGAAGGGAAGAAGAAATCTGTGGGCCTCCCTACAGAGCCTCCAGCTCTCACCTCCATCTTGGCTTGGCTTAGTTTTTTTCCCATGTGGTGGGGTGACAGGCTTGTCGTCTGCAACCCCTCATGCTCTGCTTTCCCCTACCCTCTCTCTCTCCCAGGTGCTGCTCAGCCACAAGACATGTCCTGCTACAACCCGTGCCTGCCTTGCCAGCCCTGCGGCCCAACCCCACTGGCCAACAGCTGCAATGAGCCCTGTGTCCAGCAGTGCCAGGACTCCAGAGTTGTCATCGAGCCCCCAGCTGTGGTGGTGACCCTGCCTGGCCCCATCCTCACGTCCTTCCCACAGAACACCGCCGTGGGATCCTCCACCTCCGCTGCTGTTGGCAGCATCCTCAGCTCTCAGGGAGTGCCCATCAACTCCGGGGGCTTTGGCCTCTCTGGCCTGGGCAGCGGCATCTGTGGCACGAGGAGGTGTTTCCCCTGCTAAATCTGCTGGTGATGGCCCTGGGGAAGGAATCCAGGGACAGAGCATCGGACTGTTGGTTTCAGAGGAGCTGAGCAAACCCAGCACCCCTCGGAAGAGGACAGGGCCAGCCTGGGCTCTAAGAAAGCATGGCCCATGCTGCCTTTCCCCTCTTCCAGTGTCTCCTCTCCCTCTTGTGTCCTCATTCTCTTGTTCTCCCCTGAGCCTTGAGCCTCACAAAGCCAGTCTAGGGAGAAGTTGGTGTCCCTGTTCCTTCTATGGGGCCAGCAAGTAGATCCCTGGTGAGATGTTTATCACAGGCATTAGGCATAGACTCTCATCTGCCCCTGGTCCTCCCTGCACTCAAAGCAACGTTGTTTCCATCTTTTGACTCATTAAAGTTCTGCTGCATCTGACCCGATGTCTCTGTGTTGTTCCTTCCCCTGCAGATGCTCTCCATAGGCACCTGGGAGACAATGTTGCTCAGGATTTGGCGGAGGGTTGTTGGGGATGGTTTTGCTTTGACTGTTAACAGACGTTTCCTTTGGGTATGCTTAGTCATGCTTTAGGTTGTCCTCTGCTTTATAAAGTTCGCTGCCTATCTTTGGCTAGATAGAAATATCCAATGCAGTTCAGTGACCATAGTTTCTCCAGAGATTTAATTATGTCTCCTACAAAAGCCTTTCATAAGCCATGCTCAGAAAGCCTCATTTCCTCAGCTTCTCTTCCCAAATCACATAAACTAGACCCTCTCCTTCCTGGTTCCCGTCCACTGAATGTACTCCTCTTGGTCAAGGTTGAGTCACAGAATCACTAGGTTGGAAAAGGCCTTTAAAATCACTGAGTCCAACCGTTAACCTAGCACTGCAAAGTTGTGCTAAACTGTGCCCGTAATCACCACATCTATATGTCTTTTAAACACCTGCAGGGATGGTGACTCCACCACTTCCCTGGGCAGCCTGTTCCAATGCCTGACAACCCTTTCCATGAAGAATTTTTTCCTAATATCCAATGTAAACCTCACCTGGGGAAACTTGAGGCCATATCTTCTTGTCCTATTACTTGCTGCTTAGGAGAAGAGAGCAATAACCTCCATGCTACAATCTCCTTTCAGGCAGTTCAGAGATCAGAAGGTCTCCCCTCAGCTCCTGTTCTCCAGCTGAACTCCCCAGCTCCCTCAGCCACTCCCATCACACTTGTGCTCCAGCCCCTCACCAGCTCCGTTCCCTTCTCTCAACTCGCTCTAGCACCTCAAGGCCTTTCTTGGTGTGAGGGCCCCAGACTGACCCCAGGATTTGAGATGTGGCCTCACCAGTGCCGAGTATAGATGGAAGGTCACTGCCCTGGCCCTGCTGGCCACACTAGTGCTGATATAAGTCAGGATGCAGATGGTCTTCTTGCCTACCTGGACACACACTGGTCAGCTGTTTTCCAGCACCCTAAGGTCCTTTTCTGCAAGTCAGCTTTCCAGCCACTGTTTCCCGAGACTGTAACTTTGCATGAGGTTGCTGCAGGACCCAGCACTCAGACTTGTTGAACCTCATACAATTGACCTCAGTCCAGCAATCCAGATGATCTGGATCCCTCTGTAGAATGTTTCTACCCTCAAGCAGATCAACAGTCCCACCCAACTTGGTGTCATCTGCAAACCTGCTGAGAGTGCACTCAATCCCCTCATCCCTATCATGGATAAAGGTATCAAACAGAACTGGCTCCAGTACAGAGCCGTGGGGAACAACAGTCATGACCGGCCACCAACTGATTTGATGCCATTCACCAAAACTCTTTTGGCCTGGCGAACCAGACAGTTTTTTACTCAGTGAAGAGTGCATGTATCCAAGCCATGAGTAGCCAGCTTCCCCAGGAAAATGCTGTGGGAAAAAGTGCCATAGCTACAGCCTTTCCTTCTTCTGCTAAGTGGAAGTCGGGTTGTAGAAGGAGTTCAAGTTAGTCAAGCATGACCTGCCTTTCATAAACCCATGCTGACTGGGCCTGTTAACTTGGTTGTCCTGTACATGTCGTATCATGGCACTCAGGATGATCTACTCCAATCCTTCCCTGGCACCGAGGTCACACAGACAGGTCTGTTGTTCTATGGATTCTCCTTCTGCCCATGTTGTAGATGTGTTTTTCCTGCATTAGAGGCCCAAACACAACACAGTGTTCTAGATGTCATCAGGTGAGTGTCAGCAGAGTGGCATCATTGTTCCCACCGATCTCCTGCTATGGTTCTGCTCATATAGCCCAGGATGTTGATGAGAGTCCTTGGTGTCTGGGAACAGTGCTGAGAGTCTTACTTTCACACTTGACAGGACACACCTCCAGACACTAGAATTCATTGCCTCTTTTCCAATTCTACTGTTAACTTCCCGGTCTCTAGCAAGGGATCTCAGCTTTTGGGCTTCCTTACCTTCCAATTCCTAACTGTTAGCCTTGCTCTCCCTGCAGAGTTCACGGCTTACTGATCAGACTCTTCCATGTGGTTTTGATCTTTGCCTCAACTATCATGTTCTCAGATGTAGTTCAGATGCCTGGCTCAGACATGCATTCTACGATGTCTTTACCATGGTCTTTTGACAGTACTGAATGATGGCTCAACAGACACAGGTCAAGGCCCAGTAGAGTGGAAAAGCTGCCACCCAGGGACCGGCCACCTCAGGGCATGTTTCACTGTTGCCACACCCAAAAGTTTTCTTCTCTTACACCAGCATGACGCCAGACTCCACAAACCTCACATTAAGCCAACAGTGTTAATTAATAGCAGTAAACATGTCACGTAAGGGTGAGCAAGGACCTCCGGGGCCTGCACAACAAAACATGCAACTACCATTCCCACTGGGAAGAGGGAGGTAAATTCCCTCATCCTCTCCACTAGACAGCTGCCCCAGCACTGTAAGGGCCCCAATGCCAGGACAAAGCACAGAGTGCTTGGTCCTATGAACGTATTCCCAACCTTAGCAAAATCAAGAGATAAGCAGTGCAGTGAGTACATTCCCTAAGCCGCACAGAGGCCTGTCAACTAGTAACTGCTAAAGCTATAGCCCGCTCAATACAAAACTGCTGTTGTCTCAAACCCCATGTTAAGCACCAAAAAGACGGGTGAGATGACCTTGACTGATCACTAGATATCAACCACGATGCTCTATCATTTCCACCTCCTCAGCAAGACAGGAAGAAAAGATTACAGAGTTGCAGGTAGACATACTTGCAGTTTAAGGAAAAAATGCAGAGGCCACGTGGAGAAGCAAAGCAAAGCAAAAAGATTTCTGCTTTCCATCAGGAAGTGATATTCAGCCAATTTCCACAAAGCAGAGCCAGCGTACATATAGTGGTAGCTTTGGAAAACAAATGGGTATGTATCGAATGTCGCCTCCACATCCTCCTTATTTGTCGTATATCTCTTGCTGAGCACAATGTCATATGGTATGGAATGTCCCTTTGGTCACTCTGAGCCAGCTGTCCTGCAGATGTCCATGCCTATGTCCCCTCCCAGGCTTTTGCCTAACTCCAGCCTACTGGCCTTTGGGAGTGTGGCTGGAGAGA
Organism: Caloenas nicobarica; assembly: GCF_036013445.1. Lineage (NCBI taxonomy): Eukaryota > Metazoa > Chordata > Aves > Columbiformes > Columbidae > Caloenas > Caloenas nicobarica. Next base: position 1,076,148 of record NC_088268.1, on the reverse strand, counting down.
CAGCCTTGCTGCTGTGCGAGCACTGCTCAGCAAAAGCCAAAACATAGATGTGCTGTCATCAGAACCATTCTAGCTACAACTGCAAAGCACAGCACTCTGAAGGCTGCCATGGGGAAAGAGAATTCCATCCCAGTCAGACCCAACAGAATTGTTTTAGGAAGTACTGCACAACCATCCTGAAGACAACCCTGCCAGAATAACGCGAGTGACATCCTTCTCCTTGGGAACATTGGGAAAGCATCTGTGGGGGAAAGGATGGCACAGAGACATGATCTGGGATGCAGCAGAACTTTAATGAGGCAGAAGAGGAAAACAGATTGTTCTCAGTGGAGATCTCAGAGCAGGGAGCACCAACTCAGGAACCTATGCCCCATGCTTGTAGAAGAGATTCAATGATGTGTCCGTCTTCCTGTCTTACAGTGACGGTAGGACCCTCAGGTCTTCCTTAGGCTTTCTCTCTAAGGCTTACAGCCTAGGGGAGCACAAGAGAAGAAGGACACAAGAGGAACAGGAGACACTGGAAGAGGGGAAAGGTGGCATGGGCCATGCTTTCTGAGAGCCCAGGCTGGCCCCGTCCTTTTGCAGGGAGTACTGGGGTTGCTCAGCCCATCTGAAACCAACACCCCAATGCTCTGTCTCCAGTCTGGTACCACCTCGTGGGTCCCTGTGGGCCTTCCCCAGGGCCATCACCAGCAGCTTTAGCAGGGGAAACACCTCCTCGTGCTGCAGTAGCGGCTGCCCAAGTTGGAGAGGCCAAAGCCCCCAGAGTTGATGGACACTCCCTGAGAGCTGAGGATGCTGCCAACGGTAGCGGAGATGGAGGATCCCACTGCGGTGTTCTGCGGGAAGGACGTGAGGTTGGGGCCAGGCAGGGTCACCACCACAGCTGGGGGCTCGATGACAACTCTGGAGTCCTGGCACTGCTGGACACAGGGCTCATTGCAGCTGTTGGCCAGTGGGGTTGGGCTGCAGGGCTGGCAGGGCAGGCATGAGTTGTAGCAGGACATGTCTTGTGGCTGGTGCTGCACCTGGGAGAGAGGGCAGGGAGAAGAAGAGCAGGGGACATGGGTGAGGAGCATCCTGTCTCTGCACTACAAGGGAGCCAACCCAAGCCAAGATGGAATTGAGAACTGGAGGCTGTGTAGGGCAGCCCACAAGTTTCTCATTCCCTCCAGACCAGAATTTGCTGCTAGGAGAAATCAATCTCACACATCACAGAATCACAGAATGTTAGGGATTGGAAGAGACCTCGAAAGATCATCTAGTCCAATCCGCCTGCCGGAGCAGGAACATCTAGATGAGGTTACACAGGAAGGCATCCAGGCGGGTTTTGAATGTCTCCGGAGAAGGAAAATCCACAACCTCCCTGAGTAGCCTGTTCCGGTGTTCCGTCACCCTCACTGAGAAGAAGTTTCTTCTCAAATTTAAGTGGAACCTCTTGTGTTCCAGCTTGAACCCATTATCCCTTGTCTTACTGTTGATTGTCACTGAGAAGAGCCTGGCTCCATCCTCGTGACATTGACCCTTTATATATTTATAAACATTAATGAGGTCATCCCTCAGTCTCCTCTTCTCCAAACTAAAGAGACCCAGCAGCCTTTCCTCATAAGGGAGATGCTCCACTCCCTTAATCATCTGCATGGCTGCGCTGGACTCTCTCCAGCAGTTTCCTACCCTTCTTGAACTGAGGGGCCCAGAACTGGACACAATATTCCAGATGAGGTCTCACCAGGGCAGAGTAGAGGGGAAGGAGAACCTCTCTCAACCTACTAACCACCCCCCTTCTAATACACCCCAGGATGCCATTGGCCTTCCTGGCCACAAGGCCACAAGGGCACAAGGTCATCCTGCTGTCCACCAGGACCCCCAGGTCCCTTTCCCCTACACTGCTCTCTAAGAGGTCATTCCCCAACATATACTGGAACCTGGGGTTGTTCCTGTCCAAATGTAAGACTCTACATTTTCCCTTGTTATATTTCATTAATTTTTTCCCCACCCAACTCTCTAGCCTGTCCAGATCTCGCTGGATGGCAGCACAGCCTTCCAGTGTCAGCCACTCCTCCCAGCTTGGTGTCATCAGCAAACTTGCTGATAGTACACTCAATTCCCTCATCCAAGTTGTTGATGAATATATTGAATAATACTGGTCCCAGTACTGACCCTTGAGGCACTCCACTAGATACAGGCCTCCAACCAGACTCCACCCCATTGACCACGACTTTCTGGCTTCTTTCCTTCAGCCAGTTTGCGGTCCACCTCACTACCCGATCGTCCAGTCCACACTTCTTTTGTTTAGCCGTGAGGATGCTGTGGGAGATGGTGTCAAATGCTTTACTGAAGTCAAGGCAGACCACATCCACCACTCTGCCATCATCAATCCACCTTGTTATGTCTTCATAAAAGGCTATGAGGTTGGTCAAGCATGACTTCCCCTTGGTGAAGCCATGTTGACTGCCCCTAATGACACTCTTATCCTTGATATGTCTTAAGATGGCACCAAGGATAAGGTGTTCCATCACTGTCCCAGGGATGGAGGTGAGGCTGACCGGTCTATAGTTGCCCGGGTCCTCCTTCTTGCCCTTTTTGAAGACCGGAGTGACATTTGCTTTCCTCCAGTCCTCAGGCACCTCTCCCGTCTCCCAAGACTTGGCAAAGATGATGGGGAGTGGTCCAGCAATGACTTCAGCTGGCTCCCTCAGCACCCGCGGGTGCGTCCCATCAGGACCCATGGATTTATGGATGTCCAGATTGCTTAATTGCTCCCTAACCCAGTCCTCATCAACTGAGGCAAACTCCTCGATTGCCCTGCCTTCCTCTGGGGCCTCAGGGGTACGGGGCTCCACAGGACAGCCTCTGGTAGAGTAGACAGAGACAAAGAAGGCATTCAGTAACTCTGCCTTCTCTGTATCTTCTGTCACCAGGGCACCCACCTCATTCATCAGTGGGCCTACATTGCCTCTGGTGTTAGTTTTATCTGCCATGTATTTGAAGAAGCTCTTTCTGTTGTCCTTGACCGCTCTTGTCAGGTTTAACTCTAAGGAGGCCTTAGCTTTCCTAGTTGCCTCCCTACAACCTTTAACAACAGCCTTATATTCTTCCCAAGTGGCCAGCTCCTCCTTCCATGATTTGCAAACTCTCCTCTTCCACTTGAGCTTACGCAGCAGTTCCCTGTTTAACCATGCAGGTCTCCTGGCTCCCTTCCTTGACTTCCTGCACGTCGGGATGCACTGATCTTGAGCTTGGTAGAAGCAGTCCCTGAATGTTAACCAACCATCTTGGGCGCCTTTACCTTCAAGCAGCCTTGCCCATGGGATCTCCTCCAGCAATTGTTTGAACAGGCCAAAGTTGGCCCTGCTGAAGTCCAGGGTTGCAATTCTGCTTGCTATTCTGCTCCCGCCACATGAGATCCTGAACTCCACCATCTCATGGTCGCTGCAACCAAGGCAGCCCTCAACCTTTACTGCTTCAGCCAGACCCTCCTTGTTAGTGAGGATAAGATCCAGCAGTGCACCTCTCCTAGTTGACTTCTCCACCATTTGCATCAGAAAGTTATCATCAATGCACTGGAGGAACCTCCTAGACTGAGGCTGGCTGGCTGAGTAGTCCTTCCAGCAAACATCAGGGAAGTTAAAATCCCCCATAACCAGAGCCTGTGACTGTGAGGCCACTCTCAGCTGCCCATAGAAGGCCTCATCAACTTCCTCACTCTGATCTGGTGGCCTGTAATAGACACCCACAACAGTATCAGCCCTGCCAGCCTGCCCCTTAATTCTCACCCACAGACTCTCAACTCGCTCCTCAACTGCACCTGGACAGTACTCTATACATTGTAGTTACTCTCTCACATAAAGAGCAACTCCACCACCATGCTTGGCTGGCCTGTCTTTCCTGAAAAGGACATAGCCATCCATGACCACATTCCAGTCATGTGAGCTGTCCCACCATGTCTCTGTAATTGCCACCAGATCATAATCTCCTGACTGAATGCAGGTTACTAACAGTAAACAGTTTAACAGTTTAATAGTAAAGAAAAAAAACTGAACAAGCAGTAAAAATTGTAATGAAATAACCTATGAAGCAACGGGGACACTGCCTAAGCCAATCCACGTGGCAGCTCTGACTCATGGCAGCTCCGACACGTGGCAGCCCCAACACACGCAGCCTGCAGCGCCACTGTGGCAGTAGAACACTCCTGCTGCAGCTCGCACTGAAACCTACGGCCCCCTACCCCGAACCGTGACTCGCATCCGAAATACCAAAGCAGTGTAGTCAAAAAGGACCAGCCCCAGGCCAGCAACAAAGGGAAAAGAGAGCCCACCCCCGGCCTCTCTTTCCTTTATACCTGAGCTTGACCTTATATGGTATAGAATACCTGGATGTCCTGGCAGTGTAGACATTAACCTCACCTTTACTGACCCAGCACAGACTTTCATCAACATCCTGGGCTGTATGAGCAGAACCATAGCAGGAGATCGGTGGGAACGATGATGACACTCTGCTGACACTCACCTGATGACATCTAGAACACTGTGTTGAGTTTAGGGTTCTAATGCAAGAAAAATACATCTATTAGAAGGGCAGGAGAATCCATGGAATAACAGGCCTGTCTCTCTGACCTCAGTACTGGGGAAGGATATTGAGCAGATCATCCTGAGTGCCATCATGTGGCATATACAGGACGAGGCGTTCAGGCCCAGTCAGCATGGGTCTGTGAAAGGCAGATTGTTTGACTAGCCTGATATCGTTCTACAACAAGACGACCCACTTAGTAGACAAAGGAAAGCCTGTGGATGTAGCGTAGCTGGACTTTGACTCTGTTTCCCACAGCATTCTCCTGGAGAAAGCGGCCCCTCATGGCTTGGATGGGTGCACTCTTTGCTAGGTAAAAAACTGTCTTGGTGGTCAGGCCCAATGAGTTGTGGTGAATGGAGTCAAATCCAGTTCATGGCCAGTGACAAGCTGTGTTCCACAGGGCTCAGAACTGGGGCAATTCTGTTTTATCTCTTTACCAGTGATCTGGATGAGGGGATTGTGCACACTCTCAGCAAATTTGCAGATGACACCAAGTTGGGTGGGAGAAAGGCTCTACAGAGTAATCTGGACCATCTGGGTTGTTGAGCTGAGGCCAATTGTACCAAGTTCAACAAATCCAAGAGCTGGGAGCTGCAGCAACCTCATTCAGCACTCTAGGCTCAGAGAAGAGCAGCTGGAAAGCTGCCTGGCGGAAAAGGACCTGGGGCTGTTGATCGACAGCGGTTGAATATAAGCCAGCAGCATGCCCAGGTGGCCAAAAAGGACACCAGCATCCTGGCTTGTATCAGCACTGGTGTGGCCAGCAGGACCAGGGCAGTGACCTTCCCTCTGTACTGGGCACTGAGGAGGCCAAACCTCTAATTCTGAGGTCAGTTCTGGATTCCCCACAACAGGAAAGATCTTGAGGTGCAGAAGCGAGTTTAGAGAAGGGAATGGAGCTGGGGAAGGGGCTGGAGCACAAGTGTGATGGTAAGCGGCTGAGGGACCTGAGATTTCAGCCTGGAGAACAGGAGGCTGAGGGGAGACCTTCTCGCTCTCTGCAACTGCCTGAAAGGAGGTTGGAGCATGGAGGTTGTTGGTGTTTTCTCCTAAGTAGCAAGTGATATGACAAGAGGGAACGGCCTGAAGTTGCTCCAGGTCAGGTTTAGATTGGATATTAGGAAACACTTATTCACAGAAAGGCTTATCAAGCATTGGAACAGGTTCCCTCGGAAGTGGTTAACTCACCATCCCTGGAGGTCTTTAAAGAACATGTAGACATGGGGCTTAGGGACACGGTTTAGTAAGACCTTGCAGTGCTATGCTAATGGTTAAACTCAATCACTGTGAAGGCCTTTTCCAACCTAGTGATTCTATGATTCAATGAAAGACCTTGACCAGTAGGAATAAGTACAACAGAGGAGGGCCAGAATGGGGGGATGGCCTAGAGAACTTGGTTTGGGAGGAGAAGCTGAGGGAATGAGGCTTGCTGAGCATAGATTAGAGAACACATTTGTGGGAGACCTAAACACATCTTTGGAATCTATGGTTATTGAACTGCATAGGATATTTCCATCTAGCTCCAGATAGGCAGTGAAGATTAGAAAGAAGAGGACAACCTAAAGCATGACTACTCGAGGCAAAATTGTGTTAACAGTCAATGGAAAACCATCCCAAATGACGCCATGCCAAATCCTGAGCAACATGTGTCTCCTGGGTGCCTTGGAAGTTCATCTTCAGGGGAAAGAATGACACAGAGACATGGGCTCAGATGCAGCAGAACTTTAATGAGTCAAAAGATGGAAATGAGATTTTTCTGAGTGGAGGGAAGACCAGGGGTAGACAAGAGTCTGCACCCTATGGCTGTGGTGAACATCCCACCAGGGGTCTATTTGCCGGACCCACACAGGGAGCAGGGCCAGCAGGTCCTCCCTAGGCTGGCTTTGTGGGGCTCACAGCCCACAGGAGCACAGGAGAGCAAGACACAAGAGGGAAAGGAGAGAATGGAAGAGGGGACCATGCTTTCTGAGAGGCCAGGCTGGCATCGTCCTTTTGCAAGGGGTGCTGGGGTTGTTCAGCCCCTCTGAAACCAACAACTCAATGCTCCATCCCCAGTCTGGTACCATCTTGTGCGTTGTCCCCCAGGGCCGTCACCAGCAGATTTAGCAGGGGAAACACCTCCTCGTGCCACAGATGCCGCTGCCCAGGCCAGAGAGACCAAAGCCCCCGGAGTTGATGGGCACTCCCTGAGAGCTGAGGATGCTGCCAACAGCAGCGGAGGTGGAGGATCCCACGGCGGTGTTCTGCGGGAAGGAGCTGAGGATGGGGCCGGGCAGGGTCACCACCACGGGGGAGGGTTGTATGTAAACGTGGGAGTCCTGGCACTGCTGGACACAGGGCTCATTGCAGCTGTTGGCCAGCGGGGTTGGGCCGCAGGGCTGGCAGGGCAGGCACTGGTTGTAGCAGGACATGTCTTGTGGCTGGAGCTGCACCTGGGAGAAAGAGAGTGCAGGGAGAAGCGGAGCAGAAGAGGTTGGTGAGTAGCATCCTGTCTCTGCACTACAAGGGAGACAAGCCAAGCCAAGTTGGAGAAGAGAGTTGGAGGCTGTGTAGGGAGGCCCACAGGTTTCTACTTCCCTTCAGCCCAGAATTCCCTTCCAAGAGAAACAAAGCCCAGGGATGTCCCTGCAGAACCCATAGTTTAATTCAGCAAAGCCCTATCCTCTCTTCATGCAACCATGTCTGACATCTTCCCTCTCCCAGGATAAGTAGTCTCATGGCCAGTCATAAGACTAAGGAGCAGATATGGGCTGAGAAATCTAGAGGAGGTAGAAGAGCATGAGGGAAAGGAGAAAGAGCTTCATACTCACCTTGTTCCCAAGGAGATGGAGGCGAGAGGAGTGAATGAGAGAGCGAGAAGGACCCACTTTTATACTGCTCCTGCACTGCCCCAGGCTCACAGTCACTGAAAAGGGCAGTAATTTTCCAACAGACTCACCTCCAAAGCAAAATATCTTACCTAATGGCACAGGTTGGGTTTTGGTTTCCATCAATGCTGCCATTTCATTTCCTCATTTCTGGCATGACCACTGGGTCTCAGAGGCTCCTTTCAAGTATCAAGATCAAAGGCCTGAGGATTTCCCTCACAGAAAAACATCAGTAAAGGCAGAAGATGGCTCAAAGTGCTGGAGAGTCTGTGCAGGCAGAGGGTATGGGTCCAGGGAAATCTTGATTAATTTGCACCAAGGTGCACATAAGCTCCCACCAATGAATTCCTCTCCTGTTTGTGTCAATTTGTTTGGCAAAGTTGTCTCCTCTCATGGCAATCTCTGCGGGTTCTCAACCAATATCATAAGCAGGTTTATGGAACGAGAACATTACCCGCCCATACATTGAGTTTCCTGAACAGTCCCTGTGGAGTCAGGTACCTCCTCACTACATAAGCGGTGTTTTGGTGCTTGGGACAGCATCTTGTTCCTCCCATTCTCCTCACACCATGATGCACTTTGGCCACACACTCAGTCACTGACCAGTAGGAGACAGTTTTCCAAAACACACTAACTGTCCTGTGAGCCCCCTGAACTGTGGCAGTGATGGCAATTTGGTCATGCTGAGGACAATGACCCTTGGCGCTGCCTGCAGCTGTGGACTGACATACAGCCCAGTGCTTGGAGATGGTTTTCCCGGAGCAGGGATGGAGCTGCCCTGGATGCAGGAGAATGCAACCCTGAGTAGGACACGGGCCTGAAGACAGCGCCCACTCCTGGCTTGGCCTCACACCAAAAGTCTGACACATGGCCAATCCAAAATTAAGAGTGTGACTTGCCAAGGGCAGGGAGAGTCAGGAAGCCAGGAAGCTTGCCTGCTGAAGGCACTCCCTTGGCCTCCTGGGATGCATCCCAGCTGCCTCCATGTCTGCAGGGCAGGGAAGTGCATTGCCTCTTTGATGTGGTCTGAGAGCTGGTTTTGTACCCTGGGCCCTTCTGTGCACATCCCCTCCCTGGGCATCCTCAGGGACACAGCACTGCAGAATCCTGACAGTTCTTATATGCTGGGGAAATTAAGGGAGTTTCCTTGTGTTCTTGATGGTGCTGGGTTTTTCTCCAGCCTGAAGAGCCTTTTGGGCTGTGGGAAAGGATGTTTTCTTAAGCCCTAATGCCTGGGAGAAGACGTACTGCTTGGGACCCAGGGATGAGTCCCAGCCAGAAGGGAGTTGTTTTCTGCAAACCTGTCTTTCCCTCTGCTAAGAATTCAGGAGAGCTCCTCACCATAACCCATCCTTTTTGGCCAGAAACATGAGGGCTCTCTGTCCATTACCTTCCACCCTCAACTTCTCTACTGTTTTCTTGAGTATTGGGCTTCACCTTTCCTGCTCTTGAACCATGAGGTGTCTAGGGTGCTTCCAGCATTTCTAAGCTATTTTGCACTTCACAGCTGATCTCATGGTATCCTCCCTACCAGCTGCCTCATTAGGCTGAAGTCCAGGGACTTGATTCTGCTTCTCACTTTCCTCCCCGCCATCAGGTCTTGAATTCTCAGTTTCTCTGGTGTGGTAGCTAAGCCACCCCTTGATTCCAATGTTCCCAACCACTTCTTCCCTCTTAGGGGCAGCTGTGCATCACTTGTCTTTTGCCCATGACAGAATCACAGAATGCTTGAATTTGAAAGGGATTTCAGGAGATCATCTTGTCCAACTAGCACTACTCAAAGCACTGTCAGCCTTTGGAGGATGCTCAGGGCCAAGTCCTGTCAAGCTCTGGATACCTACAAGGGTGGAGAAGTCATAACCTGTGACAACACCAGATGATGCATGACCACCCTTACAATAACAAAGTATCATCTCATGTTTCTATGGAATATCTCATTTTGCAACAGGTGCCTATTAACTCTTGTTTCTTCACTGAAGAGGAATCAGGAGAGTCCGTATCTGTGTTCAAGAGCTGGACCTTTAGACCACAAATCCTGTAAGTAAATACCAATGCCAAGAACCCTTGGAGTACCTCTGCCTTTCCTATAACCCCAGTCCCCACTGAAGGTGCTCCATTCAGCCTTTGCACAAGCCTCTCTTTTGCTGCTGAATACCTGGAAGAAGACCTTCTTCTTGCCCTCCACAAGATTTGCCTGGTTCAATGCCATATGGGCTTTGGCTTGTCTAACCCCACCCCTGCATACTCCGACAACCTGGTAAATGTTGTCCCCAGAGCAAAGGGCATCAAGGGGAAGACAGAAGAAATCATTGGCACAGCCTGGCCACCAGCAGATGCAATGGCCACTGACTGTTGGAGCAAGCACAGAGAGACGGAGGAGGGAGAAGCAAGTGGAATGTCCTTAGTGAAGTGGAGTTGTTGGGTCCTCTGCAGACATGTGCAGCACAGGCCAGAGCTGGGTCTCTTCCTGCAAAGGGAGTTGCAAACAATTCACCACCCCAAGACAACATCCCCTGCCTGTAATGGACCCCTGCAGAACTTTGGAGGCTAATTCTCCTGCGCTGACAAGACACTGCCCAGGATGTATTTTGACCTGTAATCCCACCGCGTGAAAGGAGCTTGCATAGGAGAATAAGTATGTCAGAAATGAGGAAGTTAAATGGCAGCAGTGATGGAAACCCGAGCGCAACCAGTTCAATTAAGTAGCAGGTTTTGCTTTGGAGGTGAGTCTGTTGGAAAATGACTGCCACGTGCAGTGACTGTGGGCCTGGGGCAGTGCAGGAGCAGTATAAAAGTGGGTCCTTCTCCTCACTGTCTCATCCACTCCTCTCACCTCCATCTCCTTGGGAACAAGGTGAGTCGGCAGCTCTTTCTTCTCCTTATCTTCCTTCCAGGATTTCAATCCACACTCTCTGTCTTATGCTGCGTCATGGGGTTACTTATCACAGGAGAGGGCAACGAGCAGACGATGTGACACGTAAAGAGACTGGGGCTTGGCCAAGCTGAACTATCATCTAGGTGGCAACCTCCCTGGGCTTGGTTGCTTTTAGCAGGGATCTTTTTGGTTGAGTGGAAGGTGAACACTGTGGGCTTTGCATCTACAATGCTTCCATCTCCTGTCTCCAGCTTATGGGCCCCTTTGTCCTACACTGGGTCGAGGAACTGATTTACCTGGGCAAGGGAAGGGGACATAAGGTGAGGCAAGGACAGAGGCTGGGCTTGTTTAGGTGTCTCCTGAGCTGTGGGCTAGGAAGGGATCTCCCTGGGCTTGGTCACTATTGACAGGGTTCTTTTGGGCTAAGAGGAAGGTGAAGCGCCCGTAGACCTCCCTACACAGCCTCCAGCTCTCTTCTCCAGCTTATGGTTCCATCAGTTTGGGGTGACAAGCTGCTCCTCACCATCTCTTCTGCTTTATTTTCCTCTGCCCTCTCTCCCAGGTGCAGCTCCGGAAACAAGACATGTCCTGCTACAACCAGTGCCTGCCCTGCCAGCCCTGCGGCCCAACCCCACTGGCCAACAGCTGCAATGAGCCCTGTGTCCTGCAGTGCCAGGACTCCCACGTTTACATTCAGCCCTCCCCCGTGGTGGTGACTCTGCCCGGCCCCATCCTCAGCTCCTTCCCGCAGAACACCGCCGTGGGATCCTCCACCTCCGCTGCCATTGGCAGCATCCTCAGCTCTCAGGGAGTGCCCATCAACTCCGGGGGCTTTGGTCTCTCTGGCCTGGGCAGCGGCATCTGTGGCACGAGGAGGTGTTTCCCCTGCTAAATCTGCTGGTGATGGCCCTGGGGAAGCCCCCCAAGGACCCACAAGATGGTACTGGACTAGGGACAGAGCATTGAGTTGTTGGTTTCAGAGGGCCTGAGCAACCGCAGCACCCCTTGTAAAAGGATGGGGCCAGCCTGGGCTCTCAGAAAGCATGGCCCATGCCACCTTTCCCCTCTTCCAGCGTCCCGTCTTCTTCTTGTGTCCTTGTCCTCTTGTGCTTCCCTGGGCTGTTAGCCCCACAGAGCCATCCTGGAGAGGACCTGTTTGCCCTTCTTCCACTGTAAGGCAGGCAGAGGAACACCTGTCTGGGTGTCTCTCACAGCTGCAGAGAACAGACACCCTTCTGCACCTGGTGCTCCCTGCTCTGGGATCTCCACTGAGAACAGCCTGTTTTCCTTTTTTTTCCATCATTAAAGTTCTGCTGCATCACAGCCCGTGTCTCTGTGTCATTCTTTCCCCTGCAGATGTTTTTCTAAGGTGCCCAGGTAGAAGGATGATGCTCAGGAATTATTCTGGGAAGGTTGTCTTCAGGATGGTTATGCCATGGTTGTTAACACAATTGTGTTGGGTCTGACTGGAGTGGGATTATCTTTCCCCTTAGCAACCTTCATAGATACGCGCTTTGCAGTTGTACCTACAATGATTCTGATGACAGCACATCTTCGGCTTTTGCTGAGCAGTGCTTGCACAGCAGCAAGGCTGTCTCTCCAACCACGCTCCCAAAGGCCAGTAGGCTGGAGTTAGACAAGAGCCTGGGAGGGGACATAGGCAGGACATCTCCAGAACAGCTGGCTCAGAGTGACCAAAGGGACATTTGATACCATATGACATTGTGCTCAGCAAGAAACGTAAGACAAATAAGGAGAAGGTGTATGGGCCATTCAATATTTATCCATTCATTTTCCAAAGTGTACTCTGGCCCTACTATGCAGGAGTTGGCTGAAAATCACCTCCTGATGGAAAGCAGAGAATATATCTTTTTGCTTTGCTTTGCTTCTGCAAATGGCTTCTGCCTTTCTTCTTTAAACTGCATATATCTCAACCTACAACTCAGTAATCTTGTTTTCTCTCTGTCTTGCTGAGGAGGTGGGACTGATAAAGCATCTTGGTGGACACCTGGTCACCTCACCCCAGTCTTTCTCACCACAGAATCAGAGAATCACAGAATGTCAGGGATTGGAAGGGACCTCAAAAGAACATCCAGGCCAATCCCCCTGCCAGAGCAGGAACACCTAGATGAGGTTATGCAGGAAGGTGTCCAGGTGGGTTTTGAATGACTCCAGAGAAGGAGACTCCACAACCTCCCTGGGCAGCCTGTTCCAGTGTTCCGTCACCCTCACTGAGAAGAAGGTTCTTCTCAAATTTAAGTAGAACTTCTTGTGTTCCAGTTTGTACCCATTACCCTTTGTCTTACTGTTGGTTGTCACCGAGAAGAGCCTGGCTCCATCCTCATGACACTCACCCTTCACATATTTATAAACATTCATGAGGTCACCCCTCAGTTTCCTCTTCTCCAAACTAAAGAGACCCAGCTCCCTCAGCCTTTCCTCATAAGGGAGATGCTCCACTCCCTGCATCATCTTTGTTGCCCTGCACTGGACTCTCTCCAGCAGTTCCCTATCCTTCTTGAACTGAGGGGCCCAGAACTGGACACAATATTCCAGATGTGGTCTCACCAGGACAGAGTAGAGGGGAAGGAGAACCTCTCTCGACCTATTAACCACACTCCTTCTAATACACTCCAGGATGCCATTGGCCTTCTTGGCCACAAGGGCCCAGTGCTGGCTCATGGTCATCCTGCTGTCCACCAGGACCCCCAGGTCCCTTTCCCCTACACTGCTCTCTAAGAGGTCATTCCCCAACTTATACTGGAACCTGGGGTTATTCCTGCCCAGATGCAAGACTCTACATTTTCCCTTGTTCTATTTCATTAAATTTTTCCCTGCCCAACTCTTCAGCCTGTCCAGGTCTCTGGATGGTAGCACAGCCTTCTGGTGTGTCAGCCACTCCTCCCAGCTTGGTGTCATCAGCAAACTTGCTGATAGGACACGCTATTCCCTCATCCAAGTCATTGATGAATATATTGAATAATACTGGTCCCAGGTGATGTATAGTGGGGTGCTCTAGACAATGGCAATTTTAATTGAGCAGGCTATAGCTGTACCAGTTACCAATTTACAGGCCTCCGTGCAGCGCAGGCAGTTTGCTCGCTGCATGGCTTGTCTCTGGATTTTGCTAAGCTTGGGAACATATTAATAGAACCAAATGCCCTGTGCTTCATCCTGGCATTGCAGCCCTTACATTGCTGGGGGAGCTGTCTAGTGGAGAGGATGTGGGAATTCACCTCCCTCTTCCCAGCAGGAGTGATGGGGGGTGTTTTGTTGTGTATGCCCCTGAGGTCCTTGCTCACCCTTAAGTGAGGTGTTTACTGCTATGAATTAACACTGTTTGCTTAATGTGATGTTTGCGGAGTCTGGTGTCATGCTGGTGTAAGAGGAGAAAGCTTTGGGTGTGGCAACAGTGAAACATGCCCTGAGTTGGCCGATCCCTGTTTGGCAGTTGCTTGAAAACCAGGTGCTTTTAGCACTGTACTGCACCTCGACCTGCCTGTTGAACCACAATTCAGTACTGTCAGACAACCATGGTAAAGACAGGGACCCAAATCGCTTCTGCGAGTGCCATGTTTGAGCCAGGTATTCAACCTACATCTGAGAAGATAGCAGTTGAGGCAAAGACCAAAACCACATGTGAGGACACTATGGTTGAGATATTGACCCAAATAGCACCTGCATTAATCACCCCAGTAGTGGAAAAGTAATAGTGGATAAGGAGGTGAATGCATCCTCATTATTGATTTCTAAGGGAGTGACGAGGAGGAAGAGTCTGATAGGGAAGCTGGATCTTCAGCAAAGAAATGGGAGGAAGAAGTGAGAGATATCACTTAACAGACAGAGAGTACCTGGTCCCTGACCTCCAGAGATGTTTTAGATGTGTAAAGATTACAGGCACTGGCCAGGTGAGCGGATTACTGCCTGGCAACACTGTTGTGGGGAGAGCAGAGCCAACGGTCAGGAACTGGAAGTTTAAGGAAGGCCAAGAGCTGAGATCCTTCACTGCAGGCCATGTGAAAAAGCTATTCCAAAGGGCATCAGTGTAATATTTTAAGAGGTTGGCAAAAACTTGTTGCCCAGATTTGGATACACCAACTGTACAGAGAGTATCTTCCCATCTCTCAAATTGTGAAGAAATTCTCTCTCCCTCCATGTCCCCAGGGTCTAGCACTACAGGTATGAGGGGCATCCCAGGGAGCCAGTCCTCTCCCACCACAGTCAGTGGGGAAGAGACCCCCAAGACCATGCTGCGTGGCCCTCTCTTGTTCTTCCTGCATGACCAGGAGGAGGACTGAGGAAGTGAGGCTATGAGCCCGCTTGTAAGGTGGAAGCCTATGTATGAAAACTGAGGGAGAAGACAGCTGCTAAGAAGGGCTCATGCAAGAGTGCTGGTAGTTTAGTTGTTGTCTAGCTACTACATGATGTGGGATAAGAAAGGAGAAGAAGGTTTTGAGAAGGACTAAAGAATAATTCTGATTCTTCTGAAAGAAGGATTTACCATAAAAAGAAACAAGGTCAATGGACCTGCACAGGGGATATTCTTCTTGGGAGTATTATGTGGGTGCAAAAGTAATTGCGGTTTTGGATCATGAATTTTAAAGCATTATAACCAGGCTCGTACACATTGTTATTTTTCAAAATAGGAACCATTGCACTCGACAGATTTTTGCCAATGAGATATGTTTGATTATTCCTGCAGCATAAAAATCCATGCTTTGGGATTCAGTGAACTCTTGGATTGCATTTTCTGCATCCTGCTGGTTGTGGAAGTGTTTTCGAGATGCTTGAAGAAATGGTAGTTGTTTGGCGAGTGGTCAGGTGAATACGGTGGATGAGGCAAAACTTCATAGGCAAATTCGCTCAACTTTTGAAGCGTTGGTTGTGTCACATGTGATTGGGCATTGATGTGGAGAAGAATTGGGCCCTTTCTGTTGACCAATACCGGTTGCAGGCATTGCAGTTTTTGGTGCATCTCATTGATTTGCTGAGCACACTTCTCAGATCTAATAGTTTCACTGAGATTCAGAAAGCTGGAGTGGATCAGACTGGCAGCAGATGACCAAATGGTGACCATGACCTTTTTTTGGTGGAAGTTTGACTTTGGGAAGTGCTTTGTAGGTTCTTACCACTTTGGAGGTCCAGGCACTGAGCTGCTTGTCACCAGTTGTCATATAAAATCTACATTTTATTGCACATTTCAATCCAATCGAGAAATGGTTAATTGTTGTGTAGAACAAGAGAAGATGACACTTCAAACTGACAATTTTTAAAATTTTTGGTCGGCTCATGAGGCACCCACTTATTTGCTTTAAATGTTGAATGATGATAGAAAGGTTGATGTCGAATTCTTTGGCAGCTTCTCATGTAGTTGTAAGGGGATCATCTTCAATGACTGCTCTCAGTTAGTTGTTTTCAACTTCTGATGGTGGCCACTATGCTCCTCATCTTCAAGGCTCTCGTGTCCTTTTCAAAACTTCTTTAACCACCACTGCACTGTATGTTTGTTAGCAGTTCCTGGTCCAAACGTGTGACTGATGTTGGAAATAGTCTCCGCTTCTTTACGACTCATTTTCAATCTGAAAAAGAAAATCACTTGAGTTTGATTTTTGTCTAATATAATTTCCAACGTCTAAAATAAACAGCAAGTAACAAGTCAGTAGCAAAAAAAAAAAATAAAGTGAGAAAAATGCATTAAAATGATATATAACCTAACCACATTTAAGAATACATTCCAATATCAAATGGCAGATTTCAACAATGCAAACCCCACAGTTACTTTTTCACCAACCTCAAGAAATGTCAGGGTGGATGTTGTCACACACCCATGTATGTGATCAATATGTCTCCATCACCTGGTAGCCAGAAAAGGTCAAGCCATGGTAAGAATGGTTGTTTACTGCCTCTTCTGTGGACGCTGCAGCACCAGGAGTGAGGAGAGTGTTGCCCTGGGGAAGTGAGAGGTGAGTGCGGCACATGAGGAGCCCTTCAGCATTCACATAAGGAGGGGAGGGTGGGTGTCAAGGTTTGATTGCAGGGTGACAATAAACTGTGGCAGATGTTTTGTTAACCCGCTCTCCCCCCGTCTTTTCCCTCTTTAGCCCCCCCTCCCCCTTTCCCACTAAGTATAGGCGATTGGAAGGCAAAGAAGGAGCCAAGAGAGAGAGAGTTGAAAAAAATCAAGAATGTTTTACTAATGCTATTAATAAAGCAGAGAAAATAATACAAAGTATACAAAACCAATCTTGAAAATCCTGGCAACTGCTCCGGCAGATGTAGGGCTGGAACCCAGAAGTCCTGGACTGGATTCAGCAGCCAACAGGAACTGGATTCAGTCTGTCACTAGGCCTCAGTTCGCAGGGACGACTCGCAAGGTCTTCTCCTAATGTCTGCCATAGGGAAAAGGGACAAGATCCTCGTCATCTCCCACTTTTATACGATGTATCAGGTGAATGGGGTGGAATACTTCATTGTTCAGTTCACTGCTTGCCCCTCTGGTGGGATGTGCATCCTTAACAGTGACCTTGCATTCCATTGCTACGTCTACCAAAACATGTATCTAGCTTTCAGAAAAGTGCAGTTAGTAAGAAGACTTTAGCTAAAAGGAAAATTCACTAAAAGAGAAACTTCTTTTTAACAAAACGAGGACAGTGGGACACAGTGTAGTGGGACCCCTTTGGGTACTATCACTCGCAGGCTTGGAGGGCATCTGTGACTCCTTCAGAGCCTCTGGCCATCAGACCCAGCTCTGCTGAGTCTCTGCCCAGATGTTCTTCTCTTGGCCTCAGTGCACAAGCTATGGCAGGGGCAAGTGGCCACTTCTGATAGTAGTTGAGAAGCCTGGGCTGTGGGAGGCTCTGGGAGGGCAGCAGCCCCACCATTTCCTACAATATGGCCAGGAGGGGAGCGGAAGAGATGTGAGAGGGGGGGCAGGGCAGCAATTCCTCTTGCCCTGGCTGCCACTGTGCTGCAGGAGGAGGCTCAAGCAGGAGATGACCTCCGAAGGGTTTACTCTAATTGACAAAAGAGCTGCACTAGGCCATGTAACATCATGCTCAGCAAGAAAATTGTGCCCTGTTTTTCTATAGTAGCTTTTTTTTGGAGAATGGCTGGGCATGAGTCTGCTGGTGCAAGGTGGTTGGTGATTGCTTTTGTTTGACTTGCTTTTATTCTCTTTTGGCCGTTTCCTTCTTTAACTGTCCTTATCTTGACCCAAGGGCATTTTGCTCTCTTTGGATTCCAAGTCTTGTACAATCCCACTGGGACAGTGGAGTGAGTGTGAAAGGCCAGTGGGTGCTTAGTGTTGGCTGGGGTCAACACACCACACTGACCCACAGGCAGTGCATGTCCTCCTCATCTTGGTCCTTCCCTGTCTGTGCCCAGGGCTTTCTGGAAAAGTTTTTGGGGAGAGGAAGGCAGAGAGAGGCAATGGCAGGAAGAGAGGCAGCGGATGTGAGATGAAGTGTCTCAAAGGGCTGTCCAGGAGCTCTCCAAAGCAGCGTGCTGAGCAGCAGCAAAGGCTGCAGAGAGGCTTTCAGCTGAGGAAGGGGAGCAGCTGAACTGTTGTAGGACACAGATAGCATAATGATACGTGTCTACCCAGAGCCCTGATTGGATGCTGACTAGATAGCAGCAAGTCATTCTACTCAGTGGATGAGGGAAAGGCTGTGGAAGTTGTTTAGCTGGACTTTATTAAAGCCTTTGACACTGTTTCCCACAGCATTCTCCTGGAAAGAGTGGCTGCTCATGGCTTGGATGGGTCTAGTCTTCGCTGATTAGTGAGCTGGCTGGCTGGCCAGGCCAGACGAGTTGTGGTGAATGGAATCAAATCCAGCTGGTGGCCAGTCATGACTGGTGTTCCCCAGGGATAAGTATTGGGACCAGTTCTGTTCAATCTCTTTATCAATGATCTGGATGAGGGGATTGAGTGCACCCTCAGGAAGTTTGCAGATGACACCAAGTTGTGTGGGAATGTTTGACTGCTGGAGGGTAGGAAGGTTCTACAGAGGGATCTGGTCCAGCTGGATTGTTGGGCCGAGGCCAGTTGTATGAGGTTCAACAAGGCCAAGTGCTGGGTCGTGTGCTTATGTCACAACAACCAAAATGAACACTAAAGGCTTGGGGAAGAGTGGTTTGAAAGACGTCCAGCAGAAAAGGATGACAGGTACTGGTCGACAGCTGCTGAATATGTGCCAGCAGTGTTCCCTGGTGGCCAAAAATGCCAAGAGCATCCTGGCTTGTATCAGCACTGGTGCAGCCAGCAGAAGCAGGGCAGTAACCGTCCCCCTGTGCTGGGCAAAGCTGAGGTCACACCTCGCATCCTCTGTTCATTTTTGGGCCCCTCATGACAAGAAAGGCCTTGAGGTGCAGGAGTGAGTTCAGAGAAGGGAACAGAGCTGGGGAAGGGGCTGGAGCACAAGTGTGATGGGAGCGGCTGAGGGGTTTCAGCCTGAAGAACAGGAGGCTGAGGGGAGACCTTCTCGCTCTCTGCAACTGCCTGAAAGCAATCTGTAGCATGGAGGGTGTTAGACTGTTCTCCCAAGTAGGAAGTGATAGGGCAAGAGCAAATAGGCTCAAGTTGCTCCAGGGGAGCTTTAGATTGGATATAAGGAAAAATTCCCAACTGAAAGGAGTGTCAGGTGCTGGAACAGACTGCAATGGGATGAGGGATTCATGGGGAAACAGGGCTGGCATCATCTTGCCCAGCTGTGTCCTACAGCAGTTCAGCAGCTCCCTTTCCTCATCTGCAAGC
Organism: Caloenas nicobarica; assembly: GCF_036013445.1. NCBI lineage: Eukaryota > Metazoa > Chordata > Aves > Columbiformes > Columbidae > Caloenas > Caloenas nicobarica. The sequence continues at coordinate 1,057,082 of NC_088268.1, read as the reverse complement.
CTCTCTGCAGTGTTTGCTGTTGCTTACCACGCTGCTTTAGAGACATTCTGGACAGCCCTTGGAGACACTCAGCCTGCACTTGCTGCCTCTCTTCCTGCCAATGCCTCTCCCTGCTCCCTCCCTCCAGAAACATTCCCAGGAAGCTCTGGGCACAGAATGGGAAGGGGCAAGATGAGGATGACATGAACTGCCTGTTAGTCTGTGTGGTGTGTGGAACCTGGGCAGAACTAAGCACCCACCCATCGATCTCTCAATCCACTTTCCCAATGGTATGGGAGGAGATTTGGAACAGCAAGAGAGCAAATTACCCTTGGGTCAAGACCAGGAAGCTCTAAGAGGAGAAAAAAAAATGGGAAAACCCAAAAATATCAAGTGATGAAAATGCAATCACCCACAACCTTTCAGCAGATGATCGTTGCTCAACCATCCTTTGAAGAACGACTACTTTGAAAAGACTGGTCACAGTCATTCACTTCATAATCTTTCTGTTAACAACCATTGCCCAACCATCCACAACAACCCCTTCCCACAATCTGTCTGCCTTACAGGGGGACCAGGGCCAAGAGGTCCTCCCTAGACTGGCTTTGTGGGGCTCACAGCCCAGGAGACCACAAAAGAACAGGGACACAAGAGGGAGAGAGGACACAGGAAGATGAGAAAGGCGGCATGGGCCCTGCTTTCTGAGAGCCCAGGCTGGCCCCATCCTTTTGCAAGGGGTGCTGTGGTTGCTCAGCCCCTCTGAAAGAAAACTCAGTGCTCCATCCCCAGTCCAGTACCATCTTGTGGGTTCTTGGGGGGCTTCCCCAGGGCCATCACCAGCAGCTTTAGCAGGGGAAACACCTCCTTGTGCCACAGATGCCGCTGCCCAAGCCAGAGAGACCAAAGCCCCCAGAGTTGATGGGCACTCCCTGAGAGCTGAGGATGCTGCCAACAGCAGCGGAGGTGGAGGATCCCACGGCGGTGTTCTGCGGGAAGGAGCTGAGGATGGGGCCGGGCAGGGTCACCACCACGGGGGAGGGTTGAATGTAAATGTGGGAGTCCTGGCACTGCAGGACACAGGGCTCATTGCAGCTGTTGGCCAGTGGAGTTGGGCCGCAGGGCTGGCAGGGCAGGCACTGGTTGTAGCAGGACATGTCTTGTGGCCTGAGCTGACCTGGGAAAGAGGGAAGGGGGAAGCAGATCAGTGGAAATGGGTGAGGAGCAGCTTGTCAAGGTAAAGGGAGGAGTGGCTTGTCAAGGAAGGCAAGACACAAGCTGGAGACAATAGGTGGAGATTGTGTAGGCGGCACAAACACTTCTTCTTCCCCTCTGGCAAGCCCTGCCATGAGTGACCAAGCCCAGGGGCATCTCTTCCAAGCCCATAGCTCAGGAGACACCTCAGCCACGACCCAGCCATGTCACACCTTCTGGCCCATTCCTTCTCATGTGACAAACAGCTCCCAGACCCTGCAAGGGACTAAAGTGCAGGAATGCAACGAGAAATCATAAAGGAGCAGAAGAAGGAGGGGAAGATAGGGCTTCATACTCACCTTGATCCGAAGCAGAAGGAGTCAAGAGGAGTGGATGAGAGAGTGAGGAGAAGGACTCACTTTTATACTGCTTCTCCACTTCCCCAGGTTCACAGTCATTGCACGCGGGCACTAATTTTCCAAGAGACTCACCCCCAAAGCAAAATATTCTATGTAATGTCAAGGTTGTATTTTGATGTCCGTCAATGCTGCCATTTCATTTCCTCATTGCCAACATTCGTGCTCTGCCATGCAGTCCTCTTTCTTCTGCTGGGATGAGAGTCCAAAGCATATGCCATCAGAATCATGTCATTTTGGGCAGAAGATGAGCCCCATGTTCTGGTGGGACAGGCATCCCCATTCTTAGTGCAGTAAAGCATGGTTTTTTGCATCTCTCTTTGTAGGAACAGGCCCAGCTCTGCCCTACTGTCCTCATGCCCACAGAGCACCCACAGGGTCCTGTTTTTAAAGATGTGCCACATGTATCTCTCTCCTCCCTCTCTCAGCTCGCTTCAGTGTTCACTTGCCATTGCTTCCCTCGGAGGCTGGGCAGTGCCAGTGGTTTCAGCTCTCTTCCTCTTGATAAACTTTGATGTGAGGAGGACATTTCCCAGGCTGAGAATGAAGGGTTTGGTCAGAAAAGCCACGAATCACCTGGTGTTGAATCAGGCACAGCACATGGAGGTCAGGAAGAAGGTCTTCTTCCAGGTAGGTTGGCAAGAAAAGCAAGGCTTGGGTAAAGGCCACCCCAGTGTTAACAGGGCAGCTTCCACGAGAATAGGGCTTACAGAAAATGTGTAGGTGCTCCAAGGGTTCCCTGCCTTGGTCTTTACTGGCAGGATTTGCTGCCAAGAGCTGGGGGCTCCGGACATTCCTTGGAACATCTGGAAGAGGGCAGACTTGCAATAGAGAAGGATCAAGTGTGGGAAAATTTAAACAGATTGGACAGACATGGCGTCACTACAAGGCCACTTTCAATAATGTATGAAAGTTCCAGTGGTCATGGAATGCATGTGAGGAGTGGAAGAAAGCCAATGGGTATCCCCAGGAAGAGCACGAAGGAGGAGCTACGGAATGACAGGCCAGTCAGCCTCACCTCTAGGCCTGCAAAGCCGATGGAGCAAATCATGCTGGAAGCCCTTTCCCAAGGAGAATGGACAAGACAGTAATTGTGAGCGTTCAGGAAAGATTTATGGAGGGGAAACAGGCTTGACAGCCTCACGGCCTTCTTTGAAGATGTGCCTGGCTCCGGTGGATGAGGGAAATGCCGCAAATACTGTGAATCTCATCTAATCAAGGCTTTTGATACTGTCTGCTGTTAGAGTATGCCGGGATGTGCTGATGAAGCCTAAGCTCCACTTGGAATTAAATCTGGCTAGACACGTCAAGGAATACAAGAAGGGCTTCTTCAAGTATATCAGCAGCAAAAGGAAGGCTACGGAAAATATAGGTGTGCTGCTCAATGAGGTGGTTGCCCTGGTGACGGAGGATACAGAGAAGGTACAGTTACTGAATGTCTTCTTTGCTTCCGTCTCTACTGCCAAGAGCGGCCCACAGGAATCCCAGACCCAAGAGGTAACAGACAAAGTCTGGAGAAAGGAAGACTTTTCCTTGGTTGAGGAGAATCAGGTTAGAGATCTTTTAAGCAAACTGGACATCCGCAAGTCCATGGACCCTGATGGGATGCACCCGCGAGTTCTGAGAGAGTTGGCAGATCTGATTGCAAAACCACTCTCCGTCATTTTGGAAAGGTCATGGAGAACAGCAGAGGTGCCTGAGGACTGGAAAAAAGCCAACGTCACGCCAGTCTTTAAAAGGGGTAAGAAGAACGGTCCAGGAAACTACAGTCCAGTAAGCCTCTCCTCCATCCCTGGAACGGTGATGGAACAGCTCATTCTGGATGTCATTGCCAAGCATGTGGAGGACAAGAAGGTTATCAGGAGTAGTCAGCATGGGTTTACCAAGGGGAAACCATGTTTGAGCAACCTGATAGCCTTCTATGATGGTATGAGTGGCCGGGTAGTCGACGGGTGAGCAGTGGATGTTGTCTACCTTGTTTTCAGCAGGGGTTTTGGAACCATCTCTCACAACCTCCTCATAGGCAAGCTCAGGAAGTGCAGGATGGATGAATGCACGGTGAGATGGGTCATGAACTGGCTGGATGGGAGAGCTCATATGGTTGTGATCAATGGTGCAGAGTCTGGTTGGGGGCCTGTAGTTAGTAGCGTTCCCCAGGAGTCAGTATTAGGTCCAGTCCTGTTCGTCAATGACCTGGATGAAGAGACTGAGTGCACCCCTTGCAAGTTTGCTGATGATACCAAACTGGGAGGAAGGGTTGATACACCAGAAGGCTGTGCTGCCGTTCAGTGAGACCTGGACAGGTGGGAGGATGGGGCCTAGAAGAACCTGATGAAAATTAACAAAGGCAAGTGTAGGGTCCTGCACCTGCGGAGGAATAACCCCAGGCACCAGTACAGGTGAGGGGTGGACCTGCTGGAAAACAGCTTTGCGAGAAGGACCTGAGAGTTCTGGTTGGCAACAGGTTGACCGTGAACCAGCTATGTGCCCTTGTGGCCAAGAAGGCAAATGGTACCTGGGATGCATGAGGAAGAGTCTGAGCAGCACGTCAAGGGAGGTTGTCCTCCCCCTCTACTCTGCCTTGGTGAGGCCACATCTGGAGTTACTGGGTCCAGTTCTGGACTCCCCAGTTTAAGAAGGACAAGGCATTACCTGAGAGAGTCCAGTGGCAGGCTACAAAATGATGAGCGTGAAAGAAAGAGCATTTTTCTTATGAGGAAAGATTGAGACATCTGGATCTTGATTGGCTGAATCGTTGGACTGAGACCAACTGTATGAGGTTTAACAAGGCCAAGTGCTGGGTCCTGCACTTGGGTCACAATAGCCCCATGAATACTCCAGAATCCGGGAAGAGTGGCTGGAAAGCTGCCTGGTGGAAAAGGACCTGGGGTGTTGATTGACAGCTGGCTGAGTATGAGCCAGCTTGTGCCCAAGTGGTGAAAAAGGCCATCAGCATCGTGGCTTGTATCAGGAATAGTGTGGCCAGCAGGAGTAAAGTGATCGTGCCAGTGTACTCAGCACTGGTAGGGCCCCACCTTGAATATTGTGTTCAGTTTTGGGCGCGTCGTCCTAAGAAAGACCTTGAGAAAAGGAGGCTGAGGGGAGACCTTATTGCTGTCTACAACTACCTGAAAGGAGGCTGTAGCATGGAGGGTGTTGGTCTGTTCTACCAAGTAGCAAGTGATAGGACAAGAAGAAATTCCTCAAGTTGTGCCAGGAGAGGTTTAGACTGGATATTAGGAAAAAATTATACACGGAGAGGGTGAAGCAGTGGAACAGGCTGTCCAGGGAAGTGTTGAAGTCACCATCCCTGGATGTGTTTAAAATGCGTATAGACGAGGTTCTTAGGGACAGGGTTTAGTGCTAGAGTTAGGCTAAGTTTGGACTCGATGACCATGAGTGTCTCTTCCAACTGAAACGATTCTATGACTCTGTGTTCAGCCTTGAGAAGAGAAGGCCGAGAGGGGATCTGGGAGCCCTCAAACCTCCTCTGGGTAGATGTGCCTTTGGGGCTTGATCATCCCTGAGGAGAGACTCAATGGTGGAAGTCAACAGAAATACAGGCCACATCTCCCTGGTCAAAGACACCAGGCTGTTTTAGGGGGCTCTCCTGAATGCTCTGTGGAGGAAAAGAAAGGGTTGCACAACACATCTACCCACCAGCTGGGACTCATCCCTGGGTCTCATGCTATATACCTTCTCATGGACTTCCCCATGTCTTCTTTGCTATCCCTCAAAGGCCTCCTCAGCTTGGAGCACAATGCAGTACCATTGGAGAGGCATGAATCTTCCCGCATCTCCCCAGTGAGCGAAGGCTGTCAGGACCCTGCAGTGCAACGTGCCAGGAGATGCTCAGAGAGGGGTTGTGCTCAGAATGGCCCCAGGTGTAAAAACAGCTCTGAGACAACTTCAAAGAGGTGATGCACTTCCCTGCCCTGCAGGCATGGAGGCACCTGGAACGCATCCAAGGAGGCCAAGGGAGTGCCTTCAGTATGCAATCTCGCTGGGTTAGTCTCTGTCAAGGCATGGCGAGTCACACTCTAATATTGGATTGGCCGTGTGTAAGGTTTCTGGCGTGAGGCCAAGCCAGGAGTGCGTGCTGTCTGCAGACCCATGTCCCACAGAGGGAAAAATTCCCCTGTGGCCAGAGCTCTGAGCACTGACCTCTACCTGACTACCAATCTCCAGGCAAGACCATTGTGTGTCCTGCAGGTCAGGGTCCAAAACCTGTGGCCAAACTGCACGATGGTGTGAGGAGAGTGGGAGGAATAAGGTGCAGTCCTGGTCACACTCCGAAATGCAGCGAGGAGGGACCTGACTCCATGGCGCTTGTTGAGGAATCAGGGGGGTTTTGGATGACAAAGTGACTAGAGACTGCTGGAGCGATGCAGGAAGGCAGTCAAGGAGGAAGGGAGATGTGTCATGTCCTCAGTCACAGGAGCCTTTGTACACTAGGGAGAGGACTGCATTGGTGGGAAGACGTGCACCTTCATTTCTTTGGAGTTCAAAGCGACCTCACCAGATGTCCCCAGATCCATATTCTCTGTCTGCACAAACCCCTCCAGCACTACAGGGCACATCTTCTGCCTGTACTGAGATGATCTTGCTCAGAAAAAGCCTTGGGCCTCTCATTGTGACTGTTCAAAATAGCGTCCATGGCATAATGGTCATGTCAGAAATGAGGAAATGAAAGTGATGACGGAAACCAAAAAGCAACCTGTGCAATTTTCTAGGGTGTTTTGCTTTGGAGGTGAGTCTACTGGAAAATTACTGCCTGCATGCAGTGACTGTGGGCCTGGGGCTGTGCAGGAGCAGTATAAAAATGGGTCCTTCTCCTCACTCACTCACTCACTCATCCACTACTGTTGTCTCCATCTCCTTGGGATCAAGGTGAGTTTGGAGCCATTTCTTGTCTTTGCCTTCCTCCTCGTCTTCCTCCTTGTCCTCCTGCTCCTTGTCTTCTTCTTCCTCTGGGTTTTCTCAGCACTTACCTGCCCCGTTGCCTTATGCTCGATCTTGGAGCTGCTTAACTTGTGAGAGGGAAAGGAGCAGAGAGTGTGCCATAGAGAGAGGCTGGGGCTTTGCTGATATATTTCCTGAGCTATGAGCAAGGTGGGGACCTATCTCAGCTTGGTGGCACTTGGCAGAGCTCCTTTGGGTGGAGGGTTGGGGTGTCTCTCATGGCAGGCTGTTCTTCAGCCACCCATGGAGCTTTGTTTCCCTCTGCCCTCTCTCCCAGGTTCACATCCAGCCACAAGACATGTCCTGCTACAACCAGTGCCTGCCCTGCCGGCCCTGTGGCCCAACTCCACTGGCCAACAGCTGCAATGAGCCCTGTGTCCAGCAGTGCCAGGACTCCCATGTTTACATCCAGCCCTCCCCCGTGGTGGTGACCCTGCCCGGCCCCATCCTCAGCTCCTTCCCGCAGAACACCGCCGTGGGATCCTCCACCTCCGCTGCTGTTGGCAGCATCCTCAGCTCTCAGGGAGTGCCCATCAACTCTGGGGGCTTTGGCCTCTCTGGCTTGGGCAGCCGCTACTGCAGCACCAGGAGGTGTTTCCCCTGCTAAAGCTGCTCCCTGCATTTGGATCCACCTTATTTCTTTATTTTGACTCATTAAAGTTCTGCTGCATCCTAGACTCTGCTTTCGTGTCATCCTTTCACCTGCAGATGATTTCCCAAGATGCCCAGGGAGACACGTGTTTCTCAGTGGTGGCTTTTGAATGGGGGTTGTTGGGAGTGATTTTGCAGTGACTGTCAACACAGGCTTGCATTGAGTCTGCTTAGTCGTGCACTCTTCAGACACATGGTGTGAATTTTGTGGTTATCCGATGCAGGAACAGGAGCTGGACTCGATGATCCTTGTGGTCCCCACCAACTCAGGACATTCAGTCATTCTAGGATTCTGTGGTAATTTCTATATTTGTCCATCTAGAGAATCACCAAACAGAGTCTAGTGGGTGCCATCTGCTTCGTTGTGTATGCCTTTTCTTTTTCCTTGGTAAACTCAACTGTGATGCAAGTAGTCAGGAGGGAATGTGGTATTGACAAGACATATGCAGTGGCTTGCCAGGAGCGGACAGGAGAACCCATCGTAATCATAACATTCTTAAAGGAAGGGACACAGTGCAGCTGCCTGCCTTTATTGTAGAACCAGAGTAGCACAGAACCACAGAAAGATTTGGATAGGGACAGATCTTTGAATATCCTCTAGTCCAACCTGTGGCAGTTGCACATCCCCCAATGAAGTCTTCCTTTCAGTAGAGCAGTTGATGGCTCCTTAGTGCCTTTTGTGCTCCACTGTGCTTGCCCTTGTCCACACAGCTTAGTCGGTGCCAAGGTACCGACAGTCACACCCCCTCCGACCCCTACCCTGGGCATGGTGACTCCCTACTTTCACCTCCCCCCAGCTGGTGGAGCAGAACAGTTGGGACCCTCAGTCAACAGACAGGGTCCTCAGGCAAGGAGGTTCCCGGGTCCAGGGAAGCAGAGAAGCTTCTGGACCATGCTCATAATGACCACAGCCAGACCCAACCAGGCTATAAAACACTGGATGCCTCCTTTGAGTTAGTCTTCTTTGGACTCTTAGACTTCTTTGGGTATGTGTCAAAGACTGCTCCTTAGACTGGTCACCTAAGGCACATTCCTTGGGGACTTGGACACCTTGCCAAACTGGTAAGCAATCTGGGTCCTCGCTTTCTAATAGAGTGGGAAGATGCACATTTTGAATCATCACTCTAGACTTTTGGGATCTGATATCCTGGAGTTTGAGTCCGCTGTGTAGTAATTAATTCCTGAGTTATTTCCAAACCTGTGTTTCATGGTGTTGTCAGAGTGCTGAATAAACCCCATTTGTAGCTGTTTGTTTGCAAACAGTTCTACATAGATTTATGTTGGTTTGGAGCTTATTTCCCGCCTAAAGTGATTTTTGGGTTTCCTCCATGACACAATCTTCCTGCCATGGGCAGGGCTCTCTATCAGTACATCAAGTTACTCAAAGTTCTTTCAAAATACCTAATCTCCCACTCTGCTTAGTACTCATCCGATAGATAGAACTGCTCTCATGCAAGAAAGACCTTGACCAAGTGGTACAAGTTGGGGAGCCAGCAAGGTGTAAGGCCTGGAGCAAATCTCTGAGGAGGAGAGTCTGAAGGCACAAGGCTCACTGAGTGTGGAATATGCTTTCGCAGGAGGTATAAAATCATTGCAGAGAAGCAATGGACACTGACATCTGTCGTAGAATTGTATCAAACTCCAGATGGGCAGCGAAGTTTAGAATGCAGAGGTTCACTCGAAGTATGACTAAGCACACTCAAAGCAAGCCCATGTTAACAGTCACTGCAAAAACATCCTCAACAATCCCTTCCCAGAACCACATCTGAGGACCAGGTCTGACCCTGGGCATCTTGTGAGAACATCTGCAGGTGAAAGAAAGACACAGAGACATGAGATGGGATGCAGCAGAGCTTTAATGAGGCAAAAGAGGAAAATTAGTTTGATCAAAGTGGAGACCCCAGTGTAAGAAGTACCAGGGGCAGACAGAAGTCTGTGACCCATGTCTGTGGTAGAGGCCCTGCCAGATATTTATCTGCCTGCTCCACAGAGGGAGCAGGGCCAGCAGATCCCCACCAGCCTGGCTTTGTGGGGCTCACAACCCAGGGGAGAACAAGAGAACAAGGACACAAGAGGGAGAGGGGAAAGATGGCATGGGCCATGCTTTCTGAGAGCCCCGGCTGGTCCTGTCCTTTTGCGAGGGGTGCTGTGGTTGGTCAGGCCCTCTGAAACCGACAACCTGATGCTCCATCGCCAGTCCGGTTCCATCTGGGTCTTCCCCAGGGCCATCACCAGCAGATTTAGCAGGGGAAACACCTCCTTGTGCCGCAGACGCCGCTGCCCAAGCCAGAGAGGCCAAAGCCCCCGGAGTTGATGGGCACTCCCTGAGAGCTGAGGATGCTGCCAACAGCAGCGGAGGTGGAGGATCCCACGGCGGTGTTCTGCGGGAAGGAGCTGAGGATGGGGCCGGGCAGGGTCACCACCACGGGGGAGGGCTGGATGTAAACGTGGGAGTCCTGGCACTGCTGGACACAGGGCTCATTGCAGCTGTTGGCCAGTGGGGTTGGGCCGCAGGGCTGGCAGGGCAGGCACTGGTTGTAGCAAGACATGTCTTGTGACTGGAACTGCACCTGGGAGGGGGAGAGGGCAGGAGGAAGCAGATTATGAGGGATGGTTGAAGAGCAGCTTGTCACTCCAGATTATGGAAACCCTTTCTCTCAGCCCAAAAGAGCACCTACAAACAGCAACCAAGTCCAGGGAGATCCCTTCCTTGTCCGTATCTCAGGAGACATCTCAGTGAAGCCCCGACTTCTCTCCATGGTATATCTCTTATCCTTACTTCTCCCATGACAAGGAGCCCCATGACCCAGCACAAGAAAAAGGGGCAAGTTTGTGCTGAGAAATTCTGGAGAGGATAAAGGTGCAGGAGGAACAGCAGGAAGAGGAGAAAGAGCTTCAGACTCACCTTGTTCCCAAAGAGATGGAGGTGAGAGGAGTGGATGAGACAGTGAGGAGAAGGACCCACTTTTATCCTGCTCCTGCACTGCCCCAGGCCCACATTCACTGCACGTGGGCAGTAATTTTCCAGTAGACTCAACCCCAAAGCAAAATATCCTACCCAATTGCACTGGTTGCATTTGGGTTTCCTGCCACTCTCCCATTTTATTTCCTCATTTCTGACATAGCTGGTCTGCCATACAAGCTCCTTTCATGTGCCAGGATGAAACACCCAGTGATATCCCTGGCAAGATCGTGTCTGTACGTGGTGAAGATGTGCCCTTGAGGGCTGAGGTGTCCCATGCAGACAGGGTATGTTGGCTTGGGGCAGTGAAGTTCAATTGTTTGCAACTCCCATTGCAGGAAGAGGTTTCTGTTGTCTTGCTCTTGATGCCCTTTGCTCTGGGGACAGCATTTGCCAGGCTCTCTGAGTATGCAGGGTGTGGTTAGGAAAGGCAAAGCCCACCTGCTATTGAACCAGGCAAATCAGTTGAAGGGCAAGAAAAAGTTCTTCTTCCAGGTAGGTCAGCAGCAAAAGAGAGACTTGTGCAAAGGCTGAATGAAGCAGCTTCAGCAGGGACAGGTGTTATAGGAAAGGCAGAGGTATTCCCTGGGTTCTTGGCATTGGTCTTGAGTGGCAGGATTTGCTGTCTAAAGATCAGGCTCCTGCAGGTCCTTGGAAAGTCTAGAGCATGAACAACTTCCCCACGGTAGCGGAGGATCAAGTGTGAGAACATTTAAAAAGACTGGACTGACATGAGTGCACCAGGGTGAGCTGGTTTGACCGAAAGTGAATTAATTTTCTTCATGCAGTTAGGAACCTTTCTTTTCTGTAGGTATTGTTTATAGTTCATAGCCTTGAAGGCACTGTTTTGTCTGAACAAATCCTTTTCTTTTCAGCAAAGTGCAGAACAAGCCCTATCTTGCAGATGTCTGTAATGTCTTTGTGTTTGCCTTGAAGGCATCATTTTCTCCCTAGTCAATTCCGTTCTTCCAAGCGAAGTGTGAACTAGACCTTATCTCGCAGATGTTCAGTGTAGTGTGTAGCTACCTTTGGTAAATAAGATCAAAACTTTATAGCACACAGCTTACTAATTAACATGAAGCAGACAGTATATTTAAAATCACACAACCTTACAATTCTAGGTGGTTCATGCTATTTAGTATGCGTTTACTTAAGCTAAGTGATTGCTATGAAACTTAAATTGGGCTCATCCAGTGATCTGTGAGTAGTAAAAGATCATCACCATTCAGCCACACTTGCTGAGCAGAGAGCAGAGAGCTCACAGTAGCTTAGCCAGGCTGTCATATTTATAGAATAAAGTTGTTGGCTCCCAGTAAAATCACACACAGTGGGAAAAGTATGGACAAGATTTCTTGCACTCACAACTTATCGGTGTTCAGTGTGATGTTCTGCTTCCTTGTAGGTTTCCTAACAGGAGTTCTTGGCCTGGCTGCAGCTCAGGCCTTTCCCTCCTTTGGAGTCTATATGAAACTGTTGCTGGTTTGGCAGGAGGGTGGGATGGTGGAATGCATCCACCACACTCCATCTTTGAGTACAAGCAGCTTGCCAGTATGAAAAATTGCCATACTGGCACAAAACCAGCAAAGGCCCATGGAACCCATGGAACGACTGGAGACCCTGAGGCAGGAGGCACTGCACGAGGTAGTGTGGTTCACCCTGGAAGAGAGAAGTCCCCAGGACAGGCTTCCTAGAAACGGGTAAAAAAGATGATGGGAAGGAGTCCAGAATATAGAGCCAGACACTCCTAATCCTATCCACTGAAGGAACAAAAGGTGACAGGCACCTATTGCAATACGGGAAATTCCACAGAAACACCAGAAAATACTTTGTTAGTGTGGTAAAGCACCGCCTGGGGTTGTCACAGAGATGTTGTGTCTTCTGCATCCTTGTAGGTATTCAGAGCTTGACAAGACTTGGCCCTGAGCATCCTCTAAAGGCTGACTGTGCTTTCAGCAGGGCTGTTCTGACTAGAAGATCTCCTGAAGTCCCTTGCAACCTCAAGGATCTTGTGATTCTGTCATGGTGAAAGGATGGGTGATGCACAGCTGCCTCTAAGAGGGAAGAAGTGGTTGGGAACATTGGAATCAAGGACAGCCATAGCTATCACACTGGAGAAAGTGAGTGTTCAAGATCTGCTGGCAGGGAGGAAAGTGAGTAGCAGAGTCAAGTCCCTGGATTTCAGGTTCACTACCTAGTGAAGCAGACAGTAGGTAGTATGCCATGGGGGCAGCTGTGAAGAGCAAAATAGCTCAGAAAAACCAGCAACACCTTTGGTACTTCACGGTCCAAGAGCAAGAAAGATTCCGGCAATGCTCAGGAAAGCAAGCAGAAACATTAAGTGTAGAAGGGAATGGGCAGACAGCCCTCGTCTTTGTGGCCAAAAAGGGTGGGTTGTGATGAGGAGGTCTCCTGAATTCTCAGCAGAGGGAAAGAAAGGTTTGCAGAAAACAACTCCCTTCTGGCTGGGACTCATCCCTGGGTCCCATGCAGTACGTCTTCTCCTGGGCATTAGGGCTTAAGAAAACATCCTTTCCCACAGCCCAAAAGGCTCCTCAGGCTGGAGAAAAACCCAGCACCATCAAGAACACAAGGAAACTCCCTTAATTTCCCCAGCATATAAGAACTGTCAGGATCCTGCAGTGCTGTGTCCCTGAGGATGCCCAGGGAGGGGATGTGCACAGAAGGGCCCAGGGTACAAAACCAGCTCTCAGACCACATCAAAGAGGCAATGCACTTCCCTGCCCTGCAGACATGGAGGCAGCTGGGATGCATCCCAGGAGGCCAAGGGAGTGCCTTCAGCAGGCAAGCTTCCTGGCTTCCTGCCTCTCCTTACCCATGGCAAGTCACACTCTAATTTTGGATTGGCCATGTGTCAGGATTTTGGTGTGAGGCCAAGCCGGGAGTGCATGCTGTGTGCAGGCCCGTGTCCTACTCAGGGTTGCATTCTCCTGCATCCAGGGCAGCTCTATCCCTGCCCTGGGAAAATCCTGGGATAGACTCTCCCTACTCTTGGCCAGTCACACTCTTATTTTTGGAACAGCTGTGTGTCAGGCTTTTGTGGAGAGGCCAAGCCATGAATGTGTGCTGTCTGCAGGTTTGTGTTCCAGGCAGGGCTGAATTCCCCTGTGGCCAGGGCAACTCCATCCCTGCCCTGGGAAAATGGTCTCTGAGCACCGGATTCCACCTGACTACTCAGCTGCAGGCAGTGCCAACAGCCATCGCTCTCAGCATGACCTTCTTCCTGGCACTGCCACAGCTCAAGGGACTCACAGCCCAGTCATGGAGTCTCCTGCTGGTTAGTGTCCAAAGTGTGTGGTCAAAGTGCGTGGTGGTATGAGGGGAGTGTAAGGAACACGGTGCTGTCCTGAGCACCAACACACCGCTGATGTAGTGAGGAGGTACCCAGCTCCACAGGGCTGGTTGAGAAATCACAGGGATTATGAGGGCAGTGTTCTCCTTCCTTCAACCTGCTGGTGACATTGGTTGAGAACCCCCAGAGACTGCATGAGAGGGAACAACTTTCCCAAACAAACTAACACAGGCAGGAGAGGAATGCATTGGTGGGAGGACACGTGCACCTTCATGCAAAGGGAGTGGGAAACAACCTCATCAGATTTCCCCAGACCCAAGTCCCCTGCCTGCACAGATGTCTCCAGCACTCAGGGGCACATATTGTGCCTTTACTGATGTGTTCCTACCTGGGAAATCCTTGGACCTTTCATCTCAATACTTCAAAGGTGCCTCTGAGGCCTAATGGTCAGGTCAGAAATGAGGAAATGAAATGGCAGCATTGATGAAACAAAACTCAACCTGTGCCATAAGGTAAGATGTTTTACTCTGGAGGTGAGTCTGTTGGAAAATTACTGCCCACATGCAGTGACCTTGGGCCTGGGGCAGTGCAGGAGCAGTATAAAAGCAGGTCCTTCTCCTCACTCTCTCATTCACTCCTATCACCTCCTTCTCCTCGGAAACAAGGTGAGTCTGAAGTCTCCTCTCCTCTCCTCTCCTTTCCTCTCTTCCCTTTAGTTTTCTCAACCCATTACTGGGGCTTTGCTGAAGCAAGCAAGGGAGTAGGCACAGGTATCCCTTAGCTTAGTTACTTTTGATGGGGAACTTTTAACCTGAAGGGAAGAAGAAACACATGGACCTCTCTACACAGCCTCCAGATCTAATCTCCATCTTTACTTGGCTAGGCCTGGCTCTTTTTGGGTAAGGTGTCAGACTGCTTCTCTGCAATCCCTCATGCTGTGCTTCCCCTTGCCCTCTCTCCCAGGTGCAGCTCCAGCCACAAGACATGTCCTGCTACAACCAGTGCCTGCCCTGCCAACCCTGCGGCCCAACCCCGCTGGCCAACAGCTGCAATGAGCCCTGTATCCAGCAGTGCCAGGACTCCCACGTTTACATCCAGCCATCTCCCGTGGTGGTGACCCTGCCCGGCCCCATCCTCAGCTCCTTCCCGCAGAACACCGCCGTGGGATCCTCCACCTCCGCTGCCGTTGGCAGCATCCTCAGCTCTCAGGGAGTGCCCATCAACTCCGGGGGCTTTGGCCTCTCTGGTTTGGGCAGCGGCATCTGCGGCACGAGGAGGTGTTTCCCCTGCTAAATCTGCTGATGATGGCCCTGGGGAAGGCCCCCAGGGACCCACAAGATGGTACCTTTCCCCTCTTCCAGTGTTTACTCTCCCTCTTGTGTCCTTGTTCTCTTGTGCTCCCATGGGCTGTGAGCCCCACAAAGCCGGCCTAGGGAGGACCTGCCGGCCCTGCTCCCTGTCTGAGGCAGGCAGATGGACACCTGGCTGGCTCTGCACCACAACCACAGTGAGCACACTCCTGTCTGCCCCTGGTCCTCCCTGTACTGGGGCCTCCACTCAGAGCCACCTTGTTTTCTTTTTGACTCAATAAAGTTCTTTTGCGTCACAGCACATACTTCTGTCTCATCCTTTCCCCTGCAGATGCTCTCCAAGATGCCCAAGGAGACACATGCTGTTCAGGGCTGGTTCCGGGATGGGGTTGTTGACAGGAGAACCTGTACTAACAACAACCTTGAGATACAGAGTTGTGAGGTGAGGAAAAGACCAGGTGGAAAATAAAAGCTTGAGAAAAGTAAGGGAAAATCCTGCCACAGCATCTTCAGGAAAACTTGTCCCAAGACATGGTGTCCATAGATCTTGTGCCTGTCTCCTCGGCCACGAAGCTGAGTTCATCCTCACTGGTGTCCCTGTACCCAGTAAGCCAAGGCACAAAAAGGCTGTCCTGGACCATAGGATCAAAGCATAATCAAGGTGGAAAGGACCTACAGAGGTCATTGGGCCCAAGCCCTTCTTCCACGATGGGAGCCATGAGTGTTCAAGGAGATTGACTGGACAATGTCCCCAGTAAACCTCTTTTACTGCTTGACCAGCCTTGTGCTGAAAACCATTTTCCTCTTACCAGGTACAAACCTTTCATGTTTGAATGTAAGCCCAATGTCTCTAGTCCTCCAACCACACACTGCCATAGTGTTGAGCCTGGATCTGTCTTCTGCGGGACCTCAGCATAGCTCCTCCAAAGCTGCTCTTCGTTCTCCCACCAAATATTGTCTTCATGCTCGCAAGCCCCATGGCCTCAGCCACAGCTTCCCACACAAGTGCTTCAGCTCCTCACCATCCTGGAACATCTTCTGCTGAACTAACTTGGCCAAGGTGTTTCTTTCATCACATCTTTCTTACATTACAGCAGTGTTGTAGGTGCTTTCAGGTGAGTGCTGGGCAGAGTGAGATAGTCACTACCCTATATCTCCTATCTGAGGTTCTGCTCACCTTGGCCAGGATGCTGATGAATGTCCTTGGTGCCCAGGAGCAGTGCTGGAGTTGTACCTGTTTTGCTGGCATTACTGCAAAAGCACCTTTCCCTGGCCCTGCTGTTGGGCTGCTGCTTCTCAGGGGATGAGTGATTCATGGGGAAACAGGGCTGGCTCTATCTGGACATGCGTCACCTTGCCCAGCTGTGTCCTACAGCAGTTCAGCAGCTCCCCTTCCTCATCTGCAAGCCTCTCCGCAGTGTTTGCTGCTGCTCACCACGCTGCTTTAGAGACATTCTGGACAGCCCTTGGAGACACTCTGCCTGCACCTGCTGCCTCTCTTCCTGCCAATGCCTCTCCCTGCTCCCTCCCTCCAGAAACATTCCCAGGAAGCTCTGGGCACAGAATGGGAAGGGGCAAGATGAGGACGACATGAACTGCCTGTTAGTCTGTGTGGTGTGTGGAACCTGAGCAGCACTAAGCACCCACCCATCGATCTCTCAATCCACTTTCCCAATGGTATGGGAGGAGATTTGGAACAGCAAGAGAGCAAATTACCCTTGGGTCAAGACCAGGAAGCTCTAAGAGGAAAAGAAAAAAATGGGAAAAACCAAAAATATCAAGTGATGAAAATGCAATCACCCACCACCTTTCAGCAGATGATTGTTGCTCGACCGTCCTTTGAAGAACGACTACTTTGAAAAGACTGGCCACAGTCATTCACTTAATAATCTTTCTGTTAACAACCATTGCCCAACCATCCACAACAACCCTTTCCCACAATCACCGTGAGGAACATTTCTCTCCATGGGCATCTTGGGATAGTGCAGGGAAAAAGATGACACAGAGGCTTTGGCTGGGATGCAGTAGAACTTTAATGAGTCAAAGATGGAAACGAGGTTGTTATGAGTGGAGATCCTGGTTCAAGGAGCACCAGAGGAGATGAGAGTCTGAAACCCATGCCTCTGGCAAATATCCAGGCAGGTGTCCATCTGTCTGCCTTACAGGGGGACCAGGGCCAAGAGGTCCTCCCTAGACTGGCTTTGTGGGGCTCACAGCCCAGGGGAGCACAGGAGAACAAGGACACAAGAGGGAGAGAGGACACTGGAAGATGAGAAAGGCGGCATGGGCCCTGCTTTCTGAGAGCCCAGGCTGGCTCCGTCCTTTTGCAAGGGGTGTTGTGGTTGCTCAGCCCCTCTGAAAGAAAACCCAGTGCTCCATCCCCAGTCCAGTACCATCTTGTGGGTCCCTGGGGGACTTCTCTAGGGCCATCATCAGCAGATTTAGCAGGGGAAATACCTCCTTGTGCCGCAGATGCCGCTGCCCAAACGAGAGAGACCAAAGCCCCCGGAGCTGATGGGCACTCCCTGAGAGCTGAGGATGCTGCCAACAGCAGCGGAGGTGGAGGATCCCACGGCGGTGTTCTGCGGGAAGGAGCTGAGGATGGGGCCGGGCAGGGTCACCACCACGGGAGATGGCTGGATGTAAACGTGGGAGTCCTGGCACTGCAGGACACAGGGCTCATTGCAGCTGTTGGCCAGTGGAGTTGGGCCGCAGGGTTGGCAGGGCAGGCACTGGTTGTAGCAGGACATGTCTTGTGGCTGGAGATGCACCTGGGAGAGAAGGCAGGGGAAAGAAGATAAGGGGAGATGGGTGAGGAGCAGCCTGTCACCTCATGAGAAGGGAGACCAAGCATGAGCTGGAGATGACAGCTGGAGACTGTGTAGGGATGCACACACACTTCTCCCCAGGAGACAAGCGTTGCCATGAGTGACCAAGTCCAGGGGGTTTCTGTCAAGCCCATAGCTCAGGAGACACCTCAACCACGACCCAGCCATGTCACACCTTCTGTCCTACTCCCTCTCATGTGACAAACAGCTCCGAGACCCTGCAGGGGACTAAGGTGCAGGAATACAATGAGAAATCGTAAAGAAGGAAAAGAAGGAGGTGAAGATCATACTCACCTTGATCCAAAGCAGATGGAGGCAAGAGGGCTGGATGAGAAAGTGAAGAGAAGGACCCACTTTTATACTGCTTCTGCACTGCTCCAGGCCGACAGTCACTGCACCTGGGCAGTAATTTTCCAAGAGACTCACCCCCAAAGCAAAATATTCTACGTAATGGCAAGGCTGTATTTTGATGTCTGTCAATGATGCCATTTCATTTCCTCACTTCTGACATGCCTGCTCTGCCATGCAGGCTTCTTTCTTCTGCTGGGATTAGTGGCCAAAGGATATCCTCATTAGAATCATGTCATTTCGGGCAGAAGACGAGCTCCGTGTTCTGGTGGGACAGACATCCCCATTCTCGGGGCAGTAAAGTATGGTTTTTTTCAACTCCCTTTGCAAGAATAGGCCCAGCTCTGCCCCATGCTGCACATGTCCTCAGAGCACCCACAGGTTCCTCATTTTAAAGATGAGCCAGGTGCTTCTCTCTCATCTGTCTCGCAGGTCACTTCAGTGTTGACATGTCATTGCACCTCCCAGCAGCCAGATTGTTCCAGAGGATTCAGCTCTCTTCCACTTGATGACCTTTGCTCTGAGGAAAATGTTTGCCAGACTTAGAATGCAGGGTTGGGGGCAGCAAAGCCACAGATCATCTGGTGTTGAATCAGACGCAGCACATGGAGGTAGTCAGGAAGAAGGTCTTCTTCCAGGTAGGTTGGCAAGAAAAGCAAGGCTTGGGTAAAGGCCACCCCAGTGTTAACAGGGCAGCTTCCACGAGAATAGGGCTTACAGAAAATGTGTAGGTGCTCCAAGGGCTCCCTGCCTTGCTCTTTACTGGCAGGATTTGCTGCCAAGAGCTGGGGGCTCCGGACATTCCTTGGAACATCTGGAAGAGGGCAGACTTGCAATAGAGAAGGATCAAGTGTGGGAAAATTTAAACAGATTGGACAGACATGGCGTCACTACAAGGCCACTTTCAATAATGTATGAAAGTTCCAGTGGTCATGGAATGCATGTGAGGAGTGGAAGAAAGCCAATGGGTATCCCCAGGAAGAGCACGAAGGAGGAGCTACGGAATGACAGGCCAGTCAGCCTCACCTCTAGGCCTGCAAAGCCGATGGAGCAAATCATGCTGGAAGCCCTTTCCCAAGGAGAATGGACAAGACAGTAATTGTGAGCGTTCAGGAAAGATTTATGGAGGGGAAACAGGCTTGACAGCCTCACGGCCTTCTTTGAAGATGTGCCTGGCTCCGGTGGATGAGGGAAATGCCGCAAATACTGTGAATCTCATCTAATCAAGGCTTTTGATACTGTCTGCTGTTAGAGTATGCCGGGATGTGCTGATGAAGCCTAAGCTCCACTTGGAATTAAATCTGGCTAGACACGTCAAGGAATACAAGAAGGGCTTCTTCAAGTACATCAGCAGCAAAAGGAAGGCTACGGAAAATATAGGTGTGCTGCTCAATGAGGTGGTTGCCCTGGTGACGGAGGATACAGAGAAGGTACAGTTACTGAATGTCTTCTTTGCTTCCGTCTCTACTGCCAAGAGCGGCCCACAGGAATCCCAGACCCAAGAGGTAACAGACAAAGTCTGGAGAAAGGAAGACTTTTCCTTGGTTGAGGAGAATCAGGTTAGAGATCTTTTAAGCAAACTGGACATCCGCAAGTCCATGGACCCTGATGGGATGCACCCGCGAGTTCTGAGAGAGTTGGCAGATCTGATTGCAAAACCACTCTCCGTCATTTTGGAAAGGTCATGGAGAACAGCAGAGGTGCCTGAGGACTGGAAAAAAGCCAACGTCACGCCAGTCTTTAAAAGGGGTAAGAAGAACGGTCCAGGAAACTACAGTCCAGTAAGCCTCTCCTCCATCCCTGGAACGGTGATGGAACAGCTCATTCTGGATGTCATTGCCAAGCATGTGGAGGACAAGAAGGTTATCAGGAGTAGTCAGCATGGGTTCACCAAGGGGAAACCATGTTTGAGCAACCTGATAGCCTTCTATGATGGTATGAGTGGCCGGGTAGTCGACGGGTGAGCAGTGGATGTTGTCTACCTTGTTTTCAGCAGGGGTTTTGGAACCATCTCTCACAACCT
Source organism: Caloenas nicobarica (assembly GCF_036013445.1). Classification (NCBI taxonomy): domain Eukaryota; kingdom Metazoa; phylum Chordata; class Aves; order Columbiformes; family Columbidae; genus Caloenas; species Caloenas nicobarica. Next base: position 1,037,102 of record NC_088268.1, on the reverse strand, counting down.
CCTCATAGGCAAGCTCAGGAAGTGCAGGATGGATGAATGCACGGTGAGATGGGTCATGAACTGGCTGGATGGGAGAGCTCATATGGTTGTGATCAATGGTGCAGAGTCTGGTTGGGGGCCTGTAGTTAGTAGCGTTCCCCAGGAGTCAGTATTAGGTCCAGTCCTGTTCGTCAATGACCTGGATGAAGAGACTGAGTGCACCCCTTGCAAGTTTGCTGATGATACCAAACTGGGAGGAAGGGTTGATACACCAGAAGGCTGTGCTGCCGTTCAGTGAGACCTGGACAGGTGGGAGGATGGGGCCTAGAAGAACCTGATGAAAATTAACAAAGGCAAGTGTAGGGTCCTGCACCTGCGGAGGAATAACCCCAGGCACCAGTACAGGTGAGGGGTGGACCTGCTGGAAAACAGCTTTGCGAGAAGGACCTGAGAGTTCTGGTTGGCAACAGGTTGACCGTGAACCAGCTATGTGCCCTTGTGGCCAAGAAGGCAAATGGTACCTGGGATGCATGAGGAAGAGTCTGAGCAGCACGTCAAGGGAGGTTGTCCTCCCCCTCTACTCTGCCTTGGTGAGGCCACATCTGGAGTTACTGGGTCCAGTTCTGGACTCCCCAGTTTAAGAAGGACAAGGCATTACCTGAGAGAGTCCAGTGGCAGGCTACAAAATGATGAGCGTGAAAGAAAGAGCATTTTTCTTATGAGGAAAGATTGAGACATCTGGATCTTGATTGGCTGAATCGTTGGACTGAGACCAACTGTATGAGGTTTAACAAAGCCAAGTGCTGGGTCCTGCACTTGGGTCACAATAGCCCCATGAATACTCCAGAATCCGGGAAGAGTGGCTGGAAAGCTGCCTGGTGGAAAAGGACCTGGGGTGTTGATTGACAGCTGGCTGAGTATGAGCCAGCTTGTGCCCAAGTGGTGAAAAAGGCCATCAGCATCGTGGCTTGTATCAGGAATAGTGTGGCCAGCAGGAGTAAAGTGATCGTGCCAGTGTACTCAGCACTGGTAGGGCCCCACCTTGAATATTGTGTTCAGTTTTGGGCGCGTCGTCCTAAGAAAGACCTTGAGAAAAGGAGGCTGAGGGGAGACCTTATTGCTGTCTACAACTACCTGAAAGGAGGCTGTAGCATGGAGGGTGTTGGTCTGTTCTACCAAGTAGCAAGTGATAGGACAAGAAGAAATTCCTCAAGTTGTGCCAGGAGAGGTTTAGACTGGATATTAGGAAAAAATTATACACGGAGAGGGTGAAGCAGTGGAACAGGCTGTCCAGGGAAGTGTTGAAGTCACCATCCCTGGATGTGTTTAAAATGCGTATAGACGAGGTTCTTAGGGACAGGGTTTAGTGCTAGAGTTAGGCTAAGTTTGGACTCGATGACCATGAGTGTCTCTTCCAACTGAAACGATTCTATGACTCTGTGTTCAGCCTTGAGAAGAGAAGGCCGAGAGGGGATCTGGGAGCCCTCAAACCTCCTCTGGGTAGATGTGCCTTTGGGGCTTGATCATCCCTGAGGAGAGACTCAATGGTGGAAGTCAACAGAAATACAGGCCACATCTCCCTGGTCAAAGACACCAGGCTGTTTTAGGGGGCTCTCCTGAATGCTCTGTGGAGGAAAAGAAAGGGTTGCACAACACATCTACCCACCAGCTGGGACTCATCCCTGGGTCTCATGCTATATACCTTCTCATGGACTTCCCCATGTCTTCTTTGCTATCCCTCAAAGGCCTCCTCAGCTTGGAGCACAATGCAGTACCATTGGAGAGGCATGAATCTTCCCGCATCTCCCCAGTGAGCGAAGGCTGTCAGGACCCTGCAGTGCAACGTGCCAGGAGATGCTCAGAGAGGGGTTGTGCTCAGAATGGCCCCAGGTGTAAAAACAGCTCTGAGACAACTTCAAAGAGGTGATGCACTTCCCTGCCCTGCAGGCATGGAGGCACCTGGAACGCATCCAAGGAGGCCAAGGGAGTGCCTTCAGTATGCAATCTCGCTGGGTTAGTCTCTGTCAAGGCATGGCGAGTCACACTCTAATATTGGATTGGCCGTGTGTAAGGTTTCTGGCGTGAGGCCAAGCCAGGAGTGCGTGCTGTCTGCAGACCCATGTCCCACAGAGGGAAAAATTCCCCTGTGGCCAGAGCTCTGAGCACTGACCTCTACCTGACTACCAATCTCCAGGCAAGACCATTGTGTGTCCTGCAGGTCAGGGTCCAAAACCTGTGGCCAAACTGCACGATGGTGTGAGGAGAGTGGGAGGAATAAGGTGCAGTCCTGGTCACACTCCGAAATGCAGCGAGGAGGGACCTGACTCCATGGCGCTTGTTGAGGAATCAGGGAGGTTTTGGATGACAAAGTTCTTCCTTATGACAGCAGTGGCTGGGGACTCCCAGAGACCGCCACAAGAGGGGATGACTTGGCCAAAGAAACCAGCAAATATCTCAAGCAAGAGAAGCTTTCCTTAGTCAAAGGCATTTTAAACCAGCACTGCAGCCCATCTGCATGTAGAGGCAATGAGCAGTGACTGCTGGAGTGATGCAGGGAGGCAGTCAAGGAGGAAGGGAGATGTGGCATGTCCTCAGTCACAGGAGCCTTTGTACATTAGGGAGAGGGCTGCATTGGTGGGAAGACATGCACCTTCATTCCCTTGGAGTTCAAAGCGACCTCACCAGATGTCCCCAGATCCATATTCTCTCTCTGCACAAACCCCTCCAGCACTCCAGAGCACATCTTCTGCCTGTACTGAGATGATCTTGCTCAGAAAAAGCCTTGGGCCTCTCATTGTGACTGTTCAAAATAGCGTCCATGGCATAATGGTCATGTCAGAAATGAGGAAATGAAAGTGATGACGGAAACCAAAAAGCAACCTGTGCAATTTTCTAGGGTGTTTTGCTTTGGAGGTGAGTCTACTGGAAAATTACTGCCTGCATGCAGTGACTGTGGGCCTGGGGCTGTGCAGGAGCAGTATAAAAATGGGTCCTTCTCCTCACTCACTCACTCATCCACTACGGTTGTCTCCTTCTCCTTGGGATCAAGGTGAGTTTGGAGCTATTTCTTGTCTTTGCCTTCCTCCTCGTCTTCCTCCTTGTCCTCCTGCTCCTTGTCTTCTTCTTCCTCTGGGTTTTCTCCGCACTTACCTGCCCCTTTGTATTATGCTCGGTCTTGGAGATGCTTGACCTGGGAGAGGGAAGGGAGCAGAGAGTGTGCCATAGAGAGAGGCTGGGGCTTTACTGAGATGCCTCCTGAGCTATGAGCTAGGTAGGAACCTTCCTCAGCTTCGTAGCACTTGGCAGAGCTCCTTTGGGTGGAGGGTTAGGGTCTCTCTCATGGCACAGTGACAGGCTGTTCTTCAGCCCCCCGTAGAGCTTTGTTTTCCTCTGCCCTCTCTCCCAGGTTCAGCTCCAGCCACAAGACATGTCCTGCTACAACCCATGCCTGCCCTGCCGGCCCTGTGGCCCGACCCCACTGGCCAACAGCTGCAATGAGCCCTGTGTCCAGCAGTGCCAGGACTCCCACGTTTACATCCAGCCCTCCCCCGTGGTGGTGACCCTGCCCGGCCCCATCCTCAGCTCCTTCCCACAGAACACCGCCGTGGGATCCTCCACCTCCGCTGCTGTTGGCAGCATCCTCAGCTCTCAGGGAGTGCCCATCAACTCCGGGGGCTTTGGCCTCTCTGGTTTGGGCAGCGGCATCTGCGGCACCAGGAGGTGTTTCCCCTGCTAAATCTGCTCCCTGCATTTGGATCCACCTTATTTCTTTTTTTTTAACTCATTAAAGTTCTGCTGCATCCTAGACTCTGCTTTCGTGTCATCCTTTCACCTGCAGATGATTTTGCTAGATGCCCAGGGAGACACATGTTTCTCAGTGGTGGCTTTTGAAAGGGGGATATTTGGTATGATTTTGCAGTGACTGTCAACACAGGCTTGCATTGAGTCTGCTTAGTCGTGCACTCTTCAGACACATGGTGTGAATTTTGTGGTTATCCGATGCAGGGACAGGAGCTGGACTCGATGATCCTTGTGGTCCCCACCAACTCAGGACATTCAGTCATTCTAGGATTCTGTGGTAATTTCTATATTTGTCCATCTAGAGAATCACCAAACAGAGTCTAGTGGGTGCCATCTGCTTCGTTGTGTATGCCTTTTCTTTTTCCTTGGTAAACTCAACTGTGATGCAAGTAGTCAGGAGGGAATGTGGTATTGACAAGACATATGCAGTGGCTTGCCAGGAGCGGACAGGAGAACCCATCGTAATCATAACATTCTTAAAGGAAGGGACACAGTGCAGCTGCCTGCCTTTATTGTAGAACCAGAGTAGCACAGAACCACAGAAAGATTTGGATAGGGACAGATCTTTGAATATCCTCTAGTCCAACCTGTGGCAGTTGCACATCCCCCAATGAGGTCTTCCTTTCAGTAGAGCAGTTGATGGCTCCTTAGTGCCTTTTGTGCCCCACTATGCTTGCCCTTGTCCACACAGCTTAGTCAGTGCCAAGGTGCCGACAGTCACACCCCCTCCGACCCCTACCCTGGGCATGGTGACTCCCTACTTTCACCTCCCCCCAGCTGGTGGAGCAGAACAGTTGGGACCCTCAGTCAACAGACAGGGTCCTCAGGCAAGGAGGTTCCCAGGTCCAGGGAAGCAGAGAAGCTTTTGGACCATGCTCATAATGACCACAGCCAGACCCAACCAGGCTATAAAACACTGGATGCCTCCTTTGAGTTAGTCTTCTTTGGACTCTTAGACTTCTTTGGGTATGCAGTCAAAGACTCTGCTCCTTAGACTGGTCACCTAAGGCACATTCCTTGGGGACTTGGACACCTTGCCAAACTGGTAAGCAATCTGGGTACTCTTGAGAGTCCTCGCTTTCTCATAGAGTGGGAAGATGCACATTTTGAATCATCACTCTAGACTTTTGGGATCTGATATCCTGGAGTTTGAGTCTGCTGTGTAGTAATTAATTCCTGAGTTATTTCCAAACCTGTGTTTCATGGTGTTGTCAGAGTGCTGAATAAACCCCATTTATAGCTGTGTATTTGAAAAAAGTTCTACTTAGATTAATGTTGGTTTGGAGCTTATTTCCTGCCTAAACTTTTTTTTGTGGTGCCTCCATGACACAATCTTCCTGCCGTGGGCAGGACTATCTATCAGTACATCAAGTTATTCAAAGTTCCTTGAAAAACCTAATCTCCCACTCTGCTTAGCACTCATCAGATAGCATCTACAGAACTGCTCTCACGCAAGAAAGACCTTGACCCAGTGGTACAAGCTGGGAAGCCAGAATGGTGTAAAGGCTGAAGCAATTCTCTGCGGAGGAAAGGCTGAGGGCACAAGGCTCGCTGAGTGTGGAGTAGACAATGCTTTGGTAAGAGATATAAAATCATTCTAGAGAAGCAATGGACACTGAACTCTGTCGTAGAATTGTATCAAACTCCAGATGGGCAGCGAAGTTTAGAAAGCAGAGGGTCACTCCAAGTATGGCTAAGCACACTCAAAGCAAGCCCATGTTAACAGTCACTGCATAACATCCCAAACAACTCACTCCCAGAATCACGCCTAAGGATCTCATCTCTCCCTGGGCATCTCGGGAGATCATCTGCAGCTGAAAGAATGGCACAAGAGACATGAGCTGAAATGCAGCAGAACTTTAACAAGGCAGAACACGATAACAAGTCTGTGACCCAAGGCTGTGGTGGAGATTGAGCCAGATATTTATTTGTCTGTCCCATAGAAGGGAGCAGGGCCATCGGGTCCTCCCTAGGCCAGCTTTGTGGGGCTCACAGGCCATGGGGAGCACAAGAGAACAAGGACACAAGAAGAAGAGGAGACACGGGAAGGGAGGAAAGGCTGCATGGTCCGTGCTTTCTGAGAGCCCAGGCTAGCCCCATCATTTTGCAAGGGGTGCTGAGATTGCTCAGCTCCTCTGAAACCAACAACCCAATGCTCCGTCCCCAGTCCGGTGCCATCTTGTGGGTCCCTGGGGGCCTTCTCCAGGGCCATCAGCAGCAGATTTAGCAGGGGAAACACCTCCTCGTGCCACAGAAGCTGCTGCCCAATCCAGAGAGGCCAAAGCCCCCAGAGTTGATGGGAACTCCCTGGGAGCTGAGGATGCTGCCAACAGCAGCGGAGGTGGAGGATCCCACGGCGGTGTTCTGCGGGAAGGAGCTGAGGATGGGGCTGGGCGGGGTCACCACCACAGGGGAAGGCTGGATGTAAACATGGGAGTCCTGGCACTGCTGGACACAGGGCTCATTGCAGCTGTTGGCCAGCGGGGTTGGGCCGCAGGGCTGGTAGGGCAGGCACTGGTTGTAGCAGGACACGTGTTGTGGCTGGATGTGCACCTGGGAGAGAGGACAGGGGAAACAAAGTTCTATGGGAGCCAAGGCAGGAGCTGGAGACAAGAGCTGGAGCACAGACAAGAGTAGGGGGCACAAACACCTCTCCTTCCCTTAAGGCAAGCCCTGCCATGAGTGACGAAGCCCAGGGGGATCTTTACCCTGCCCATAGCTCAGGAGACACCTCAACCATGACTCAGCCATGTCACACCTTCTGACCCATTCCATCTAATGTGACAAACAGCTTCAAGACCCTGCATGGGACTAAGGGGCAGGCATGCACTGAGAAATCTTAAAGGAGGAGGAGAAGGAGGTGGAGAAAAGGCTTCATACTCACCTTGATCCCAAGGGGGTGGACACAGGGCTCATTGCAGCTGTTGGCCAGCGGGGTTGGGCCGCAGGGCTGGTAGGGCAGTCACTGGTTGTAGCAGGACATGTCTTGTGACTGGAGCTGCGCCTGGGAGGGGGAGAGGGCAGGAGGAAGCAGATTATGAGGGATGGTTGAAGAGCAGCTTGTCACTCCAGATTATGGAAACCCTTTCTCTCAGCCCAAAAGAGCACCTACAAACAGCAACCAAGTCCAGGGAGATCCCTTCCTTGTCCATATCTCAGGAGACATCTCAGTGAAGCCCCAACTTCTCTCCATGGTGTATCTCTTACTCCTTACTTCTCCCACGACAAGTAGCCCCATGACCCAGCACAAGAAAAAGGGGCAAGTTTGTGCTGAGAAATTCTGGAGAGGATAAAGGTGCAGGAGGAACAGCAGGAAGGGGAGAAAGAGCTTCAGACTCACCTTGTTCCCAAAGAGATGGAGGTGAGAGGAGTGGATGAGACAGTGAGGAGAAAGACTCGCTTTTATCCTGTTCCTGCACCGCCCCAGGTCCACAGTCACTGCACGTGGGCAGTTATTTTCCAGCAGACTCACCTCCAAAGCAAATTGTATTAGCAAGTTTGTATTTTGATATCCATCACTGCTGCCATTTTATTTTCTAATTTCTGACATACCTGCTCTGCCATGCAGGCTCCTTTCATGTGCAGAGATGAGAGGTCGAAGGATATCCTCATTGGAATTGTGTCATTTTTGATAGAAGACGAGCCCCAGGCTGTGCTGGGTCTGACATCCACGTGCTCGGGGCAGTGAGGTGTGTTTTTTTCCAACTTCCTTAGTAGGAATAGGCCCAGCTCTCTCCAACGCTGCACATGTCCACAGAGCACCCACAGGCTCCTCTTTTTAAAGATGTGCCACGTGCTTCTCTCTCCTCTCTCTCTCAGCTTGCTTCAGCGTTCACTTGCCATTGCATCCCTGGGCAGTCAGGCTGTGCCAGTGGTTTCAGCTCTCTTCCTCTTGATGACTTTTGCTCTGAGGAGAACTTTTGCCAGGCTGAGAATGCAGGGTTGGGGGCACCAAAGCCACAGATCATCTGGTGTTGAATCAGGCACAGCACATGGAGGTCAGGAAGAAGGTCTTCTTCCAGGTAGGTTGGCAGGAAAAGCAAGGCTTGGGTAAAGGCCACCCCAGTGTTAACAGGGCAGCTTCCCTGACAACAGGGCTTACAGGAAAGGTGGAGGTGCTCCAAGGTTTCCCTGACTTGGTCTTTACTGGCAGGATTTGCTGTCAAGAATTGGAGCTCCTGACATTCCTTGGGACATCTGGAAGAGGGCAGACTTGCAATAGAGAAGGATCAAGTGTGGGAAAATTTAAACAGATTGGACTGACATGGTGTCACTACAAGGCCACTTTCAATAATGTATGAAAGTTTCAGTGGCCAGGGAATGCATGTGAAGAGTAGAAGAAAGCCAATGGGTATCCCCAGGAAGGAGGAGCTAGGGAATGACAGGCCAGTCAGCCTCACCTCTAGGCCTGCAAAGCTGATGGAGCAAATCATGCTGGAAGCCCTTTCCCAAGATGAGAGGACATGACGGTGAATTTGACTGGTCAGGAAAAATTTATGGAGGGAAAAACAGGCCTGATGAAACATATGGACTTCTTTGAGGATGTGCCTAGCTCCAGTGGGTGAGGGAACTGCAGCAAATGTTGCAAATCTCATCTAACGAAGGCTTTTGATGCTGTCTACTGTAACAATCCTTACAGACCAACTGATGAAATTCAGGCTGGGGAAGAGTGCAGTGCAGGGCATGGAAATCTGGCATGGCTGCTGGTCTGCAAGGGTGGTGATGAGTGGCACAAAGTCCCGGTAGAGGCCAGGGAGTCTTGATGCACTGCACAGGTCCAGACTAGGGTCAGTATTGTTTAACTTTTTTTATAATGACCTGCAGGTTTGGAAGGATCCCACCCGCAGCAAGTCCGCAGATGCCACAACAGCTGGGGGAGGGCGGCATTGATATAGCAGATAGCTGTGCTGCTGTTCAGAGGCATGTTGAGAGGATGGAGACATGGGGACACATAAATGTCATGAGGTTCAGTAAAGGGAAATGCAAAAGCCTCTGTATGCAAAGTCCTGAAGTGGGGGAGAGATAACCTCATGCATCACCACAGGCTGGAGCTGATGGGCTGCAAAACAGATTTGCAGTGAAGGATGTGGGTCCTGCTGGAGACTATGAGGCAGCCCCACGCTCTTGCATCAACAGGGGAGCAGCATCATCCTGGGCTGCATTAGGAAGAGGGTTGCTATCAAATTGCAGAAGGTGAATCCTCTCCTCTGCTATGCACTACTGAAACCACAGCTGTCATGACAAGCTTGCAGCTCTTTAGTACGAGAGAGGCACTGCCATATGCGAGTCCAGCAAAGAGCCACACAGATGAGTAAAGAATATTAAAGCAAAGCTCAGCTGGCTTTGAGACTTGCAAGGGGCATCAAGAGCAACCGGCAGGAGGCACCAAGAGCAACATAAGTCCCTACAAGTGCAGTCAAAGAGCAGACTGATGGAAGAAAACATGGGCTCACTGCAGACTGGGGCAGCTGATTTCCTGAAGACTGGACAGAGAGCAGGTTGTGGGGGAGCCAATACCTTCTCTCTCAATATTCAGCTACAAGGACTCCCAGGCCGCTGTGCCCCCTTAAAGAGTTGAACGGGGGAGAGGGAACCTTCCCAGCAGTGGCTGGGCATCAAATCAAGGGCTGCCTGAGAAAAGTAAACCCCTACAAGGCAGCTAATGTGCTCCAGGGCAGGGCTGCATACAGGTAGATCTAGATCGGCTCGAGGAATGGGCCCTCAGGAGTCTCATGGCATTCAAGAAGGGCAAATGGCAAGTTCTTCACTTTGAGAGGAAGAACCTCTTGCATCAGTAATGAGTGGGGACTGATATATGCTATGATCGTAGAGCCCTCAAACCTCCTCTGGGTAGATGTGCCCTTGGGGTTTGATCATCCCTGAGCAAGGTCTGCATGGTGGAAGTGAACAGAACCACAAGCCACATATTCATGGCCAAAGAGACCAGGCTGTTGTAGGGTTCTCTCCTGAATGCTCTGTGGAGAGAAAGAAAGGATTGCAGAATGGATTGCCTCACCAGCTGGGACTCATCCCTGGGTCTCACGCTATATATCTTCTCCTGGGCTTCTGCATGTCTCCTTTCCTATGCCTCAAAGGCCTCCTCAGCTTGGAGCACAACACAGTACCACTGGAGAGGCATGAAGCTTCCTCAAACTCCCCAGTGAGTGAGGGCTGCCAGGACCCTGCAGTGCAACGTGCCTGAGGATACTCAGGGAGCTGACGGGGTCAGAAGGGCCCTGGGTATAAAAACAGCTCTGAGAAGATTTCAAGAGGCGATGCACTTCCCTGCCCGGCAGGCATGGAGGCAGCTAGGACGCATCCCAGCAGACCAAGGGAGTGCCTTCAGCAGACAAGCTTCCTGGGATAGACTCTCCCGACCCATGGCGAGTCACACTCTTAATTTTGGATTGGCCATGTGCCAGGCTTTTGGTGTGAGCCCAAGCCAGGAGTGTGTGCTGTCTGCAGGCCCGTGTCCCACACAGGGATAATTCCCCTGAGGCCAGGGCAGCTCCATCCCAGCCCCAGGAAAACCAGCTCTGAGCACTGGGCTGGACTCGAGTACACAGCTTCTGGAAACCCTAATGGCCCTCGATCTCAGTGTGACCTTCTTGCCGGCACTCCCTCAGCTCAAGGGGCTCACAGGATGGTCAGTGTGTTTGCAAATGTGCCTAAGCCGTCGTGTCTCTTGCTGCTCAGGCTCCAAAGTGTGCAGACAAAGTCCATGGTGGTCTGAGGAGAGTGGGAGCAAGAAGACATTCTCCTGAGCCCCAACACAGCCCTCATATTGAGGAAGAAATCTGCTTCATGGGGCTCCAATTGAGGCAGGTTTTCAGCCTGCATGAATGTGTTCTAGCATGGAAAATCCTTGCGCTTCTCATACTGGCACTTGAAATGAGCCTCCATGGCCTAGAGGGCATGGCAGAAATGAAGAAATGAAATGGCAGCATTGACAGAAACCAAAACACAACCTATGCTATTAATTAGGATGTTTTGCTTTGGAGGTGAGTCTGTTGGAAAATTGCTGCCTGCGTGCAGCGACTCTGGGCCTGGGGCAATGCACGAGCAGTATAAAAGCAGGTTCTTCTCCTCACTCCCTCATCCACTCCTCTTGCCTCGATCTCCCTGAGAAATAGGTGAGTCAGACACCTGTTCTCCGCTTTCCCCTCCTCCTCTGGGATTTCTCAGTGCCTTCCTGGCCCCTTTGTCACCTGCAGGGTCTTGAGTTGAGTGATCTCCCCGGGGTTCAGTGCTCTTTACTGGGCTCTTCTGAGGGAAAGGAGAAGCCTGTGGGCCTCTTACACAGCCTCTAAATCTCATCTCCAGTTTCTGCCTAGGCTCCCTCCTGGTACAGTAGACAGACTGCTCCTCTGCAACCCCTCATGTTCTGCTTCCCCCTACACTCTCTCCCAGGTGCAGCACCAGCCACAACACGTGTCCTGCTACAACCAGTGACTGCCCTGCCAGCCCTGCAGCCCAACCCCGCTGGCCAACAGCTGCAATGAGCCCTGTGTCCTGCAGTGCCAGGACTCCCATGTTTACATCCAGCCATCTCCCGTGGTGGTGACCCTGCCCGGCCCCATCCTCAGCTCCTTCCCGCAGAACACCACCGTGGGATCCTCCACCTCCGCTGCTATTGGCAGCATCCTCAGCTCTCAGGGAGTGCCCATCAACTCCGGGGGCTTTGGCCTCTCTGGCTTGGGCAGCGGCTTCTGCGGCACGAGGAGGTGTTTCCCCTGCTAAAGCTGCTGGTGATGGCCCTGGGGAAGGCCCACAGGGACCTACAAAACAGTACCAGACTGGGGACAGAGCGTCTGGTTTTTGCTTTCAGAGGGGCTGAACAAGCTCAGCACCCCTTGCAAAAGGGTGGGACCAGCCTGGGCTCTCAGAAAGCACAGCCCATGCTGGCTTTCCTGTCTTCCTGTGTCCCCTCTCCCTCTTGTGTCCTTGTTCTCCTGTGCTCCCCTGGGCTGTGAGCCCCACAAAGCCAGACTAGGGAGGACTTGTTGGCCCTACTCCCTCTGTGGGGCTGACAGATGGACACCTGGCTGGATCTGCACCACAGCCACAGGGAGCAGACTCCTGTCTGCCTGTGAATCTCCCTGCACTGGGGAGATACTCCCTGCACACCACTCATAACAATCTTGTTTCCCTCTTTTCATTCATTAAAGTTCTCCTGCATCCCAGTCCTTGGTCTGTGTCATTCTTTCCCCTGCACACACTCTCTCAAGATGGCCAAGGAGAGAGATGTTTCTGAGGGCTGTTTGTGGGAAGGTGTTATTGGGGATGATTGTACAGTGACTGGTAACACAATTGTATGGGGGTTCTTCCTGGGTTGGTGTTAAGTTTCATCACATTAGCCCTCCTACTGGTTCTTCATAGTTGTAGAGAGAATGGTATTGATAGTATAAACATTTTCTTTTTATTAGCAGTGCTTGCCCAACAGAGAGGCCATCTCTTCAGCTCCCTCTCCAAGAGGCCAGTAGGCTGGAGGTAGTCAGAGGCTTTGAGAAGACGTAGCCAGGACAGATGACCCAGAATGTCAAAAGTGAGATTTCATATCATATGACATCACGGTCAGCAATAAATGCTGAAAAAAAAAGAGAAGTGGGGTGGGGGTGCATTCAGTATTAAGGCATTTGTATTCTGAAGCAACCACTGTGCAAACCTTTGCCCTGTTTCCCAGGAGTCTTTGGACATTGCCTCTTGATGGGAAGTAGAGAATAAATCTTTTTGCTTTGCTCTATTTGCATACAGTTTTCTTTGTTTTTCTTCATAAAACTGTATTTAACATGAGCCAAGTGTTTTTAATCTTATTTTGTCCCCAGTTCTCACTTAGAAGGACAAGTGATAGAGCATTTTGGTAGACACCTGACGACCAAACAAGGTCACCACTCTCCAGTCTTTTTGGTGCTTAACGTGGGCTTTGAGACAACAGCAGTTTTGAATTGAACATACTATAGCTGTAGCAGTTACTGATTTACAGGCCTCTGTGCAGCGCAGGGAGTTTGCTCGCTGCACTGCTTATGTCTTGATTTTGATAAGGTTGGGAACATGTTAACAGAACCAAATGCTCTGTGCTTTGTCCTGGCATTGGGACCCTTACAGTGCTGGGGGAGCTGTCTAGTCGAGAGGATGAGAGAATTCACCTCCCTCTTCCCAGTGGGACTGTGTTAAGTTAAGACTGGTGGAGCATGTTTTGTTGAGCAGGCTCCTGAGGTCCTTGTTCACCCTCACACGAAGTTTATAATAGTACTAATAAACACTGTTGGTTTTTTTGTGGGGTTTTTGGAATCTGGTGTCATGCTGGCAAAGGAAGAGGCAACTTTTGGGTGCGGCAACAGTGAAACATGCCCTGAAGTTGCTGGTCCCTGTTTGGCAGCTGCTTGAATACCAGCTGCTTTTACCACTGTACTGGGCCTTGACCCGTGCTTGTTCAGCCACAATTCAGAAGACAATGGTGAAGACTGGAACCCAAATCACCTCTGAGAATGCCATGCTTGAGCCAGACATCCAAACTACATCTAAGAACATGGTAATTTTTTCCCTTTATCCAGACCACATGTGAGGACTCCATGGTTGACATGACAATAACAGCACACACAGTAGTTGTCAAAGTAGTGGAAAAGAAATAGTGGATAAGGAAGTGAACGTGTCTTTATCATTGATTTAGTAAGGGAGTGAAGAGGAGGAAGAGTCTGATTGGGAAGCCAGATCTTCAGCAAAGAAATGGGAGGAAGAAGTGTGAAGAATCACTCAAGAGATGAAAAGTACACAGTCCCAGTCCTCAAGAGATCTTTGAGATGTGTGTAAAGACTAAAGGCACCAGCCAGGTAAGCAGATCACTGCCCGGCAACACCGATGCTGGGACAGTGTGGCCAACAGTCAGGAATTGGAAGTTAAGGAAGCCCAACAGCTGAGATCTCTCACTAGGAACCTGTACAGGTGATACTTTTCTTGGGAGTAAAATGGTAGGGTGGATGTTGTCACATACCTATGTATGTGATCAATAAGATAAGAACAGTGCTTTTACCACCTGGTAGCCAGACAAGGTTAAGCCACCATTAAGCCACCAGTTGTTTACTGGCTCTTCCGCAGCCACAGCAGCACGAGGAGTGAGGAGAGCGTTGCCCTGGGGAAGTGAGGAGTGAGTGTGGCACATGAGGAGTCTTCAGCATTCACATAAGGAGGGGAGGGTGGGACGCAGTGCAGTGGGACCCCTTTGGGTACTATCACTCGCAGGCTTGGAGGGCATCTGTGACTCCTTCAGAGCCTCTGGCCATCAGACCCAGCTCTGCTCAGTCTCTGCCCAGATGTTCTTCTCTTGGCCTCAGTGCACAAGCTATGGCAGGGACAAGTGGCCACTGCTGATAGTAGTTGAGAAGCCTGGGCTGTGGGAGGCTCTGGGAGGGCAGCAGCCCCACCATTTCCTACAATATGGCCAGGAGGGGAGCGGAAGAGATGTGAGAGGGGGGGCAGGGCAGCAATTCCTCTTGCCCTGGCTGCCACTGTGCTGCAGGAGGAGGCTCAAGCAGGAGATGACCTCCGAAGGGTTTACTCTAATTGACAAAAGAGCTGCACTAGGCCATGTAACATCATGCTCAGCAAGAAAATCGTGCTCTGTTTTTCTATAGTAGCTTTTTTTTGGAGAATGGCTGGGCATGAGTCTGCTGGTGCAAGGTGGTTGGTGATTGCTTTTGTTTGACTTGCTTTTATTCTCTTTTGGCTGTTTCCTTCTTTAGCTGTCCTTATCTTGACCCAAGGGCATTTTGCTCTCTTTGGATTCCAAGTCTTGTACAATCCCACTGGGACAGTGGAGTGAGTGTGAAGGGCCAGTGGGTGCTTAGTGTTGGCTGGGGTCAACACACCACACTGACCCACAGGCAGTGCATGTCCTCCTCATCTTGGTCCTTCCCTGTCTGTGCCCAGGGCTTCCTGGGAAAATTTCTGGAGAGAGAGACAGACAAGGAGATACTCAAGGCAGGAAGAGAGGCAGTGGGTGTGGGCCAAAGTGTCTCAAAGGGCTGTCCAGGAGCTCTCCAAAGCAGCGTGGTGAGCAGCAGCAAAGGCTGCAGAGAGGCTTTCAGCTGAGGAAGGGGAGCAGCTGAACTGCTGTAGGACACAGGTAGCATGATCATAAATGTGTGCCCAGAGCCCTGACTGGATGCTGGCTTCGTAGCAGCCAGCCATCCTTCAGACTCTGAAAATGGGTAGCCCAAAATCAGGGTCAAGAAAAGTCACTTTAGTGGTAAATTCATCAAAACAGGTGCAACTCCCAGCACTGCTCCTGATCATCAAGGACTGTCAACAACATCCTGGGCTATATGAGCAGGACCATAGCCAGGACAGTGATGGGAGTGAGGATCTCACTCTGCTCACGCTCACCTCACGATATCTAGATCACTGTGCTGAGTTTGGGGCACTGATGCAAGAAAGTTGCATCCACCAGAAGGGCCAGGATGAGAATCTATGGAACTAGAAGCCTCTCAGTCTGACCTAAGTGCTGGGGAATGTTATAAAGCAGATCATCTTGAGTGTCATCGTGCAGCACATATAGGACAACCAAATGGTCAGGCCCAGTCAGTATGGGTTTATGAAAGACAGGTTCTGCGTAATTTACCCGATCTCCTCCTATGACAAGATGACCCACTTAGTGGATGAGGGAAAGACTGTGGATGTTGTTTAGCTGGACTTTAGTGAAGCCTTTGACACTGTTTCCCACAGCATTCTCCTGGAGAAAGTGACTGCTCAAGGCTTGGCACACTCTTCACTGGGTAAAAAACTGGTTAGATGGCCAGGCTCAAAGAGTTGTGGTGAATGGAACCAAATCCAGTTGGTGGCTGGTCACAGTGCTGTTCCCTAAGGCTCAGTATTGGGGCCAGTTCTGTTAAATCTCTTTATCAATGATCTGGATGAGGGGGTCAAGTGCACCTTCCGTAAGTTTGCAGATGACACCAAGTTGCGTGGGACTGTTGGTCTGCTTGAGGCTTGAAGGCTCTACAAAAGGATCTGGACTGGCTGGATTGATGGGCCAAGGCCAGTGATATGAGGTTCAACAAGCCAAGTGCTGGATCTTGCACTTGGGTGACAACAACCACATGGAATGCTACAGGCTCAGGGAAGAGCTGATGGAAAGATGTCTGGTAAAAAAGGACCCGTCATTATTGGTCAAAAGCTGCTGAGTATGAGCCTGCAGTGTGCCCAAGTGATCGCAAATGCCAACAGCGTCCTGGCTGGAGAACTTAGTTGGGGAGGAGACACTGTGGGAGGGAGAGTTGCTGAGCATGGAGTAGAGAAGGATTTGGTAGGAGACTTAAAATCATCCCTGGAGTAGCTATGGTCATTGAATTGTGTTGGATAGGTCTGTCAAGACCCAGATAGGCAGCCAAGTTTAGAAAGCAGAGGACCACCCTAACCATGCCTAAGCATGCCAAAACCAAGTCTGTGTTAATAGTTGCTACAAAATCATCCCCCATAACCCACCTCCCCAAATCCTAGCAAACATATGTCTACTGGGAATGGTGGGAGAGCATTTGCAGTGGAAAGGATGACACAGAGGCGTGGGATTCATTGCAGCAGAACTTTAATGACTCAAAAGATGGAAATGAGGTTTCTTTGAGTTCAGGGAGCATCAGGGGAAGATGAGAGCCTGTGCCTCATGATTGTGGCAAAGATCCAGCCAGGTATCATTTGCCAGACCCACAGAGGGAGCAGGGCCAACAAGTTCTCCTTAGGCTGACTTTATGGGGCTCACAGTTCAGGGGAGCACAAGAGAACAGGGTCACAAGAGGAACAGTAGACATGGGAAGATGGGAAAGGTGGTATGGGCTGTGATTTCTGAGAGCCCAGGCTGGCTCCGTCCTTTTGCAAGGGGTGCTGGGGTTGCTCAGCCCCTCTGAAACCAACAACCTGATGCTCTGTCCCCAGTCTGGTACCATCTTGTGGGTCCCTGGGGACCCTCCCCAGGGCCATCACCAGCAGATTTAGCGGGGGAAACACCTCCTTGTGCCGCAGAAGCCACTGCCCAGGCCAGAGAGACCAAAGCCTCCGGAGCTGATGGGCACTCCCTGAGAGCTGAGGATGCTGCCAACGGCAGCAGAGGTGGAGGATCCCACGGCGGTGTTCTGCAGTAAGGAGCTGAGGATGGGGCCGAGCAGGGTCACCACCATGGGAGAGGGCTGGATGACGACTCTGGAGTCCTGGCACTGCAGGACACAGGGCTCATTGCAGCTGTTGGCCAGTGGGGTCGGGCCGCAGGGCTGGCAGGGCAGGCACCAGTTGTCGCAGGACATGTCTTGTGGCTGGAGGTGAACCTGGGAGAGTGAGTAGGGGAAAGGAAAGCCGAAGCAGTGGATAAGGAGCGGTCTATAACCCCAGGAAGACTGAGTTGACGCACATGGTGGAGAAGAGAGCTGGAGGCTGTGTAGGGAGCTCTACAGGTTTCTCCTACCCCTCAGGCCAAAAGAACCCTGTTAGTTGTGATCGAACCCAGGTAGATCCTTTCCTAGCCCATAGTTCAGGAGACACCTAAGCAAACCCAGCCTCTGCCCTTGACAAACTTTCTTCCCCTTTCCCTCTCCAATGACAATTAGTTCCTAGACCCAGTGCAGGACAAAGGGGCAGATATGAGCTGAGATACGCTGCAGGAATATGATGATGAGGAAGAGGAGAAAAGTTTTCAGACTCATTTTACTCTCATGGAGATGGAGGTGAGAGGAGTGCATGAAAGAGTGAGGGCAAGGATCCAGTTTTATACTGCTCCTGTACTGTCCCAGGCCTACAATCACTGTATGTGGGCAGTAATTTTCCAACAGACTCACCTCCAAAGCAATATATCCTACATAGTTGCACTGGTTGCATTTGGGTTTTCATCAACCCTCCCATTTTATTTCCTCATTTCTGAAATGGCTGGTCTGCCATACAAGCTCATTTCATGTGCCAGGATGAGACACCCAAAGATATCCCCAGGAAGATCGTATCTTTGCCCTCAAGGGTTGGAGGGATCCCGTGTATGCAGGATATGTTGACTTGGAGCAGTGAAGTGCTATTGTTTGCAACTCCCATTGCAGAAAGAGGTTTCTGTTGTCTTGCTCTTGATGACCTTTGCTCTGGGGACAACATTTGTCGGTCTGTCTGAGTATGCAGGGTGGGGTTAGCAAAGTCAAAGCCCCCCTGGCATTGAACTGGCAAATCATGTGGAGGGCAAGAAGAAGATCTTCTTCCAGGTAGGTCAGCAGCCAAAGAGAGGCTTGTGCAAAGGCTGAATGGAGCACCTTCAGTGGGGACAGGGGTTATAGGAAAGGCAGAGGTACTCCCAGGGGTCTTGGCCTTGGTCTTGAGTGGCAGGATTTGCTGTCTAAAGATCAGGCTCCTGAGGGTCCTTGGAAAGTCTGGAGCATGAACAACTTCCCCACAATAGAGGAGGATCAGGTGTGGGAACATTTAAAAAGATTGGACTGATATGAGTGCACATGACCTATTGTCATGTAACCAAGGGTACTGGTTGGTGTTACTACAGGGCTGCCCTTTGCATGAGCCAGCAGTCAGGGAATGTATATGAGGACTGAAAGAAAGCCAGTGGGTGTCCTGTCTTCAGTAAAGGCACAAAGGAAGAGCCGGCAAAGAACATGCTAGTCTGCCTCACCTCGGTCCCTGCAAAGGTGATTAAGGAAATCACTCTGGAAGCCCTTTCCAAGATGAAAGGACAAGAAGGTGATTGTGAGTGGTCAGCAGGTATTTATGGAGCAGAAAGCAGGCCTGACCAAGCTCATGGCCTTCTTTGATGATGTGCCTGGCTCTGCTGGATGAGAGATGTTCAGCAAATATTTTTCAATCTCATCTAACCAAGGCTTTTGACACTTTCGCCTGTAACCATCCTTAGAGGTTTACTGACAAAAGACAGTCTGGAGAAGAGGACAGTGCAAAGGGCTAGAATCTGGCACGTCTGCTGGTCTCCAAGGGTTGTGATGAGTGGCACAATGTCCAGCTGATGGCCAGTCAGTCCTCGTGCACTGAAGTTGTCCAGGCAGGGGCTAATAGTGTTTAAATCCTTTATGCAAACCTCCTGTACTACTACAGGCTGCAACCGATGTGCTCTCAAACAGCTTTGCAGCAGAGGACATGGGTTCTGGTAGATACCTTCAGGCAGCCTGCAGCATTGTGGAAATGACATCCATTATCATTCTGTTGTCATTAGGAGGTGGGTTGCTATCACATTGTCATAGGTGATACCCAAAGAGTGGACACAGAACACGTTGGGCTGGGTGGTTCAATATTTTCTTTCTCTCAGTCTTCTGGGATGTCTTCAGCTGCTGTGCCTTCTAAAGGTTTTCAAGGAAGGAGAGGGAGCCCTCCCAGCAGACTGTGGGCATCAAATTAAGAATTTCCTGACAATAGTATAAACCAGCTGAGATACTTCAGGGCAGGGCTGTTGTAAAGGGAAATGTAGACCTGCTGGAGGACTGGGCCATACGAATATCATGGCATTAAGAAGGAAAAAATGGTATGTCCTGCAGCTGGAAAGGAAGAACATCTTGCATCTCTCATGAACGGGGACTGTCAGGACCATTCAGTGCTAGGTCCCTGAGGATGCTCTGGGAGAGGATGTGCTCAGAAGGGCTCAGGGTGCAAAACCAGCTCTCAAACGACATTGAAGAGGAGATGCACTTCCCTGCCCTGCAGACATGGAGGCAGCTGGGACGCATCCCAGGAGGCCAAGGGAGTGTCTTCAGCAGGCAAGCTTCCTGGGGTAGACACTCCCTACCCATGGTGAAACACAATCTAATTTTGGATTGGCCGTCTGCCAGGCTTTTTGAGTGAGCACAAGCCAGGAGTGTGTGCTGTCTGCAGAGTTGTGTCTCGCACAGGGCTAGTTCTCCTGCAGCCAGGGAAGCTCCGTATGTAATCTGGGAAAACAAGCTCTGGGCACTAGACTGTACCTCAGTCCACATCTACAGGCAGCCAGAACAGACATTCCTCTCAGCATGACCTTCTTGCCAGCACTGACACAGCTCAGGGGGCTCACAGTTCAGGCAGTATGTTTTGGGAAAGTGTCTTTTGCTGGTCAGTGTCCAAAGCATGCGGCCAAAGTGCATGGTGGTGTGAGGAGATTGGGAAGAACGAAGTGCTGTCCCGAGGCCCAACACACCACGTCTGGCAGTGGGAAGAGAGGTGTCTCCACCAAGGGAGGTGTCTCCACCAGGCTTGTTGAGTAATCATGGTGTTCAGAAGGGTAACATTTTCTGTCTTCATGCCTGCTGAAGGCAGTGATCAGAAACCTCCAGGGACTGCCATGAGAGGGGATTATTTTGTTAAATAAACCAGTAAAGTATTAAGGGAGAAGAATGCATTACGTTGTCAGGCACATAAGCCTTTGGTGGCCCAGGATGGACTGCGCTGCCAGAAGGATATGCTCAGCTTCCAGTAATCAGGGTTGAAAACAAGTTTGCCAGATTTCCCCAGTTCCATGTCCCTTGTCTACACAGATCCCTCCTGCACTTGGGGCTATATCTTCTGCCTGTACTGATGTGATCCTTCCAGGGAAATATTTGGTCCTGTCATCCTGTTGGTTGAAAGGAGCCGCCATTGCCTAATTGTCATGTCAGAAATGAGTAAATGAAATGGCAGTGTTGACAGAAACCAAAACCCAACCTGTACCATTATGTAGGATATTTTGCATTGTAGGTGAGTCTGTTGGAAAATTACTGCCTGCATGCAGTTACTGTGGGCCTGGGGCAATGCAGGAGCCGTATAAAAGTGGGTCCTTCTCCTCACTCTCTCATCCACTCCTCTCACCTCCAGCTCCTTGGGAACAAGGTAGGTCTGAAGCTCTGTGTCCTTTTCCTGCTCTTCCTCCCAAGCCTCATTCCTCTCCAGGATTTCTCATCACAAACTTACCCCTTTGTCCTATGCTGTGTCATGGGGCTGCTTGTCACGGGAGAAGGAGTTAAAGCTGTGACAGGGAGAAAAGTTGGGGTTTCACTGTGTTGTCTCCTGAACTATGGGCTAGGAAAGGATCTCCCTGGGCTTGGTTGTTCTTTGCAGGGCTCTTTTGGGCTGAGGGGAAGGATTTCCATCATGGTGGGGTGACAAGCTGCTCTTTACCCACCCGTCCTGCTCTGTTTCGCCCTGCCCTCTATCCCAGGTGAACCTTCAGCCACAAGACATGTTCTGCTACAACCAGTGCCTGCCCTGCCAGCCCTGCGGCCCAACCCCACTGGCCAACAGCTGCAATGAGCCCTGTGTCCTGCAGTGCCAGGACTCCAGAGTCGTCATCCAGCCCTCTCCCATGGTGGTGACCCTGCCCGGCCCCATCCTCACGTCCTTCCCGCAGAACACCGCCGTGGGATCCTCCACCTCTGCTGCTGTTGGCAGCATCCTCAGCTCTCAGGGAGTGCCCATCAACTCCGGGGGCTTTGGCCTCTCTGGCTTGGGCAGCGGCATCTGTGGCACGAGGAGGTGTCTCCCCTGCTAAAGCTGCTGGTGTTGGCTCTGGGGAAGCCCCCCAGGGACCCATCAGATGGTACCAGACTGGGGACAGAGCATCAGGTTGTTGGTTTCAGAGAGGCTGAGCAACCCCAGCACCCCTTGCAAACGGACGGGGCCAACCTGGGATCTTTGAAAACACTCTCTCCTTTCCCTCTTGTATCTTTATTCTCTTGTGCTCCCCTGGGCTGTGAGCCTCAGAAAGCCAGCCTAGGGAGGACCTGCTGACTCTGCTCCATATATGGGGCAGGTAGATGGACACCTGGCATGATGTCTGCCAGATCATGGGACACAGACTTATCTTTTCCTGGTTCTCCCTGCACTGGGATAATCACTTACAATGATCTCATTTCCCTCTTTTGAATCAGTATATTTTGTTGCATCTCAACCTGTGCCTTTGGTTTGTCCTTTCCTCTGCAGATGTCTCCCAACACGCCGAGGGGAGAGAGATATTGTTCAAGGTTGGTTCTTTGAGGAAGTCACTGAGGATGCTTGTGTTGACATTTTTAACTAAATATTTGTTTCCTCTGCATAGACCTTATCTCTGTGGACATTCCTGACACGTGATCTGGAGGAAAGGTGTTGCAGTGAGGAAATTAGGGGATGCAAGGGAGACATGATGACTCTTCACAGTTCTCAAAAGGAGAGTAGGGTAAGACACAATGCGATTCGCCCCCTCTGGGCACTGTCATATGCCTGTGAGGAAAGCACCTGTGATTCTTCTAGAGCCCCTGACCATCAGTCCCAGCTTTGTGGTATCTCTGCCCAGACATGCTCTCTTGGCCTCTAGTGCATGTTCTGTGGAAGAAGCAAATGGCCGCATCTGACCTCAACTGAGAAGCCTGGGCTGCGGAAGCCCCCTTGTAGGTCAGCAGAGCCATAAGCTCAGGAGAGGAGGGTCGGCAATTCCTTTTGCCCTGGCTGCCATTGTTCTGGGGGAGGAGGCTCAAGCAGAAAATGGCCCCAGAGGACAACAGGAGAGGTAATGGAGGATCTGACTGGAACAGAGGCAGTTTTCTTCATAGCAGCCCATATGGTGCTGTGTTTGAAATGTATAGATTACACATTAAAGATTTAGCTATTGCTGCACAGTGCATGCACAGCATCAAAGCCATCCCTCTTTCTCACTCTGTCACCTTGAAGAGCAAACTGGATGTGGGTAAGAGCCAGAGAGGGGACCCAAATCGACCAAATGCTTATTCCATGCCATATAACATCATGCTCAGCAATAAAACTGTAAGTAGTCTTTCCAAAGTAGCTATTCTTCAGAGACTGTCTGGGCATCAGTCTGCTGGTTCTGATTGGCAGCTGGCTTGGTAGCAACCAGCCCTGTCTCCCCACACATCCTTCAGCTCCTGTCAAGAAGCTGCCCAAGGAGAGGGCAAATAAAAGTTCCTTTTTCAGTAATCCCATCAAAAGCTGTGTGACTCCCTGCACTGTTCCTGAACATCAAGGACTGTCATCAACAAACAGGTCTATATGAGCAGGAGTGTAGCCAAGAGATCAAGGGGATCAATGATTCCACTCTGGCCAGCACTCCACTGGTGGCATCCAGAACATTGTGTCAAGCTTCGGGCTGTAATGCAAGAAAGACCTTGACCAAGTGGGAAGAGTTCAGCAGAGGGTGGACAGGATGGTGAGGAGAGTCAAGCAGTGAAAGAGGTTGCATGGGGAGGTTTTCCAGTCACCCTCCTTGGACACTCATGGTTGACTGAGCACAGAGCAAGAGCTTGGGTCAAATGACCTCTGGAGCTCCTTTCCACCTTGATTATGCTCTGATCCTATGGTCCAGGTCAACCTTTTTGTGCCTTGTCCCACTGGGTACACGGCCAGCAATGAGGAGGAGCTCAGGTTCCCAGGCAAGGAGACAGGCAGTGTGCAGGAACTGTCCTGAATGCTCTGAGTAAGGAAAGAAAAGATCGCAAAAAACATCTCTGCACCAACTAGAAGACCACAAGATCTGTGGAGCCCATCTGTTGGGACAAGTTTTCCCAAAGATGCTGTGGCAGTATTTTCCCTTCCTGTTCTCAAGCTTTTCTTTTCCACCTGGTCTTCTCACTCCACAACCCAATCTCAATGCTATGATTAGAACAGGTTGTCCTGGGCTCTCTGGGAAATGATTGCCTTCTCCATACCACATTCATCCTTCCCCCTCCTGACTACTTCCTTCATGGTGTTGAGATGATTATCATGGAAAGGGAAAAGGGGTGCACAATTTAGTTTATGTAGCGAGGTTTTGGTAGCGGGGTGGTGCTGCAGAGGTGGCTTCTTTGAGAAGACACTGAAGCTATCCTGTGTTAGATATAGGTAGTTTCATCTGGCTCCAAGATGGATCTACCACTGGCTAAAGCTGAACCAACCAGCAAAATTGGTAGCTTCTCTGTGATAACATATTTAAGTAACAGTTAAAAAAAAAAAAAAAAAAAAAAAGCTGTGTAGCAACTGTAAGAGAAGAGTGACAAAATGTGAGAGAAACAACTATGCAGAAATGTAGGTTGTAAAAGAAGAAGAGGAAGAAGGTGCTCCAGGTGCTGGGGAACTGATTTTCCCACAGCCCACGGTGAAGACCATGGTGAAGCAGATTGCACCCTTGCAGATCATAGAGAACCATGGTCAAGCGGATATCCACACTACAGACTACAGAGGATCCATGCTGAAGCAGGTGTATATGCCCTGAAGGAAGCCACAGCCCTTGGACAGCCTATGCAGGAGAAGATTTTCTAGCAGGACCTGTGAGGGACCCATGATGAGGCAGCTTTTGAAGACCTACAGTCTGTGGAAAGGACTTATGTTGAAGCATGTGAGGGACTGTATACCATGGGAGGGACTCAATGCTGAAGTAGGGGAAGAATGTGAGGAGGAAAGAATGGCAGAGACAAAATGTTATAGACTGAGAGCAACCCTAGTTCCCATCCTCCTTGCACTGCTTGTGGGGAGGAGGTAGGAGGGCCAGGAGTGACAATGAGTCTAGGAAGAAGGGATGTTTTTTAGATTTGTTCTTATTTCTCACAGTCTTTTCCTATTACAATTAAGTAATCATAAATTAAATTAATTTCCTCAAGCTGAGTCTGTTTAAATTGTGACATAAATTAGTAAGTGATGGCCTTGTCTCAATTTGTGAGCTTTTTCAACATATTTTCTCCTGCTGTCCTGTTGAGGAGTAATAGAGTGGCTAGGTGAGCCACCTGATAGCCAGTCAAAGGCAACCCACCACCACAACGACATGAATAGTAGTCACAGAATAAGAGAATGTTAGGGATTGGAAGGGACCTCAAAAGATCATCTAGTCCAATCCCCCCGCTAGAGCAGGAACACCTAGATGAGGTTACACAGGAGTGTGTCCAGGTGGGTTTCGAATGTCCTCAGAGGAACCACAACCTCCCTGGGCAGCCTGTTCCAGTGTTTGTCACCCTCACTGTGAAGAAGTTTCTTCTCATATTTAAGTGAAACCTCCTATGTTCCAAGTTTGCACCCATTTCCCCTTGTCTTATCATTGGTTGTCACCGAGAAGAGCCTGGCTCCATCCTCCTGGTACTCACCTTTTACATATTTATAAACATCAATGAGGTCACCACTCAGTCTTCTCTTCTCCAAGCTAAAAAGAGACCAAACTCCCTCAGCCTTTCCTCACACGGGAGAAAATCCACTCCCTTCATCATCTTTGTGTCTCTGCGCTGGACTCTCCCCAGCAGTTCCTTGTCCTTCTTGAACTGAGGGGCCCAGAACAGGACACAATATTCCAGATGTGGTCTCACCAGGGCAGAGTACAGCAGGAGGAGAACCTCTCTCAACCTACTAAACTCACCCCTTCTAATACACCCCAGGATGCCATTGGACTTCTTGGCCACAAGAGCACAGTGCTGGCTCATGGTCGTCTTGCTGTCCACCAGGACTCCAGGTCTCTTTCCCCTACACTGGTCTCCAACAGGGTATTCCCCAACTTATACTGGAACCCGAAGTTGTTCCTACCCAGATGCAAGACTGTACACTTGCCCTTGTTATATTTCATTAAATTTTTCCCCGCCCAACTCTCCAGCCTGACCAGGTCTCACTGGATGGCATCATAGCCTTCTGGCGTGTCAGCCACTCCTCCCAGTTTGGTGTCATCAGCAAACTTGCTGACAGTGCACTCCATTCCCTCATCCAAGTCGTTGATGAATATATTGAATAGTACTGGTCCCAGTACCAACCCTTCAGGGACTCCACTACATACAGGACTCCAACTAGATACAGGCCTCTAACTTGACTCTGTCCCAGTGACCACAATTCTTTGGCTTCTTTCCTTCAGCCAGCTCACAGTCCACCTCACTACCCGATCATCCAGACCACACTTCCTCAGTTTAGCAGTGAGGATGCTGTGGGAGACTGTGTCAAACACTTCACTAAAATCAAGATAGACCACATCCACAGCTTTACCATCATCTAGCCACCTGGCTATGTCTTCATAAAAGGCTATGAGGTTGGTTAAGCATGACTTCCCCTCGGTAAAGACATGTTGACTGCCCCTAATGATCCTCTTATCCTTGATATGCCTTGAGGCAGCACCAAGGATAAGTTGTTCAATCACCTTTCCGTGTATAGAAGTGAGGCTGACTGGTCAATAGTTACCTGGGTCCTCCTTCTTGCCCTGTTTGAAGACTGGAGTGACATTTTCTTTCCTCCAGTCCTCAGGCACCTCTCCCATTCCCCATGACTTACTGAAGATGATGGAGAGTGGCCTACCAATGACTTCAGCCTGCTCCCTCAGCACCTGCGGGTGCGTCCTATCTGGACCCATGGATTTATGGATGTCCAGATTGCTTAATTGGTCCTTAACACAGTCCTCATCAACCGAGGCAAACTCCTCCATTGTCCTGCCTTCCTCTGGGGTCTCAGGGGTACAGGGCTCCTCAGGACAGCCTCTGGCAGTGTAGACAGAGACAAAGAAGGCATTCAGTAACTCTGCCTTCTCTGTATCTTCTGTCACCAGGGCACCCACCTCATTCATCAGTGGGCCTACATTGCCTCTGGTGTTAGTTTTATCTGCCATGTATTTGAAGAAACTCTTTCTGTTGTCCTTGACCCCTCTCACAAGATTTAATTCTAAGGAGGCCTTAGCTTTCCTAGTTGCCTCCCTACATCCTCTGACAACAACCTTATATTCTTCCCAAGTGGCCAGCCCCTCTTTACATGATCTGTAGACTCTACTCTTCCACTTGAGTTTGCCCAGCAGTTCCCTGTTTAACCAAGCAGGACTCCCGGTTCCCTTCCTAGTCATTGAACTCCTTCAAGGAAATCTATACAGACACAAACATGCAGAGAAGAGCATACTCAATGCAAGCCTGTGTTAAAAATCACTACACAACCATTCCCAAATACCTCCTCTCAGAACCAATCTTGAGCAATATCTCTTTCTCCTTGGGCATCCTGGGAGAGAATCTGCAGGTAAAAGGATGACACAGAGGAGTGGTCTGGGATGCAGAAGAACTTTAATGAGTCAAAAGAAGGAAACAAGCTCGCTCTGAGAACACAGAACACCAGGGGCAGGCAGAAGTCTGTGCCAGATGGCTATGGAGGAGATCCAGCCAGGTGTCCACCTGCCTGGCCCACAGAGGGAGCAGGGCCAGCAGATCCTCCCTAGTGGGGCTTTATGGGGCTCACAGCCCATGGGAGCACAAGAGAACAAGGACACAAGAGGAACAGGAGACACTGGAAGAGGGGAAAGGCAGCATGGGCTGTGCTTTCTGAGAGCCCAGGCTGGTCCTGTCCTTTTGCAAGGGGTGCTGGGGTTGCTCAGGGGTTCCCCAGGGCCATCACCAGCAGCTTTAGCAGGGGAAACACCTCCTCGTGCCGCAGATGCCACTGCCCAGGCCAGAGAGACCAAAGCCTCCGGAGTTGATGGGCACTCCCTGAGAGCTGAGGACGCTGCCAACAGCAGCGGAGGTGGAGGATCCCACGGCGGTGTTCTGCGGGAAGGAGCTGAGGATGGGGCCGGGCAGGGTCACCACCACGGGGGAGGGCTGGATGTAAACATGGGAGTCCTGGCACTGCTGGACACAGGGCTCATTGCAGCTGTTGGCCAGCGGAGTAGGGCCGCAGGGCTGGCAGGGCAGGCACTGGTTATAGCAAGACATGCCTTGTGGCTGGAGCTGCACCTGGGAGAGAGGGCAGGGGGAAGGAGAATATGAGGAGTGCATAAGGAAGTAGCCTGTCACCTCACCACACAGGAAAATATCCATGTGGTGAAGAGAGCTGGAGGCTGTGTAGGGAGGTCTACAGATTTCTCCTTCCTCTCAGCCTAAAAGAGCCCTGCAAAGAGCAACCAAGCACAGGGTGACCCCCATGTAGCCCATAGTTCAGGACACACCTCAGCCAAACCCTAGCCTCTCTTCTTGTCACTCCTTCTGCACCCTCCCTTCTCACAACCCAAGCAGCCCTAAAACCAAGCAAAGGACCAAGGGGAAGATCCGTGCTGAGAAATTCTAGAGAAGAAAGAGGAGGAGGAGGAAGAAAAGAAGAAAAAAGAGCTTCAGACTCACCTTTTTCCCAAGCAGGTGGAGGCAAGAGTGGTGAATGAGAGAGTGAGAAGGACCCACTTTTATACTGCTGCTGCACTGCCCCAGGCCCCACAGTCACTGCACGTGGGCAGTAATTTTCTGACAGACTCACTTCCAAAGCAAAATATCCTGCGTAATGGCACAGGTTGTGTTTTGGTTTCCATCAACATTGCCATCTCATTTCCTCATTTCTGACATGCTTGGTCTGCCATCCAGGCTCCTTTACTGTGGTGGGATGAGAGGCCCAAGGAATTCCCAGCTAGAATCGTGTCAGTACCAGCAGAAGACACCTCGTAAGTGGTGCAGGGGTCCCATATAGGCAGGGGATTTTGGCTTCTGGCAGTGAAGTGCAATTGTTTGAAACTACTTTTGCAGGAGGAGGCCCATGCGAGTTCATGTGACCTGATGCTGTGTACCCAAGGGGGTTGGTTGGCGTCACTACAAGGCCGCTCCCATTCCGTGTGAATGTCCCAGCAGTCATGGAATGTATCTGAGGACTAGAAGAAAGCAAATGAGCCTCCTGTCTTCAAGAAGGACATGGAGCTGGAGCCAGGGAATGGCCAGCCTGTCAGCCTTACCTCGATCCCTGCAAAGCTGATGGAGCAAACCATCTTGGAAGCCCTCTCCCAAGATGAAAGGACAAGACATTTATTGTGAGTGGTCAGCGAGGATTTATGGAGGGGAAAGCAGGCCTGAGCAACCTCACAACCTTCTTTGATGACTTGCCTGGCTCTAGATGGTGAAGGAGGTGCAACAAATGTTGCTAATCTCATTTAATAAAGGCTTTTGATGCCATCTCCTATAATGATCCTTACAGATCAAATGACAAAATGCAGGCTAGAAAGAAGAAGGTGCAGGTGATTGAAATCTGGAATGGCTGCTGGTCTCGAAGGATTATGAGTGGCACAAAGTTCATCTGGTGGCCACTCTCTCCTTGGTTACAACTTGTTTAGACTGAGGTCAAGAGTGATTAACTGCTGTATATTTGACCTGCATTTTGGGACGGATTGCACCATCAGTAAACCTGCAGAAAACACATAATTGTGGGGGCAGCAGCGGCTTGGTACAGCTAATAGCTTTGCTGCTGTTCAGAGGGATGTTGAAAGGAGACATGGGCAGACAGCAATATTATGAGGTTCTGCCAATGGAAGTATACTGGCTGAGGAAGGACCTCGTGCACCACTAAAAATTGAGACTGATGAGCTGTAAAGCAGTTTCGCAGCAGAAGACGTTCATCCTGGTGGTCACCATGAGGCAGGCTGTGGCCTTGTGGCAAGGTGCTGGACAGCACACTGGGCAGCATTATGAAGAGGTTTGCAAGAGGAACGAGGAACAACAGGCAAGAGCCATCACGAGCAGCATCCACCCCTACAAGAGCAGGCAAAGAGTGATGGAGAAAAATGTGGACCCACTGCTGAGTGGGGTGTCTGATTTCCTGAAGACTGGACAGAGAGCAGGCTGGGGGAAGTCAATGCCTTCTCTCTCTCAGTATTCACCTACAGGTCTACCAGGCTGCTGTGCCCCCTGAAAGAGTTAAATGAAGGAAAGGGAGCCCTCCCAGCAGTGGGTGGGCATCAAATCAAGGACTGCCTGAAAAACATCGACTTCTACAAGCTAGCTGATGTGCTTCGGGGTAGGGCTGCAGCAAAGGCAGACTTAGACCTGCTTGAGGAGTGGGCCCACAGGAGCTTCGTGGCATTCAAGAAAGAAAAATGGCAAGTCAGGTACCCAGAAAAGACAAACCTCTCACATCAGCATAGACTGGGGACTAAACTATGCTATCATCTTGAACTGGCTCTGGGTATATCTGCCCATGGGGGTAGAGTTAGCCTTGAGGAAAAACTTGGAGGGTGGAAGGGAATTGATACACAAGCCCGATCTTTCTGGTCAAAGAGACCAAGCTGTTGCAGGTGGCTCTCCTCAGTGCTCCATGGAGAGAAAGTTTTGTAGAAAGCATCTCCCCACTGGCTGGGACTCATCCCTGGGTCACATGTCATGTCTTCTCCTGGCATTATAGCTTCAACGTGTCTCATTTCCCATGTCCCAAAGGAATACTCAGCCTGGGGGTCAACCCAGAATGACTGGGGAAGCAAGAAATCTTCCTCCAGCTACCCACTGAGTAAGGGCTGTCAGGATCCTGCAGTGTCACGTCCCTGGGGATGCTCAGGGAGGGGATGGGATCAGAAGGGCCCTGGCTATAAAAACAGCTCTCAGACCACATCAAAGAGGTGATGCACCTCCCTGCCCTGCAGACATGGAGGCAGCTGGGACGCATCCCAGAAGGCCAAGGGAGTGCCTTCAGCAGGCAAGCTTCCTGGGATAGACTCTCCCTACCCACGGCCAGTCACACTCTAATTTTGGATTGGCTGTGTGTCAGGATTTTGGTGTGAGGCCAAGCCGGGAGTGCGTGCTGTCTTCGGGCCCACATCCCACCTAGGGCTGAATTCGCCCATGGCCAGGGCAGCTCTATCCCTGCCCTAGGAAAACCATCTCCCAGCACTGGACTGTACTCAAGTCCAAAGCTGCAGGCAGTCCTAACAGCCATTGTTGTCAGCATGACAGTGTTGTCAGCACTCCCACAGCTTGAGTTGCTTGCAGGACCATCATTGTGCTTCAGAAAAGTGGACAGGCCTTTTGGTGTGCTGCTGGTCAGCATCCAAAGCATGCAGCTGAAGTGCATGGCAGTGTGAAGAGAGGGACAAGGCACCATACCAAGCCTCAATGGACCCCTCTGATAGTGAAGAGGGACTCGAATCTGCAGGGCTTGCTGAGGAATCATGGGATACGGGAGGACAATATTCTTCTTCCTCAAGCCAGCTGATGGCATTGGTTGGGAACCCCCAGAGATGTCCTTGAGAGGGCAGGACTTGGCCAAACAAACTGACACAGGCAGGAGAGGACTGTATTGGTGAGAGGTTATGTGCACCTTGGTGCACAGGGGGTTGTAAACGGCCTTACTGTTTTTCCTCAAAATGATGTGTGTTTTCTGGACAGGACTCCTCCAGCACTTTGAGGCACATGTTTTACCTTTGCTGATGTGTTCCTGTCTGGGAAATGCCTGGACCTTTCATCATGGTACTTGAAAGCAGCTGCTGTGGTCTAGTGGGCAGGTCAGAGATGAGGAAATGAAATGGCAGTGTTGACAGAAACTGAAACTCAATCTACGCCATTAGGCAGGATATTTTGCTTTGGGGATGAGTCTGTTGGAAAATTACTGCCCGCGTGCAGTGACTGTGGGCCTGGGGCAGTGCAGGAGCAGTATAAAAGTGGGTTTTTCTCCTCACTCTCTCATCCACTCCTCTTGCCTCCAACTCCTTGGGAACAAGGTGAGTTGGAAGCCCTTTGTCCTCCTCCTCATTTCCTCCTCCTTTTCCTCCCCTGGGATTTCCCAGCACATATCTGCCCCTTTGTCTTATGGTGGGTCTTGGATCTGCTTTCCATGGGAGAGGGAATGGAGCAGAAGTTATGGCATGGATAGAGGTTGGAACTTGTCTGAGGTGTCTCCTGAGCTTTGGGTAGAGAGGCTAGGATCTCCCTGGACCTGGTAGCAATTAGTGGGGCCCTTTTGGGCTGAGGAAAAGGATTTCCATCATGGTAAGGAGACAATCTGCTCCTCACCATCCCTTGTGCTTTATTTTCCCCTGCCCTCTCTCCCAGGTGCAGCTCCAGCCAGAAGACATGTCCTGCTACAACCAGTGCCTGCCCTGCCAGCCCTGCGGCCCAACCCCACTGGCCAACAGCTGCAATGAGCCCTGTGTCCAGCAGTGCCAGGACTCCCATGTTTACATCCAGCCATCTCCCGTGGTGGTGACCCTGCCCGGCCCCATCCTCAGCTCCTTCCCGCAGAACACCGCCGTGGGATCCTCCACCTCCGCTGCTGTTGGCAGCATCCTCAGCTCTCAGGGAGTGCCCATCAACTCCGGAGGCTTTGGTCTCTCTGGCCTGGGCAGTGGCATCTGCGGCACGAGGAGGTGTTTCCCCTGCTAAAGCTGCTGGTGATGGCCCTGGGGAAGGCCCCCAGGGACCCACAAGATGGTACCGGACTGGGGATGGTGCATCAAGTTGCTGTTTTCAGAGGGGCTGAGCAACCCCAGCACCCCTTGCAAAAGGACGGGGCCAGCCTGGGCTCTCAGAAAGCACAGCCCATGCTGCCTTTCCCCTCTTCCAGTGTCTCCTGTTCCTCTTGTGTCCTTGTTCTCTTGTGCTCCCCTGGGCTGTGAGCCCCACAAAGCCAGCGTAGGGAGGACATGCTGTCCCTGCTCCCTGTGTGGGCAGGCAGATGAACACCTGGCTGGATCTCCTCTATAGGCATAGGGTGCAGACTCCTATACACCCCTGGTGATCTCTGTACTCAGAGTGAGCTTGTTTCCCTCTTTTGACTCATTAAAGTGCTTCTGCATCCCAGCTCATGCCTCTGTGTCATCCTTTTACCTGCAGATTTTCTCCCAGGCTGCCCAAGGAGTGAGGTATTGCTCGAGGTTGGTTCTGAGAGGTGTTTGGGGATGATTGTTAGTGTAGTGATTGTTAACATAGGCTTGAATAGAGTGTACTTAGTTATGCATTGAGTTACTCCATGGTTTCTAAACTTCTCTGCCTTTTCTAAAACCAGGAGGCTGATAATATTCCAGCTGCAAAATGGATTTTACTTTGAATGACATCCACAGCCAAACTTCAACTCTGTAGGAGGAAAGTGTTCATGGAGTGCCATTGTGTTTCTCTAGTACACCAGGATAACTTGGTCCACATCCAGCAATCCTTCCCATGACATGAAATTTCCTCTGTCTTGTGGGTTAGAGGTCTTCTTCCCATGGAAGCTGCATGCCAAAATCTCTCATTCTGTGTAAATGCTTCGTCTGTTAACAATCCTTCCTTTCCACATTGTGGGGAAAAGTCCTCCGCAGACACCAAAAATGTTTTTGCCATGGGACTGCTGAACATGTAGGAACCTTTAGCAGTTTCTCTCAGCCCTTCGAAACATGCAGTGAGACCAGTCAAAATAGTCCTGTGTTGCTTACCCTGAGTGTGGTTCTGACCTCGGACATGGAGAGAGAAAATTTCCACCACAAAGGCTTTCTCACCACTTTGTCCATTCTCTGAAGAGTGGCCACTTTCAGAAAGAGATTCGTTGACTGGACATGCCTGGCTGTGGAAGTGAAATTGCACAGCCAGGGAAGAATTGTCCCCAGAGCTCAGCCTTGCGCAGAAACACCCCTTCCCTTTCCCAGGTTTTTGCCCAGCCAAGGAAACTCCCTGCACGAGGGTGTCATGGACAGCACAGAGATAGAAACTGGCATCAGAGACCTCAAATTCCTCCAGCTGCAGGAGTTTGTATTTCCCCGTGGTGTTCAGCCATGAGGTGAGTTGGCTGCTCTGCTTGGGGCCAGCTGCTGTGTGACATAAGAGCAGATGCAGGGTTTGGTCTTCCCTGTGCTGGTACCAGTGCATGGCACTGAAGTTGAGGATCTGATAAAAAGAGCTGGTCTGGAAGGTGTCTCCTCCACCATGACAGTGGTCTTTCCTATGGACTCTGGAAAATTCATATGATCCTGGAGAAGGCAACATATTCCTGGCCCTGCATCAAGAACTCAAAGACTGAAAACAGCAAGATGGACAGTGGTTTGGGGAAGGACTTCTGAGCTCTCAGCTCAATGTGGATCCCGCAGTACAATGATGCCCATCATCTTTTGCAGGATCACCTGGTAGGGGAGCTGTGCTGTGCCCCCACTCCAGGTTGCTGATCTGCTGCTGCCCAAAGTCCCAGGGAACATCCTGTGGTGCCTGGTCCTTGCATGCTGAGACCAGGACATGTCCAGGAGGGTGAGAGAATCAGGAGATGCTGTGAAAGTTACATCCCAATTTCTATTCCCCGTCATCTTGGGTTTCTCCTGGGGCCATGAGTACTCACAAAGTGAAGCTGGAAGGAAGGGAATGGAGAACCCTAGAGGCATTGACAGGCAGGAAGAAAGTGGTAGCCACAGCATGCTGCCTTGCATGGACCAGCCATGAGAGAGACTGGGATATCCTGATACTGTTAACAGGAAAAGGACTTTCAATTTCCTGCTGTTCCAGAAGAAGATTGATGTACCCATGCTGTAAAAGGAAAAATTCACATCTGCAGGAAAACAGAGAGCTTCCACAGCGATACACATCTGTAGTGGGTTAACCTCAGCTGGTTGCCAGGTGCAGACCAAGCTGCTCTATCACTCCCCCTACTCAATAGGACAGAGAAAGAAAATATGATGAAAAAGCTTGTGGACTGAAATAAGGCCATGGAGATCACTTACCAGTTACCAACATGGTCAAAACGGATTTGTCTTGGGGACAGTAATTTAATTTAATGCCAATAAATAAGAGTAGGATAGTGAGAAATACAACAAATCTAAACCCACTTTCCCCCTACTCCTCTTCTTCTCAGGTTCAACTTCATTCATGACTCTTTAACCTCTGCCTTCACTGCCCTGAGCTGCACAAAAGGGTGGAGAATGGTTGTGGTCAGATCATAAAGCTTTGTCTCTGCTTCTCCTTCCTCCTTACGCTGCTTCCTCCAGCACAGGAGACAGTCCTCCACAAACTTCTCTAATGTGGGTCCTTCCCACAGGCTGCAGTTCTTCATGAATGGCTCCAGCATGGGTCCTTTCCAATGGCTGCCTGGAGCACCCCACCCCACTCCTCCTCCTTCCCCGCTGATCTCGGTGTTGACAGGGTTGTTTCTCTCACATTTTTTCAATTCTCTTTCTCAGCTGTTGCACAATGTTTTTCACCCATTCTTAAATACGTTACCACAGAGGTGCTACCAATGTCATTGATTGACCTAGATTTGGCCAGTCACAGGTCTATCTTGGAGCTGGCTGAAACTGGTTCTATCAAATATGGGGGCAGCTTCTGGTGTCTTCTCACAGAAACCCACCTCCTCCCACTCCCTTCCTTTCCTGCTCACTATCAAAACCTTTCCAAGTAAACCCAACAAAATCTGTAAACATTGGTCCCAGGTCCATCCGAAGAGACAGCAAGAGAGAGAATGAATGGAGAAAGCAAAAAGGAAGAAGGTTGGTTTTGGGATCAGGAAGGAAATGACTTTTTTCTCTCTGTCTTCTCTTTTTCAACAGTAACAGCACCTTGAGGAAACAGGCAGAAACCCACACATGATGTGATGTTCCACAGCATTTTCCCATTGTCCAGTAGCAACTCCCTGCAGACACCTGTAGCAAGTGTGTGTGCATTTGTAAGAGAGTTTGCCTGTGTCTAGAAGAATTTGGATGCCTTTGTGATGGCTTCTCTGTTTCAGCTGCACAGCTTGGAGTAACAAGCAACAAAATAAATCTGCTGTCACGGGTGGTTGTGCTGATACAGCCATTGATACACGTGGAGGCAGAGAACAAAATAGTCCACCTAGGACAGAAGGTGGAGTAAAGAAAAGAAATCATCCAGCTTTTTACTGTGCTCCTTTGTCTTGGTAATTCTGTCTTAAATACTAGGGAATAAAACACTGGAGAAGATGGACAGAATAAGGGCAAATTTTGTCCACAATAAGTCACAGGTGCCACGTCTACAACTTCCTATGGAAGTCCTGTTGTATGGGTGGAATTCCATCCTCTGGGCCAATGCATGTTCCTCTTGTGTCAGAAGTCTAACCCCTTTGCTGGACACAAAGCATGTTTATGACAGCTCTTTTTGCCCCTTAAGTTGGAGAGGTCACCATTCTGTAAATCATCGTGGTGTACATGTTCACAAGCTGCACAGAGCCTAGTCTGGAAGCTGTGCTACCCCAGGGAGCAGCTTCCCCTTGGAAAGGTTTTGTGCAGCCTGTAGGTTAGCCCTGGGCTCCTTTTCTCTGGCACTTTGCCTTGGAGTGGGATGGAGGGTGCCACAGCTGAGAACCAGGACAGAAGGTGTGTTATGCAAGATTTCCATAGAACAGGTGTCTTTTCTTATCCTAGGATGTCCCTGGAGAGGGCAGGATTGAACATTGCTGGACTGAGATAAGGCCAGGGAGATCACTTACCAACTACCAACATGGTCAAAACGGACTTGGTTTTTACCTCTTCTTAAATATGTTATCACAAAGACACTACCAAAATTGCTGATTGGCTCAGCTTTGGCCAGCAGCGGGTCCATCTTGGATCCACCTGGAACTGGCTCAGTCTGACATGAGGACAGCTTCTGGTGTCTTCTCACAGAAGTCAGTTATTTCTGTGACTACAGCAATGAATAGAGTGCTGTCTCTCTCCTTCTATCTTGCGGACAGCTCATATTAGTTGAAGCTAATACCACTTTATCTATCTGGAAAAATTTATTTCTGTTGTTGAAGCATAGAAGGCATGTCTTTAACACCAAGCACTCCCTCCAAGAACTTATTTTGCCTCTGGCTCAGATAGTTAAGAAAATGAAAATAGAATCAAAACAGCACAGAAAAGTACTTATATCAGTTTAGTGAGAGGAGAGGGACCAGATCCACTCTCATAGCTCTCCGGACAGACATAAAAAGGCTGGATGATTCAGAGAGATAGTAACTCAGTTTGTCTTAGCCACCTATCTAACTGCAGTCATTCTTGTAATTTGGCCACCCATTCATTCCTCAATAAGGTCTGCAAGACTGGTGAGAGTAAACAGGATGGTCTGTTTATTTGGGAGGGGAAAACAGTGATAAAGAGGAAGAACCAAGTAGAAGAAGCAGAAAATGGGGATATGAGACAAAGCAGATGATGTGATCCAGACTGTTCAGAAGATCTGTTGAGCAGAACTGTGCCTGATCACCACAGTTTGTCTTGCTTCCAGCCAGAAAAGACCTGGTGTGCCTTTCCTGGTATTGGTGAGGGACTCTGGGAGCACTCTTCCCAGCATCAATGGGGAACATATGGAGAGTATTGTCTAATACACAGTCCCTCTTCAGGTCCTTAGCAGAAAATTTTGCATAAAGCTTTTTTTTTTTCCTAGGGCCCTAGGACATGGTCCAGCCATTTGTAGGCACACCCTCCAGCTCATGCTGGTCAATCTGTGCATAGGGTTGCAGATGGCTCAGTAGCAATCACAGGTGGTTGTGTTGTCATCATGTAAAGAACAAATCTTGTCTGCAACTGCTAACCTAAAGATATGTAAAGCCTTTCATGTTTAGGTCAGTCTGCTCATATAACAAAGATAAGAGTGACTTGCAAAACACCTAGTCAAGAACTACAGACATTACTGACCTTGCAGCTTTAGACAATTTGAAACCCACACAATTAGTTGAGTCTTACTTTAACACATATCTCAAGACTGTTGGATAAAGTGTCCTTTAGCTGAATGTTGCTCATTGTACATTAAAAGTATTATTTAATGCAATATGCAAATGTGCAACCAATTGGCTCTTTGAGGTGTGAACAAAGTGGTAATACTTTGTATATAACGCCTTTTACTTTTCTTGCTGGCATGCTGGCTTTATTCCAGCATCCAGACTTGTGCAACTCTGTAATAAATGATATCTCATCTCTGTGTGCTAAATTTTGCACATTGGTATGCCCACTGGGTAAAGAACCCTGATTTTGGGAAAACAGTTGTGATGATCAGATCTCCCTCTGTGAGCAAAGAGGTGAAGGAAATTATCTAAGCCATGAAACTTTCAAAAGTAATGGCCTTCTTCACAGAGAAGATGTCAGCCAGTGTGTTGGGCACTGTGACTGAGGAATCACAGATGCTGGTAAAAGAGACATTGTTGAGGAAATGTGTGGATATGTGGAGGTATTTGTCATGGGCAATAGACACCACTGTGAAGAAACTGCAATGAGGGTGCAAAGGGAGAGGTACAGGAACACCACAGAGAGGAACATTGGTCTGTGGGATCGAGAAACATCCCAGAAGGATGAACTCTTTCACTGTGACCTGAATCAATGTCTTTTTCTTCCTGAAAGGGAAGGGGAAATTGCACCTAGAAAGTTATTCTATTTTGGGTCACTTTTTTGGGAATTTTTGTGTTCATCTTCTAGCTGATGACAACAGGAACAAGCAAAGCAGTAGAATATAAAGCATTCATTTTCCCCATTCAGATCTTACTCTTGACTCACTGACTGTAAAAACACAGACATCTGACGTAAAAACATCAGATGATAGGAAAATATATTTACCATGCTGGGGATATGGAGAATTTGCATTTATCTTTAAAGTTCAGCCTTTCAATTCTCCTTCACCCTAGAGATCATCAAGTCTGTCTGGTAACCTCAGTACATTTTTGGTCTTACAGCTGTCAGATATCATTAAATTCCATTGCTCTACAGGAAAAAAAAGAAGAAAATCTTTTGGATTGATATATTCTTTTTTATTCTATCCTACTAAAAATATCCCTTTTCATCCCCTGCACATGAAAGCACAGAACATATATAACCAAGAGTTAAATATCTTATGAAGTGCTTCCTTCTGATGAGGGTACAAATGAAGAAAATCAGTCTATAGCATTCTCCATGAAAAAGTACAGGGATGGTTTGTTCAAAATCTCTGAAGTCTGTCCAGGTAGGCAGAAGGCGGAAGGCCTTTAGATGGAGCAGAAGTACCCCACATTGTGTGTGAGTGAGGGCTGGATACAAAGCATATAATTTTAATAGGAAACTTAATAGCTGGAGAATTTACCAATGGCAATGAAGGGTACACCACTCTTGCCAAGCGAACATCCTCCCCACTTCAAAAAGACCCCAACAAACTGCAAAGTTATGTGTTTACTTTGGAAGACTTGCTTAGATTGCACTGGGAATGCAGCTTCTGGTTCTTGTGTTATTTAGGATGCTTAATTAGGTAATTTATTTGTCATGAAAGCAGGTGGGAGTCTGGATTTTATTGTTAAAGTAATGTATTAATAAAAAGGTAGGTGAAGATAGACCAATTACATGAGGTGGTAAAATGGAAGGTACAACAAAAGAAATCCATACTATGATGCACTGTAACATACTCCACTGAAATGGTACCCAAGGAATATAATCATATTGAGTCAGAAGTACAGAAATTCGTATTACAGTTAGATATTACTGCACATGGGTTTTCTCTGCTAAGAGACTCACCTACCTTGGTGATCTGGCAATGTTCTTCCTAATGAAGCTTGGGATGCTGTTGGCCTTCTTCATTACAAGACTGCATTGCTGACTCATGTCCAATGTGGTGTCCACCACCAGGACCCTCAAGTCATTTTCTCTGAACTTCTTCTCAGGTTGTCAGCCCCAGCCTGTACCAGTGAATGGGATTATTCCTCTCCTGGTGCAGGTGCAGGATTTTGCATTTTCCTTTGTTCGACTGCATGACATCTGTCTGTTCATTTCTCCTGCTTGTCAAGGTCTCTCTGAATGGTAGCACAATAATACTGCCCCTCCCAGTTTTGTGTCATCTGCAAAGCTGCTGTTCGTGCACTCTATCCCATTGTCCAGGTCACTAATAAAGACATTAAATACTAGAGAGTAGAAAACATGACTAGAGTTGTTTTCTTCCAAGAAAATTCTAAAAGAGCTCAAAGGACCAAAATAACACCAATAACAGCAAAGCAAAACCCACAGCATTCTATGCCATGCCCTGACTGTACGTCAGTCCGATGTTGTACAACTTGAGGTACCCATCATCTGAAAAGATCTAAGATTGTCAATCATCTTTTTCTTTCTTGTGATAGGTCCAGTAAATTGTATTTTAACCAACACCTTGTGGACTCTGAGTGCTTTTCTTACCAGCATCATAACAAACACTAGCCCTAGTGCCTTACATCAGTACACTGCAGTTACAAGGAGATCTGTCTGGAGCAGCTTTGAGAGAGTTTTGCTGCACCCTATGGGCTGAGGTTCCTAGATGCATCATTTCTGAATTGTCTGCTTAGCTACCTCCTCATAAGGAAAACTATGCCCAAGTCTCATTAGTAAAAGATTATAATGAATGCTCATGCTGCCTTTTAGCTGTGACACAAATGACTAGGTGGAGAATTCAGAGTTTGCATTTGGAAAGAGTAGGAAATTCTGGATGAGAGCTGCTGATGTCCATGCAGACAGAAGCCAAGCTCTGATGAGACCTTCTTAGACCTTCTTATGCGAGCCTCCCTCAGGAGCAATTATGCTGTGTTCATCAAAGACCATATGACATCCCTTTGTCATGTCCAAAAAGAAAGGACCTAAAGTTATCACACTGACTTCAGTAAAACCAGCCTGACAAGGGCTAGATGACAATTTGTCCCTCTTGTTCATGCTGAATTACTCCAAAGCATTTGTCCTTGTCACTTTAAGGCTTTGCAACATGCCTCCAAAATTCCCCTGCTCACTCTCAGCCCGCACTGTTTCTCCAGTCCCCCCTCACAGGGTATTCACTGTTTTTGAGAGTTGTGGTACTGCCAATCACAAATGAGTTGCTGTGTCTCAAAGTGGTTGTAGGGTGAAGATGTGCTGGGGAAGTTCCCTCAGATGTGTCCCTTGCTTTTTGGAACTTAATGTCTGTCTGCCAGTCAGGGTGTGTGGGCAACTTCTCCCCTCCAAATTCACACAAACACTCCCTCTTTTCTCACAGCTCTTATCCCACTCCTTGGCTTGGCACATTCCCCTTCCTGTCCATCTCAGAAGACTGTGGGAGGACAGGCTGCAACCAGCTCCAGAGTGGTCTCTAAGGGGAGAAGTTCCTTGGCTGGCCAAGGCTCCATCAGCCTTGGGACTTTTCTCATGTTCAGGGACACTCTTTGAATGATGAAGAGGTGCAGAACTTTTGTAGGGTGCAGATGTCTAGGAGATCCTGAAGCCTTAATGCCCCCAACCTTACTATAGGGAGAGAGAAGAAAGATTACGATTATGATTTTTTGGAGCTTTTGTGGAGAAAACTCAAATTTAGAATGAACTGAAATGATCAGAACTTATCACGGTAGTGGCTGATGTATGTGATCATCCTGGATGTGGTCCTAGAAGTGTAGTGATTCCCCAATTTCCCATCAATCCATCCCTTCACATTCCCTCCCTGCTCCAGGGCACAGAGCTGTGCCATCCACATTACTCAGTGTAGCAAACTGATGAGTACCCCACGTGGTGTCTGTTGTGTGGGACGTATCCCCCATCCTTCTTCTGCCAACTCCTCATGTTTCACCTATGGAATAAGATGACCTTGTTACCTCTGGGTTTGTGGCAATCCTAAGGACCCTGCTAGAAATTGCTTCTTTGCTGTTGTTGGTTGTCTTACCAGAACAGGACACAGACAGGCTCCATGGGATGATGCAGAACAGTTATTTATAGACATCACTGTAAAGGGGTAAATGCCAGAAACAGTGAGGACCTCTATTCCCAGAAAAAAAAAAAAAAAAAAAAAAGAAGTACTATCTCCAAAAAACTGGGAACCCCAGGGGAAGGTGTAAAAGTCCAGTGAGGCAAAACTAATGAAATCCCCAATGGCCAAGCAGGCATGTGCAGAAGAACAGCCATTTCTGGCTAGTCAGGTGAGGACTCCACTGCGAGAACATGCCAGGAATAGCCCTTTCCTTTAATCGGTATTCTGGAGAAATGCCCCTGCCCTCCTCCTCTCCCCTCCGCCTCACCCCTGTCCCTTCTTGGCCTTTTTCAAGATGAGAGTGTCACTTGCTTTCCTCCAGTCCTCAAGTACCTCTCCCGGTCACTATGATCATTCAAAGACTATCAAGAGTGACCTCACAATGACATCAGAAACTTCTTCAGCACTCAGGTGTGTCCCATCAGGGCCCACAGGCTTATGTATGTCAGATTTCCCTAAGTATCATCTAACCTGATCCTCTTTTACCAGGGTTATGTCTTCCTTGCTCTAGACTTTTTCCGTTGTCTGGGGGGCCTGGTATTCCTGAAGGTCAGTCTTGCAAGTAAAGACTGATGCAAAGAAGACGTTCATGTCCTGTGTCACCAGGGCCTCTGCCCCATTCAGCAGTGGGCCCACATTTTCCCTAGTCTTTCTTTTGCCACTTATGTACTTGGGATGGAGTGACTTTGATCTTGGAGGAGGTGATCCTTGAATATTAACCAGCTTTTCTGTCACCTTCTTCCTTCCAGGGAATTATTTCATGTGACTTTTCTGAGCAGATCTCTGAAATGACAAAATCAGCTCTCCTGAAGTCCAGGGCTATCTTCTTTCTTTTTGTCTTGCAGGATCCTGCACGCCACCATTTCAAGGTCACTGCATCCAAGGCTACTTTTGGCTTTCACATCCCTAACAAGTCCCTCCATATTAGTGAGTGTGAAATACAGCAAAGCACCTCTCATCATTGACTGGTCTATCACTTGGGTCAGGAAGTTGTCATTGGTGCCCTCCACAAACCTCCTGGATGGCTTGTGTCCTGTTGTATTGTTCCTTTAGCAGATAATGGAGTAGTTCAGTCACACATGAAGACCAGGGCTTGTGAATGTGAGGTTACTTCTAACCGCCTGTAGAGGGCCTCATCCATTTGTTCTTCCTGTTCAGGTGGCCTATAGCAGACACACACTACAATGTCACCAGTGCTGGTCTGCTCTTTAATCCCTACCCATAAACACTCAGTTCGTTCCTCATCCATCCCCAGGCAAAGTTCTGTGCACTCCAGCTCACTCACAGAAAGGGCAACTCCACCTCCATGTCTTCCTGGCCTCTATCCTCTGGTGCAACACTGTAGACAAACAAGCCATCCCACCGATTCTCTATGATCCTGACAAGTTGCCCAGCAACAGCACACAGATCTTGTCAAGGTTTGATTGCTGGGTGACAATAAAACCATGGCAGATGTATTGTTAACCCCCTCTCCCCTCCCCTCCTCCTTTAACGCCTCCCTTTTCCCCCTTCCCACTAAGGACAGGTGATTGGGAGGGAAAGAAGGATCGAGAGAAGAAAGTTGGAAAAATTGAAAATGTTTTACTAATGCTACTAATAAAACAGAGAAAATAATACAAAATATACAAAACCAATCTTGGAAGTCCTGCAACTGCTCCGGCAGATGTACGGCCGGCACCCGAAGTCCTGGACTGGACTCTGCAGCCAACCAGAACTGGATTCAGTCTGTCACTAGCCCTCAGCTCATGGGGGTGACTCGCAAGGTCGTCTCCTAATGTTTGCCATAAGGAAAAAGGGAACGAGATCCTCGTGATCTCCCACTTTTATATGAAGTATCACGTGAATGGGATGGAATGGTCAGTTTCAGTTCACTACTTCTCGTCGCCCTTCTTGCAGGATGTACATCCATCCTTATCAGTCCAGCGACTGACCTTGCATACCATTGCTATGTCTACCAAAACTTGTATCTAACTTGCAGGAAAATGCCGTTAGTAAGAAGACTTCAGCTGACAGGGAAATTCACTAAAAGAGAAACTTGTTTTTAACAAAACCAGGACAGATCTCTAGGTTTCCTAGGGTATTTGAAAACCCCTCTGACAATCTGCCTATAAGAAAAGAGCAGTCAAGAGTTTCAGCAAACAGCAGGAGTGTCCTACACTGCTGTGTCCCTGTGGCAGGACTGGTGCTTGAGCCAGGTGACTGCCTGTGTAGCCAGGAGGGACTGGGGAATCCTGGGGAATATGGGCAAGGTGAGCAGCTGGAGCTGCATGGGCACTGGTGACTCACCAGGAGCTGATGTTGCAAGTCTTGGTTGGAAGAAGGTGAAGTCTGTGTTTCTGGGCATGGTAATAAGGTACCCAGTACCTGCGTTGATGAAGAGGGATAGTGGCTCACATGGTGTGAATTTTGTGGTTGTCATATGCAGGGACAGGAGTTGGACTTGATGATCCTTGTGGTTCCCTTCCAACTCAGGACATTTTATGATTCTATGGCTCTCTCCCAGACCATGGATGGAGGAGCATAAGGGGAACCTTGTCTGGTCTGAGGGACCATGTGTGCTTAAACCCTATTTTGAGCCCATTGGTGCCTTCAGGAATTTCTGCTTTGCAGTCAGGTGATCATGGATGATTAAGGGGTACCAATGGTTTAATTACAACCTTGAGTTGAGGAAGAAAGTTGAATCTTTATTTTGAAGTTTAACAACAAAAAATATGTAAGCGCTGTCAATAATAGGGAAGCCAAGTCACTTTAACGGAGCCTCAGGGAAACTGAATAATAGAAAAGAGCTAAGTGTAGCTGTAAACTGGTTTGAACCTGCTGTGTTATCTGTGGGGATGCAGAGATTCATGGGACC
Organism: Caloenas nicobarica; assembly: GCF_036013445.1. Classification (NCBI taxonomy): domain Eukaryota; kingdom Metazoa; phylum Chordata; class Aves; order Columbiformes; family Columbidae; genus Caloenas; species Caloenas nicobarica. The sequence goes on along the minus strand of NC_088268.1, from coordinate 993,215 downwards.
GTGGCTAGCACAACTTGCTGTGGGGATCTCTGTTTCTCACTGCTATCAGCCTGGCACCAATAATCTAGAAAGTGTGAAGTGATGGTCCAAATGACCATATTCCTGCACCTAATCCCAGTGATCTTATCTTTTGGGATTACAAAGGATTGCAAAGAACAGCTCATATGGTCACTGGCAGACCATCTAGAGTGTATTATTCGATATATTCATCAATGACTTGGATGAGGGAATTGAGTGTACTATCAGCAAGTTTGCTGATGACACCAAGCTGGGAGGGGTGGCTGACATGTCAGAAGGCTGTTATGCCATCCAACGAAACCTGGACAAGCTGGAGAGTTTGGCGGGGAAAGAGAGGACAGAGAGACACAAGAGAGTGAGAAACAAGCAACTTAAAAGAGGGCCATGATTTCAGAGAGCCCATGCATGCCTCTTCCTGCCTTCCTTTGCAGGTGGAGCCGAGAATGCTCAGTCCCTATGAATGCAACGGCCAGGATCTCCATGCTCAGTCCGTTACCGTCTTCTGGGTTCCTGGGGGTCCTTCGCTGGGGCTGCCACCAGCAGCTTTAGCAAGGCAGGCACCTCATGCCGCAGTAGCAGTTGCTGAAGCAGGAGAGGTCACAGCACCCAGAATTGATGGGCACTCCATTACAGCTGAGGATGTTACCGACAGCAGCAGAGGTGGAGGAGCCCACAATGGTGTTCTGTGAGAAGGAGGTGAGAATGGGGCCGGGCAGGGTCACCACCACAGAGGAGTGCTCAATGACAACATTGGAGCTCTGGTACTGCTTGACACAGGGCTCATTGCAGCTGTTGGCCAGTGGGATTGGGCCACAGGGCCAGCAGGGCAGGCACGGGTTGAGCAGGACATGTCTTGTGGCTGGTTGTGCACCTGGAAGAGAGGAAATGCAGAAGCATTGAGGAGCATGAAGAGCAACCTGTCTTCCCACCACAACAGATCTAAGGCACGGGCTAGACGGGGAAGTGAGGACACTACAGCGAGGCCTATGCACCTCTTCCCCTTTCCGCCCAAGCTCCATGCAAAGAAAGCCAGGAATTGAAAAATTCTCTCTTAGCCAAGAGCCCAGGTGACCCCACAGCCCAGACTCAGCCCCTCTCCATGCCAGACTTTCTCCCTGCTCCCCTCCCAGGAATGGCAGCCCCAAGCCCCAGTACAAGACAGTGCTTCCAACTCACTTGCTTCTGAAGAAGAAGAAGAGAGAACTGGATGAGAGAGTGAAGAGCTGCGATGGCTTTTATACCGGTCCGGCATTGCCCCAGGCCCAGAGGAAGCCCCTGTGGAACTCATAATTTTCTGAAAAGATCATCCAAAATGCAAAACATCTCAGCTAATGATACAGGCTGTGTTTTGGTTTCCTGAACAGCTGTCTTTTCATTTCCTTGTTTGACCATATCCTCTACCCCTTGAGGGCTCTTTTGCAGAGCTGGAGTGGGAGACCCAAGGATTCCTGGGACATAAGCACATCAATGCTTGCGGAAGATGACTTCCAAGTCCCTGAAGGCTCACGTGCAGGCTGGGGACATAGGGCTGGGGCACTCATGTAGTCTTGTTTGCAGCCCCATTGGCAAGAAGGGCCCTGCTGCTTCCAGCCCTGTCATCCTCAACTGGATGCCAAAGGGCTCCCGAATGGGACAACGTGCCCTGTCCCCTTTCTCCCACCCTCCAAGGTCTCTCTGGTGCTCACTGGCCACTGCCTCTGCAAGGTTGGTAGTCAGCACTGCTGCTTTTGATTCTCTTTGTCACCATACTGCTCTGGGCAGGCCCTCGTGTTTCCCCTGATTGGCCTCCTCCACTCTCCGGTCTCTGGAGGTCTACTACCAATGCCAACACCATCAGTGTGTCTGCGGTCTTGCCCTTGTGTGCTTATTGGAGCAATGTGTAAGGAAATTCCACTTGGTCATGAAAAAAACCTCATTTACTGTGATGGTGGCCAAGCTCAGGAGAAAATCTCCAGGCAGTGTGTGGAATCCTGACTCTATTCTTGCTCATCCTTGGAAAACTCAACTCTTTTTCAAGTTTGTAATCCTTTTCTTTGACTGTTGCTTTTTTGGGATATAGAACAGCATGTTGAGAAGAGCCAGGACCAGCATTGTCAGTGATGGAAAACACATTAAACAGAAACTTCATGATTGGAAAGCATGTCTGGAGATAGTCAGGTACAAAGTTCCTGCTCAAGGACTGTGTCAAGAAAATCCATGAAAGACAAAAGTTCAGAGAGACCTGTACCATGCATTGCCCTGCATTGCCTCGCTTCAACTTAACCTGCACTGCCTTACGTCTCTCATGAAAGATGCCAATCCAAAGAGATCTACTCTGCATTGCCTTGCTTTCAATTGCTACCCTATGCCTTGTTTGTTCCCTTCCCTTGCCTTGCCTTGCCTTGCCTAGACTTGAGTTGCCTTGCCTTGCCTTCCCTTGCCTTCCCTTGCCTTCCCTTCCCTTCCCTTCCCGCACCTTCCCACATCTTCCCGCACCTTCCCGCACCTTCCCTTCCCGCACCTTCCCGAACCTTCCCGCACCTTCCCGCTCCTTCCCGCACCTTCCCTTCCCGCACATTCCCTTCCCTTCCCGTAACCTTCCCTTCCCGCACCTTCCCTTCCCGCACCTTCCCTTCCCTTCCCTACCTGCTAAGCCTCATCCCAGGAAGGACCTGCTGCCCCGTTCCATCTCGTTGGCAGTCAGGCAGACAGATGCCCAGAGCTAAGTCCACCCTGGCCAAGGGGCAAGGCCCCAGCTACTGTTGGTGCACCCTGCATCGTGGCCCATACTCAGGGGACATCCTTTCCCTCTTTCAACTCATTAAAGTTCTGCTGCATTCCAGCCTGGGCCTCTGTGTTGTCCTTCTCTGTCCAGATGCTCTCGCCGTCTGCCAGAGTGAAAGGTGTCACTCCGGGGATATATTGCAGGCACAAAGGAGAGCTGGCAGCATTCCAGGAGGAAGTGGAGGGTGAGACAAGGGTGGTGGGATCTTTCCAAGACACTGTCCCTTGCAGCTGAGGAACATGTTCGTGACTCCTGCAGAGGCAGCAGCACTCAGGGCTTGGTTCTCTACATGCCTGCACACAAATGGCCTCCTCAGCCTTCGAGCAAAATCTGTAGATGATGGGGAGCCCAACTGCTGTTCAAGTGATGAGTCCATCCCCCCAGCCACACCGATGGGTGCGGTGGCACTGGGAGCTGGTTCTGCATCCAGCAGCACCTGGGACCACTTGCTGGCTTGTGGTTCGTGCATTGAGAGGGCCCTCTGGCAGGTGTGGGAGTGTTTGTTTTTGTGGATGTGTCACAAGTTTCTCCTCACGTGCCCTGTGCTCCTCCCTGCCACCTCTCCCCAGTGTGCCTCTGCCCACAAGACATCTCAGGCCACCACGTCTCTCTCCTTCAGCTGAGGAGAGAGGTGGGCTGTTCCTTGCCCACCTCCCTTTGTGGCTTCCAACTACAAGCCCACGCTGCTGCAGCATGGCAGCTCAGCTTGCGTTCCCTTAGCCTTCCTTGTAGGTCTTGCAGGGATCTTGTATATCCCCAGTCAGGCTGCCAGCATTTTCTCCATACGGCTAAAAGACATGGAGTTACTAAGTGCAGATGTTGTCTGTTTCCTGGCAGCTCTCTCTCTGTCTCTCTGAGCGTGCGTGTACATGTGTACAAGCATGCGAGCACTTGCCCAGCCGGACTAAGTGAATGAAGCCGCCTCCACTTCTGGGCCCCAGGCTCCTCAGGGCCATGACCAGGTTTTCCAGCATTCGGAGCTGCCAACTGGTGCAGCCAAGTCACATCTCAACTTTTCAAAAATGTTCTCGGTCACAAGAGCCCTGGACATCCTTGCCGGCACACATACCCTCTTGTAAAACTGCTGCCTGTTGTAGAACTCCAGGCCAGGCTTCTCAGGGGAAGTGCATGCCTACCACAGGCAGGTAGGAACCTGCTGACAGTTCCCAGAACCGGAACTGCAGTGCTCAGGCAGAACCAGACAAAGGAGGTGGCCAGGGTAAGAACCTTCACAGTCATCTCCAGCAGGGCAAATGGTTCCTTGGTCCACTTCTCTAGCCACCCACTGCACTGCTAGAGTCAGGGCAGCGTCTGCGTCAGAGCACCATGCTGAGCAGTGCTGCTTTTCTCCTGCATGATGATACCAGTCCCAATCCTTCTCTTGCCTTCTCCATCCAACACCTTCCCGGACATTCGGCTGGACTTCCTTCTCCTCAGAGGTTTCGCCCACTTGGTAATTCTGTCTTCCTTAATAAATATTGAGAACGCCACTGGGCTGAAGCCACGTCTCATGACACTGATACTGTTTTGTATGGAGGAAGAGAAGGCAGTAGACTCAGAATGGTAGAAAGATTGTCAGCAGGGTCTCACACAAAACCAGTTCTCTGCTCCAAATAAGCGAAAAGCCCTGGCTATTAATGGCAATCCCCCAAGGGGATAGCTCCTCCCCTTCTTGGCTTCTCCATGCCTTTTTGCATCATAACTACCCAGTTATTGTTCCTAGACAGCAAGGGGGTTGCCATGGTGTCGCGGTTTAACCCAAGCTAGAAAAATAACCAAGAGAGCCACTCACTCAGTCCCCCTCCTCCAGCCCCCAAATAGGAGAGAAAATTGAAAGGGAAGGGACAAACTTGGATTGAGATAAACACGGTTTAATACAACAACAAAATACTAATACACTACTAGCAAATACATATATATAATAGAAATAGAATATAAAATAAAAGATACTCAAGGCAATTCCTCTCAAAGTCCATCCACACTGAGCAGCCAGTCCCAGGAAGCAGTACCCTGGTCCCGAGCAGCTCATCCTGGAGAGAGAAAAGAAGAAGGCAGAAAGGCTGAGAGGCCTCTGCAGCATGGCAGGATGGCAAAAGTCTAGACTAAAGAAAGTCCCAAACAAAACTCCCCCCTGAACAGGTCTCTGTCCCGGCTCTGACAAAGAGGGAGTGTGAGAAGAAAGAGAGAGAGAAACCAGAAGATCCCAGCTCTCCTTAAATAGGAAGCATGATGCTAAGGGGATGGAATACTCTTATTGATCAGTCTGGATGTCAGTCAAGGTCTGCCCCCATCTATGCCCATGTTACTCATCACCTCACATCTGTGGGCAGAGCGCTTGGAACATCCTGGATTCTCAGACCAGAGCAATTAAAAGTATTAACTCTGTCCTGGGGTGGTATCTCCTGTTCTCAGATTAAAGTCAAACAATGACTGTGATAGGTACAAAAAATAAAGTTTTCTAAATGCGTGAAGACAATGACTTCGTTTTCAGTCAAACCAGCAGACATGGAAAACTAAGAGCAAATGCCAGTGACTTCAACCAGGGTTCTGTCTGTGCAGAAAAGCTGGCAAGCTTCAGCACAGGTGTCTTCTCCTGTGATCAGTCCTTTGTACTGGGATGGACTTTGCTCACCAAGTGGTCCCACTGACTGTAGCACGAGGTGTCCACAGAGCCCTACCACCAACAACTATGTCCCGAAGAAGAATGAGCTGGGTTGCATCACCTTGCACCTCCAGTCCAGCCATTCATCTACAATACAAGTCAGCTATACTGTGTTCAAGGCAATCACAAATGCTTCCTGCCACTTACTTGTTTTGACAGAGGAAATCCACATCTAGCTCTTTCATTTGACTATTCTGTCAGAAAATGAAAGGCGCCAAAACAAAGAGATCTACATCCTGTATTCCCTTCCCTTCCCTTCCCTTCCCTTCCCTTCCCTTCCCTTCCCTTCCCTTCCCTTCCCTTCCCTTCCCTTCCCTTCCCTTCTCCTCCCGTCCCGCACCTTCCCTTCCCGCACCTTCCCTTCCCTTCCTGCACCTTCCCTTCCCTTCCCTTCCCTTCCCTTCCCTTCCCTTCTCTTCCCTTCCCGCACCTTCCCGCAACTTCCCTTCCTGCACCTTCCCACACCTTCCCTTCCCTTCCCTTCCCGCACCTTCCCGGACCTTCCCTTCCTTTCCCTTCCCGGACCTTCCCTTCCCTCACCTTCCCTTCCCTTCCCTTCCCTTCCCTTCCCTTCCCTTCCCTTCCCTTCCCTTCCCGCACCTTCCCGCACCTTCCCATCCCTTTTTCTCCTCTGCTGGTTTCCCACCCAGTCCGTGAATCCTTCTCCACTCTTGTTGCAACCTCTTCCCCTCCATCCCACCTCCTGTGTTCCAGAAAGAAACTTGTCATAATTGGGTGCTCCCAGTCCTCCCACCATCTCTGCACATCCTGGCGAAGAACAGTGTTTCCCACTTTCTTGCCACTTGCTCCACCTTCTCTTTCTTTGGGCCCCAGATCAATGTCTTGAGGACAGGCAGCACCAGCACTGTTGAAGACAAACAATCCTCTGTCCCAGGAGAGGCTGGTAGGGCAGTGGGTGAAGCTGAAGGACAATAGCCTAAAGTAGAATACAGCCAGCCCTCAGGCCTGCCAGTGCAATGGCACAGACCTTCCCTCACTCGACACAGGGAACCCCTGGGGCTGGCACATGGCCATATATTGGCCGTAGGACATGACTGCGAGCAGGAAGATCTAAGCCACACAGCTGCCAAAGCAGCTTGTTCTCTCTACAGAGAGGAAGTCCAGCGTCATCTTGAACATTATGACCAGTCACCCAGGCCCAGAATCTCAGAATTCTTGAGGCTGAAAAGTGCCTCTGGAGATGGTCACTTCCAATCCTCCTGCTCAGAGTAGGGTCAACAACAGTAGGTTAATGAAGACACTGACCCGTGGGGTCCTGAATATCTCCAAGAACAGAGGATCCACAAGCTGTCTGGACAAGGTGTCCTGGGCTTGGCCACCACCACAGTACAAGAGTTTTTCCTCATGCTTCAGTGGAAATTCCTTGCACGCTGCTCCAGTCCACGCACAAGGGCGAGTAAGCAAGCACAGTGGCCTACAAATGGGCAACTGTGATCTCACTCTAGGATTGGGGTGGTCTGTAGCACCCTGTGGCAGGACAAGGCCCCAGACACACTGATGGTGCTGGCATTGGTAAGGGACTGCCAGAGAGAGCACAGGAGGCTGAATCGGCACACGAAGGCCTCCGCAGAGCTGTACGACGAGGACGAGAATCAAAAGCAGTGGTGAGGACCACCTGCCCTGCAGAGGCAATGGGCAGTGAGCACCAGAGAGACCTTGGAGGGTGGCAAAAAGGGGACAGGGCACATCGTCTCACTCTGGGGCCCTTTGGCATCCAGGTGAGGATGACAGGCCTGGGAGCAGCAGGGCCCTTCCTGTCAATGGGGCTGCAAACAAGACTACATGAGTGCCCCAGCCCTATGTCCCCAGCCTGCACGTGAGCCTTCGGGGACTTGGAAGTCATCTTCTGCACGCACTGATGTGCTTATGTCCCAGGAATCCTTGGGTCTCCCACTCCAGCTCTGCAAAAGAGCCCTCAAGGGGCAGAGAATATGGTCAAAGAAGGAAATGAAAAGACAGCTGTTCAGGAAACCAAAACACAGCCTGTATCATTAGCTGAGATGTTTTGCATTTTGGATGATCTTCTCAGAAAACTATGAGTTCCTCAAAGGCTTCCTCTGGGCCCGGGGCAATGCAGGACCGGTATAAAAGCCATCGCAGCTCTTCAGTCCCTCATCCACTTCTCTCTCCTTCTTCTCCTTTGGAAGCAAGTGAGTTGGAAGCTCTGTCTTGTACTGGGGCTTGGGGCTGCCTGTCCTGGGATGAGAGCAGGGAGAAGGCCTGGCGTGGAGAGGGGTTGAGTCTGGGCTGTGTGGATTTGTGAGCTATGGGTTAGGGAAGACCATTTGTGGGCCTGGTTCTCTCTTTGCACGGTGCTTGGGGAGACAAGGAAGGAGGTGCATGGGTCTCCCAGCACTGCTCTCGCCTCCCCATCAGGCAGGTACCTTGGGTCGCTTGTGGAGGGCAGACAGGCCGCACCTCACACACCTCAACGCTTCTTTCTTTCCCTCTCTGCCAGGTGCACCTCCAGCCACAAGACATGTCCTGCTGCAACCCGTGCCTGCCCTGCCGGCCCTGCGGCCCAACCCCGCTGGCCAACAGCTGCAACGAGCCCTGTGTCAGGCAGTGCCAGAGCTCCAGTGTTGTCATTGAGCCCTCCCCCGTGGTGGTGACCCTGCCCGGCCCCATCCTCACCTCCTTCGCACAGAACACCGTTGTGGGCTCCTCCACCTCTGCTGCCGCTGGCAGAATCCTCAGCTGTAATGGAGTGCCCATCAACTCTGGGTGCTGTGACCTCTCCTGCTTCAGCGACTGCTACTGCGGCACGAGGTGCCTGCCTTGCTAAAGCTGCCACAGGTGGCCACACTGAACAATTCCCGGGAACCCAGAAGACGGTAACGGACTGAGCATGGAGATCCTGGCCATTGCATTCAGAGGGACTGAGCGTTCTCAGCTCCACCTGCAATGGAAGGCAGGAAGAGGCGTGCCTGGGCTCTCTGAAAACATGGCCCTTGTCTAACTTGCCTTTTTCTCACTCTCTTGTCTCTCTCTCTTATCTCTCTCTTGTTCTTCTCCCCTGGGCTGTGTGTACCTGCTAAGCCTCATCCCAGGAAGGACCTGCTGCCCCGTTCCATCTCGTTGGCAGTCAGGCAGACAGATGCCCAGAGCTAAGTCCACCCTGGCCAAGGGGCAAGGCCCCAGCTACTGTTGGTGCACCCTGCATCGTGGCCCATACTCAGGGGACATCCTTTCCCTCTTTCAACTCATTAAAGTTCTGCTGCATTCCAGCCTGGGCCTCTGTGTTGTCCTTCTCTGTCCAGATGCTCTCGCCGTCTGCCAGAGTGAAAGGTGTCACTCCGGGGATATATTGCAGGCACAAAGGAGAGCTGGCAGCATTCCAGGAGGAAGTGGAGGGTGAGACAAGGGTGGTGGGATCTTTCCAAGACACTGTCCCTTGCAGCTGAGGAACATGTTCGTGACTCCTGCAGAGGCAGCAGCACTCAGGGCTTGGTTCTCTACATGCCTGCACACAAATGGCCTCCTCAGCCTTCGAGCAAAATCTGTAGATGATGGGGAGCCCAACTGCTGTTCAAGTGATGAGTCCATCCCCCCAGCCACACCGATGGGTGCGGTGGCACTGGGAGCTGGTTCTGCATCCAGCAGCACCTGGGACCACTTGCTGGCTTGTGGTTCTTGCATTGAGAGGGCCCTCTGGCAGGTGTGGGAGTGTTTGTTTTTGTGGATGTGTCACAAGTTTCTCCTCACGTGCCCTGTGCTCCTCCCTGCCACCTCTCCCCAGTGTGCCTCTGCCCACAAGACATCTCAGGCCACCACGTCTCTCTCCTTCAGCTGAGGAGAGAGGTGGGCTGTTCCTTGCCCACCTCCCTTTGTGGCTTCCAACTACAAGCCCACGCTGCTGCAGCATGGCAGCTCAGCTTGCGTTCCCTTAGCCTTCCTTGTAGGTCTTGCAGGGATCTTGTATATCCCCAGTCAGGCTGCCAGCATTTTCTCCATACGGCTAAAAGACATGGAGTTACTAAGTGCAGATGTTGTCTGTTTCCTGGCAGCTCTCTCTCTGTCTCTCTGAGCGTGCGTGTACAAAGCATACGTCGGAGGATTTGTGTTATCTGCAAAGGAGATGTGTAGAGTCTTAATCCCCTTTCACACCTACTATTTCACAATGCGTCTCCCATCCTTTGCCATGCACCATTTGCAGCGTCCCCTGTCCCAAATGAGAGTTTCAGATTTGCTGGAGTTTCAGCACTCCCCTCTTTCCCCTCCAGTGCTGACAATCCCACGGACCCACTGCCTCGCTCCACTGCATCTGACACCTCTGTCACCAACCTCTGCCAGTCCACCAAGGCTGCTGGGAAAGGTGGACCGTGTCACGCTCTTCGCTCAACAAGGTGTCCAGGGAGTTCCCGGGAAACGGGAGCTGAAGCTTCTCACCTCCTGTGCTCTTCTCCCTCTGACAGCTCAAAGACACCTCCAAACCTCAGCCCAAGGTGCAGAGGAAAACACTCTGAGGGCTGCCTGGGATCCCACACCTCTGCCCCAGGGAGCCTTTCTACTCGCATGGCCTAGTTATTAGAGCACTTGCCCAGCCGGACTAAGTGAATGAAGCCGCCTCCACTTCTGGGCCCCAGGCTCCTCAGGGCCATGACCAGGTTTTCCAGCATTCGGAGCTGCCAACTGGTGCAGCCAAGTCACATCTCAACTTTTCAAAATTGTTCTCGATCACAAGAGCCCTGGACATCCTTGCAGGCACACATATCCTCTTGTAAAACTGCTGCCTGTTGTAGAACTCCAGGCCAGGCTTCTCAGGGGAAGCGCATGCCTACCACAGGCAGGTAGGAACCTGCTGACAGTTCCCAGAACCGGAACTGCAGTGCTCAGGCAGAACCAGACAAAGGAGGTGGCCAGGGTAACAACCCTCACAGTCATCTCCAGCAGGGCAAATGGTTCCTTGGCCTACTTCTCTAGCCACCCACTGCACTGCTAGAGTCAGGGCAGCATCTGCGTCAGAGCACCATGCTGAGCAGTGCTGCTTTTCTCCTGCATGATGATACCAGTCCCAATCCTTCTCTTGCCTTCTCCATCCAACACCTTCCCGGACATTCGGCTGGACTTCCTTCTCCTCAGAGGTTTCGCCCACTTGGTAATTCTGTCTTCCTTAATAAATATTGAGAACGCCACTGGGCTGAAGCCACGTCTCATGACACTGATACTGTTTTGTATGGAGGAAGAGAAGGCAGTAGACTCAGAATGGTAGAAAGATTGTCAGCAGGGTCTCACACAAAACCAGTTCTCTGCTCCAAATAAGCGAAAAGCCCTGGCTATTAATGGCAATCCCCCAAGGGGATAGCTCCTCCCCTTCTTGGCTTCTCCATGCCTTTTTGCATCATAACTACCCAGTTATTGTTCCTAGACAGCAAGGGGGTTGCCATGGTGTCGCGGTTTAACCCAAGCTAGAAAAATAACCAAGAGAGCCACTCACTCAGTCCCCCTCCTCCAGCCCCCAAATAGGAGAGAAAATTGAAAGGGAAGGGACAAACTTGGATTGAGATAAACACGGTTTAATACAACAACAAAATACTACTACACTACTAGCAAATATATATATATAGTAGAAATAGAATATAAAATAAAAGATACTCAAGGCAATTCCTCTCAAATTCCATCCACACTGAGCAGCCAGTCCCAGGAAGCAGTACGCTGGTCCCGAGCAGCTCATCCTGGAGAGAGAAAAGAAGAAGGCAGAAAGGCTGAGAGGCCTCTGCAGCATGGCAGGATGGCAAAAGTCTAGACTAAAGAAAGTCCCAAACAAAACTCCCCCCTGAACAGGTCTCTGTCCCGGCTCTGACAAAGAGGGAGTGTGAGAAGAAAGAGAGAGAGAAACCAGAAGATCCCAGCTCTCCTTAAATAGGAAGCATGATGCTAAGGGGATGGAATACTCTTATTGATCAGTCTGGATGTCAGTCAAGGTCTGCCCCCATCTATGCCCATGTTACTCATCACCTCACATCTGTGGGCAGAGCGCTTGGAACATCCTGGATTCTCAGACCAGAGCAATTAAAAGTATTAACTCTGTCCTGGGGTGGTATCTCCTGTTCTCAGATTAAAGTCAAACAATGACTGTGATAGGTACAAAAAATAAAGTTTTCTAAATGCGTGAAGACAATGACTTCGTTTTCAGTCAAACCAGCAGACATGGAAAACTAAGAGCAAATGCCAGTGACTTCAACCAGGGTTCTGTCTGTGCAGAAAAGCTGGCAAGCTTCAGCACAGGTGTCTTCTCCTGTGATCAGTCCTTTGTACTGGGATGGACTTTGCTCACCAAGTGGTCCCACTGACTGTAGCACGAGGTGTCCACAGAGCCCTACCACCAACAACTATGTCCCGAAGAAGAATGAGCTGGGTTGCATCACCTTGCACCTCCAGTCCAGCCATTCATCTACAATACAAGTCAGCTATACTGTGTTCAAGGCAATCACAAATGCTTCCTGCCACTTACTTGTTTTGACAGAGGAAATCCACATCTAGCTCTTTCATTTGACTATTCTGTCAGAAAATGAAAGGCGCCAAACCAAAGAGATCTACATCCTGTATTCCCTTCCCTTCCCTTCCCTTCCCTTCCCTTCCCTTCCCTTCCCTTCCCTTCCCTTCCCTTCCCTTCCCTTCCCTTCCCTTCCCTTCCCTTCCCTTCCCTTCCCTTCCCTTCCCTTCCCTTCCCTTCTCCTCCCGTCCCGCACCTTCCCTTCCCGCACCTTCCCTTCCCTTCCTGCACCTTCCCTTCCCTTCCCTTCCCTTCCCTTCCCTTCCCTTCCCTTCCCTTCCCTTCCCGCACCTTCCCGCACCTTCCCGCAACTTCCCCTCCTGCACCTTCCCACACCTTCCCGCACCTTCCCTTCCCGCACCTTCCCGGACCTTCCCTTCCCTCACCTTCCCTTCCCTTCCCGCACCTTCCCTTCCCTTCCCTTCCCATCCCTTTTTCTCCTCTGCTGGTTTCCCACCCAGTCCGTGAATCCTTCTCCACTCTTGTTGCAACCTCTTCCCCTCCATCCCACCTCCTGTGCTCCAGAAAGAAACTTGTCATAATTGGGTGCTCCCAGTCCTTCCACCATCTCTGCACATCCTGGCGAAGAACAGTGTTTCCCACTTTCTTGCCACTTGCTCCACCTTCTCTTTCTTTGGGCCCCAGATCAATGTCTTGAGGACAGGCAGCACCAGCACTGTTGAAGACAAACAATCCTCTGTCCCAGGAGAGGCTGGTAGGGCAGTGGGTGAAGCTGAAGGACAATAGCCTAAAGTAGAATACAGCCAGCCCTCAGGCCTGCCAGTGCAATGGCACAGAGCTTCCCTCACTCGACACTGGGAACCCCTGGGGCTGGCACATGGCCATATATTGGCCGTAGGACATGACTGCGAGCAGGAAGATCTAAGCCACACAGCTGCCAAAGCAGCTTGTTCTCTCTACAGAGAGGAAGTCCAGCGTCATCTTGAACATTATGACCAGTCACCCAGGCCCAGAATCTCAGAATTCTTGAGGCTGAAAAGTGCCTCTGGAGATGGTCACTTCCAATCCTCCTGCTCAGAGTAGGGTCAACAACAGTAGGTTAATGAAGACACTGACCCGTGGGGTCCTGAATATCTCCAAGAACAGAGGATCCACAAGCTGTCTGGACAAGGTGTCCTGGGCTTGGCCACCACCACAGTACAAGAGTTTTTCCTCATGCTTCAGTGGAAATTCCTTGCACGCTGCTCCAGTCCACGCACAAGGGCGAGTAAGCAAGCACAGTGGCCTACAAATGGGCAACTGTGATCTCACTCTAGGATTGGGGTGGTCTGTAGCACCCTGTGGCAGGACAAGGCCCCAGACGCACTGATGGTGCTGGCATTGGTAAGGGACTGCCAGAGAGAGCACAGGAGGCTGAATCGGCACACGAAGGCCTCCGCAGAGCTGTACGACGAGGACGAGAATCAAAAGCAGTGGTGAGGCCACCTGCCCTGCAGAGGCAATGGGCAGTGAGCACCAGAGAGACCTTGGAGGGTGGCAAAAAGGGGACAGGGCACATCGTCTCACTCTGGGGCCCTTTGGCATCCAGGTGAGGATGACAGGCCTGGGAGCAGCAGGGCCCTTCCTGCCAATGGGGCTGCAAACAAGACTACATGAGTGCCCCAGCCCTATGTCCCCAGCCTGCACGTGAGCCTTCAGGGACTTGGAAGTCATCTTCTGCACGCACTGATGTGCTTATGTCCCAGGAATCCTTGGGTCTCCCACTCCAGCTCTGCAAAAGAGCCCTCAAGGGGCAGAGAATATGGTCAAAGAAGGAAATGAAAAGACAGCTGTTCAGGAAACCAAAACACAGCCTGTATCATTAGCTGAGATGTTTTGCATTTTGGATGATCTTCTCAGAAAACTATGAGTTCCTCAAAGGCTTCCTCTGGGCCCGGGGCAATGCAGGACCGGTATAAAAGCCATCACAGCTCTTCAGTCCCTCATCCACTTCTCTCTCCTTCTTCTCCTTTGGAAGCAAGTGAGTTGGAAGCTCTGTCTTGTACTGGGGCTTGGGGCTGCCAGTCCTGGGATGAGAGCAGGGAGAAGGCCTGGCGTGGAGAGGGGTTGAGTCTGGGCTGTGTGGATTTGTGAGCTATGGGTTAGGGAAGACCATTTGTGGGCCTGGTTCTCTCTTTGCACGGTGCTTGGGGAGACAAGGAAGGAGGTGCATGGGTCTCCCAGCACTGCTCTCGCCTCCCCATCAGGCAGGTACCTTGGGTCGCTTGTGGAGGGCAGACAGGCCTCTCCTCACACACCTCAACGCTTCTTTCTTTCCCTCTCTGCCAGGTGCACCTCCAGCCACAAGACATGTCCTGCTGCAACCCGTGCCTGCCCTGCCGGCCCTGCGGCCCAACCCCGCTGGCCAACAGCTGCAACGAGCCCTGTGTCAGGCAGTGCCAGAGCTCCAATGTTGTCATTGAGCCCTCCCCCGTGGTGGTGACCCTGCCCGGCCCCATCCTCACCTCCTTCGCACAGAACACCGTTGTGGGCTCCTCCACCTCTGCTGCCGCTGGCAGAATCCTCAGCTGTAATGGAGTGCCCATCAACTCTGGGTGCTGTGACCTCTCCTGCTTCAGCGACTGCTACTGCGGCACGAGGTGCCTGCCTTGCTAAAGCTGCCACAGGTGGCCACACTGAACAATTCCCGGGAACCCAGAAGACGGTAACGGACTGAGCATGGAGATCCTGGCCATTGCATTCAGAGGGACTGAGCGTTCTCAGCTCCACCTGCAATGGAAGGCAGGAAGAGGCGTGCCTGGGCTCTCTGAAAACATGGCCCTTGTCTAACTTGCCTTTTTCTCACTCTCTTGTCTCTCTCTCTTATCTCTCTCTTGTTCTTCTCCCCTGGGCTGTGTGTACCTGCTAAGCCTCATCCCAGGAAGGACCTGCTGCCCCGTTCCATCTCGTTGGCAGTCAGGCAGACAGATGCCCAGAGCTAAGTCCACCCTGGCCAAGGGGCAAGGCCCCAGCTACTGTTGGTGCACCCTGCATCGTGGCCCATACTCAGGGGACATCCTTTCCCTCTTTCAACTCATTAAAGTTCTGCTGCATTCCAGCCTGGGCCTCTGTGTTGTCCTTCTCTGTCCAGATGCTCTCGCCGTCTGCCAGAGTGAAAGGTGTCACTCCGGGGATATATTGCAGGCACAAAGGAGAGCTGGCAGCATTCCAGGAGGAAGTGGAGGGTGAGACAAGGGTGGTGGGATCTTTCCAAGACACTGTCCCTTGCAGCTGAGGAACATGTTCGTGACTCCTGCAGAGGCAGCAGCACTCAGGGCTTGGTTCTCTACATGCCTGCACACAAATGGCCTCCTCAGCCTTCGAGCAAAATCTGTAGATGATGGGGAGCCCAACTGCTGTTCAAGTGATGAGTCCATCCCCCCAGCCACACCGATGGGTGCGGTGGCACTGGGAGCTGGTTCTGCATCCAGCAGCACCTGGGACCACTTGCTGGCTTGTGGTTCTTGCATTGAGAGGGCCCTCTGGCAGGTGTGGGAGTGTTTGTTTTTGTGGATGTGTCACAAGTTTCTCCTCACGTGCCCTGTGCTCCTCCCTGCCACCTCTCCCCAGTGTGCCTCTGCCCACAAGACATCTCAGGCCACCACGTCTCTCTCCTTCAGCTGAGGAGAGAGATGGGCTGTTCCTTGCCCACCTCCCTTTGTGGCTTCCAACTACAAGCCCACGCTGCTGCAGCATGGCAGCTCAGCTTGCGTTCCCTTAGCCTTCCTTGTAGGTCTTGCAGGGATCTTGTATATCCCCAGTCAGGCTGCCAGCATTTTCTCCATACGGCTAAAAGACATGGAGTTACTAAGTGCAGATGTTGTCTGTTTCCTGGCAGCTCTCTCTCTGTCTCTCTGAGCGTGCGTGTACAAAGCATACGTCGGAGGATTTGTGTTATCTGCAAAGGGGATGTGTAGAGTCTTAATCCCCTTTCACACCTACTATTTCACAATGCGTCTCCCATCCTTTGCCATGCACCATTTGCAGCGTCCCCTGTCCCAAATGAGAGTTTCAGATTTGCTGGAGTTTCAGCACTCCCCTCTTTCCCCTCCAGTGCTGACAATCCCACGGACCCACTGCCTCGCTCCACTGCATCTGACACCTCTGTCACCAACCTCTGCCAGTCCACCAAGGCTGCTGGGAAAGGTGGACCGTGTCACGCTCTTCGCTCAACAAGGTGTCCAGGGAGTTCCCGGGAAATGGGAGCTGAAGCTTCTCACCTCCTGTGCTCTTCTCCCTCTGACAGCTCAAAGACACCTCCAAACCTCAGCCCAAGGTGCAGAGGAAAACACTCTGAGGGCTGCCTGGGATCCCACACCTCTGCCCCAGGGAGCCTTTCTACTCGCATGGCCTAGTTATTAGAGCACTTGCCCAGCCGGACTAAGTGAATGAAGCCGCCTCCACTTCTGGGCCCCAGGCTCCTCAGGGCCATGACCAGGTTTTCCAGCATTCGGAGCTGCCAACTGGTGCAGCCAAGTCACATCTCAAATTTTCAAAATTGTTCTCGATCACAAGAGCCCTGGACATCCTTGCAGGCACACATATCCTCTTGTAAAACTGCTGCCTGTTGTAGAACTCCAGGCCAGGCTTCTCAGGGGAAGCGCATGCCTACCACAGGCAGGTAGGAACCTGCTGACAGTTCCCAGAACCGGAACTGCAGTGCTCAGGCAGAACCAGACAAAGGAGGTGGCCAGGGTAACAACCCTCACAGTCATCTCCAGCAGGGCAAATGGTTCCTTGGCCTACTTCTCTAGCCACCCACTGCACTGCTAGAGTCAGGGCAGCATCTGCGTCAGAGCACCATGCTGAGCAGTGCTGCTTTTCTCCTGCATGATGATACCAGTCCCAATCCTTCTCTTGCCTTCTCCATCCAACACCTTCCCGGACATTCGGCTGGACTTCCTTCTCCTCAGAGGTTTCGCCCACTTGGTAATTCTGTCTTCCTTAATAAATATTGAGAACGCCACTGGGCTGAAGCCACGTCTCATGACACTGATACTGTTTTGTATGGAGGAAGAGAAGGCAGTAGACTCAGAATGGTAGAAAGATTGTCAGCAGGGTCTCACACAAAACCAGTTCTCTGCTCCAAATAAGCGAAAAGCCCTGGCTATTAATGGCAATCCCCCAAGGGGATAGCTCCTCCCCTTCTTGGCTTCTCCATGCCTTTTTGCATCATAACTACCCAGTTATTGTTCCTAGACAGCAAGGGGGTTGCCATGGTGTCGCGGTTTAACCCAAGCTAGAAAAATAACCAAGAGAGCCACTCACTCAGTCCCCTGCCTCCAGCCCCCAAATAGGAGAGAAAATTGAAAGGGAAGGGACAAACTTGGATTGAGATAAACACGGTTTAATACAACAACAAAATACTACTACACTACTAGCAAATATATATATATAGTAGAAATAGAATATAAAATAAAAGATACTCAAGGCAATTCCTCTCAAATTCCATCCGCACTGAGCAGCCAGTCCCAGGAAGCAGTACGCTGGTCCCGAGCAGCTCATCCTGGAGAGAGAAAAGAAGAAGGCAGAAAGGCTGAGAGGCCTCTGCAGCATGGCAGGATGGCAAAAGTCTAGACTAAAGAAAGTCCCAAACAAAACTCCCCCCTGAACAGGTCTCTGTCCCGGCTCTGACAAAGAGGGAGTGTGAGAAGAAAGAGAGAGAGAAACCAGAAGATCCCAGCTCTCCTTAAATAGGAAGCATGATGCTAAGGGGATGGAATACTCTTATTGATCAGTCTGGATGTCAGTCAAGGTCTGCCCCCATCTATGCCCATGTTACTCATCACCTCACATCTGTGGGCAGAGCGCTTGGAACATCCTGGATTCTCAGACCAGAGCAATTAAAAGTATTAACTCTGTCCTGGGGTGGTATCTCCTGTTCTCAGATTAAAGTCAAACAATGACTGTGATAGGTACAAAAAATAAAGTTTTCTAAATGCGTGAAGACAATGACTTCGTTTTCAGTCAAACCAGCAGACATGGAAAACTAAGAGCAAATGCCAGTGACTTCAACCAGGGTTCTGTCTGTGCAGAAAAGCTGGCAAGCTTCAGCACAGGTGTCTTCTCCTGTGATCAGTCCTTTGTACTGGGATGGACTTTGCTCACCAAGTGGTCCCACTGACTGTAGCACGAGGTGTCCACAGGGCCCTACCACCAACAACTATGTCCCGAAGAAGAATGAGCTGGGTTGCATCACCTTGCACCTCCAGTCCAGCCATTCATCTACAATACAAGTCAGCTATACTGTGTTCAAGGCAATCACAAATGCTTCCTGCCACTTACTTGTTTTGACAGAGGAAATCCACATCTAGCTCTTTCATTTGACTATTCTGTCAGAAAATGAAAGGCGCCAAACCAAAGAGATCTACATCCTGTATTCCCTTCCCTTCCCTTCCCTTCCCTTCCCTTCCCTTCCCTTCCCTTCCCTTCCCTTCCCTTCCCTTCCCTTCCCTTCCCTTCCCTTCCCTTCCCTTCCCTTCCCTTCCCTTCCCTTCCCTTCCCTTCTCTTCCCTTCCCGCACCTTCCCGCAACTTCCCTTCCTGCACCTTCCCACACCTTCCCGCACCTTCCCTTCCCGCACCTTCCCGGACCTTCCCTTCCTTTCCCTTCCCGCACCTTCCCTTCCCTCACCTTCCCTTCCCTTCCCGCACCTTCCCTTCCCTTCCCTTCCCATCCCTTTTTCTCCTCTGCTGGTTTCCCACCCAGTCCGTGAATCCTTCTCCACTCTTGTTGCAACCTCTTCCCCTCCATCCCACCTCCTGTGCTCCAGAAAGAAACTTGTCATAATTGGGTGCTCCCAGTCCTTCCACCATCTCTGCACATCCTGGCGAAGAACAGTGTTTCCCACTTTCTTGCCACTTGCTCCACCTTCTCTTTCTTTGGGCCCCAGATCAATGTCTTGAGGACAGGCAGCACCAGCACTGTTGAAGACAAACAATCCTCTGTCCCAGGAGAGGCTGGTAGGGCAGTGGGTGAAGCTGAAGGACAATAGCCTAAAGTAGAATACAGCCAGCCCTCAGGCCTGCCAGTGCAATGGCACAGACCTTCCCTCACTCGACACAGGGAACCCCTGGGGCTGGCACATGGCCATATATTGGCCGTAGGACATGACTGCGAGCAGGAAGATCTAAGCCACACAGCTGCCAAAGCAGCTTGTTCTCTCTACAGAGAGGAAGTCCAGCGTCATCTTGAACATTATGACCAGTCACCCAGGCCCAGAATCTCAGAATTCTTGAGGCTGAAAAGTGCCTCTGGAGATGGTCACTTCCAATCCTCCTGCTCAGAGTAGGGTCAACAACAGTAGGTTAATGAAGACACTGACCCGTGGGGTCCTGAATATCTCCAAGAACAGAGGATCCACAAGCTGTCTGGACAAGGTGTCCTGGGCTTGGCCACCACCACAGTACAAGAGTTTTTCCTCATGCTTCAGTGGAAATTCCTTGCACGCTGCTCCAGTCCACGCACAAGGGCGAGTAAGCAAGCACAGTGGCCTACAAATGGGCAACTATGATCTCACTCTAGGATTGGGGTGGTCTGTAGCACCCTGTGGCAGGACAAGGCCCCAGACGCACTGATGGTGCTGGCATTGGTAAGGGACTGCCAGAGAGAGCACAGGAGGCTGAATCGGCACACGAAGGCCTCCGCAGAGCTGTACGACGAGGACGAGAATCAAAAGCAGTGGTGAGGACCACCTGCCCTGCAGAGGCAATGGGCAGTGAGCACCAGAGAGACCTTGGAGGGTGGCAAAAAGGGGACAGGGCACATCGTCTCACTCTGGGGCCCTTTGGCATCCAGGTGAGGATGACAGGCCTGGGAGCAGCAGGGCCCTTCCTGCCAATGGGGCTGCAAACAAGACTACATGAGTGCCCCAGCCCTATGTCCCCAGCCTGCACGTGAGCCTTCGGGGACTTGGAAGTCATCTTCCGCACGCATTGATGTGCTTATGTCCCAGGAATCCTTGGGTCTCCCACTCCAGCTCTGCAAAAGAGCCCTCAAGGCGCAGAGAATATGGTCAAAGAAGGAAATGAAAAGACAGCTGTTCAGGAAACCAAAACACAGCCTGTATCATTAGCTGAGATGTTTTGCATTTTGGATGATCTTCTCAGAAAACTATGAGTTCCTCAAAGGCTTCCTCTGGGCCCGGGGCAATGCAGGACCGGTATAAAAGCCATCGCAGCTCTTCAGTCCCTCATCCACTTCTCTCTCCTTCTTCTCCTTTGGAAGCAAGTGAGTTGGAAGCTCTGTCTTGTACTGGGGCTTGGGGCTGCCAGTCCTGGGATGAGAGCAGGGAGAAGGCCTGGCGTGGAGAGGGGTTGAGTCTGGGCTGTGTGGATTTGTGAGCTGTGGGTTAGGGAAGACCATTTGTGGGCCTGGTTCTCTCTTTGCACGGTGCTTGGGGAGACAAGGAAGGAGGTGCATGGGTCTCCCAGCACTGCTCTCGCCTCCCCATCAGGCAGGTACCTTGGGTCGCTTGTGGAGGGCAGACAGGCCGCACCTCACACACCTCAACGCTTCTTTCTTTCCCTCTCTGCCAGGTGCACCTCCAGCCACAAGACATGTCCTGCTGCAACCCGTGCCTGCCCTGCCGGCCCTGCGGCCCAACCCCGCTGGCCAACAGCTGCAACGAGCCCTGTGTCAGGCAGTGCCAGAGCTCCAATGTTGTCATTGAGCCCTCCCCCGTGGTGGTGACCCTGCCCGGCCCCATCCTCACCTCCTTCGCACAGAACACCGTTGTGGGCTCCTCCACCTCTGCTGCCGCTGGCAGAATCCTCAGCTGTAATGGAGTGCCCATCAACTCTGGGTGCTGTGACCTCTCCTGCTTCAGCGACTGCTACTGTGGCACGAGGTGCCTGCCTTGCTAAAGTTGCCACAGGTGGCCACACTGAACAATTCCCGGGAACCCAGAAGACGGTAACGGACTGAGCATGGAGATCCTGGCCATTGCATTCAGAGGGACTGAGCGTTCTCAGCTCCACCTGCAATGGAAGGCAGGAAGAGGCGTGCCTGGGCTCTCTGAAAACATGGCCCTTGTCTAACTTGCCTTTTTCTCACTCTCTTGTCTCTCTCTCTTATCTCTCTCTTGTTCTTCTCCCCTGGGCTGTGAGTACCTGCTAAGCCTCATCCCAGGAAGGACCTGCTGCCCCGTTCCATCTCGTTGGCAGTCAGGCAGACAGATGCCCAGAGCTAAGTCCACCCTGGCCAAGGGGCAAGGCCCCAGCTACTCTTGGTGCACCCTGCATCGTGGCCCATACTCGGGGGACGTCCTTTCCCTCTTTCAACTCATTAAAGTTCTGCTGCATTCCAGCCTGGGCCTCTGTGTTGTCCTTCTCTGTCCAGATGCTCTCGCCGTCTGCCAGAGTGAAAGGTGTCACTCCGGGGATATATTGCAGGCACAAAGGAGAGCTGGCAGCATTCCAGGAGGAAGTGGAGGGTGAGACAAGGGTGGTGGGATCTTTCCAAGACACTGTCCCTTGCAGCTGAGGAACATGTTCGTGACTCCTGCAGAGGCAGCAGCACTCAGGGCTTGGTTCTCTACATGCCTGCACACAAATGGCCTCCTCAGCCTTCGAGCAAAATCTGTAGATGACGGGGAGCCCAACTGCTGTTCAAGTGATGAGTCCATCCCCCCAGCCACACCGATGGGTGCGGTGGCACTGGGAGCTGGTTCTGCATCCAGCAGCACCTGGGACCACTTGCTGGCTTGTGGTTCTTGCATTGAGAGGGCCCTCTGGCAGGTGTGGGAGTGTTTGTTTTTGTGGATGTGTCACAAGTTTCTCCTCACGTGCCCTGTGCTCCTCCCTGCCACCTCTCCCCAGTGTGCCTCTGCCCACAAGACATCTCAGGCCACCACGTCTCTCTCCTTCAGCTGAGGAGAGAGGTGGGCTGTTCCTTGCCCACCTCCCTTTGTGGCTTCCAACTACAAGCCCACGCTGCTGCAGCATGGCAGCTCAGCTTGCGTTCCCTTAGCCTTCCTTGTAGGTCTTGCAGGGATCTTGTATATCCCCAGTCAGGCTGCCAGCATTTTCTCCATACGGCTAAAAGACATGGAGTTACTAAGTGCAGATGTTGTCTGTTTCCTGGCAGCTCTCTCTCTGTCTCTCTGAGCGTGCGTGTACAAAGCATACGTCGGAGGATTTGTGTTATCTGCAAAGGGGATGTGTAGAGCCTTAATCCCCTTTAACACCTACTATTTCACAATGCGTCTCCCATCCTTTGCCGTGCACCATTTGCAGCGTCCCCTGTCCCAAATGAGAGTTTCAGATTTGATGGAGTTTCAGCACTCCCCTCTTTCCCCTCCAGTGCTGACAATCCCACGGACCCACTGCCTCGCTCCACTGCATCTGACACCTCTGTCACCAACCTCTGCCAGTCCACCAAGGCTGCTGGGAAAGCTGGACCGTGTCACGCTCTTCGCTCAACAAGGTGTCCAGGGAGTTCCCAGGAAACGGGAGCTGAAGCTTCTCACCTCCTGTGCTCTTCTCCCTCTGACAGCTCAAAGACACCTCCAAACCTCAGCCCAAGGTGCAGAGGAAAACACTCTGAGGGCTGCCTGGGATCCCACACCTCTGCCCCAGGGAGCCTTTCTACTCGCATGGCCTAGTTATTAGAGCACTTGCCCAGCCGGACTAAGTGAATGAAGCCGCCTCCAATTCTCTGCCCCAGGCTCCTCAGGGCCATGACCAGGTTTTCCAGCATTCGGAGCTGCCAACTGGTGCAGCCAAGTCAAATCTCAACTTTTCAAAAATGTTCTCAGTCACAAGAGCCCTGGACATCCTTGCAGGCACACATATCCTCTTGTAAAACTGCTGCCTGTTGTAGAACTCCAGGCCAGGCTTCTCAGGGGAAGCGCATGCCTACCACAGGCAGGTAGGAACCTGCTGACAGTTCCCAGAACCGGAACTGCAGTGCTCAGGCAGAACCAGACAAAGGAGGTGGCCAGGGTAACAACCCTCACAGTCATCTCCAGCAGGGCAAATGGTTCCTTGGCCTACTTCTCTAGCCACCCACTGCACTGCTAGAGTCAGGGCAGCATCTGCGTCAGAGCACCATGCTGAGCAGTGCTGCTTTTCTCCTGCATGATGATACCAGTCCCAATCCTTCTCTTGCCTTCTCCATCCAACACCTTCCCGGACATTCGGCTGGACTTCCTTCTCCTCAGAGATTTCGCCCACTTGGTAATTCTGTCTTCCTTAATAAATATTGAGAACGCCACTGGGCTGAAGCCACGTCTCATGACACTGATACTGTTTTGTATGGAAGAAGAGAAGGCAGTAGACTCAGAATGGTAGAAAGATTGTCAGCAGGGTCTCACACAAAACCAGTTCTCTGCACCAAATAAGCGAAAAGCCCTGGCTATTAATGGCAATCCCCCAAGGGGATAGCTCCTCCCCTTCTTGGCTTCTCCATGCCTTTTTGCATCATAACTACCCAGTTATTGTTCCTAGACAGCAAGGGGGTTG
Source organism: Caloenas nicobarica (assembly GCF_036013445.1). NCBI lineage: Eukaryota > Metazoa > Chordata > Aves > Columbiformes > Columbidae > Caloenas > Caloenas nicobarica. The sequence continues at coordinate 969,792 of NC_088268.1, read as the reverse complement.
CCATGGTGTCGCGGTTTAACCCAAGCTAGAAAAATAACCAAGTGAGCCACTCACTCAGTCCCCTGCCTCCAGCCCCCAAATAGGAGAGAAAATTGAAAGGAAAGGGACAAACTTGGATTGAGATAAACACGGTTTAATACAACAACAAAATACTAATACACTACTAGCAAATACATATATATAATAGAAATAGAATATAAAATAAAACATGCTCAAGGCAATTCCTCTCAAAGTCCATCCGCACTGAGCAGCCAGTCCCAGGAAGCAGTACCCTGGTCCTGAGCAGCTCATCCTGGAGAGAGAAAAGAAGAAGGCAGAAAGGCTGAGAGGCCTCTGCAGCATGGCAGGATGGCAAAAGTCTAGACTAAAGAAAGTCCCAAACAAAACTCCCCCCTGAACAGGTCTCTGTCCCGGCTCTGACAAAGAGGGAGCGTGAGAAGAAAGAGAGAGAGAAACCAGAAGATCTCAGCTCTCCTTAAATAGGAAGCATGATGCTAAGGGGATGGAATACTCTTATTGATCAGTCTGGATGTCAGTCAAGGTCTGTCCCCATCTATGCGCATGTTACTCATCACCTCACATCTGTGGGCAGAGCGCTTGGAACATCCTGGATTCTCAGACCAGAGCAATTAAAAGTATTAACTCTGTCCTGGGGTGGTATCTCCTGTTCTCAGACTAAGGTCAAACAATGACTGTGATAGGTACAAAAAATAAAGTTTTCTAAATGCGTGAAGACAATGACTTCGTTTTCAGTCAAACCAGCAGACATGGAAAACTAAGAGCAAATGCCAGTGACTTCAACCAGGGTTCTGTCTGTGCAGAAAAGCTGGCAAGCTTCAGCACAGGTGTCTTCTCCTGTGATCAGTCCTTTGTACTGGGATGGACTTTGCTCACCAAGTGGTCCCACTGACTGTAGCACGAGGTGTCCACAGAGCCCTACCACCAACAACTATGTCCCGAAGAAGAATGAGCTGGGTTGCATCACCTTGCACCTCCAGTCCAGCCATTCATCTACAATACAAGTCAGCTATACTGTGTTCAAGGCAATCACAAATGCTTCCTGCCACTTACTTGTTTTGACAGAGGAAATCCACATCTAGCTCTTTCATTTGACTATTCTGTCAGAAAATGAAAGGCGCCAACCAAAGAGATCTACATCCTGTATTCCCTTCCCTTCCCTTCCCTACCCTTCCCTTCCCTTCCCTTCCCTTCCCTTCCCTTCCCTTCCCTTCCCTTCCCTTCCCTTCCCTTCCCTTCCCTTCCCTTCCCTTCTCCTCCCGTCCCGCACCTTCCCTTCCCGCACCTTCCCGCAACTTCCCTTCCTGCACCTTCCCTTCCCTTCCCTTCCCTTCCCTTCTCTTCCCTTCCCGCACCTTCCCGCACCTTCCCGCAACTTCCCTTCCTGCACCTTCCCACACCTTCCCGCACCTTCCCTTCCCGCACCTTCCCGGACCTTCCCTTCCTTTCCCTTCCCGCACCTTCCCTTCCCTCACCTTCCCTTCCCTTCCCGCACCTTCCCTTCCCTTCCCTTCCCATCCCTTTTTCTCCTCTGCTGGTTTCCCACCCAGTCCGTGAATCCTTCTCCACTCTTGTTGCAACCTCTTCCCCTCCATCCCACCTCCTGTGCTCCAGAAAGAAACTTGTCATAATTGGGTGCTCCCAGTCCTTCCACCATCTCTGCACATCCTGGCGAAGAACAGTGTTTCCCACTTTCTTGCCACTTGCTCCACCTTCTCTTTCTTTGGGCCCCAGATCAATGTCTTGAGGACAGGCAGCACCAGCACTGTTGAAGACAAACAATCCTCTGTCCCAGGAGAGGCTGGTAGGGCAGTGGGTGAAGCTGAAGGACAATAGCCTAAAGTAGAATACAGCCAGCCCTCAGGCCTGCCAGTGCAATGGCACAGACCTTCCCTCACTCGACACAGGGAACCCCTGGGGCTGGCACATGGCCATATATTGGCCGTAGGACATGACTGCGAGCAGGAAGATCTAAGCCACACAGCTGCCAAAGCAGCTTGTTCTCTCTACAGAGAGGAAGTCCAGCGTCATCTTGAACATTATGACCAGTCACCCAGGCCCAGAATCTCAGAATTCTTGAGGCTGAAAAGTGCCTCTGGAGATGGTCACTTCCAATCCTCCTGCTCAGAGTAGGGTCAACAACAGTAGGTTAATGAAGACACTGACCCGTGGGGTCCTGAATATCTCCAAGAACAGAGGATCCACAAGCTGTCTGGACAAGGTGTCCTGGGCTTGGCCACCACCACAGTACAAGAGTTTTTCCTCATGCTTCAGTGGAAATTCCTTGCACGCTGCTCCAGTCCACGCACAAGGGCGAGTAAGCAAGCACAGTGGCCTACAAATGGGCAACTATGATCTCACTCTAGGATTGGGGTGGTCTGTAGCACCCTGTGGCAGGACAAGGCCCCAGACGCACTGATGGTGCTGGCATTGGTAAGGGACTGCCAGAGAGAGCACAGGAGGCTGAATCGGCACACGAAGGCCTCCGCAGAGCTGTACGACGAGGACGAGAATCAAAAGCAGTGGTGAGGACCACCTGCCCTGCAGAGGCAATGGGCAGTGAGCACCAGAGAGACCTTGGAGGGTGGCAAAAAGGGGACAGGGCACATCGTCTCACTCTGGGGCCCTTTGGCATCCAGGTGAGGATGACAGGCCTGGGAGCAGCAGGGCCCTTCCTGCCAATGGGGCTGCAAACAAGACTACATGAGTGCCCCAGCCCTATGTCCCCAGCCTGCACGTGAGCCTTCGGGGACTTGGAAGTCATCTTCCGCACGCATTGATGTGCTTATGTCCCAGGAATCCTTGGGTCTCCCACTCCAGCTCTGCAAAAGAGCCCTCAAGGCGCAGAGAATATGGTCAAAGAAGGAAATGAAAAGACAGCTGTTCAGGAAACCAAAACACAGCCTGTATCATTAGCTGAGATGTTTTGCATTTTGGATGATCTTCTCAGAAAACTATGAGTTCCTCAAAGGCTTCCTCTGGGCCCGGGGCAATGCAGGACCGGTATAAAAGCCATCGCAGCTCTTCAGTCCCTCATCCACTTCTCTCTCCTTCTTCTCCTTTGGAAGCAAGTGAGTTGGAAGCTCTGTCTTGTACTGGGGCTTGGGGCTGCCAGTCCTGGGATGAGAGCAGGGAGAAGGCCTGGCGTGGAGAGGGGTTGAGTCTGGGCTGTGTGGATTTGTGAGCTGTGGGTTAGGGAAGACCATTTGTGGGCCTGGTTCTCTCTTTGCACGGTGCTTGGGGAGACAAGGAAGGAGGTGCATGGGTCTCCCAGCACTGCTCTCGCCTCCCCATCAGGCAGGTACCTTGGGTCGCTTGTGGAGGGCAGACAGGCCGCACCTCACACACCTCAACGCTTCTTTCTTTCCCTCTCTGCCAGGTGCACCTCCAGCCACAAGACATGTCCTGCTGCAACCCGTGCCTGCCCTGCCGGCCCTGCGGCCCAACCCCGCTGGCCAACAGCTGCAACGAGCCCTGTGTCAGGCAGTGCCAGAGCTCCAATGTTGTCATTGAGCCCTCCCCCGTGGTGGTGACCCTGCCCGGCCCCATCCTCACCTCCTTCGCACAGAACACCGTTGTGGGCTCCTCCACCTCTGCTGCCGCTGGCAGAATCCTCAGCTGTAATGGAGTGCCCATCAACTCTGGGTGCTGTGACCTCTCCTGCTTCAGCGACTGCTACTGTGGCACGAGGTGCCTGCCTTGCTAAAGTTGCCACAGGTGGCCACACTGAACAATTCCCGGGAACCCAGAAGACGGTAACGGACTGAGCATGGAGATCCTGGCCATTGCATTCAGAGGGACTGAGCGTTCTCAGCTCCACCTGCAATGGAAGGCAGGAAGAGGCGTGCCTGGGCTCTCTGAAAACATGGCCCTTGTCTAACTTGCCTTTTTCTCACTCTCTTGTCTCTCTCTCTTATCTCTCTCTTGTTCTTCTCCCCTGGGCTGTGAGTACCTGCTAAGCCTCATCCCAGGAAGGACCTGCTGCCCCGTTCCATCTCGTTGGCAGTCAGGCAGACAGATGCCCAGAGCTAAGTCCACCCTGGCCAAGGGGCAAGGCCCCAGCTACTCTTGGTGCACCCTGCATCGTGGCCCATACTCGGGGGACGTCCTTTCCCTCTTTCAACTCATTAAAGTTCTGCTGCATTCCAGCCTGGGCCTCTGTGTTGTCCTTCTCTGTCCAGATGCTCTCGCCGTCTGCCAGAGTGAAAGGTGTCACTCCGGGGATATATTGCAGGCACAAAGGAGAGCTGGCAGCATTCCAGGAGGAAGTGGAGGGTGAGACAAGGGTGGTGGGATCTTTCCAAGACACTGTCCCTTGCAGCTGAGGAACATGTTCGTGACTCCTGCAGAGGCAGCAGCACTCAGGGCTTGGTTCTCTACATGCCTGCACACAAATGGCCTCCTCAGCCTTCGAGCAAAATCTGTAGATGACGGGGAGCCCAACTGCTGTTCAAGTGATGAGTCCATCCCCCCAGCCACACCGATGGGTGCGGTGGCACTGGGAGCTGGTTCTGCATCCAGCAGCACCTGGGACCACTTGCTGGCTTGTGGTTCTTGCATTGAGAGGGCCCTCTGGCAGGTGTGGGAGTGTTTGTTTTTGTGGATGTGTCACAAGTTTCTCCTCACGTGCCCTGTGCTCCTCCCTGCCACCTCTCCCCAGTGTGCCTCTGCCCACAAGACATCTCAGGCCACCACGTCTCTCTCCTTCAGCTGAGGAGAGAGGTGGGCTGTTCCTTGCCCACCTCCCTTTGTGGCTTCCAACTACAAGCCCACGCTGCTGCAGCATGGCAGCTCAGCTTGCGTTCCCTTAGCCTTCCTTGTAGGTCTTGCAGGGATCTTGTATATCCCCAGTCAGGCTGCCAGCATTTTCTCCATACGGCTAAAAGACATGGAGTTACTAAGTGCAGATGTTGTCTGTTTCCTGGCAGCTCTCTCTCTGTCTCTCTGAGCGTGCGTGTACAAAGCATACGTCGGAGGATTTGTGTTATCTGCAAAGGGGATGTGTAGAGCCTTAATCCCCTTTAACACCTACTATTTCACAATGCGTCTCCCATCCTTTGCCGTGCACCATTTGCAGCGTCCCCTGTCCCAAATGAGAGTTTCAGATTTGATGGAGTTTCAGCACTCCCCTCTTTCCCCTCCAGTGCTGACAATCCCACGGACCCACTGCCTCGCTCCACTGCATCTGACACCTCTGTCACCAACCTCTGCCAGTCCACCAAGGCTGCTGGGAAAGCTGGACCGTGTCACGCTCTTCGCTCAACAAGGTGTCCAGGGAGTTCCCAGGAAACGGGAGCTGAAGCTTCTCACCTCCTGTGCTCTTCTCCCTCTGACAGCTCAAAGACACCTCCAAACCTCAGCCCAAGGTGCAGAGGAAAACACTCTGAGGGCTGCCTGGGATCCCACACCTCTGCCCCAGGGAGCCTTTCTACTCGCATGGCCTAGTTATTAGAGCACTTGCCCAGCCGGACTAAGTGAATGAAGCCGCCTCCAATTCTCTGCCCCAGGCTCCTCAGGGCCATGACCAGGTTTTCCAGCATTCGGAGCTGCCAACTGGTGCAGCCAAGTCAAATCTCAACTTTTCAAAAATGTTCTCAGTCACAAGAGCCCTGGACATCCTTGCAGGCACACATATCCTCTTGTAAAACTGCTGCCTGTTGTAGAACTCCAGGCCAGGCTTCTCAGGGGAAGCGCATGCCTACCACAGGCAGGTAGGAACCTGCTGACAGTTCCCAGAACCGGAACTGCAGTGCTCAGGCAGAACCAGACAAAGGAGGTGGCCAGGGTAACAACCCTCACAGTCATCTCCAGCAGGGCAAATGGTTCCTTGGCCTACTTCTCTAGCCACCCACTGCACTGCTAGAGTCAGGGCAGCATCTGCGTCAGAGCACCATGCTGAGCAGTGCTGCTTTTCTCCTGCATGATGATACCAGTCCCAATCCTTCTCTTGCCTTCTCCATCCAACACCTTCCCGGACATTCGGCTGGACTTCCTTCTCCTCAGAGATTTCGCCCACTTGGTAATTCTGTCTTCCTTAATAAATATTGAGAACGCCACTGGGCTGAAGCCACGTCTCATGACACTGATACTGTTTTGTATGGAAGAAGAGAAGGCAGTAGACTCAGAATGGTAGAAAGATTGTCAGCAGGGTCTCACACAAAACCAGTTCTCTGCACCAAATAAGCGAAAAGCCCTGGCTATTAATGGCAATCCCCCAAGGGGATAGCTCCTCCCCTTCTTGGCTTCTCCATGCCTTTTTGCATCATAACTACCCAGTTATTGTTCCTAGACAGCAAGGGGGTTGCCATGGTGTCGCGGTTTAACCCAAGCTAGAAAAATAACCAAGTGAGCCACTCACTCAGTCCCCTGCCTCCAGCCCCCAAATAGGAGAGAAAATTGAAAGGAAAGGGACAAACTTGGATTGAGATAAACACGGTTTAATACAACAACAAAATACTAATACACTACTAGCAAATACATATATATAATAGAAATAGAATATAAAATAAAACATGCTCAAGGCAATTCCTCTCAAAGTCCATCCGCACTGAGCAGCCAGTCCCAGGAAGCAGTACCCTGGTCCTGAGCAGCTCATCCTGGAGAGAGAAAAGAAGAAGGCAGAAAGGCTGAGAGGCCTCTGCAGCATGGCAGGATGGCAAAAGTCTAGACTAAAGAAAGTCCCAAACAAAACTCCCCCCTGAACAGGTCTCTGTCCCGGCTCTGACAAAGAGGGAGCGTGAGAAGAAAGAGAGAGAGAAACCAGAAGATCTCAGCTCTCCTTAAATAGGAAGCATGATGCTAAGGGGATGGAATACTCTTATTGATCAGTCTGGATGTCAGTCAAGGTCTGTCCCCATCTATGCGCATGTTACTCATCACCTCACATCTGTGGGCAGAGCGCTTGGAACATCCTGGATTCTCAGACCAGAGCAATTAAAAGTATTAACTCTGTCCTGGGGTGGTATCTCCTGTTCTCAGACTAAGGTCAAACAATGACTGTGATAGGTACAAAAAATAAAGTTTTCTAAATGCGTGAAGACAATGACTTCGTTTTCAGTCAAACCAGCAGACATGGAAAACTAAGAGCAAATGCCAGTGACTTCAACCAGGGTTCTGTCTGTGCAGAAAAGCTGGCAAGCTTCAGCACAGGTGTCTTCTCCTGTGATCAGTCCTTTGTACTGGGATGGACTTTGCTCACCAAGTGGTCCCACTGACTGTAGCACGAGGTGTCCACAGAGCCCTACCACCAACAACTATGTCCCGAAGAAGAATGAGCTGGGTTGCATCACCTTGCACCTCCAGTCCAGCCATTCATCTACAATACAAGTCAGCTATACTGTGTTCAAGGCAATCACAAATGCTTCCTGCCACTTACTTGTTTTGACAGAGGAAATCCACATCTAGCTCTTTCATTTGACTATTCTGTCAGAAAATGAAAGGCGCCAACCAAAGAGATCTACATCCTGTATTCCCTTCCCTTCCCTTCCCTACCCTTCCCTTCCCTTCCCTTCCCTTCCCTTCCCTTCCCTTCCCTTCCCTTCCCTTCCCTTCCCTTCCCTTCCCTTCCCTTCCCTTCCCTTCCCTTCCCTTCTCCTCCCGTCCCGCACCTTCCCTTCCCGCACCTTCCCGCAACTTCCCTTCCTGCACCTTCCCTTCCCTTCCCTTCCCTTCCCTTCTCTTCCCTTCCCGCACCTTCCCGCACCTTCCCGCAACTTCCCTTCCTGCACCTTCCCACACCTTCCCGCACCTTCCCTTCCCGCACCTTCCCGGACCTTCCCTTCCTTTCCCTTCCCGCACCTTCCCTTCCCTCACCTTCCCTTCCCTTCCCGCACCTTCCCTTCCCTTCCCTTCCCATCCCTTTTTCTCCTCTGCTGGTTTCCCACCCAGTCCGTGAATCCTTCTCCACTCTTGTTGCAACCTCTTCCCCTCCATCCCACCTCCTGTGCTCCAGAAAGAAACTTGTCATAATTGGGTGCTCCCAGTCCTTCCACCATCTCTGCACATCCTGGCGAAGAACAGTGTTTCCCACTTTCTTGCCACTTGCTCCACCTTCTCTTTCTTTGGGCCCCAGATCAATGTCTTGAGGACAGGCAGCACCAGCACTGTTGAAGACAAACAATCCTCTGTCCCAGGAGAGGCTGGTAGGGCAGTGGGTGAAGCTGAAGGACAATAGCCTAAAGTAGAATACAGCCAGCCCTCAGGCCTGCCAGTGCAATGGCACAGACCTTCCCTCACTCGACACAGGGAACCCCTGGGGCTGGCACATGGCCATATATTGGCCGTAGGACATGACTGCGAGCAGGAAGATCTAAGCCACACAGCTGCCAAAGCAGCTTGTTCTCTCTACAGAGAGGAAGTCCAGCGTCATCTTGAACATTATGACCAGTCACCCAGGCCCAGAATCTCAGAATTCTTGAGGCTGAAAAGTGCCTCTGGAGATGGTCACTTCCAATCCTCCTGCTCAGAGTAGGGTCAACAACAGTAGGTTAATGAAGACACTGACCCGTGGGGTCCTGAATATCTCCAAGAACAGAGGATCCACAAGCTGTCTGGACAAGGTGTCCTGGGCTTGGCCACCACCACAGTACAAGAGTTTTTCCTCATGCTTCAGTGGAAATTCCTTGCACGCTGCTCCAGTCCACGCACAAGGGCGAGTAAGCAAGCACAGTGGCCTACAAATGGGCAACTATGATCTCACTCTAGGATTGGGGTGGTCTGTAGCACCCTGTGGCAGGACAAGGCCCCAGACGCACTGATGGTGCTGGCATTGGTAAGGGACTGCCAGAGAGAGCACAGGAGGCTGAATCGGCACACGAAGGCCTCCGCAGAGCTGTACGACGAGGACGAGAATCAAAAGCAGTGGTGAGGACCACCTGCCCTGCAGAGGCAATGGGCAGTGAGCACCAGAGAGACCTTGGAGGGTGGCAAAAAGGGGACAGGGCACATCGTCTCACTCTGGGGCCCTTTGGCATCCAGGTGAGGATGACAGGCCTGGGAGCAGCAGGGCCCTTCCTGCCAATGGGGCTGCAAACAAGACTACATGAGTGCCCCAGCCCTATGTCCCCAGCCTGCACGTGAGCCTTCGGGGACTTGGAAGTCATCTTCCGCACGCATTGATGTGCTTATGTCCCAGGAATCCTTGGGTCTCCCACTCCAGCTCTGCAAAAGAGCCCTCAAGGCGCAGAGAATATGGTCAAAGAAGGAAATGAAAAGACAGCTGTTCAGGAAACCAAAACACAGCCTGTATCATTAGCTGAGATGTTTTGCATTTTGGATGATCTTCTCAGAAAACTATGAGTTCCTCAAAGGCTTCCTCTGGGCCCGGGGCAATGCAGGACCGGTATAAAAGCCATCGCAGCTCTTCAGTCCCTCATCCACTTCTCTCTCCTTCTTCTCCTTTGGAAGCAAGTGAGTTGGAAGCTCTGTCTTGTACTGGGGCTTGGGGCTGCCAGTCCTGGGATGAGAGCAGGGAGAAGGCCTGGCATGGAGAGGGGTTGAGTCTGGGCTGTGTGGATTTGTGAGCTATGGGTTAGGGAAGACCATTTGTGGGCCTGGTTCTCTCTTTGCACGGTGCTTGGGGAGACAAGGAAGGAGGTGCATGGGTCTCCCAGCACTGCTCTCGCCTCCCCATCAGGCAGGTACCTTGGGTCGCTTGTGGAGGGCAGACAGGCCGCTCCTCACACACCTCAATGCTTCTTTCTTTCCCTCTCTGCCAGGTGCACCTCCAGCCACAAGACATGTCCTGCTGCAACCCGTGCCTGCCCTGCCGGCCCTGCGGCCCAACCCCGCTGGCCAACAGCTGCAACGAGCCCTGTGTCAGGCAGTGCCAGAGCTCCAATGTTGTCATTGAGCCCTCCCCCGTGGTGGTGACCCTGCCCGGCCCCATCCTCACCTCCTTCGCACAGAACACCGTTGTGGGCTCCTCCACCTCTGCTGCTGTCGGTAACATCCTCAGCTGTAATGGAGTGCCCATCAACTCTGGGTGCTGTGACCTCTCCTGCTTTAGGAATCGCTACTGCGGCAGAAGTTGCCTGCCTTGCTAAAGCTGTGGCACGTGGCCCTGGCGAGGGAAACCTGGGAACCCAGAAGACCGTAATGGACTGAGCATGGAGATCCTGGCCATTGCATTCAGAGGGACTGAGCGTTCTCAGCTCCACCTGCCAAGGAAGGCAGCAAGAGTTGTGCCTGGGCTCTCTGAAAACATGGCCCTTGTCTAACTTGTAGTTTTCTCACTCTCTTGTCTCTCTCTCTTCTCTCTCTTGTCTTCTGTTTCCCTGGGCTGCAAGCTTCTGCTAAGCCTCATGTGAGGAAGGACCTGCTGCCACTTTCCCTCTAAAGGGCAGGCAGGGAGATGCCCAATGCGAAGTCCACCCTGGGCAAGGGGCAAATACCCAGAGGTACCGCTGGTGCTCCCTGCACCGTGGCCCCCACTCAGGGGACGTCCTTGCTTTTTTCAATTCATTAAAGTTCTGCTGCATTCCAGCCTGGGCCTCTGTGTTGTCTTTCTCTGTCCAGACACTCTCCCTGTATGCCAGAGTGAAAGGTGTCACTCTGGGGAGATCTTGCAGGTACAAGGAGAGCTGTCAGCGTTCCGGGAGTAAGGGGAGGGTGAGACATGGACAGCAGGCTCCTTTCAAGACACTGTCCCTTGCAGCTGAGGAACATGTCCCTGGCTCCTGCAGAAGAAGCAGCACTCAGGGCCTGATTCTCTACATGCCTGTACACAAATTCCCTCCTCAGCCTTTGAGCACAACCTGCAGATGATGGGGAGCCCCACCACTGTCTGAGTGAGAATTCCATCTTCCTGGCCGCACCGGTGGGTGGTGATGGCACTGGGAGCTGGTTCTGCATCCAGCAGCACCTGGGAGCACATACTGGCTTGTGGTTCTTGCTTCAGGAGGGCCCTGTGGCAGGTGTGGTGTTGGTTGTGGTGATTGTGTGACAGGTTGCTGCTCTCATGCTCCTGTGTTCGTCCCTGCCATCTCTCCCCAGTTCACCTCTGCCCACAAGACACCTCCAGCTACACCTGCTCCACCCCATCGGACATCCGTATTTCACCAACCTCTGCCAGTCCACCAAGGCTGTGGGCAAAGCTGGACCATGTCACACTCCTCGCTCAATGAGGTGTCCAGGGAGTTCCCAGGAAGTTGGGGCTGAAGCTTGTCATTTCCTGTGCTCCCCTCCTTCTGCCAGCTCTAAGGCTTCTCCAAACCTGAGCCCAAGGGATGCAGAGCAAAACACTCTGAGAGCTGCCTGGGATCCCACACCTCTGCCCCAGGGAGTCTTTCTTCTCACATGGCCTAGTTGATAGAAATTTGCTCTACCAAACTAAGGGAATCAAGCTGCCACGTCTGCTGGGCCCCAGGCTCCCCAGAGGTAGCAGAAGGTTTTCCAGTGCTGGGAGCTGCCAACTGGAGCAACCAGGCTATGGCTCAACCTTTCAACTGTCTTCTTGGTCACAAGAGCCCTGGATATCCTTGCAGGCACACATACCCTCTTGTAAAACTGTTGCCTGTTGTAGAACTCCAGGCCAGGCTTCTCAGGGGAAGCACATGCCTACCACAGGGAGGTAGGAACCTGCTGACAGTTCCCAGAACTGGAACTGCAGTGCTCAGGCAGAACGAGACAAAGGAGGTGGCCAGGGAAACAACACTCACAGTCATCTCCAGCATGGCAAAATTTTCCCTGTTCGACTCCTCTCACCAACTAGTGCACTGCCAGAGTCAGGGCAGCATCTGTGTCAGATCACCATGCCGAGCAGTGCTGCTTTTCTCCTGTATGGTGACATATTGGGCTCTTATACATGGACCTTGCCTTGTACTATATGTTCTTCTCCTCCCCTTCATCTCTCCTCTCCTCTCCTCTCCTCTCCTCTCCTCTCCTCTCCTCTCCTCTCCTCTCCTCTCCTCTCCTCTCCTCTCCTCTCCTCTCCTCTCCTCTCCTCTCTTCTTTCCTGTCCCTCCTCTCCTTTCTTTCACAGCCATCCTTTTTTTCCCAGGATAGGGCCCTCACAGTGCACACTTACTCTTCTGTGGAATGAGCTGTTTAAATATTTTGCAAATGGCAGTGGAGACGTTGTATCCCATAATGACGTTCTGCAGGAAAGAACTGAGGATGAGACTGGGTAGGGTCACCACCATGATGGTGTATGACAATGGCAGAGGCCGGTCACCGCTGGACACAGGGCTCATTGCGGCTGTTGGCCACCTTGGTTGGATCGTAGGACTGGCAGGGCAGGCACTGATTGTAGCAGGGTGGTTACTGCTGGCTGGTGGTGCACCTGGGAGTGAGGATGAGGAAAGCTGAGCATAGGTTTGGGTGAGGAGCAGCCTGTCACCCAACAATAAGAGATCCAAGGTACCTGTTGTATGAGGAGGTCGAGGCTATGCAGGGAGACGTGATTTATTGCATTTAGGTCCCAAGGAGTCTGCAAAGAGCAGCCAGGCCCAAGAAGGCTTTTGTCTGTCCCAGATCTCAGAATCCACCTAATCAAATCGCCTATCTTCCTTCATACTGGACCTTTTACTCACTTTCCACTTCCATTACAGACAGCCCCAAGCCTCACCATAGGACAGAGCTAAGATATCTATTCAGGCAGTAGCACAGCCTGGAGGAAGAGGATGGACCTTTCAACTCACCTGTTTCACAAGAATAAGAAGGCGACCAAAGCAGATGAAAGACTGAAACATTGGCCTGATCCCACACTGCTCCAGGCCTAGAGGAATCCTTTGTGCAAGTAATATTTTTCTTAGAAGGTCAGTTGCAAAACATCCCAGTTAATGATACGGCATGTGTTTAGGATTCCTTCCTTGTTATCTTTTGATTCGTGTTTATGCCATGCTAATTCCCCAATGGATATTTATTTTGACAGCTGGAATGAGAATTCCAAGAGTTTCCATGGCAGGGACATGTCATGAGGTGCGTCCAAAGTGCTGGAGGGTTCCCTTACAGGCCTAGGACACTGGCCTGGGGCACTCCTGTGGAATTATTTTCAGGTCAAGTGGCAGAGAAGGCCAGACTCCTCCCATTCATGCAATCCTTGACCAGACATCCAGGAATTCTCATGTGGGAGGACAGCTGCTGCTTTACCTGCAGGACTGCTCCTTCAGAAGGGGTGCCCTGGACAATGGTGAAGACAAAAAGACACATTTAAGGTAACTGATCAGAAACTGGCCCTGAGTCTTGAGGAATTGAGGGCTTCTCTACTGGGACATGAGGTTACCAGCTCCTGAGAGGTCCCCACCTTCTCCCATTACTCTGTTGCACAGGACTGGCACCCTTGTTCCTGTCGATGCCCCTGTGGTCTGACTCAGCCTAGTTGTATCTGGGCGTTTCTGACAGACCCATAAGGTGAGCAGCAAGCACTGCCTGGGACATGGCCATGGGGCCCAGACCACTGCAGACTAACTCCTGCTTTTCTTTCCCCATGTCACTTCTTTGCTCCTTCTCTCTTCTCATCCACTTGGTGCAATGTTTCACAGCTATGTCCCTGAGGGAGTTATCTCCTCTATTGCTGTCAAAGTTTCTGCCCTGGCAACACAAATTCAGTGAATATTTCAAAGGTGCAGCCACTCTCATCTATTAACATAGACCATCCCACTCTCTCTTCTTGCTGGCACATACAGTGAAACACGCTGTGGCCACTGATTTCTTCTTGTATGTCAAAACTGCCAAAGACCCCTTTTTCCTCCATTCTGGCTTTGATTTGTGGATACTTGGACCCAGGAATCACCCTGGATGACAGGAAATTGGAAACAGGATGCAACTTCCTGAGCTGTTGCATGGGCCCCAGATTGAGGGGGATTACTCCTTAGCAATATGGAACACATTAGAGGATGCGGGGTTAAAGCATGATGAGGTTGCTCAAGACTTAGTATGGGATGTTTATGGAAGGAACCAAAGGTGGGCTCCCTTCCCACCTTCCTTCCCATGGAGGATTTATGGAGGAACAAATGTGGCAAAACAGAGGAATAAAGGGATAAAAAGGACTGATCACGTGTAAAGAGGTAGATGGTTAGCAAACTTGTCTGATCATGCCCTGAGCCTAATAATTTCTGTGCCTCCTCTTTTCTCATTAAATTCAATTTCTACTTATTTCCCAGCATGAGAAACTTTGTTCTGTGTAAATTAGTGTGTATGGAGGTCTTGGTGCCAGCAACTGGAGTGTGACCTTGGGTAAGAGGGCCAGTATGTCTGTGGTGTTCATGTCTGCTGGTGGATCCAAAGGACAGCTTCTGAGTGTCTAAGGCAAGCTACTCCAGAGATTGATACTGTATATATTTATGCATATACTTCCCACTAAATGACCTTCTGATCAACCAGAGTGAGGAACAGGATGATGGCTTTAGCACTCTTTTGTTTGCATCTGAGTGCTGACTGTGCCTGCCTGTGTTGAGCTGTGTGGTTTGCTTGTGTGTGTGTGTTCACTTGGAATACATTCTGAGCCTTCCTGCTGGTTGACTTTGGACACATGGAACTATGGAATCATTTCTACTGGGCTACAAGATTTGGTACCCCTTAACAATAAGTGCCGCAGCTCTTCGAGGAATCTTAGCTATTTAGGTCATATTCAGCCTGGCCTTCAAGCTTAGCCAGAGGGGAACTTGGTCACAGGGATAAGTCCTCTACATGGCACTTCTGGTCTTCATGTCCCCGTCTGCATTTTTGTGGTCACTAGGATCATTTGATCTGACAAGGACATCAGCAAGCTGGGACTTTCCTGTACCTCACCATTTGGGAGATCCTGTCGGTTAAGTTGTCTCAAGAATTCCACATTTTTCATCAGCTGGGATCCTTCCTAGTAGCACTCATTCCAAGTTGGACATGATGACTAAGGCACTACATCTAAGTCGGGGGTGGAAGGAGAACTTTTTCCTTCCAGGAACCACATGTTCCAGACCCCAACCCCCAGAAATGACTTGTTAGTGGGTAGAGGGCACCCTCCAGAGGTTGTAGCATGAGGCATGTTATCTCCTTTTGGTCATGTGCAAGGCCTATCAGAGAGTTTTCTGTAGCTTGGTGATTAAGGTGTATTTCCATGTGCTGGGTGAGGAACAAAGGGGTGGAAGTGTGTGCACTCAGTCTTCTGGGATAGTAGTGGAGGAATGGTCAAGGGGGAGCAAGTCAGACATCCTGAAAGTCCACACCTGGCTTTGTTTTCTGAGGTTAAATGGGGATAGAACTGAATGAAAATTGTAGAAGCAATTGCAGTGAGACCCTGAAGGAGGACTAAGCAAAATGAAAGGATATGTGAGAGGCCCCACCAGAGGACCTGATCCATTTCGTCTGAGTACAAGTTGTAGAATGCTACATAATTAAAGTCTGAACTGGGTCGCATCATTTAAGTGCATCTTCTTAGTTTGGACCAAGCAGATCTTAACTAAAAAGAGCATGACCAGAAGCCCATCTTTAAAGCTCTTAAGAAATCAATGGCATCTGCTACCCACCTGTATATTCATCCTTCCCTTGGGTCTAATATTGGTGTTGAATCTGTGCAGTTCACTGCACTACTGAAGAAGTGTTAGACACAAGTGGATCCTCTTAGCACACACTGGTCCACCTAGAGTTCATTGAGGAACAGCTTTTCCACACTAGCATGAGAAGACTCAAGGCTCCTGCTGACTAGGTTGCATGCAATGATTTAAAGACATGTGCAATGCCCCCAAGGAGACCACCCAGCCTTGCCCCTACTGGTGTGGAATGTTTTTTACCACTCATTAAGACTTGGAAGATAGGTCATTCTCATGTGGCTAATTAGGGAGCTTTTCCAGTTTTGTTCATTTGTTCATTTTTATTAGCAAGCAAGATGGTAAACAGGAGGATTTTAATGAGGTCTCAAGACAATGACATTTCTTTCTGCCTTTTGTACGAGCTTTTGCCTTTTGTTTCTAGTAAAGACAATACATTCTGATGTTGCAAATTCAGTGAATCAAGGTGCTTTCATGGGAGATGGAGTATTTACCTCTGGTGAGAATCTTCTGAGCTCAGAAATCTAGTCAATTTTTCACTCACCTCAAACTCCACTTCTCTAGACTGTACCTCCACAGTTTGGCTATAAAGGTAATCTATGATAGAGGGCAGAAAGTGTTAGTGAAGCAAATGTGAACAAAATGTCCACTGATCTAGTTGTAAAATATAAACTAGTTGCATGACCAATATGCATTGCCACGTGTGCATGCCTTGCTTCATCAAATGATCAGAAGTGAACTCACTACCTGCCATACCAATCATACGAGCACCTCCATCTGATTGCTGAACCTCACACCCATGTCAAAAGTACTCTAGGGAGAGAGAGAGCTGGCAGGGAACGGGCTTTTTGTGTGGAGAAGTTGGGCAGGTTGCTCTGATCATCTGCATCTGTCACACAAAGCACAAGCAAATTGCCTTCCTTTATCTACATTGAGACCTTCGACTTGACACAGGAGTTGCAGAGAGTGATTTTGTCATGCCCAACATCTCTCTGTTTTGGCGCTGGATAGTGTAGACAGTGTGTTTTGGGGTGGAAGTTTTCTCAGGAAGACATGGGTATCTACTGTGAACTTTCTTGTGCCTAGGCCACCTTTAGTTTTTAGACTCTCTTGAGCACCACTGGGAGAAAAACTGATCCTTCTAAAACATGGTTTGCCCGACTTGTACAGTAACAATTGTAGGAGGTGAACTAAGGCCTGAGATTGCCCTTTTCTCTCCACTGATGATCAGTGGAGCGAAGGTGAGTAGCTCAGGTGAAGAAATTGATCTCCCTGCTCTGGAGGTCAGGATGATCAATTCCCTTTTAATTATAATTATATCTGAAAAATTCTCAATTATCTCAGAGAAGCCAAATCCTGGAAAACAGTTTTTGCTCATTTATAACATGAAAGGGAGGTTTATGAGGCTGATTCCTTGCTGATGTCTTCACTGAGATGGTAAAGCTACCTGTAGTGTATCAACGGCATTAATCTCAGTTCTTTCCTTCACCCAAGCAAAAAAAGGAGAACTTTCCATGGGTGATCCATCATCTAGAACAAATTACTACCTCTGCATCACCAACAATATCTGTCCCTACTAATCTGAGTAAGGGCACCAGATTAATTGCCTGATGCACAGCTCAGATATTTATTTAGATTGTTATGACTCAGACCTTAACTGTGATAGATGCTCTGACATCTAAAATGAGGTCGAATGAATTAAACCTTAATATTTCTGTATTTAGACCAGTTGCTCACCTAAAAGGAAGAGCTGGGTATGAGGTTTGAAAGCACCTTTGGCTGCAGTGAATATGAGATGGCAGAATTTAAGATCCCGAGAATAGTTAAGTAAGACAAATAGTATCATCAGAACCATGACAGCAGACTTCAACTGGTTCAGGGACCTACTTGTCAGGAGATGGGCTACCCAGGAGGAATATAGATACATTGTTTTTATTACATCCCTGAGCCCAGGGCAGAATCTACATCAGGGAATTATCAGCCACAGAGAAGAAAGATTAAGATAGTGAGCACAAAACCAAATTGGGCCTATGCAAGTCCAGGGAAGCAGATGAGATGTAAGGTCCATTTTCTACCTTATTTAAAAACTAGTCCTATATTTGGATAGGTCTAAAGCATCTTCTCAAATGTTACCTATGAAAACTAAACCTCTCACCATCCAACGCCAACTCCATTTGCAGTCTGGATTCCCTGTAAATAAGTAAATGGTGAAACAGAGAGGAGTGTCACAATAGTGAAAGGGCGTTCACCACTCCACCTGATTCTGCCATACTCCTAGGGCACACTGCAAAAAAGAATTAGGTGCTCGGAAGGCATACTGTGTGTGACCTGTGTTTAGCACTGATCTCAAGGTGAGTTTATGACAAACCTTTTTCCACTGGAGTCTCTGATGTATCAAGTGTGACTGCTGCTGGCCACAGTAAGAGCTAGGGACCCTCTCAGATACCTTCATCTTCCTTCCTACGTCCATTTTCTCCCCATATGCATAGAGGTCACTGCATCATACCCCTGAATCTTCCTGGCAGGGACACCTGGATGTGTGGGATACTCAGTGACATCTCAAACCAAAGGAGGCATCAGCAGGCATGTGAGCAGCTGTGCTGAGCCAAGGATTTCCACTAAATAAAAGTGACATCAGGGTCAAGGTCTGAATGATTTTCTCACTGGAAATGTGCATGGCTAAAGGAAGACAGTTCCCACTCCAGGATCTCACAGTCAGAAAAAATGGTACCACACTTGTCTCAAGACCAAGGTCACATTTCAATCCGGATTGTTTTATTCACTTCCTCAACAAAGAGAAGTTCAGTACTTGGTTTCAGTTCCCACATACAGTAGCCCAACCATTCCATTGCCTCTAAGGAAAAAGCAAGTCAGAGGAAGATATTACCTTCTCTTCTCAACCGAGCATGTGTTTCCCTGAAGACCTCTTTTATCTCTGCGTCTTGTCATTGCACAGCCTAGGTGAAAGCCAGACACTTGCAAAAATATTCCTGGGATGAAGCACATGCCTTCCTATGTTCTCTTCATCAGTCTGCAGGAGAAACAGATATGACCCCTGAAATCCACACCTAGTTGGAGCTGTCAGTGCAGGCAGAAACTCGCCTGAGAACCCTCCCCAGTGCCCCCTTGACCTCGCTGTTCCTCAGACTGTAGATGAGTGGGTTGATGAGAGGTGTGAGGACCATGTAAAAAAAGGAGAACATTTTGTTGAGCTGTCTCAGTGGCACTGTTCTGGGCAGGGTGTAGACAATGATGAGGGCCCCATAGAAAGCAATGATCATAGTGAGGCGAGAGGAGCAGGTTTAAAAGGCCTTGTGCCTCCCCATGCTGGATGGGATCCTCAGGATAGCATCTATGATGTAGACATAGGATGCCAGAGTGAACATAAGTGGGAAAACTACATCAGGGAAAGATAATATGATACCAAGACTTCTGATCATCCCAGTGTCACTGCAGGAGAGTTCTAGCAATGGAGCTTCTTTACAGAAGAAATGATCAATTGCACTGTAGTCACAGAACCTTTGACGAGATATGACAGATGTGATTCCTGTAGAAATTAGCAGTCCAACAATCCATGATCCAGCCACTATTTGGAGACATATCTTCCAGTTCATGAGGCTTGCATAAAGCAGGGGTTGACATATGGCCAGGTACTGATCATAGGACATGGCAGCCAGCATGTAACGCTCAGAAGTTGCAAAAGTGCCAAAGAAGAAAAACTCTGCCATACATCCCGGCACAGAGATGGTCTCGTCTTCAGTCAGGAAGCTGGCTAGCAGCCTGGGCAGGATAGTGAAGCTATAGCAGGTCTCTGGGCTAGACAGATTCACCAGGAAGAAGTGTATGGATGTGTGGAGATGTGGATCTGTGACCACCAGTACAATGATGAGGATGTTCCCTACTATGGTCACTGTATATATAGTGAGACAAAGGAGAAAGAGAGGTGTCTGGAGCTCACGGGCATCCCCCAGTTCCAGGAAGAGGAACTCCATCAACAATGTCTGGTTGTCCCATTCCCCTCTCTCCATGCTGTGCTGTAGATCTGTCTTTTTCCAACTTGCCAGGCAGAAGAGCAGCAATATAGAGCTCGTGTTGTTTCACAAAGGAATAGTGGAGGCAGTTTCTTCTAGAGAAAACATGGACGTTCACACACAGCTGAGAATCTCCATATTCTCAAAAAAAGGAAAACGGAGAGGAGAGGAGAGGAGAGGAGAGGAGAGGACATCTGAATCAATGAGGCAATGAGAAGAAGCAAGATTGTTCTAGAGAAGATCATGAAGAACATATGCTTCATATCTTTTCCCCTTCAGCTGTGTCTAGGCTGTCTCCCTGCAGCAGTACAGCACCTATACCTCCATACTGCAATGTGTCCTCAGAGCTCTCTACTCTGATAGGGAAAGGGACGCCAAGTGGGAGCTGAGATGGGGCAGGACCGGTATCTAGTATTTGATGGAGATAAACACCCAGTAGGCATTTGTGTATATGCACAGGGAAAACCCATGCTGAGAAACAAAGTCCTCTGCCCAATCCTCCTCCTTGCATTTCTGCAAAATTGAGGAGGGACACACTGACGTGCTTATGGTTTCCCATCTGAGGACTTCAGAGATTTTACAGTGAATTGGAGACAACCATGGCAGGCACTGACACACGACAGCTGCCGGGAAGGACTATTACCTCACAGTGGGCAATCACACCAGCTCCATGACAGCCATCTCCTGGGCTAGGAAAAGCTGTTCTGTGAAGTATTTCTGTGGACAGAGAGCCAAAAGTCAGTGCTGTACCTGGAGAACAGCGTAGAGTCTACTGTCAGAAAGCTGAAGATGGGAGGCTGAACTCTGAGACAAATGTGTGATGAGAGAGATAAAACTAAGTTGAATTTCTCTGTGAGAGAGGAAATGACATGCGCAGGCAGACACCTGCTCAGACCCTTCCTGCAGCTCAGCTGAGATATGGGAGTGCCCCCAAGCTGGCTCCTGCATGCAGCTCTAACTGAGCAGCAGCCTCACTGCCAGAGAGCTCAGCAATGCCAAGGACACAGAGACAGTATCTGGAAGAAGGAATGAGCTCAGGAAGGAAGACACCCAGGAAAGACAAGACAGAGGCACAGGTCTTGTGTAACTGACACCAAGCAAACTCCCATGAGCTAGGTAACACCACCAAATTTGGCTGTGCAAATGCAGCACCTACCTGTAACCCTCAGCATGAAACACTTCTCTGATGGTACCTGTGAAAAAGCGATGACTTCTGTAAACACTGCAGCAAAGACAAGGGAGATCCCAGGCAGATCTCCCCATGCAGAAGACTATTTTGGAAGTAACTCCCTCAGAATTAGGCATCTGTGGCTCATGACAGTCATCTTCCCCAGGTCTACCAATGCTCAGTGGGTAGAATAAGAAACAAGCGGAAGGCATTTTCTCCATGGTGACCTGCAAGGTAGGATGGCATAAGTCAGCTTTAGAATCATAGAATCATTTTGGTTGGAAGAGACTCTCAAGATCATCAAGTCCAACCATTAACCTAACTCAAGCACTAAACATGTCCATAAGAACCCCATCTATATGTCTTTCAGACACCTGCAGGGTTGGTGACTCCACCACTTCCCTGTGCAGCCTGTTCGAGTGCTTGACAACCCTTTCCATGGAGAAACTTTTCCTAATAACCCATCTAAACCTCCCCTGATGCAACTTGAGGCCATTTCCTCTCATCCTATCACTTGCTACTTGGGAGAAAAGACCAACACTCTCCCTGCTACAACCTCCTTTCAGCTAGTTGCACAGAGCGAGATGATCTCCCTTCAACCTCCTTTTCTCCAGGCTAAATAGCCACAGCTCCCTCAGCCACCCCCCTAAGACTTGTTCTTTAAACTCTTCATCAGCTTCACTGTATTTCTCTGAACTTTCTCCACCACCTCAAGGTCTTTCTTGTAGTGAAGGGCCCAAAACTGACTCCAGGATTCAAGGTGCAACCTCACCAGTGCCAAGTACAGGGAGATGATCACTTCCCTAGTCCTGTTGGACACACTGTTCTTGATGCATGCCAGGATGCTGTTGGCCTTTTTGGCTACCTGGGCATGCTGACACACCTGGCACTCTGGCCACCTGGACACACTTTGAGGGTGCCAGGCTCTCTTCTCAGAGGAGAGAGGCCACCCAAACCTCACTTTGATGCTTAGGGTCTAGACCTGTCAGGGCTGAAGTAAGCTGAGCTGCTTATATGTCCCCATAGTTTTGAATCATCTTTTCAAAATGAGAAGTCCATAGTGCCTTGAATGGTTCATCTCTCTGCTGGCTGGCAAATTCAAATGAACTTTTGTGCCCTGACTCCTCAGGGTGGGTGAGATGAATCTCAAAGAAAGGGTGAGATTCTGCTGGGAGTCACACTCTGAACTGTGAGTATGAACATGGAGATGCCAACATCTGGACTGCACATGTGTGGTCCTCATCTGCTCAGTAGCGGCTGAAACAGGGAGTCTCTCACCTGTGCACTAAATCATTTCCACTAAATAGTGGGTCTCTTTCACCTCCCACAGCCACTCCAAGAGGGGCAGACTTGCTTCCAACCCTTGTGTCATAAGTCTCTGACCAATATGGATGCCTCAAACAGCCCATGGGTAACATAATTACTTCCAGTGTCCTGTGTTCAGGAAATCCCACCACAGAATGGCATGTAGATGCTTAGCTGAAGGGTGCTGACTTTCCATCTGGATCCAGACCTATGGATTTGGGCCTATGTCTCCAGTTCACTTGAGAGGGCCCAGGGTATTCCACTGACATTCCACTGCTGGGGCAAGTCAACCTGCCTCTCCTAGGGGTCCTTGATCCTCACTGAGAGCCCTAAGCAGGGCCTTGAATATCCCAGTTTATGTCAGAAGCCTACTGATTGAATTGATGTGGAACTGTCTGCAGCCGTCAGTGTCCTGCACTCATCTATGCCTCAGGTCCCTTAGACATTTGAGGTCCTGCTTTTGGTTGCTCTCTGGGACTGAAGAGGGATCTAACAGTCAAACAGGTAGAATTCACCCACAAATGAAATATCATCCCAACCAGGAAATTAAGCAGTTACAGACAGCACAGAGCAGGTGTGATCCAGCCTCAGTGGGCTTTCTAAAGAATTTGCGCAACTACTATCAAGAACAGCAGAGCTGACAATGGTGGACAGTGCCACATCCTTGAGCAGAGAGACATGGGTCCAGCTGCAGACCTCATGTGCATGTGCCTGGAGCCCTGTCCACGGTGATTCAGATGACTTCCTGGCAGTCTGGAGCGAGAGTAGGAGCCAGCTTGGAGAAAGTAAGTGCTAAATGTGGGACTGAGAAAAAATACAGCAGTGCAGATTCCAGCACTACATATGGATGCTCAGCTAGAGGATGCTGTCTCTTCAAGTGGACTCCATCCATGTGTTTGAGTCTGTTTAACCTCCCCCCCTCACACCCTGCACCCTCTTCACCCCTGTGAGCTGTTCTACTCATTGTAATAACTCTTCTTCACTGCTGGAGAATCACCAGCGTGGCAGGAAGTGGAGCCTCTGTTCATGCACTCCTGGGAAATTCCTATTTCTGTGGACTAATTTTTTCCTCTGTGCACAGTGGTTTTGGCCATTTCTCTTTGGTGAAGTAAACAGCTGGCCCTGGAGGGCAGCTGCGGTGGAAGGTTACAAAAGCAGCCATAGTGACCAAAAGTAGTAATTAGTTGGATTTTCTTTTCTGAAGGAGCAAACATGTGGTTGTTTGCAGTGAGGTCTTCTGAGGTGACACACAAAGCTCAGTTTTTGTGCAAAGGTGGGAGTGGGTTAGGTCAGAAGGAAAGACAAGAGAAAGAGAATCAGAGGGAGGCAAAGACAATGGGACACCTGCAGAAAAGAGATGATCTGTGATTGTGGGAAAATGAAAGGTGAATGAATACTTTCATTTGCACACAAAACCAAGGTAGGAAAATTGTGGTCCCACTGTATGCATGCCCAGTAAAAACCCCAAAACTGCTTGAGAGAGTCCAGTGCAGAGCCATGAAGATGATTAAGGGAGTGGAGCATCTCCCTTATGAGGAAAGGCTGAGGGAGCTGGATCTCTTTAGCTTGGAGAAGAGGAGATTGAGGGGTGACTTCATTAATATTTATAAATATGTAAAGGGTGGATGTCACGAGAATGGAGCCAGGCTCTTCTCTGTGACAACCAATGATAGGACAAGGAGCAATGGGTACAAACTAGAACACAGCAGGTTCCACTTAAATATGAGAAGAAACTTCTTCACAGTGAGGGCAACAGAACACTGGAACAGTCTGCCCAGGGAGGTTGTGGAGCCCCCTTCTCTGGAGACATTCAAAACCCACCTGAACACATTCCTGTGTAACCTCATCTGGGTGTTCCTGCTCCGGTGGAGGGATTGGACTAGATGATCTTTCGAGGTCTCTTCCGATCCCTAGCATTCTGTGATTCTATGATTCTATTATGCTAGAATGCATTTTTCTGTCCCTGGTACATCTCATACTAGTCCCTTTATGTTCTTAACCTCCTGGGTGGCCTGTAAAGCAAATGTGAGAACTTAAAATTGCTTGATATTTTGTAGGAAGACTTTTCCAAGGGTGAATAGTCACTAGCAAGTTCAGTCAGAAGACATGTGCTTAGCCTATGTGTTCACACCTTTTGTGTTTCTCTGACCACAGTTGGGGCTGGAGCTGGAAAAACATTGTAGCTGTAGGGATGTCCAGGACCATCTTCCACATGGATATAGGCAAGCTTTCTTGTGTTACCTCCTGCCATGTATGGCTCATCTTCCACAAGGACTGACACATTAAGAGCAGAGCAAATTTCTGGTCTCTTTTTCCTCCTGTCCAGATGCCAGGACAGGAACAGAAAGACTGGCCATCTGAAGATTCTCCCCCTAAGGCTTAACTCAGGAGATGTAATTTCCTATGGGGTCAGGAGCCTTTCGTCTTCTTGAGGTACTGTGGTTCTGTGGTTAATGACTTGCTTGTCCCTGAGAAGCAGAAATGTTCTGTGCTAGGCTCGAGTTGTGCTGGAGTAACTGGATGATCTCTGAAAGCATCAGGGGCCTGAGCTCTGCCTGTGGAGTTCCACACTAGGCAAGGAATTCAGACTTTCCATGGAACTATATCTGGGCCTGAATGTCTGTCCTCCTCTTGTTGTAGGGCACTGCTTGCTTGCCCCAGACTGAGTCTTCACTTTCTAGTTCTGCTTCTCTAAATATTGGATCATACACTTCAGAAAAGCATAGAGGATTGGAGGAATGGGGTCTATGAACATGAGACCTCACCCTTCCTTGTGAGACTTGAGCATTTGACAAGGCACTGTGTGTCCCAGCAATGCTTACTTTAACTACTAGGTCACACCTTTCCTCTAGACATGAACCCACAAGTCCAGCCCTTTGAACTGGAGCTCAACAGCCACCCCTCCCAACCAAAAACCCAGGAGTTCAAACTCCAGCCCCCTGGTGTTCTCTAGACTGTGGGATTCCAGGCTCTGCCCAGATGTGGGATCAAACAACAGAGCTGGATCCACAACAGGCAACTTCCTTCTTCTCCAGCTCTTGGGAATGTAGAGTTTCTTCAATTTGCAATTCTATAGAAAGCAATGTCTTATTCTGCTTTGGCACATCTTTGTCATGCCTAGAGAAAATGCCTGCCCTGACAAAAGCAGGGGTCCCAAGCAGGGGCAGCATAAATTCACTGTCTCCGTTGGCATCAGAGGGCCAAAATACCCCCACTGTTGTAGGTTATGGTAACCAGTTTATGCCAGATGAAGCTCTGATCCTGCTTTACTAGAGGAACAGGTGGCAGACGAGAATAAAGATTACCTTACAGATCTCTGACCAACATTTCCTGTTACTGAATGTCAGGCTCCTATACAATTCATTATGTACATGGTAATTTCAGGGTGCATTCATTTCTGAATTGTCTAACTGGCTACGTCCTTGCAAGGTGAATCATCCCCAGGGCTCACTGGGAAGAGCTAATAACACACACCCATGGCGCCTGTTTGCCATAATTCAAAACCTGTGTGAAGAACTCAGACTGTGTGGTTGGGAAGATGAGGGAAGGCTCTAAATGCCATCCTGTCGGTTCTCCCAGGATTAGCTGGCTTTGCTCCTATGCTGGTGCAGCCACCCATGCTCCAAGGTGTGGGCCTTTGTGCTGGCTGGGGAGAGAGATCTGATGCCGGTCATCTGGCTGGGCCAGCACTGGCCTGCTCTTCTGCCCTTGCTAGCAGAGAAAACAGGTGGGAAACAGGAGTTCTAGGGCCAGCTCCCAGCTCCTCTGGGCACTGTTAGCAAGTTACTGAATGCCCATTGTTACAAAGTGCAAAGAGGCACTGGGCAGCCCTCCCTGGCTGCTCCAAAATAAGGGTTTGTTTTGGCAATGGGTTTATTATAAACTAAAAGAAAGAAAGAAACTGCATTGGATTTGAAGCTGCCAGATCAGCTCCAGGTGTTCAGCCAGACAATAACTATCTGCATGTAAAAAAATTTCCTGGTTTTGGCTGGAATAGAGTTAATTTTCTTTCTAGTAGCTGGTATAGTGCTGTGTTTTGGATTTAGAATGAGAATAATGTTGATAATATGCTGATGTTTTAGTTGTTGCTAAGTAGTCAAGGACTTTTCAGCTTCTCATGCCTTGCCAGGTACACAAGAAGGTGGAATGAGGACAGCTGACCCAAACTAGCCAAAAAGATATTCAATACCATATGATGTCATGCTCAGTATATATTTTGGGGGAAGAAGAAGGAAGGTGAGACGTTTGGAGTCATGGTGTTTATCTTCCCAAGTAACTGTTACACATGATGGAGCCTTGCTTTCCTGGAGATGGCTGAACACCTGCCTGCGATGGGAAACAGTAAATGAATTCCTTGTTTTGCTTTGTTTGCATGTGTTGTTTTTGCTTTGCTTATTAAACTGTGTTTATCTCAACCAATGAGTTTTCTCACTTTTGCTCTTCAGATCCTCTCCCTCGTCCCACCAGAGCCAGAGTGAGCAAGCAGCTGTGTGGTGCTTAGTTGCCATCTGGGGTTAAACCACAATGGGAAAAAAAATAGGACATGTAGAACAACTCCTCTTGGCAAAGACTCAAGTGTTCCTCATGTTTGCGAAAAATAAGCAAACGAATGAATACATGAAACCTTGCAGCTCCCCTGTGATTGTAAACTCCTTAGAGAAAGACGTGGCAGTTTGGAGCTGGCCAAAGTGCCTACGCAGGAAGCCATGCTGCAGCAGTGAGTTGTAAGTCTAGGACAAGCCTGACTTCCCACAAGTTGCAAATGCTGTGGTGAGGAAATAGAAATAAAGCTCAGCTGATGAGGTTTATTCCAGCATTAATTACTGACAAATACACTCCCTATAGAATGCAAAATATTGCTAATTAGCAGATGGAAATTTTTTATCAGCATGTCATTTCACACCTAACATAGTTACACCCCACCCTCAGCAGGTTTTCCTTTCTCACCCCTTCAGCTTTGTTTGTGAAGGGCTGGAAGGTGTATTGGCTCAGAGCACGGGTTTAGTCCCCCTGCTGCAGGGATCCTCAAACAAGGCTTTGAGTGGATGTGTGTGAGCATACCCAGCAAACGTCCTGCAAACTGTTTAGGAACTCACATTTCTCAGGTAGATGACATCCTCTAATGTCTTCTGTGGTTGAAATGTATAATTTGGAAAACTTCTGACCACCCTTGAGACATATAGACAACATCCCATCCTCTCTTCCTGCAATCCAACTCACTCCCTTCGCTCTCCCCACTATACAGGAAAATGTGCCATCCTTAAAGATCATTTTCTGTCAGAGCCACCTCACCATCACAACTTGATGTGGAGCAAGAGGAACACCTTTCCCCAAGAGTCTGTGGGGATGTTGCCCTCTAAGTGCCTCCTGCAGGCCCCAAGGTCCTCACATCTACAGGACACGTTCTATGTCTGTGAGGACAGTTCTTGGGAGAGACAAAGCAAGGCAGGGCCTCATGGACACTTGCTCTGGAGAAACCTTCCTTACCTTCAAGGGAAAGGTCCTGAAAGGGGCCTGTTCAACATGTTCCACTGTACCTTTCCTCGAGGAATGGTGAAGAGTTACCATGTACCACTCTTTACTAGCAGCTTCAGGAGGGGAGACACCTACTGCAGTAGCAGCTGGGCAAGCTGGAGAGGCCACAGTCTCCATGGCATGCTGGAATGGTAGGGACAAGGTTTTCAAGGAAGGAGTGTGTTAATACTGGCAGAATATGTGGACCAAGTACCAGAAAGCTCCCATGTAAGCAGGTGATATTGGCCTGGGTCCAGCTACTTGCACCTGTGCAATCCTCAGCTGGACACCCAAGGGCTTCTTTGTGACAGAACACATTACACCCTTCTTTCTTCCTCCATCCCTTTCTCCCTCTGGTGATTGCAACCTCCCCTGAGCCACCTGAGCACCTGGATGCCCAAGCAAACAGGGTATATCACAGAATCACAGAATCACAGAAAGTTAGGGATTGGAAGGGACCTCAAAAGATCATCTAGTCCAATCCCCCTGCCAGAGCAGGAACACCTAGATGAGGTTACACAGGAAGGCGTCCAGGTGGGTTTTGAATGTCTCCAGAGAAGAAGACTCCACAGCCTCCCTGGGCCGCCTGTTCCAGTGTTCCGTCACCCTCATTGAGAAGAATTTTCTTCTCAAATTTAAGTGGAACCTCTTGTGTTCCAGCATGAACCCATTACCCCTTGTCTTACTGCTGGTTGTCACCGAGAAGACCCTGGCTCCATTCTCGTGACACCCACCCTTTATATATTTATAAACATTGATGAGGTCACCCCTCAGTCTCCTCTTCTCCAAGCTAAAGAGACCCAGCTCCCTCAGCCTTTCCTCATAAGGGAGATGCTCCACTCCCTTAATCATCTTTGTTGCCCTGCGCTGGACTCCCTCCAGCAGTTCCCTGTCCTTCTTGAACTGAGGGGCCCAGAACTGGACACAATATTCCAGATGAGGTCTCACCAGGGCAGAGTAGAGGGGAAGGAGAACCTCTCTCGACCTACTAACCACCCCCCTTCTAATACACCCCAGGATGCCATTGGCCTTCTTGGCCACAAGGGCACAGTGCTGGCTCATGGTCATCCTGCTGTCCACCAGGACCCCCAGGTCCCTTTCCCCTACACTGCTCTCTAAGAGGTCATTCCCCAACCTATACTGGAACCTGGGGTTGTTTCTGCCCAGATGTAAGACTCTACATTTTCCCTTGTTATATTTCATTAAATTTTTCCCTGCCCAACTCTCCAGCCTGTCCAGGTCTCGCTGGATGGCAGCACATCCTTCTGGCGTGTCAGCCACTCCTCCCAGCTTGGTGTCATCAGAAAACTTGCTGATAGTACACTCAATTCCCTCATCCAAGTCGTTGATGAATACATTGAATAAAATTGGTCCCAGTACTGACCCTTGAGGGACTCCACTAGATACAGGACTCCAACCAGACTCTGCCCCATTGACCACGACTCTCTGGCTTCTTTCCTTCAGCCAGTTTGCAGTCCACCTCACTACCCGATCGTCCAGTCCACACTTCTTCAGTTTAGCCGTGAGGATGCTGTGGGAGACGGTGTCAAATGCTTTACTGAAGTCAAGGTAGAAACAATCGAGGAGAAAGAATTCCTATTATGCAAATGTAGAGAGACAAAGCATTGAGGCACCCCGTCCATGCTCTCAAAACTCCTGCTGAATGGGAAAAGAGCCCCCTTCTGCCTGAGAAAGGTAGCAATGATTAATCACTCCTGACAGCTTAATGTGCCTGTGGATCTCCTGATACCCAGATTGTAGTCTGAGTAGGATGGTACAGAACTATATAATCTGAAAAGTTCTGGACATAGATAAATGGTGGAAAGCACCACAAATTGCCTCATCCTAAGTGTGGCCAGAGTGGAAATTTACTGACAAAAGGTAATGATCAATAAATGGTGATCCTAAAGTGAGACCCTTTGAGCTCTCCTGGATTGCATGGGCTGTGATCAGAACCTCCCTCTGATGGAAAGCCACCAGAGCTGACTTCATGAAAACTCAGTAATCATCTGCTGATGATTCTGCAAGGATCTAAAGACCTAACTGAGCAAAGTCTGCTAGCGAAGATAGATTTTTCAAGATTCAGCAAGTGCTCCTTAAGAAATTCACACTAAAAATAATTTCTAAACTCAAGAGGGAAATTTTAGCAATACCTACACATATATTATGCATACATTAAATGTATATTCACATATCCATGGTTTAATGTGTGTTAGTGTGTGAGCGTGTGTGATTTATAACCCTGTATGTGTGGGTATTATCCCCAGATTTATGTATGTGTTTATGCATATATAATTCAATTTATCTCTTTTGTAAGTATAGTGTGACCCTGCCATCATCAAATCTTTAATTAAGTTGCTATATTGATTATAAAAAAAAAATGAATTAAGTTGCAT
This sequence comes from Caloenas nicobarica, assembly GCF_036013445.1. Lineage (NCBI taxonomy): Eukaryota > Metazoa > Chordata > Aves > Columbiformes > Columbidae > Caloenas > Caloenas nicobarica. The sequence goes on along the minus strand of NC_088268.1, from coordinate 939,893 downwards.
CACTTTATTAATCACCTGTTCATTTGGAGCTATTGGAAAACATATATTAAACTGGTGATCTGCCTCAATAAATCTCAAATCACTGCTACACCAAAATAGTGCTATAAATCCATTCCGTGACACTCCCATCTTGCTCCCTCCCCACTTGCCAGACAGGCATTTGTTGCCACTTCCTCAGGTGAGTGGGCTGTGTTGCTGCGATTTGATTTGAGAATATCGACAGCCTATTTGGCCTCCTGCCCACTCTGGGAAGTCCCTGGGAGTCCTCAGTACACAGTATTGATGTGTCTGGAGCTTTATTCTACCTCAAGGTGCTCCAAATATTCCTTACTGGAATGGAATCCAGCATCTGCTTGCTTAAGTGCACAGTTAATTTGTGTTGATGCATGTGTGCTTGCTTGTGTGAATATTTGTGCATATGGATCTCTGTGAATGCATGCAGGTGCAGAAAATTGTGCATGTGTCCATGCAGATTTTCATGATCGTGTGTACTTGTGTGTCCTTGTATGTCACTCATAATGAGGGAGTATGCTACTCATGGCAGGGGCACTCTCCACTACTCTGACCATGAGCATCACAGAGGAGCAAGTTCTCCAGATGTGGAGGACCCTGAGTACAGGTGAACAGTGATGGCACTGACCTGGCGAAGAGCTGCCAAGTGCACAGGCACTGAGTCCTAAGCCCTCCTTTTCCTGCCTCTCCATATTTCACACTCTGCCACAGCAGATTTCAAGACCCAACAAGGACATTTTCATATCGGTATGGAATCTTAGTTTAATTCAACATAAAAATAATTGGAGTCTTGCAGTTCTACCAGCAAACAACTTTTGCTCTTCATCTAAGGTTGGATATATCTCGTCTCCCCAGTGCTAAGGTGTCTGAAGGAATGAGATTAACTCTACATACAGGGAGACAGACAGAGGAATCCCACCCATCATGTGCAGGCCATCCCTGAGCAAATGCTTCTGATGGATTGCTATTAATGTTTGCAAAGGGTTACAGTCCCCTTGTGACTAAGCCAATACAATCAGCTCATCAACCTGGTTCTGAGTCAGGCAGGGCCTGAGATGAAGGGATGGGGGAGTCCTTATGTTGCTGTGCTGAGAAAGGAAGGATGGCCCCTGTGGGTGTCACAGGGAGAGTCGGAGGAGTTGACAACTCCTTTGGTTTTCAGGCACCAAAATCTTGAAACCTCAGTCTGAGTATCCAGCAACTGCCCCTGGGGGAAAATGGACATCTGATTGAATGTCACACACCCCTAAGCCTGCTGCAATTCCCTGGGTGGATCAGGAAAACGTCCTCTTTACCTCAGGGGCTTCTGGCAGTGGAAGAAAGACCACTTTAGGAGGCGGTGAAATGCTATACCCTTTTGGGAAGGAACTCCTCTTTTGTGTTTCTCCTTGGGCTATTCCTCTTGGTGACTTGCTTCTCTTCTTCCAGGCAGGTTTTCCATATCTGTAGTTATTGCACAGTGATATTTGCTGGTGGGAAACAGAGGATACCACGGCAGTAGGGACCCCTCTTCCTTCCCTGTCTCCCAAGAACACCTCCTCCTATCATGTCCCCATGCACAGATCCAACTCTCCCCATGCCCCCTTCACCTCTGCAAGAGTCTCAGGCATTGGCTTTGGGCTGCAGGAAAGCACCTGGAGGGAGAATCCCGTCCTGCTCAATGCCATTCACAGGAAATCAGTGGATACTGTACCTAGCCCTTGAGATCTTAGAATGGGAAGCCTGCCATCTCTGGAGGCTATGACCACTCAGCTGTCACAGAACAGGGCTGGTGGTGTGGTGGTTTACTCTTGCTGGGTACTCTCCGGGTTGTCTGTTACATTATTCTCTGCTGAAGGAGCCATTTCAGTCTTTTCCCACATTTTCCTCTTTTGCTCCTGTCTCCTGGGCTGCGCTGGAGGAAGGGGAGAGTCCAGTTCCCAAGTGTCAGCACTCCTGCATCTTAGCAAATGGGACTGCAAGCACAGGGGCTGTTTTCCAGATAACATCCAGCAGGGATGATGAAGCAGTCATGGGCAAACCTGCACAGTCACAGCATCTTGCCCCTGTGAGATGTCTGAGTCAGACCACAGTTTCACTGAAGGTTTCACTTGGACCCCTTGTTTTTATCCCAATCTCACCTGTTGACATCACAAGCAAATGGAAGGAATTTCACAACCACATACACAGAGATGCATGTAAAACATGCTCATGTGCACATGCAAAGAGTTCACATATATATGTGGTTATTTAGACACACCTTTATGTATTAGCACAAGCATGCATACACAGATGTGTGTGCACATCTCACACATATATAGGTGAAAACACACACAATGTGCCTCCACAAACAAGAGCATGTACTCACAAGTGAGCATGTAGGCACTGAGTCTGGTTGGAATGGAATTAATTTCCCCTATAGCAGCCCTCATAGTGGTAAACTTCATATTTGTAGCTAGAGTGATGTTGATAAAACGGCAATGTTTTGGTTACTGCTGAGCAGTGCTTGCACAGCAGCAAAGTTGCCTCTCCAACCCACCTTCCCAAAGACCAGTAGTCTGGGGGTGGGCTAGAGGTTGGGAGGGGAGATAACCAGGACAGCAGACCCAGACTGGCCAAGAAGATATTTGATACAATATGACATCATGCTCAGCAACAAAATGCAAGATAAAGGTATGGGGCGGGGGGGGACGGGGCATTTATTGTTCAGGTGTTTGTCTTCCAGAGCAACCACTACATGTGCTCTCGTCCTGCTTTGCAGGAAGGGGCTGAAAATCCCCTGCTGATGGCAAGTAGTGAATAAATACTTTTGCTTTGTTTTGCTTCCACGTCTTACTTTGTTTTTCTTCATTAAAATGTCTTTATCTCAATCCATCAGTTTTTCAACTTACTATCTCCCTCTGCCACTGAGGAGAGGGAATGATAGAGCATCTTGGTGGACACCTGGCAACCAGACAAGGTCAACTCATCCCAGTCTTTTTGATGCTTTATGTGGGGCTCGAGACAACAACAGTTTTGAACTGAGCAGGCCCGTTGTGGTTTGATTGTGGGGTGACAATAAAACCATGGCAAATGTATTGTTAAACCTCTCTTCCCCTCTTTCCCCCTTCAGCCCCTCCCTCTCCCCCTTCCCACTAAGGACAGGCGATTGGGAGGGAAAGAAGGACAGAGAGAAGAGAGTTGGAAAAATTAAATATGTTTTACTAATGCTACCAATAAAAATAGAGAAAATAATACAAAATACACAAAACCAATCTTGAAAGTCCCAGCAACTGATCCAGCAGATGTATGGCTGGCACCCGAAGTCCTGGACTGGACTCTGCAGCCAACCGGAACTGGATTCAGTCTGTCACTAGGCCTCAGTTCGCAGGGACAACTCGCAGGGTCCTCTCCCAGTGTCAGCCATAAGCAAAAGGGACGAGATCCTCGTGATCCCCCACTTTTATATGAAGTATGATGTGAATGGGATGGAACACTTTAGTTGGTCAATTTTCAGTTCACCTCCTACTTGCACATCTCGCGAGATGCATCATTATCAATGACCTTGCATTCCATTGCTATGTCTACAAAAACATGTACCTAACTCAGGAAAACTGCAGTTAATAAGAAGGCTTTAACTGACAGGGAAATTCACTAAAAGAGAAACTTGTTTTTTAACAAAACCAGGACAGGGCCTTAGCTGTAGCAGTTACTGATTTACAGGCCTCTGTGCAGTGCAGGCAGTTTGCTCGCTGCACTGCTTATCCCTTTGTTTTGCTAAGGTTGGGAACATGTTAACAGAACCAAATGTTCTGTGCTTGGTCCTGGCATTGGGGCTCTTACAGTGTTGGGGGAGCTATCTAGTGGGGCGGATGAGGGAATTCACCTCCCTCTTCCCATCTGAGTTGTTTTGTTGTGCGAACTGCAAGGTCCTCATTCACCCTTGAGCTGTTTAATTAACAGCTGTACTCATTAACACTGTTGGCTTCATGTGGGGTTTGTGGAATACGGTGTCATGCTGGCATAAGTGGAGACAACTTTTGGGTAAAGTGATAGTGAAATATGCCCTGAGGTGGCTGGTTCCTCGGTGGCAGGGTGTATGGAAGAATTTAGGCAAGTTCCAAGGGCATTTATCACCTCTCATAGCCTAGAATTTTACACTTGAACAGGGTAGCATTCCTGGTAAATTGACATGCCACCAGATAAAAGGATGCCTTGCCTACCCCAGTGAAAACTAGCAGCTTTTAACAATATATTGAGGCTTGGCCTGTGTCTATCAAACAACGATTCAGTTCTTTCAGGGGCCAAAACACCTCTCAGAATGTCATATTTGATTCATACATGTCATGTTTATTGATACATCTAAGAACATGATGGCTGAGACAGAGACCCAAACTTCATCTGAGGACAACATGATTGAGAAAGGGTGCCAAATACTAACTACAGTAATCATCCCTTCCAACCCAATGAATAATGGTCTATGATTCTATCATCCTATGATTTTAGATTTGTGTTCTGTGGAAACATGTCCATTTGCATTCCTGATGGCATTTGGAGTAGACTCAAGGAACAGAATAGGCATCGTCTGACTGTGGAAGATTTTCCTGTCTACGCCAGGCACTGCAGGGGGACTATGGCTTGGTAGCCTTGTGCTCCCTGTCCTGTCCCACTTTTGTCCCACCCACCCCAACCCTTCAGCCTCCATGGACCACAGCCCCACCAAGCACCCCACTCCCACCACTCTTGTATTCCTGTTGCACCCTAACAGGGCCTAGGACTGAGTGAGATCCCATGTGATACCAGAGCAGAGCACTGTCCCAGAGCAGAGCTGGTGGCAGTGTAGGAAAGGAGGTGGCAGAGAAGAGGCACCGTGGCTGGAGCAGAGATCCAGGGCTGGTAGGAGGAAGCAGGTGTGGGCAACAGGGCAGAGGCATGTGGTTGTACCGGGGTGGTTGTCTGGTGGGGCTGACCGCAGTGCTCCTGAGTGTGCAGGGGGCAGAGGTGAGTGTCCAGGCTTGGAACTGCATGGGGCCAGGACTGGGATTTGGCATGGAGCGGCCCCACAGATCCCTCAGTATCCTGTAACCCCTGGCTTCTTCACAGACCTCTTTTCCAGGATTGTCCTTCAATCCATCCCTCCCTCCACACTCATCGCACCTTCCCTCAGCAAACTCATTGGTCTATTCTTCATCCAACTCTCCCTGTTTCTGTCCTTTCCTTTGTGTTTTTCTGTACGACACTGGAATCCTGCTCCTTTCCCTATCATCTCTGTATGTTCCTGGCTGCTTCTGTGGGATTTGTCCTGAGAAAGAGCAGGCAGGGCTTGGCAGAAGGCAGGTTTTGTCTCCTTGGCAGTGGCTTCAGGCAGAGCCCAGGTAAAGCAGGAGCTGTTGGCAGAGACCATCAGGGGCACCATCACCAGAATCAACTGCTGTTATGCTGACATACAGTCCATCAAATTCATCCATTCTCAGTTCTTAGACTGAGACTTTGCATTCATTATGAGCAGTCACAAAGAATCCAAAGCACTGTCGGACACGCCAGGGCGGCTGTCGGTGGCGGCAGACCGCCGGTCCAGCGCCCTGTGGCTCACCCGGCCCCGGCGCAGGGATGCGGCGGTGTATTACTGCGCCGTGGGAGACACGGGGAGAGGAGCCGGGACTGCGGCCGGACACGAACCGCCGCGGGTGGGGTTGGGCGGGTGTGGTGGGAGCGGGGGGACCTGCCAGGGGGCGCTGCCGCCCTGTCCGCCCCACCCATCCCCAGGGCGGTTCCCCCACCCGGGCGGCACTGGAATCGGCACCAGCATTGGCATTGGGCCAGTAAAACACTGCAGCCCTGTGAGGTCCCCCCACTTGAGCTGTAGATCCGCCCATCAGGCAGAATACCTCTCCTGCCACTTGCACCTTGTTGAGGGGGAATCCCAAACAACTCCTAACAAATAAAGTCTTAAAACAACTTTGGAACTGAAATCAAAACAAAATGGCAGAGCAAATCTAAATGACAGAAAAAAATGCAAGCAGGGGGGCAATCCAAAATCAGCCAGCACTCTGCCATCATTTAGTAAACTTCAGGTTTGATATGCCAGTTGGGGATATTATTACCATATGACCACGCAAGAATGATGACCCACAGTGTGTATGCATTCACTCAGAAGAGAAGCTTCTCATACTCACGGGTACCAAAAAGAAATAATCGCTTGCCTGGTGCGGGGGGGAAAGGGGCTCACTCAAGGATACATCAAGAGGAAATAATCACTCACCAGGGAGAAACTGAGGGCCCTCAATCCCAGGAAGTCTTCCTAGATGGTGTCCCACTCTCAGGGGAGGCGTCTATTCACAGACCCACTATTCCGAGAAGACCAACTCAAAGGAGTTCTTTGGTGTGGGCTCCATTTATTCCCTGGCTGGATCTGGCTGTGGTCATTACAAGCATGACCCAGAAGCTTCTCTGGGCTTGGGCACCTTGTTGGCTGAGGACCCTGTCTATTGATCTTGACTATCTTGTCCTTGCTGCCTTCCTGAGACAATTGCTGGGTATATACTTGCTTTGACTCAAGGTATAATGCCTCTTCTGCCTCAAAACCCCTCACTGTCCTGTCAGGTCTCTGCAGGGATCTGCTCTTGAAGAATCAGAGAAAATGGGAAAATTTTGTCTCTCATGTTTATCCGCATCTTTTCTCAAGGTGTCACCACTGTTGGAAAAGAGAGAGCAGAGAAGTAGCCTTTCCTGATTCCAAATCAGACAGCTTCTCCTGATTTCTTTTCCCAAGCCATCCACTTTTGTCCCTCTCTTCTCATCCACCTGTACCCAATGTTTCTTAAATGTGCTGCCACTCTCTGCTCTCCTGCAGTCTCAAATTTCTTCCTTTGCAAGACAAATACACTGGACTTCTCAAAACTGCCAAAGGGATTCGGAAGTTCTCATCTAACTAACATTATGAGAGTGTCACAATCTGTGTGTTGGCACATGTAATGCAGCATACTCTGGCCACTTGTTTCTCCCTGTGTGTCAACAGTTCTAGGGTTTCCTTTTCCCATCTGTCATTGTTTAACTCTGGCCAGCAACTAAGCACCACACAGTTGCTCGCTCACTCCCTCCATTCCATAGGATGGGGGAGAAAATTGGGAGATTAAAGTGAGAAAATTCAAGGGTTGACAGAATAACAGTTTAATAATTGGGGGGAAAAAAAAAAGTAGTAATAATCATGATAAAAGAATATACAAAACAAGTGATGCACAGTGCAATTGCTCATCACCTGCTGACTGATGCCTGTTCAGTTCTCAAGCAACGGCCTCCCCAAAAAAATTTTCCCTAGTTTATATGCTGTGATGTCATATGGTATGGAATATCCCTTTGGCCAGTTTGGGTCTGCTGTCCTGGCTGTGCTACCTCCCAGCCTCTTCTGCATCTCCAGCCTTCTCATTGGCAGGACATGAGAAGCTGAAAAGTCCTCAACTTTGTGTAAGCACTACTTAGTGACAACTAAAACATCAGTGTATTATGAACATCCTTTTCATAGTAAATCCAAAACACGGCACCATGTCAGCTACTAGGAAGAAAATTAACACTGTCCCAGCCAAAAGCAGGACACCCTGCCTTCCAGCTTTGATTTGCATGAAGCCCACCAATGTGACAAGAAACTGGAAGCAGAATATAACTTTGCTGCAGGTGCCCAGGTCCTTCATCCCCCTGAAGGTGTCCTGATCCCAACACAAGGGCCAGGCACTACAGGATGTTGTCCAGAGGCTCTGAGCAGCAGAAGAGCAGGAAGCTGGAAGCTGAGGCACAGCACAGCTCCCCTCTGGGGCATCCTAACAGGAGATGGGTGTTATTGCTCTTCAGTATCCACACTGAGTCAAGAGTTTTGAGTAAATTCTACATTTTGCAGCTTTAAAAATATTGTGTTTCAAAAATATATATAGTTATATCAACAGACATACAAAAACACACACACTGAGCCATTGCATTTACATATTAGTGGACTGTGAATCATGACTGCATGCCTTCACTGGAGCAGCTCCCTGAGAAGTCTCTCTCTGGGACACCGAACACCACTGCACATATGGATGAACTTTGTCACTGTGCTCTGATTACTCCTCTCCATCCATCTAATGCTTCTTTCTCTAAATCAGGAGATATTGCGACTCCTTCTCCCTGAGAGAAATCATGCCAGGTCTGGTAAGCTAAGCTGTGGGCACAAAGGACAATGCCTGGTGCCTGTTCCCAGTCCTAAGAGAAAACGATAGACTGGATCAAAGCAGGGAATGTAGAAATGCTGGACAGTGCTTCCTAACTCGTGTTTTGACAGAAGCCCAAAGCCTCATGAGCCACTATGTCTGCGCTGGAATTGGAATCAGGACATTGGGCTTCTCTCGAGGCGCTGAGAATCTTGGTAATTTGTGACTACATGCTAGTGATGGACAGCTCATTTTCAGAACTTGCTCTTGATTCTGAATGAGAAGATTTGGTGACTGGAGCAAGAGGGAACTGGATGAAAGGAGCTTGTTTGAGTCTTTGAGTCCCTGGGGAGGAAATTGGGAGGCCAGCACACTCAAGCCAGGGTGCAGGGAGAGACTATTGTGAGTTTATTGCTGACACTGAGTGGAGTGGGGTTTGGCATCCATGGCAAAGTTGTCTAACACTTCAGTGTTTGTATTTTTATTCCTAGACAGCTCCATGGTGACTTTAGCTCTTCTGTTGTTAAATTGTATTCAGTTTTTAGAAAACACTACATATGTGAATGATGCAGGCTAATAGTGTTTAAACTGTGAATAAAAAAAATGACGTGAAGAGATCTGGTTGCTCTTTCACTCATGTGAATCATCAGAGAAATGCAGTATGAGGAGAAATAACAAATTTAACTGTGTTCTGAATCTGAAGAAAGCAAACATTCAAAATATCTTTTTATTTTCCGCTCTAAATCTCTAAGGCAATCGTCCAACATGTTTGCTTTATTCCCTGAAATGTGCCTGCTACTGCACCCCAAAGCTACTGTGATTGGCCAGAGTGAACCCAAATTCTTGAGAAGGTGGGACACTAAGATGTCAGTTGCTGCTTTCCTGGATCACATTTAGTTATCCAGTGCACATGCTTTCCAATCCTTGCATGCTTTTAGCTTCAGGAAATATCTTTTTTTTTCTATTGATCTGCCTTGCTTTCCAGGGTTTTCCACCTCACTCCAGGCTATTTTTAAAGTAGCATCCCATTTTTCCTCAGCCTCTGTCATCCTCTTGCTAAGGATCCTGAGCTCTTTTGGCCTCTTACAAAACACCCAATTCTCCCATGTCCAAGGCATAATCAACTTCTGCCATTGCAGACAGACACTTGTCCATCCTGTGCCCGAAGACAGAATGCAGTGGAATCCCTGAAGCCCTTCTAAGCATCCCACAGATCACATGCAGTTCCCAAGCCTTGTCTGTCTTATGTCTTAACATCTACAGGAGAAACAAATTACATAGGTGCTCCTGATAGTGCCTCTCAGTGAGCAAGTTCCACTCCTGGATAATCCCACTTCTCTTTGCAGTCATTCCCATCGCTGAGCACATCTTCTCATTGATGATCAGAAGAGTTGTGCCTGGTCACCGTTACACGTGGAAACTGAAATGATCTCTGCAAGGGATGGGGAAGTAAGGTCTTTCCCACCACCTTCTTTTGCTTCTCCACAAGGACATAAGAATGTTTTGTGTAAAGTTGCATCTTCCAGCCCGTCTGTGAAGAGGAGCCAGAATTGTCTCAGAAATGAGTCAAACCGTTAAGGGACAGATTTCCATCCAGTCCATGTCAGGCTGGTTCCCCTGAAGACAAACAGACAGCTGTGGGTCCTTCGCTTGACAACATGGTAAATTGATTTCATGTTTTCAGAAATGAACTAAGTGCTCCAGAAGGATGCTTATATTAGTAGGTGTCTCACCATAGCTTAGCTGCCCTGTGCAAAGACATTGGCAGTGTTCTCTTCCTAATCACACATGATAAAATCTCCACACATGGTCTACATTATAGAGGGAACTGGGGTTACTTAATCTGGAGAAAAGGAGGCTCAGGGGTGTTAGGGAATAGACTGCCTTAGCTTATCAAATTTTTGAGTATACTGCTATCGAAGAACTTATTGAGAAACTGCTTACATTGAATACATTTAGTATAAGTAAGTTTGCTTAACAAATTCTGCAAGCTGTGAACCTTTGAACTTTCTGCTCTGTGAAGTAAAAAATGACTCAGAGTCTTTAAGGTAGAAGATAAGGGGAGCTGCATCTCCACAGATAAGTAAAGGAACAGAACTCAAACTAACAGAAGACGAGAAAAAGAAGAATGTTTTAGCTGTTACCAAGAACTTATTTTTCTATAGCTGCAGGTGCAAAATAGCAACTGGAGCTCAGGACTTTGATGGCCCATCTGATGAAAATGAATATATCCAATGAAGAACGGGGAGACCCCAGAATCTAATTTTGCAATTTTCCTGGAGTGGCGTGTGGGGGGCAGGGCTTGGATTGTGGGGGTAATAATTATCCAAATATTTTTCTGCTTAGTGCCTCTGCAGGGGGAACCCAGCTTGAGCTGCCCGTAAATAAATTATTTATTTAAGAAGAATTTCTGGAATCCATGCCTGAGTCTCTGATATCAGAAACCTAGAGAAAAGGAAGTTCCTTAAAAGAGGAGAACTTATGGCTCTCTAGAACTACCTGAAAGGAGATTGTAGCCAGGTGGGGGTTGGTTTCTTCTGACAAGTAACAAGCAATAGGATGAGAGTAAATGGCCTCAAGTTGCACCAGGATATTAGGAAAAATCTATTCATGGAAAGGGTTGTAGGGCATTGGAACCGGCTGCACAGGGAAGTGGTTGAGTCACCATCCCTTGAGGTGTTTAAAAGACATGAAGATGTGTCACTTAGGAGCATGGTTTAGTGGTGGCATTGGAAGTGCTAGGTTGATGGTTGGACTTGATGATCTTAAAGGTCTTTTCCAACCAGAGTGATTCTAAGATTCTACAATTCTATAACTAACACACAACTTGGGCATTTGAACTAAGCAATCAAGAAAAGGCAATTAAGAAACCAATTCACCCAGGAATTGCCACGTATCTGATTAGGTGCAACAGGAGTCAGCCATTTCATGGCAATGGTGAGTTCCAGCAGAGCAGAAATGTTGGTCACAACTCTGCCAGGTCCTTTCTGCTCTGATCTACAATCTACACCTCAGCCCAGGCATGATCAGAACTTTATTTGGGGTGCTGGGTTCTCTCAGTCAGAAACAGTGGCTGATTTGTCCCTCTGAGAACAACAGAAATAATAGATTTAACCCATCACATCTTTGTTCCTTCACTCTTGTCTGGGAAGGTGAATACTTCTGGTCATGTACTGGGTCACGACAAAGGAGAAACAAGACACCTGTAACTGATCTCATTTCCCCTGGGCTTCCCATCCCTCCCAAGGTGGGCACATGGCCCCATGTGCCATTATCTTCTCCATGCATCATCTAAATCTGGTGAAGAATGACCTCATTGTCACTGAGTGGAGCAATCAACACCTGCAGATATTTCTTCCTTTCTTCATCCTCATCAGTTTTCCTTTGTGGAGAGCTGGTACATGTGGGGGACTACGGTGGGTCTGTGGATTCCCTGACGGAGGGCGTGGGAACAGAGATTAGCCTTGAAGGTATTAAGGTCTACCTGAGAGAAAGATGGGAGTAAAGGAGTATCTGGAGATATTAAGGTGTACCCGTGAGAGAGAAGGGAGTAAAAGAGTAACATTGATGATAGCAAAATTAGCCAATGAGATCTTACTACTGCAACTTGTAACCAATAGCAAAAAGACACTTGTGCTGGTAAAGACTATATAAAAAGGCGTTTGTGGCAACAAATGGAGACTGCTGTTTGTACTTAAGATCTTGGTCTGTGTCATCTGTCTGTCTCAACTGCGACAGGTACACCACCACTATTTGTCAAAAATGATGAAGACTCTCTTTGTCCTGAGGAAAACCTTTTGTGTTGCCTGTTGATACAATCAGTTTCATTTTTTCCTGTCTTCCTGGTTATCACTGAGTTCATGATCTTCTCAGTGATGTCAACGTACGCAAACTTCTCCACTCCAACACTCCCACGAGAAAGAAAAATCTGCTTCTTGGAAGCCCTGGTAGCATGGGCGTTTGGATGCTGGTCATCTTCACACAGGTAGCACTTCCACTGACCGGCCATACCACAACAAAAAAACCCATGGCTGGGATCCAATCCCCCAGACTCAGCCTTCACTGATCCTTATCCAGGAGCCACCACCACTCCTGTGAATGTGTCTAATTGGACCAAAGGGCTGGAGAACCTGTCCTCTGAGGGAAGACTGAAATGGTTTGGTCTTTTTCGCCTTGGAGAAGAGAAGGCTCGAGGGCACCTCATCACAGTATGCGAATTCTTAAAGGGTATCTAGAAAGAGGACAGATGCTCTCTCATCACAAGGAGCCAGGTGGAGAAGGCAAAGGCCAATGAGTAAATGTGTCACTGGGAGAGGTTTTGTTTAGACAGAAGAAATACGTATTTTTTTCCCATTAAGAACAATCCTTCACAGGAATGACTTCCAGGGATGTGGTAGAGTCCCTGTCACTGGAAGTTTCCAACATGTGATAGGACAGAGTGGTGGATAATCACACGTAGTCTCTCCTTTTCATGAAAGATTGGACCAAATGATCTTTCAAGGTCCCTTTCAATATAAAATATTCTATAATTCTATGACCTCCCAGTGATGTGCTTCAATCATGATGTCACAATATGCAAACCACTCTGCTGCACCACTGTCATCACAAAGAAAATCCTCATGCCAAAGGAGTTTATATACATTGATACTGGCATATTTTGCAGAGAAAATAGAATGCTGCATGGCCAATGTCCTCTTCATTTCCAAGACTTGTTCAACAAAAGACACATACTCTGCAGGCAGGGAATAGCAAAGAGGGACATGAACCTTTCAACTTCTTCTCTAGAAGGATAGTCACGATCAAGAGAAATGAGAATCCCCAAACTGTGAATCAGCAGGTCCATATGAGACTTTCATCTAGAGTGGCAGACATATGTAGCCAAAGGAGTGTCTTGACTGTCTACGTCTTCTAGATGACAGCTCTCTTGTGCATGCACAGGCTCCATGCTGGGGTCCATTGCCTGGGCCCAAGGCAGAGTGGGTCCATGGCACCACGCTGGGGGCTTGCCTTCTGGGACTAAGGACCGGTACTCATCCTCCCAGTGTAACTCCCCAGACTGGTGCTCTTCCCTGCAGAGCCCCATGTGGGGAGAGGTGTCCTGCCATGAGGACACAGGCCTTCACTTCGGTGTAACCATGTGATTCCCAGGGGTGTGCAGGGTCTCTTACAGGACAGCTCTCCAAGGGCCAGGGGCTGCACTGCTGGGATGACCCTGGCCTGCAAGTGAGGAGCAGTGGTGACATGAGCAGAGCTCGGGCTGGCCCTGCCTCAGAGCTCTTGAGGAAGTACAGGAAGCTGAAGTACCAGCAGGGGCAGCACTTGTGAGATGGATAATGGTGGTGTCTCTGCCCTGAAGTGTGGGCAGGACGAGATTGAGGGGAACCCCATGTTGTCCATGGGTCGCTGTGTGCCTGAGCCATCATTCTGAGCCCAACGGTGCCACCGAGTTGCTTTTCTGCACCCAGGACAACAGGGATATCAGAGGAAAGTCAGGATTTAGAGTAAAAGCCAGGGCGAAGGCCAAGGTCTGTAAAGATACTTTCCAATATCATTGAAAAATAGACCTAAATTTTGACATGAACAGTGAAAGCCCAAACTCAGGGAAGATGGACACCAGAAACAAGCCATGAGAAGGCAAGGGACCACTGGATCGTGGAGAGCCAAAGCTGCTGTGAGGATGCTCTGTACCCTGCTGCCATCTGCCCAGTAACCCTCCACTTATAAAAGGTGGGGTGGTGGCCAGAAAATCGGTCTTTGAACACTGGGTGCTGTCCTGGAGCTGCAGTGACCCATAGGGTCTTTGAGTTCACAGGAAGTGGTGACTCCATTATGTAGCCTGAGTGTGGCTGATAGCAATCCTAACTTGCAAATTATATCAGCCCTGAACGGAGGGTCAACCTGCAGGATGACCTGGAGAAGCTGGCGGATTGGGCTACCAAGAACCTGATGAAGTTCAACAAGGACAAGTGTAAGGACCTGCACCTGGGAAAATATAAACCAGGAGTGCAGCACAGGCTGGGATCTACCTGGCTGGGGAGCAGCTCTGTGGGAAGGGACCTGGGGGTCCTGGTGGACAACGAGCTCAATATTAGTGAACAATGTGCTGCTGCGGCAAAGGAGGCCAGCAGGATGCCTGGTTACATTTGCTAGGGCATCACCAATGGAGACAAAGAAGTCATAATGATGCTCTACTCAGAGCTTGTCAGGCCAAATCTTGAATACTGTGTTCAGCTTTGGTCTCCTCTATACGAAAAAATGTGGACAGGCCGGAAAGGGTCCAGAGAATGTCCACAAAGATGATCAAAGTACTAAGAAGATGCAATATAACAAAAGGCTAAGAGAACTGGGTTTGTTCAGCTTTGAGAAGCTATGGGGAGACCTCAGCACCATGCTCCAGTATTTAAAGAGTGCCTAGAAAGAAGATGGAGACTCCCTTTTTACAAGCAGTCACATGGAAAACATGAGGGGCAAAGGCTACAATGAACTCCTGGTAGGATTCTGATTGGACACAAGGTGGAAATTTTCCATGATGAGAGCAGGGAGATATTGGAGACATCTCCCCAGGGAAGTGGAGGATTCTGAAATATTGGACACATCTAAGATTCAGCTGGACAGGGTGCTGGGCCATCTTGGCTAGCGTGTGCTTTGGCCTAGAAAGGTTGGTCGTGGAGATCCTCGTGCTCCCTTCCATCCTGGTGTTCTATGATGATGATGCAGATGTATGTCTAGAGAGCAGCTGGGCCCTGCCACATGCTGAAGGACTGTATGAGGCTCCTCCATCTCATCTTCCTGTGCCCATATGTGTTGGCCATGCACACTAGATCGGGTAAAGGAGAGAAAGGAATGAGAGAGAAGAGAGTCTGGATTGTCCTCAGGAATTGTTGTTTCCCAGCCCCACTCCTGCCACCCTTTGAAGCCATTTCCTCACTTCTGGCCATTGGCTGTGGAGTGGCCATGAATATCTTCCGCAGCTCCAAGGGAAAGTAAACAAAACAAACTGCAAAGCAGGGAGTCCCCCCATCCTCTTCTTCCAAATTTTTGCCTAATCGGACTGGCAGGGGTGCCTCAGAAGGAAGAAGGACTCAGAGGCCCAGGCTTGAATGCAGCACAACTTTATTGAGTCTCAAGAAGAAAAGGAGGTGGCTCACAGGGAGTACCATGGGCAGCCACAAGGATGCAGTGAAACTCCTGCAGGGTGTCGGTCTGCCTGCCCTGCAGAGGGAAGGAGACCAACAGGTCCCAACTAGGCTGGCCTTGGGAGACAGAAAGAGCAGAGGAAAGAATGAGAGAGAGAGGAGTGGAAGAAGGAAACATTGGTTCAAAGCTCTGAATGCAATGCCATGGAGCTCTATCTCCTTTCAAGGACCATGTTCTGAGGTCTTGGGAGGTTCTCGCTCGAGAATGGTCCCAGCAGCTTTAGCAGGGTCGGCATCTGTTTCCGTAGTAGCGGCTGGTAATGCAGGAGAGGTCAAAGCCCCCAGAGTTGATGGGAACTCCCTCAGAGCTGAGGATGCTGCCAACAGCAGCGGAGGTGGAGGAGCCCACAACGGTGTTCTGTGGGAAGGAGCTGAGGATGGGGCCGGGCAGGGTCACAATCACTGGGGAGGGCTGGATGACGATGTTGGAGCTCTGGCACTGCCTGACACAGGGCTCATTGCAGCTGTTGGCCAGTGGGGTTGGGCCACAGGGCTGGCAGGGCAGACACGGGTTGCAGCAGGACATGTCTCTGGGACAGACGTTCACCTGGGAGACAACATAGGAGAAAGCAGAGTAATGTGGCAGATGGGAAGCAGCACTGCACCCAAACACAGCGGAGCCAAGGCACCTCCCGGCACAGCATACGCTGCCCAGCTCAAATCCTAGGAGCCACCTCCACTACATCCCAGGCTCTCTCTGCAGAAGACCTTCTCTCCCCTTCCCTGTCCCATGAGAAGCAGCTCCCACCCAGGGCCAGGACGGACCCTATCAGCTGAGACACACATTGAGGAAAGACACCTGATCCAGAAGCAGGAGGAGAAGAGGCTTCAGACTCACCTGGTTCCCAAGGAGAAGGAGGCAAGAGAAGTGGATGAGAGAGCAGCGAGTTGGGCTGCCTTTTATAGCAGTCCTGCACTGCCTCAGGCCCAGGCAGCCTTTGTGGAAGTAACA
This sequence comes from Caloenas nicobarica, assembly GCF_036013445.1. NCBI lineage: Eukaryota > Metazoa > Chordata > Aves > Columbiformes > Columbidae > Caloenas > Caloenas nicobarica. The sequence goes on along the minus strand of NC_088268.1, from coordinate 923,595 downwards.
ATTTTCTGACAAGCTCATGTTGAATGTAAAACACAGCAGCTAATGGTATGGGCCATATCCTGGTTTCGTGTACTGCCACCTTTTCTTTTCCTGGTTTCTGACACATGCTTTCACATACGAAGGCTTCTTCTGTAATCTGCAGGATGAAGAACATAGGCAGAAGATGAAGCCGAATGCTGGTGGCACCCTGTGCAGGCAGGTGATGAGGACGTGGGTCATTTCTGTGGGCTTCTTTGCAGGAAAGTTGTTAAGAAATGGGCAACGCTTTTATGTTTCACATCCGTTTCCCAAGGACTGCCATTTGGGACAATATGGTATATTATTTTCTGTCGTCAGCCCATATGTCTCTGATGGTTGCTCATTCTTTCACACAGGTGGGTCACTGCTGAGAGGGTTTGACACTATAGCAACAGTGCTCTCAAGATAATTTGCTTGGGCTCCTCCTTGCTCCTCTCCGTGCACTTCCCACAGGTCCTCAGGAAACAACAGGAGCATGTCTGAGCCCTGGGTTTTCCCTGGAATATTTTATCTCCACTCAGTGCTCATGGATACACCAGTGGAGAGTCCCCAACTCTGACCTGCACATTTCCTCATGATGAGGTTCACGCAGGTACAGAGTGACACAGATGTGTTCATGCAGGCCTGCAGGAAACCATGCAAAAATCTTTATGCCCCCAGAAAGACTGGAAAACATCAGCAACTGGGGACTCTGCTGAGGAGATTCCAGGGACCACATATGTAATAACCTCTCAGATGTGATTCTTGGGCATCTGGACCTGAACATGACAGTGTTGTCCATTTCCTAAAAACTTTGCCACAAAGGAGTCCAGAGGAATGACCAAGGTTCATATCACCTGACTGCACAGGATGATGTCACCAGCACCTGAGCTGAGTCTTCTGCCTGTACTGACGTGCATCCCCTCTGGAAATACTCAGAGCTTTCATCCTGGTACTTAGAAAATATATCATAAAAAAGCATATGGTGGAAGCCAGGAAATGAAAAGGTGGCAGTGCAGGAAACCAGGACACAGCCCATACCATTAGCTGGCGTGACTTACATTCAACATTGGCTTGTCAGAAAATTATTACTTCCACAAAGGATGCCTGGGCCTGAGGCAGTGCAGGACTCCTATAAAAGGCAACCCAACTCTCTGCTCTCTCATCCACTTCTCTTGCCTCCTTCTCCTTGGGAACCAGGTGAGTCTGAAGCCTCTTCTCCTCCTGCTTCTGGATCAGGTGTCTTTCCTCAATGTGTGTCTCAGCTGATACGGTCTGTCCTGGCCCTGGGTGGGAGCTGCTTCTCATGGGACAGGGAAGGGGAGAGAAGGTCTTCTGCAGAGAGAGGCTGGAACATAGTGGAGGTGGCTCCTGGGATTTGAGCTGGGCAGTGTATGCTGGGCCAGGAGGTGTCTTGGCTCCACTGTGTTTTGGTGCAGTGCTGCTTCTCATGATCAACCCCTCACGCTCTGCTTTCTCCTATGTTGTCTCCCAGGTGAACGTCTGTCCCAGAGACATGTCCTGCTGCAACCCGTGTGTGCCCTGCCAGCCCTGTGGCCCAACCCCACTGGCCAACAGCTGCAATGAGCCCTGTGTCAGGCAGTGCCAGAGCTCCAACGTCGTCATCCAGCCCTCCCCAGTGATTGTGACCCTGCCCGGCCCCATCCTCAGCTCTTTCCCACAGAACACTGTTGTTGGCTCCTCCACCTCTGCTGCTGTTGGCAGCATCCTCAGCTCTGAGGGAGTTCCCATCAACTCTGGGGGCTTTGACCTCTCCTGCATTACCAGCCGGTACTGTGGCAACAGATGCCAACCCTGCTAAAGCTGCTGGCAACTAATTTGGGCAAGAACATCCCAAGACCTCAGAACATGGTCCTTGAAATGAGATAGAGCTCCACGGCATTGCATTCAGAGCTTTGAACCAATGTTTCCTTCTTCCGCTCGTCTCTCTCATTCTTTCCTCAGCTGTTTCTGTCTCCCAAGGCCAGCCTAGTTGGGACCTGTTGGTCACCTTCCCTCTGCAGGGCAGGCAGACTGACACCCTGCAGGAGTTTCACCAAATCCTTGTGGCTCCCCCTGATACTCCCTGTGAGCCACCTCCTTTTCTTCTTAAGACTTATTAAAGTTGTGCTGCATCCAAGCCTGGGCCTCCAAGTTCTCCTTTGTTCTGAGGCAACTCTTCCGGTCGGGTTAGGGAAAAATGTGGAGGAAGGGTAGGGTGGGGCTCCCTGCAGTGGATTTTGTCACTTGGACACACAGCAAATTAGTTACATGGTTTTATCAATTAACTGCCTGGAGTTGAGCCTGAGCGATGTTCAGCTTAGTGGGTGTTTCTCCCTTCCTGACCTTGCTTGGGCAAAGACACTGGTATTTCTTACCGGACATTCTCTCCGCTGTCACACTCGATGAAATCTCCAACCGTGGTCTGTATTAGACTTAACAGGTACTTTGGACATTTGAAGGAAGCAATTAAAAGGAAGCAATTAATAAACCAATGCACCCAGGAATTACAACACATCCAATTACGTGCAATGGGAGTCTGCCATTCCATGGCAATGGTGAGTTCCAGCAGAGCAGAAATGTTAGTCAGAACTCTGCCAAGTCCTTTCTGCTCTGGTCCACATCCGCACCTGAACCCTGGTATGGTCAGACCTTTATCTGGGTTAAGTGGGTTCTCTCAGTCAGAAACCAGGCCTGGTTTCTCCATCTGAGAGCAACAGAAATAATATATTTAACCCACCACATCTTTGCTCCTTCACTCTTGTCCGTGTTCTGATTACTTCTGGTCATGTACTGGGCCATGGCAAAGGAGAACAAGACACCTGTAATTGATCTCATTCCCCTGGGCTTCCCATCCCTCAAAAAGTGGGCACATGGCCCCATGTGCCATTATCTTCTCCATGTACCTTCTAACCCTGATGGAGAATGGCCTCCATTCTTTATCCTCCTCAGGTTTCAGTTGTGGAGACCTGGTATACCATCACTGTTGTGTGAAAAATAATGGAGACTTTCCTTGTCCTGAGAAAAATCTTTTGTGTTGCCTGCTGGCTGGCACAGTCATTCTCATTTTTGCTGTCTTCCTGGTTATCACTGAGCTCATGATCTTCTCAGTGATGTCTTTTAATTGCAATGTCACTGTACACGAAGTTCTCCATTCCAACACTCCCATGAGAAAGAAAAATCTGTTTCTTGTAAGCCCTAGTAGCATGGACATTTGGATGCTGGTCATCTTCACACAGGTAGCACTTCCACTGACCGGCCATTCCACAACAAAAAAACCCATGGCTGGGATCCAGTCCCCCAGACTCAGCCTTCACTGATCCTATCCAGGAGCTACCACCACTCCTGTGAATGTGTCTAATTGGACCAAAGGGCTGGAGAACCTGTCCTCTGAGGGAAGACTGAAGGATATAGGCCTTTTGTTCTGGGAGAATAGAAGGCTTGGGGGGACCTCATCATAGCATTCGTGTACTTAAAGGGTATCTAGAAAGAGGACAGATGCTCCCTCATCACAAGGAGCCAGGTAGAGAAGGCAAAGGCCAATGAGTAAATATGTGACTGGGAGAGGCTTCATTCTGAGAGAAGAAATATTTTTTTTTTCCCATTAGGAACAATCCTTCACAGGAATGACTTCCAGGGATGTGGTAGAGTCCCTGTCACTGGAAGTTTCCGATGTATGATAGGACAGAGTGGTGGATAATCACACGTAGTCTCTCCTTTTCATGAAAGATTGGACCAAATGATCTTTCAAGGTCCCTTTCAATATAAAATATTCTATAATTCTATGACCTCCCAGTGATGTGCTTCAATCATGATGTCACAATATGCAAACCACTCTGCTGCACCACTGTCATCACAAAGAAAATCCTCATGCCAAAGGAGTTTATATACATTGATACTGGCATATTTTGCAGAGAAAATAGAATGCTGCATGGCCAATGTCCTCTTCATTTCCAAGACTTGTTCAACAAAAGACACATACTCTGCAGGCAGGGAATAGCAAAGAGGGACATGAACCTTTCAACTTCTTCTCTAGAAGGACAGTCACGATCAAGAGAAATGAGAATCCCCAAACTGTGAATCAGCAGGTCCATATGAGACTTTCATCTAGAGTGGCAGATACATGTAGCCAAAGGAGTGTCTTGACTGTCTACGTCTTCTAGATGACAGCTCTCTTGTGCATGCACAGGCTCCATGCTGGGGTCCATTGCCTGGGCCCAAGGCAGAGTGGGTCCATGGCACCACGCTGGGGCTTGCCTTCTGGGACTAAGGACCGGTACTCATCCTCCCAGTGTAACTGCCCAGACTGGTGCTCTTCCCTGCAGAGCCCCATGTGGGGAAAGGTGTCCTGCCATGAGGACACAGGCCTTCACTTCGGTGTAACCATGTGATTCCCAGGGGTGTGCAGGGTCTCTTACAGGACAGCTCTCCAAGGGCCAGGGGCTGCACTGCTGGGATGACCCTGGCCTGCAAGTAAGGAGCAGTGGTGACATGAGCAGAGCTCGGGCTGGCCCTGCCTCAGAGCTCTTGAGGAAGTACAGGAAGCTGAAGTACCAGAAGGGGCAGCACTTGTGTTTCAGCTGCGCTTGGGTTGGTGCTTGTCCTATCCGCTGCAAGTGCCCAGCATCCAGTGAGATGGATAATGGTGGTGTCTCTGCCCTGAAGTGTGGGCAGGAAGAGCTTGAGGGGAACCCCATGTTGTCCATGGGTCGCTGTGTGCCTGAGCCATCATTTTGAGCCCAACGGTGCCACCGAGTTGCTTTTCTGCACCCAGGACAACAGGGATATCAAAGGAAAGTCAGGATTTAGAGTAAAAGCCAGGGCGAAGGCCAAGGTCTGTAAAGATACTTTCCAATATCATTGAAAAATAGACCTAAATTTTGACATGAACAGTGAAAGCCCAAACTCAGGGAAGATGGACACCAGAAACAAGCCATGAGAAGGCAAGGGACCACTGGATCGTGGAGAGCCAAAGCTGCTGTGAGGATGCTCTGTACCCTGCTGCCATCTGCCCAGTAACCCTCCACTTATAAAAGGTGGGGTGGTGGCCAGAAAATCGGTCTTTGAACACTGGGTGCTGTCCTGGAGCTGCAGTGACCCATAGGGTCTTTGAGTTCACAGGAAGTGGTGACTCCATTATGTAGCCTGAGTGTGGCTGATAGCAATCCTAACTTGCAAATTATATCAGCCCTGAACGGAGGGTCAACCTGCAGGATGACCTGGAGAAGCTGGCGGATTGGGCTACCAAGAACCTGATGAAGTTCAACAAGGACAAGTGTAAGGACCTGCACCTGGGAAAATATAAACCAGGAGTGCAGCACAGGCTGGGATCTACCTGGCTGGGGAGCAGCTCTGTGGGAAGGGACCTGGGGGTCCTGGTGGACAACGAGCTCAATATTAGTGAACAATGTGCTGCTGCGGCAAAGGAGGCCAGCAGGATGCCTGGTTACATTTGCTAGGGCATCACCAATGGAGACAAAGAAGTCATAATGATGCTCTACTCAGAGCTTGTCAGGCCAAATCTTGAATACTGTGTTCAGCTTTGGTCTCCTCTATACGAAAAAATGTGGACAGGCCGGAAAGGGTCCAGAGAATGTCCACAAAGATGATCAAAGTACTAAGAAGATGCAATATAACAAAAGGCTAAGAGAACTGGGTTTGTTCAGCTTTGAGAAGCTATGGGGAGACCTCAGCACCATGCTCCAGTATTTAAAGAGTGCCTAGAAAGAAGATGGAGACTCCCTTTTTACAAGCAGTCACATGGAAAACATGAGAGGCAAAGGCTACAATGAACTCCTGGTAGGATTCTGATTGGACACAAGGTGGAAATTTTCCATGATGAGAGCAGGGAGATATTGGAGACATCTCCCCAGGGAAGTGGAGGATTCTGAAATATTGGACACATCTAAGATTCAGCTGGACAGGGTGCTGGGCCATCTTGGCTAGCGTGTGCTTTGGCCTAGAAAGGTTGGTCGTGGAGATCCTCGTGCTCCCTTCCATCCTGGTGTTCTATGATGATGATGCAGATGTATGTCTAGAGAGCAGCTGGGCCCTGCCACATGCTGAAGGACTGTATGAGGCTCCTCCATCTCATCTTCCTGTGCCCATATGTGTTGGCCATGCACACTAGATCGGGTAAAGGAGAGAAAGGAATGAGAGAGAAGAGAGTCTGGATTGTCCTCAGGAATTGTTGTTTCCCAGCCCCACTCCTGCCACCCTTTGAAGCCATTTCCTCACTTCTGGCCATTGGCTGTGGAGTGGCCATGAATATCTTCCGCAGCTCCAAGGGAAAGTAAACAAAACAAACTGCAAAGCAGGGAGTCCCCCCATCCTCTTCTTCCAAATTTTTGCCTAATCGGACTGGCAGGGGTGCCTCAGAAGGAAGAAGGACTCAGAGGCCCAGGCTTGAATGCAGCACAACTTTATTGAGTCTCAAGAAGAAAAGGAGGTGGCTCACAGGGAGTACCATGGGCAGCCACAAGGATGCAGTGAAACTCCTGCAGGGTGTCGGTCTGCCTGCCCTGCAGAGGGAAGGAGACCAACAGGTCCCAACTAGGCTGGCCTTGGGAGACAGAAAGAGCAGAGGAAAGAATGAGAGAGAGAGGAGTGGAAGAAGGAAACATTGGTTCAAAGCTCTGAATGCAATGCCATGGAGCTCTATCTCCTTTCAAGGACCATGTTCTGAGGTCTTGGGAGGTTCTCGCTCGAGAATGGTCCCAGCAGCTTTAGCAGGGTCGGCATCTGTTTCCGTAGTAGCGGCTGGTAATGCAGGAGAGGTCAAAGCCCCCAGAGTTGATGGGAACTCCCTCAGAGCTGAGGATGCTGCCAACAGCAGCGGAGGTGGAGGAGCCCACAACGGTGTTCTGTGGGAAGGAGCTGAGGATGGGGCCGGGCAGGGTCACAATCACTGGGGAGGGCTGGATGACGATGTTGGAGCTCTGGCACTGCCTGACACAGGGCTCATTGCAGCTGTTGGCCAGTGGGGTTGGGCCACAGGGCTGGCAGGGCAGACACGGGTTGCAGCAGGACATGTCTCTGGGACAGACGTTCACCTGGGAGACAACATAGGAGAAAGCAGAGTAATGTGGCAGATGGGAAGCAGCACTGCACCCAAACACAGCGGAGCCAAGGCACCTCCCGGCACAGCATACGCTGCCCAGCTCAAATCCTAGGAGCCACCTCCACTACATCCCAGGCTCTCTCTGCAGAAGACCTTCTCTCCCCTTCCCTGTCCCATGAGAAGCAGCTCCCACCCAGGGCCAGGACGGACCCTATCAGCTGAGACACACATTGAGGAAAGACACCTGATCCAGAAGCAGGAGGAGAAGAGGCTTCAGACTCACCTGGTTCCCAAGGAGAAGGAGGCAAGAGAAGTGGATGAGAGAGCAGCGAGTTGGGCTGCCTTTTATAGCAGTCCTGCACTGCCTCAGGCCCAGGCAGCCTTTGTGGAAGTAACAATTTTCTGACAAGCTCATGTTGAATGTAAAACACAGCAGCTAATGGTATGGGCCATATCCTGGTTTCGTGTACTGCCACCTTTTCTTTTCCTGGTTTCTGACACATGCTTTCACATACGAAGGCTTCTTCTGTAATCTGCAGGATGAAGAACATAGGCAGAAGATGAAGCCGAATGCTGGTGGCACCCTGTGCAGGCAGGTGATGAGGACGTGGGTCATTTCTGTGGGCTTCTTTGCAGGAAAGTTGTTAAGAAATGGGCAACGCTTTTATGTTTCACATCCGTTTCCCAAGGACTGCCATTTGGGACAATATGGTATATTATTTTCTGTCGTCAGCCCATATGTCTCTGATGGTTGCTCATTCTTTCACACAGGTGGGTCACTGCTGAGAGGGTTTGACACTATAGCAACAGTGCTCTCAAGATAATTTGCTTGGGCTCCTCCTTGCTCCTCTCCGTGCACTTCCCACAGGTCCTCAGGAAACAACAGGAGCATGTCTGAGCCCTGGGTTTTCCCTGGAATATTTTATCTCCACTCAGTGCTCATGGATACACCAGTGGAGAGTCCCCAACTCTGACCTGCACATTTCCTCATGATGAGGTTCACGCAGGTACAGAGTGACACAGATGTGTTCATGCAGGCCTGCAGGAAACCATGCAAAAATCTTTATGCCCCCAGAAAGACTGGAAAACATCAGCAACTGGGGACTCTGCTGAGGAGATTCCAGGGACCACATATGTAATAACCTCTCAGATGTGATTCTTGGGCATCTGGACCTGAACATGACAGTGTTGTCCATTTCCTAAAAACTTTGCCACAAAGGAGTCCAGAGGAATGACCAAGGTTCATATCACCTGACTGCACAGGATGATGTCACCAGCACCTGAGCTGAGTCTTCTGCCTGTACTGACGTGCATCCCCTCTGGAAATACTCAGAGCTTTCATCCTGGTACTTAGAAAATATATCATAAAAAAGCATATGGTGGAAGCCAGGAAATGAAAAGGTGGCAGTGCAGGAAACCAGGACACAGCCCATACCATTAGCTGGCGTGACTTACATTCAACATTGGCTTGTCAGAAAATTATTACTTCCACAAAGGATGCCTGGGCCTGAGGCAGTGCAGGACTCCTATAAAAGGCAACCCAACTCTCTGCTCTCTCATCCACTTCTCTTGCCTCCTTCTCCTTGGGAACCAGGTGAGTCTGAAGCCTCTTCTCCTCCTGCTTCTGGATCAGGTGTCTTTCCTCAATGTGTGTCTCAGCTGATACGGTCTGTCCTGGCCCTGGGTGGGAGCTGCTTCTCATGGGACAGGGAAGGGGAGAGAAGGTCTTCTGCAGAGAGAGGCTGGAACATAGTGGAGGTGGCTCCTGGGATTTGAGCTGGGCAGTGTATGCTGGGCCAGGAGGTGTCTTGGCTCCACTGTGTTTTGGTGCAGTGCTGCTTCTCATGATCAACCCCTCACGCTCTGCTTTCTCCTATGTTGTCTCCCAGGTGAACGTCTGTCCCAGAGACATGTCCTGCTGCAACCCGTGTCTGCCCTGCCAGCCCTGTGGCCCAACCCCACTGGCCAACAGCTGCAATGAGCCCTGTGTCAGGCAGTGCCAGAGCTCCAACATCGTCATCCAGCCCTCCCCAGTGATTGTGACCCTGCCCGGCCCCATCCTCAGCTCTTTCCCACAGAACACTGTTGTTGGCTCCTCCACCTCTGCTGCTGTTGGCAGCATCCTCAGCTCTGAGGGAGTTCCCATCAACTCTGGGGGCTTTGACCTCTCCTGCATTACCAGCCGGTACTGTGGCAACAGATGCCAACCCTGCTAAAGCTGCTGGCAACTAATTTGGGCAAGAACATCCCAAGACCTCAGAACATGGTCCTTGAAATGAGATAGAGCTCCACGGCATTGCATTCAGAGCTTTGAACCAATGTTTCCTTCTTCCGCTCGTCTCTCTCATTCTTTCCTCAGCTGTTTCTGTCTCCCAAGGCCAGCCTAGTTGGGACCTGTTGGTCACCTTCCCTCTGCAGGGCAGGCAGACTGACACCCTGCAGGAGTTTCACCAAATCCTTGTGGCTCCCCCTGATACTCCCTGTGAGCCACCTCCTTTTCTTCTTAAGACTTATTAAAGTTGTGCTGCATCCAAGCCTGGGCCTCCAAGTTCTCCTTTGTTCTGAGGCAACTCTTCCGGTCGGGTTAGGGAAAAATGTGGAGGAAGGGTAGGGTGGGGCTCCCTGCAGTGGATTTTGTCACTTGGACACACAGCAAATTAGTTACATGGTTTTATCAATTAACTGCCTGGAGTTGAGCCTGAGCGATGTTCAGCTTAGTGGGTGTTTCTCCCTTCCTGACCTTGCTTGGGCAAAGACACTGGTATTTCTTACCGGACATTCTCTCCGCTGTCACACTCGATGAAATCTCCAACCGTGGTCTGTATTAGACTTAACAGGTACTTTGGACATTTGAAGGAAGCAATTAAAAGGAAGCAATTAATAAACCAATGCACCCAGGAATTACAACACATCCAATTACGTGCAATGGGAGTCTGCCATTCCATGGCAATGGTGAGTTCCAGCAGAGCAGAAATGTTAGTCAGAACTCTGCCAAGTCCTTTCTGCTCTGGTCCACATCCGCACCTGAACCCTGGTATGGTCAGACCTTTATCTGGGTTAAGTGGGTTCTCTCAGTCAGAAACCAGGCCTGGTTTCTCCATCTGAGAGCAACAGAAATAATATATTTAACCCACCACATCTTTGCTCCTTCACTCTTGTCCGTGTTCTGATTACTTCTGGTCATGTACTGGGCCATGGCAAAGGAGAACAAGACACCTGTAATTGATCTCATTCCCCTGGGCTTCCCATCCCTCAAAAAGTGGGCACATGGCCCCATGTGCCATTATCTTCTCCATGTACCTTCTAACCCTGATGGAGAATGGCCTCCATTCTTTATCCTCCTCAGGTTTCAGTTGTGGAGACCTGGTATACCATCACTGTTGTGTGAAAAATAATGGAGACTTTCCTTGTCCTGAGAAAAATCTTTTGTGTTGCCTGCTGGCTGGCACAGTCATTCTCATTTTTGCTGTCTTCCTGGTTATCACTGAGCTCATGATCTTCTCAGTGATGTCTTTTAATTGCAATGTCACTGTACACGAAGTTCTCCATTCCAACACTCCCATGAGAAAGAAAAATCTGTTTCTTGTAAGCCCTAGTAGCATGGACATTTGGATGCTGGTCATCTTCACACAGGTAGCACTTCCACTGACCGGCCATTCCACAACAAAAAAACCCATGGCTGGGATCCAGTCCCCCAGACTCAGCCTTCACTGATCCTATCCAGGAGCTACCACCACTCCTGTGAATGTGTCTAATTGGACCAAAGGGCTGGAGAACCTGTCCTCTGAGGGAAGACTGAAGGATATAGGCCTTTTGTTCTGGGAGAATAGAAGGCTTGGGGGGACCTCATCATAGCATTCGTGTACTTAAAGGGTATCTAGAAAGAGGACAGATGCTCCCTCATCACAAGGAGCCAGGTAGAGAAGGCAAAGGCCAATGAGTAAATATGTGACTGGGAGAGGCTTCATTCTGAGAGAAGAAATATTTTTTTTTTCCCATTAGGAACAATCCTTCACAGGAATGACTTCCAGGGATGTGGTAGAGTCCCTGTCACTGGAAGTTTCCGATGTATGATAGGACAGAGTGGTGGATAATCACACGTAGTCTCTCCTTTTCATGAAAGATTGGACCAAATGATCTTTCAAGGTCCCTTTCAATATAAAATATTCTATAATTCTATGACCTCCCAGTGATGTGCTTCAATCATGATGTCACAATATGCAAACCACTCTGCTGCACCACTGTCATCACAAAGAAAATCCTCATGCCAAAGGAGTTTATATACATTGATACTGGCATATTTTGCAGAGAAAATAGAATGCTGCATGGCCAATGTCCTCTTCATTTCCAAGACTTGTTCAACAAAAGACACATACTCTGCAGGCAGGGAATAGCAAAGAGGGACATGAACCTTTCAACTTCTTCTCTAGAAGGACAGTCACGATCAAGAGAAATGAGAATCCCCAAACTGTGAATCAGCAGGTCCATATGAGACTTTCATCTAGAGTGGCAGATACATGTAGCCAAAGGAGTGTCTTGACTGTCTACGTCTTCTAGATGACAGCTCTCTTGTGCATGCACAGGCTCCATGCTGGGGTCCATTGCCTGGGCCCAAGGCAGAGTGGGCCCATGGCACCACGCTGGGGCTTGCCTTCTGGGACTAAGGACCGGTACTCATCCTCCCAGTGTAACTGCCCAGACTGGTGCTCTTCCCTGCAGAGCCCCATGTGGGGAAAGGTGTCCTGCCATGAGGACACAGGCCTTCACTTCGGTGTAACCATGTGATTCCCAGGGGTGTGCAGGGTCTCTTACAGGACAGCTCTCCAAGGGCCAGGGGCTGCACTGCTGGGATGACCCTGGCCTGCAAGTGAGGAGCAGTGGTGACATGAGCAGAGCTCGGGCTGGCCCTGCCTCAGAGCTCTTGAGGAAGTACAGGAAGCTGAAGTACCAGCAGGGGCAGCACTTGTGTTTCAGCTGCGCTTGGGTTGGTGCTTGTCCTATCCGCTGCAAGTGCCCAGCATCCCGTGAGATGGATAATGGTGGTGTCTCTGCCCTGAAGTGTGGGCAGGAAGAGCTTGAGGGGAACCCCATGTTGTCCATGGGTCGCTGTGTGCCTGAGCCATCATTTTGAGCCCAACGGTGCCACCGAGTTGCTTTTCTGCACCCAGGACAACAGGGATATCAAAGGAAAGTCAGGATTTAGAGTAAAAGCCAGGGCAAAGGCCAAGGTCTGTAAAGATACTTTCCAATATCATTGAAAAATAGACCTAAATTTTGACATGAACAGTGAAAGCCCAAACTCAGGGAAGATGGACACCAGAAACAAGCCATGAGAAGGCAAGGGACCACTGGATCGTGGAGAGCCAAAGCTGCTGTGAGGATGCTCTGTACCCTGCTGCCATCTGCCCAGTAACCCTCCACTTATAAAAGGTGGGGTGGTGGCCAGAAAATCGGTCTTTGAACACTGGGTGCTGTCCTGGAGCTGCAGTGACCCATAGGGTCTTTGAGTTCACAGGAAGTGGTGACTCCATTATGTAGCCTGAGTGTGGCTGATAGCAATCCTAACTTGCAAATTATATCAGCCCTGAACGGAGGGTCAACCTGCAGGATGACCTGGAGAAGCTGGCGGATTGGGCTACCAAGAACCTGATGAAGTTCAACAAGGACAAGTGTAAGGACCTGCACCTGGGAAAATATAAACCAGGAGTGCAGCACAGGCTGGGATCTACCTGGCTGGGGAGCAGCTCTGTGGGAAGGGACCTGGGGGTCCTGGTGGACAACGAGCTCAATATTAGTGAACAATGTGCTGCTGCGGCAAAGGAGGCCAGCAGGATGCCTGGTTACATTTGCTAGGGCATCACCAATGGAGACAAAGAAATCATAATGATGCTCTACTCAGAGCTTGTCAGGCCAAATCTTGAATACTGTGTTCAGCTTTGGTCTCCTCTATACGAAAAAATGTGGACAGGCCGGAAAGGGTCCAGAGAATGTCCACAAAGATGATCAAAGTACTAAGAAGATGCAATATAACAAAAGGCTAAGAGAACTGGGTTTGTTCAGCTTTGAGAAGCTATGGGGAGACCTCAGCACCATGCTCCAGTATTTAAAGAGTGCCTAGAAAGAAGATGGAGACTCCCTTTTTACAAGCAGTCACATGGAAAACATGAGAGGCAAAGGCTACAATGAACTCCTGGTAGGATTCTGATTGGACACAAGGTGGAAATTTTCCATGATGAGAGCAGGGAGATATTGGAGACATCTCCCCAGGGAAGTGGAGGATTCTGAAATATTGGACACATCTAAGATTCAGCTGGACAGGGTGCTGGGCCATCTTGGCTAGCGTGTGCTTTGGCCTAGAAAGGTTGGTCGTGGAGATCCTCGTGCTCCCTTCCATCCTGGTGTTCTATGATGATGATGCAGATGTATGTCTAGAGAGCAGCTGGGCCCTGCCACATGCTGAAGGACTGTATGAGGCTCCTCCATCTCATCTTCCTGTGCCCATATGTGTTGGCCATGCACACTAGATCGGGTAAAGGAGAGAAAGGAATGAGAGAGAAGAGAGTCTGGATTGTCCTCAGGAATTGTTGTTTCCCAGCCCCACTCCTGCCACCCTTTGAAGCCATTTCCTCACTTCTGGCCATTGGCTGTGGAGTGGCCATGAATATCTTCCGCAGCTCCAAGGGAAAGTAAACAAAACAAACTGCAAAGCAGGGAGTCCCCCCATCCTCTTCTTCCAAATTTTTGCCTAATCGGACTGGCAGGGGTGCCTCAGAAGGAAGAAGGACTCAGAGGCCCAGGCTTGAATGCAGCACAACTTTATTGAGTCTCAAGAAGAAAAGGAGGTGGCTCACAGGGAGTACCATGGGCAGCCACAAGGATGCAGTGAAACTCCTGCAGGGTGTCGGTCTGCCTGCCCTGCAGAGGGAAGGAGACCAACAGGTCCCAACTAGGCTGGCCTTGGGAGACAGAAAGAGCAGAGGAAAGAATGAGAGAGAGAGGAGTGGAAGAAGGAAACATTGGTTCAAAGCTCTGAATGCAATGCCATGGAGCTCTATCTCCTTTCAAGGACCATGTTCTGAGGTCTTGGGAGGTTCTCGCTCGAGAATGGTCCCAGCAGCTTTAGCAGGGTCGGCATCTGTTTCCGTAGTAGCGGCTGGTAATGCAGGAGAGGTCAAAGCCCCCAGAGTTGATGGGAACTCCCTCAGAGCTGAGGATGCTGCCAACAGCAGCGGAGGTGGAGGAGCCCACAACGGTGTTCTGTGGGAAGGAGCTGAGGATGGGGCCGGGCAGGGTCACAATCACTGGGGAGGGCTGGATGACGATGTTGGAGCTCTGGCACTGCCTGACACAGGGCTCATTGCAGCTGTTGGCCAGTGGGGTTGGGCCACAGGGCTGGCAGGGCAGACACGGGTTGCAGCAGGACATGTCTCTGGGACAGACGTTCACCTGGGAGACAACATAGGAGAAAGCAGAGTAATGTGGCAGATGGGAAGCAGCACTGCACCCAAACACAGCGGAGCCAAGGCACCTCCCGGCACAGCATACGCTGCCCAGCTCAAATCCTAGGAGCCACCTCCACTACATCCCAGGCTCTCTCTGCAGAAGACCTTCTCTCCCCTTCCCTGTCCCATGAGAAGCAGCTCCCACCCAGGGCCAGGACGGACCCTATCAGCTGAGACACACATTGAGGAAAGACACCTGATCCAGAAGCAGGAGGAGAAGAGGCTTCAGACTCACCTGGTTCCCAAGGAGAAGGAGGCAAGAGAAGTGGATGAGAGAGCAGCGAGTTGGGCTGCCTTTTATAGCAGTCCTGCACTGCCTCAGGCCCAGGCAGCCTTTGTGGAAGTAACAATTTTCTGACAAGCTCATGTTGAATGTAAAACACAGCAGCTAATGGTATGGGCCATATCCTGGTTTCGTGTACTGCCACCTTTTCTTTTCCTGGTTTCTGACACATGCTTTCACATACGAAGGCTTCTTCTGTAATCTGCAGGATGAAGAACATAGGCAGAAGATGAAGCCGAATGCTGGTGGCACCCTGTGCAGGCAGGTGATGAGGACGTGGGTCATTTCTGTGGGCTTCTTTGCAGGAAAGTTGTTAAGAAATGGGCAACGCTTTTATGTTTCACATCCGTTTCCCAAGGACTGCCATTTGGGACAATATGGTATATTATTTTCTGTCGTCAGCCCATATGTCTCTGATGGTTGCTCATTCTTTCACACAGGTGGGTCACTGCTGAGAGGGTTTGACACTATAGCAACAGTGCTCTCAAGATAATTTGCTTGGGCTCCTCCTTGCTCCTCTCCGTGCACTTCCCACAGGTCCTCAGGAAACAACAGGAGCATGTCTGAGCCCTGGGTTTTCCCTGGAATATTTTATCTCCACTCAGTGCTCATGGATACACCAGTGGAGAGTCCCCAACTCTGACCTGCACATTTCCTCATGATGAGGGTCACGCAGGTACAGAGTGACACAGATGTGTTCATGCAGGCCTGCAGGAAACCATGCAAAAATCTTTATGCCCCCAGAAAGACTGGAAAACATCAGCAACTGGGGACTCTGCTGAGGAGATTCCAGGGACCACATATGTAATAACCTCTCAGATGTGATTCTTGGGCATCTGGACCTGAACATGACAGTGTTGTCCATTTCCTAAAAACTTTGCCACAAAGGAGTCCAGAGGAATGACCAAGGTTCATATCACCTGACTGCACAGGATGATGTCACCAGCACCTGAGCTGAGTCTTCTGCCTGTACTGACGTGCATCCCCTCTGGAAATACTCAGAGCTTTCATCCTGGTACTTAGAAAATATATCATAAAAAAGCATATGGTGGAAGCCAGGAAATGAAAAGGTGGCAGTGCAGGAAACCAGGACACAGCCCATACCATTAGCTGGCGTGACTTACATTCAACATTGGCTTGTCAGAAAATTATTACTTCCACAAAGGATGCCTGGGCCTGAGACAGTGCAGGACTCCTATAAAAGGCAACCCAACTCTCTGCTCTCTCATCCACTTCTCTTGCCTCCTTCTCCTTGGGAACCAGGTGAGTCTGAAGCCTCTTCTCCTCCTGCTTCTGGATCAGGTGTCTTTCCTCAATGTGTGTCTCAGCTGATACGGTCTGTCCTGGCCCTGGGTGGGAGCTGCTTCTCATGGGACAGGGAAGGGGAGAGAAGGTCTTCTGCAGAGAGAGGCTGGAACATAGTGGAGGTGGCTCCTGGGATTTGAGCTGGGCAGTGTATGCTGGGCCAGGAGGTGTCTTGGCTCCACTGTGTTTTGGTGCAGTGCTGCTTCTCATGATCAACCCCTCACGCTCTGCTTTCTCCTATGTTGTCTCCCAGGTGAACGTCTGTCCCAGAGACATGTCCTGCTGCAACCCGTGTGTGCCCTGCCAGCCCTGTGGCCCAACCCCACTGGCCAACAGCTGCAATGAGCCCTGTGTCAGGCAGTGCCAGAGCTCCAACGTCGTCATCCAGCCCTCCCCAGTGATTGTGACCCTGCCCGGCCCCATCCTCAGCTCTTTCCCACAGAACACTGTTGTTGGCTCCTCCACCTCTGCTGCTGTTGGCAGCATCCTCAGCTCTGAGGGAGTTCCCATCAACTCTGGGGGCTTTGACCTCTCCTGCATTACCAGCCGGTACTGTGGCAACAGATGCCAACCCTGCTAAAGCTGCTGGCAACTAATTTGGGCAAGAACATCCCAAGACCTCAGAACATGGTCCTTGAAATGAGATAGAGCTCCACGGCATTGCATTCAGAGCTTTGAACCAATGTTTCCTTCTTCCGCTCGTCTCTCTCATTCTTTCCTCAGCTGTTTCTGTCTCCCAAGGCCAGCCTAGTTGGGACCTGTTGGTCACCTTCCCTCTGCAGGGCAGGCAGACTGACACCCTGCAGGAGTTTCACCAAATCCTTGTGGCTCCCCCTGATACTCCCTGTGAGCCACCTCCTTTTCTTCTTAAGACTTATTAAAGTTGTGCTGCATCCAAGCCTGGGCCTCCAAGTTCTCCTTTGTTCTGAGGCAACTCTTCCGGTCGGGTTAGGGAAAAATGTGGAGGAAGGGTAGGGTGGGGCTCCCTGCAGTGGATTTTGTCACTTGGACACACAGCAAATTAGTTACATGGTTTTATCAATTAACTGCCTGGAGTTGAGCCTGAGCGATGTTCAGCTTAGTGGGTGTTTCTCCCTTCCTGACCTTGCTTGGGCAAAGACACTGGTATTTCTTACCGGACATTCTCTCCGCTGTCACACTCGATGAAATCTCCAACCGTGGTCTGTATTAGACTTAACAGGTACTTTGGACATTTGAAGGAAGCAATTAAAAGGAAGCAATTAATAAACCAATGCACCCAGGAATTACAACACATCCAATTACGTGCAATGGGAGTCTGCCATTCCATGGCAATGGTGAGTTCCAGCAGAGCAGAAATGTTAGTCAGAACTCTGCCAAGTCCTTTCTGCTCTGGTCCACATCCGCACCTGAACCCTGGTATGGTCAGACCTTTATCTGGGTTAAGTGGGTTCTCTCAGTCAGAAACCAGGCCTGGTTTCTCCATCTGAGAGCAACAGAAATAATATATTTAACCCACCACATCTTTGCTCCTTCACTCTTGTCCGTGTTCTGATTACTTCTGGTCATGTACTGGGCCATGGCAAAGGAGAACAAGACGCCTGTAATCGATCTCATTCCCCTGGGCTTCCCATCCCTCAAAAAGTGGGCACATGGCCCCATGTGCCATTATCTTCTCCATGTACCTTCTAACCCTGATGGAGAATGGCCTCCATTCTTTATCCTCCTCAGGTTTCAGTTGTGGAGACCTGGTATACCATCACTGTTGTGTGAAAAATAATGGAGACTTTCCTTGTCCTGAGAAAAATCTTTTGTGTCGCCTGCTGGCTGGCACAGTCATTCTCATTTTTTCTGTCTTCCTGGTTATCACTGAGTTCATGATCTTCTCAGTGATGTCTTTTAATTGCAATGTCACTGTACGCAAACTTCTCCATTCCAACACTCCCATGAGAGAGAAAATCTGCTTCCTGAAAGCCCTAGTAGCATGGACATTGGGACTGTAGTCATCTTCACACAGGTGGGTCTTTGCTGACTGGTGATTCTGTATCAAGAAAACCACTGCCTGTATCCAAGTCTCCTGATTTTGCCTTTGGTGATCCTTATCAAGCAGCCACCATCATTCTTGTGCATGCGTCCAACTGGACCAAAGGGCTGGAGAACCTGTCTTCTGAGGGAAGACCGAAGTTGTTTGGTCTTTTTCTCCTTAGAGAAGAGAAGGCTCAGGGTGATATCATCACAGTGGTTTAGTACTTAAAGGACATCTAGAAAGAGGACAGAGGCTCTCTCATCAGAAAGAGCCAGATAGAGAGGACAAGGGCCAATGAGTACAAGTGTTACTGGGAGAGATTGTATCTTGACATAAGAAATACATTTTTTTACAGTAAGAACAATCCTTCACAGGAATGACCTCCCAGGAATGTGGTAGAGTCCCTGTCGCTAGAAGTTTCCAACATGTGATTGGACAGGGTGGTAAATAATCTCATCTAGTCTCTCTTTTCCGTGAAAGATTGGACCAGATGAACTTTTCAAGTTGTGTGAGTTGACTTTGGCTGATCACCAAGTACCCTCCAAACCATTATATTAGTCCTCCTCCTCAACTGTACAAGGGGAAAAAATGCAATGATAGGCTTATGGATTGAGGTAAGGACAGGGAGAACACTCAGCAATTACCGTCATGGGCAAAAGAGACTCGACTTGGGGATATTAACTTAATTATTGCAGATTAATCACAGAGTAGGATAATGAGAAATAAGAACAAATCTAAAACCACCTTCCCTCCAGCTTTCCCTTTTTCCTGGGCTCAACTTCACTGCCAGCTTCTCTACCTTCTGCCCACTGAGTGGCATAGGAGGATGGAGAATGGAGGTTTCAGTCAGCTTAACACATGTAGTCTCTGCCACTCCTTCCTCCTCATGCTTCTCCCCTGCTCCACTGTGGGGTCTCACGCATGGGAGACAGTCCTTCACGAAATTCTCCAAAATGGGTCCTTCCCATGGCCTTCATTTCTTCATGAAGTGCTCCAGTGTGTGTTATTTCCAAAGGGTGCAGTTGTTCAGGAACAGACTTCTCTATCGTGTGTCCTCCAAGAGGTCACAGGTCCTGCCAGAAGAGAGGCTTTTCTCCATGGTACTGCAGTTCCTGACAGGAAACTGTTCCAGTGCAGGCTCTTCACGGGGCCACAGCTTCCACCATGGTACATCTACCTGATCTGGGCTGAGGTCCTCCGCAGTCTGCAGAATGGATATCTGCTCCACCATGGTCCTCCGTGGGCTGCAGTGGCACTACATGCACCACCATGCGCTGCAGGGGAATCTCTGTTCTGGCACCTAAAGCAACTTGTTCCCCTTCTTCTTCATTGTCCTTGGTGTTTGCACAGTTGTTTCTCCAACATATTCTCACTCCTCTCTCCCAGCTGCTCCTGAACAACAGTTTTTATACCTCCTTAAATACGTTATCACAGAGGCACAAGCAATGTCGCTGATTGACTCAGCTTTGGCCAGCAGTGGGTCCATCTTGGAGCCAACAGAAACTGGCTTCATCTGACACGAGAATAGATTCTGGTGTATTCTCACTGAAATCACCTCTGAAGACCCCTCTGCTAATAAAACTTTGCCATGTAAATGGAATACAATCTTCCAACCAGGACTTCTCAATGTTCTGTGATGTTCTTAGCGATGTCTTTCAAAGGCAATGTTGCTGTATGCAAAGAGCTTCAATGCACCACTGTCATGACAAAGAAAATCCACATTCTGAAAAAGTGTATTACAATGAAGACTGCAGTTTATTACAGAGAAAATAGGATTCTGCATGGCTAATACCCTGTACATTACTTAGACTTGTCACTTAGAGAAAACTACTTTGCAGGCAGAATTAGCCAAGACTGCAGATCTGGGAAGACCCTGGGCTGCATTTGAGGAGCAGTGGTGGTGTAAGCAGAGCTCGGGCTGGCCCCGCCTCAGAGCAATTGAGAAACCAGGGAAGCTGGGTACGGATAGGATCATCACCAGTATTTGTATTCTGTTTGGATAGGTGCCTGTCCTGTACTGTGGAAGGTACCCAGTGCCCAGTGAGATGGACAAAGATGGTGTTTCTGCCCTAAAATATGGATAGGGAAGAGCATGAAGGGAACTTCACATGGTCCATGGGGTGCTGTGTGCCTGAGCTGTCATTTTGAGGCCAGCAGAGCATTCAGGATTTCATTTTCTGCACTCAGAAGACCAGGGATACATAAGGGATGAACTGATTTAAAGTATTACCCAGGGCTGGAGGCCAAGGTCTATAAAGGTATTCTCAAGTATCATTGAAAAACACACCTAACCGTTGACATGAACAGTGAAGCCAAACGTCATTTGCACAAACTCAGGGGAGATGGACAACTGAAACAAACCATGAGGAGGCAGGTGGGTCACTGGACTCGGAGAGCCGAAGTTGCTGTGAGGGTGCTCTGTACAATGCTGCTATCTGCCCAGTCACCCTCCGCCTATAAATAGTGGGATGATAGCTAGAAAATGTGTCCTTGGAAACTGGGAACAGTCCTGGAGCTGTGGTGGCCCAAAAGGAGGTTTGGTTCACATTGTGTAGCCTCAGTGTGGCTGATACTAGTGCTAACTTGTGATTTACATCAATCCTTCTCATCTGCAGAGAAGCTGAGCCCTGCCAGGAGTTAAAGGACTGTATGAGGTACCTATCTCATCTGCCTGTGTCCATATGTTGCTAGCCATGAACACTAGGTCAGGTGACAGAGGGAAAGGAAGGGGAGAGATGAGGCTGTGGGCTCTAAACAGGAATTGCTATTTCCCAGGCCCACTCCTGCCACCCTATGGAGCCATTTCCTCAATTCAGGCCATTGGCTGTTGAGTAGCCATCAATGTCTTCCGCACCTCCAAGGGAAAAGGTAAAACCCAAAATCCACTGCAGAGAGTCCCATCCTCCCCTTCCTCCAGCTTTTTCCCTGAGAAGACTGGAAGACTTGCCTCAAAACAAAGGAGGATAAAAGGCCCAGGCTTGAATGCAGCACAACTTTATTGAGACTCAAGAAGAAAAGGAGGTGGCTCACAGGGAGTACCACGGGCAGCCACAAGGATGCAGTGAAACTCCTGCAGGGTGTCGGTCTGCCTGCCCTGCAGAGGTAAGGAGACCAACAGGTCCCAACTAGGCTGGCCTTGGGAGACAGAAAGAGCAGAGGAAAGAGAGAGAGAGAGAGAGGAGTGGAAGAAGGAAACATTGGTTCAAAGCTCTGAATGCAACATTGTGAAGCTCTATCTCCTTTCAAGGACCATGTTCCAAGGTCTTGGGAGGTTCTCGCTCGAGAATGGTCCCAGCAGCTTTAGCAGGGCTGACATCTGTTTCCATAGTAGCGGCTGGTAATGCAGGAGAGGTCAAAGCCCCCAGAGTTGATGGGAACTCCCTCAGAGCTGAGGATGCTGCCAACAGCAGCAGAGGTGGAGGAGCCCACAACGGTGTTCTGTGGGAAGGAGCTGAGGATGGGGCCGGGCAGGGTCACAATCACTGGGGAGGGCTGGATGACGATGTTGGAGCTCTGGCACTGCCTGACACAGGGCTCATTGCAGCTGTTGGCCAGTGGGGTTGGGCCGCAGGGCTGGCAAGGCACACATGGGTTGCAGCAGGACATGTCTCTGGGACAGACGTTCACCTGGGAGACAGCATAGGAGAAAGCAGAGCGTGAGGGGTTGATCATGAGAAGCAGCACTGCACCCAAACACAGTGGAGCCAAGGGACCTCCTGGCCCAGCATACGCTGCCCAGCTCAAATCTCGTGAGCCACCTCCACTACATCCCAGGCTCTCTCTGCAGATGACCTTCTCTTCCCTTCCCTCTCCCATGAGAAGCAGCTCCCACCCAGGGCCAGGACAGACCCTGTCAGCCGAGACACACATAGAGGAAAGACACCTGTTCTTGCAGGAGGAGGAGAAGAGGCTTCAGACTCACCTGATTCCCAAGGAGAAGGAGGTGAGAAAAGTGGATAAGAGAGCAGAGAGTTGGGTTGCCCTTTATAGGAGTCCTGCACTGCCTCAGGCCCACGCATTCTTTGTGGAAGTAATAATTTTCTGACAAGTTCATGTTGAATGTAAAACACAGCAGCTAATGGTATGAGCTGTGTCCTAGTTTTCTGCACTGCCTCCTTTTCATTTCCTGGCGTCTGCCACGTGCTTTCCCATACGAAGGCTTCTGTAAGTTGAGGGATGAAAGGACCAAGGATTTCCAGGGGGGACACATGTCAGTGCAGGCAGAAGCCTCAGCTTGTGGAATCCTGTGCAGACAGGTGATGTGCACCTGGGTCCTTCCTGTGGGCTCTTTTGTGTCAAAGTTGTTAGGAAATGGGCAACACTGTCATGTTCATGTCCAGATGCCCAAGGATCACATCTGAGAGGTTATTTCATATGTCCCGGAATCTCCTCAGCAGAGTCCCCAGTTGCTGGTGTTTTCCTGTCTTTCTGTGAGCATAAAGATGTTTGCATGGTTTCCTGCAGGCCTGCATGAACACACCTGTGTCACTCTGTGCCTGCGTGACCCTCATCATGAGGAAATGTGCAGGTCAGAGCGGGGGACTCTCCACTGGTGTATCCATGAGCACTGGGTGAAGATAAAATATTCCATAGAAAAAGCAGGGCTCAGACAGGCTCCTGTTGTTTCCTCAGGACCTGTGGCGAGTGCACAGAGGAGATGAGGCAAAGGAGCCCAACCAAATTGTCCTGCGAGCACTGTTGCTATATTGTCAGTCCCTCCCAGCAGTGACCCACCTGTGTGAAAGAATGAGCAACCGTCAGAGAGAGGTGGGTTTAAAAGAGAAAAGGATATGGCAAGTTGTCCCAAATGGCAGTCCTTGGGAAACACATGTGAAACATAAAAGCATTCCCCATTTCTGGACATTTCTGCCACAAAGAATCTCACATGAATAACAAAGATGCACATCACCTGCCTGCACAGGATGTCAACAGGACATGGGCTGGCACTTATGTCTACACTGATGTGTGTCTGCTCTGGAAATCCTGGGGCCTTTCACCCCAGCATTTACAGGAGCCTCCATATCGGAGAGAACGTGGCAGAATCCAGGAAATGAAAAGGTGGCAGTACAGGAAACCAGGACACAGCCCATACCATTAGCTGGCGTGACTTACATTCAACATTGGCTTGTCAGAAAATTATTACTTCCACAAAAGATGCCTGGGCCTGAGGCAGTGCAGGACTCCTATAAAAGGCAACCCAACTCTCTGCTCTCTCATCCACTTCTCTTGCCTCCTGCTTCTTGGGAACCAGGTGAGTCTGAAGCCTCTTCTCCTCCTGCTTCTGGATCAGGTGTCTTTCCTCAATGTGTGTCTCAGCTGATACGGTCTGTCCTGGCCCTGGGTGGGAGCTGCTTCTCATGGGACAGGGAAGGGGAGAGAAGGTCTTCTGCAGAGAGAGGCTGGAACATAGTGGAGGTGGCTCCTGGGATTTGAGCTGGGCAGTGTATGCTGGGCCAGGAGGTGTCTTGGCTCCACTGTGTTTTGGTGCAGTGCTGCTTCTCATGATCAACCCCTCACGCTCTGTTTTCTCCTATGCTGTCTCCCAGGTGAACGTGTGTCCCAGAGACATGTCCTGCTGCAACCCGTGCGTGCCCTGCCAGCCCTGCGGCCCAACCCCACTGGCCAACAGCTGCAATGAGCCCTGTGTCAGGCAGTGCCAGAGCTCCAACATCGTCATCCAGCCCTCCCCAGTGATCGTGACCCTGCCCGGCCCCATCCTCAGCTCCTTCCCACAGAACACCGTTGTGGGCTCCTCCACCTCCGCTGCTGTTGGCAGCATCCTCAGCTCTGAGGGAGTTCCCATCAACTCTGGGGGCTTTGACCTCTCCTGCATTACCAGCCACTACTACGGAAACAGATGCCGACCCTGCTAAAGCTGCTGGGACCATTCTCGAGCGAGAACCTCCCAAGACCTCAGAACATGGTCCTTGAAAGGAGATAGAGCTCCATGGCATTGCATTCAGAGCTTTGAACCAATGTTTCCTTCTTCCACTCCTCTCTCTCTCATTCTTTCCTCTGCTCTTTCTGTCTCCCAAGGCCAGCCTAGTTGGGACCTGTTGGTCTCCTTACCTCTGCAGGGCAGGCAGACCGACACCCTGCAGGAGTTTCACTGCATCCTTGTGGCTGCCCATGGTACTCCCTGTGAGCCACCTCCTTTTCTTCTTGAGACTCAATAAAGTTGTGCTGCATTCAAGCCTGGGCCTCTGAGTCCTTCTTCCTTCTGAGGCACCCCTGCCAGTCCGATTAGGCAAAAATTTGGAAGAAGAGGATGGGGGGACTACCTGCTTTGCAGTTTGTTTTGTTTACTTTCCCTTGGAGCTGCGGAAGATATTCATGGCCACTCCACAGCCAATGGCCAGAAGTGAGGAAATGGCTTCAAAGGGTGGCAGGAGTGGGGCTGGGAAACAACAATTCCTGAGGACAATCCAGACTCTCTTCTCTCTCATTCCTTTCTCTCCTTTACCCGATCTAGTGTGCATGGCCAACACATATGGGCACAGGAAGATGAGATGGAGGAGCCTCATACAGTCCTTCAGCATGTGGCAGGGCCCAGCTGCTCTCTAGACATACATCTGCATCATCATCATAGAACACCAGGATGGAAGGGAGCACGAGGATCTCCACGACCAACCTTTCTAGGCCAAAGCACACGCTAGCCAAGATGGCCCAGCACCCTGTCCAGCTGAATCTTAGATGTGTCCAATATTTCAGAATCCTCCACTTCCCTGGGGAGATGTCTCCAATATCTCCCTGCTCTCATCATGGAAAATTTCCACCTTGTGTCCAATCAGAATCCTACCAGGAGTTCATTGTAGCCTTTGCCTCTCATGTTTTCCATGTGACTGCTTGTAAAAAGGGAGTCTCCATCTTCTTTCTAGGCACTCTTTAAATACTGGAGCATGGTGCTGAGGTCTCCCCATAGCTTCTCAAAGCTGAACAAACCCAGTTCTCTTAGCCTTTTGTTATATTGCATCTTCTTAGTACTTTGATCATCTTTGTGGACATTCTCTGGACCCTTTCCGGCCTGTCCACATTTTTTCGTATAGAGGAGACCAAAGCTGAACACAGTATTCAAGATTTGGCCTGACAAGCTCTGAGTAGAGCATCATTATGACTTCTTTGTCTCCATTGGTGATGCCCTAGCAAATGTAACCAGGCATCCTGCTGGCCTCCTTTGCCGCAGCAGCACATTGTTCACTAATATTGAGCTCGTTGTCCACCAGGACCCCCAGGTCCCTTCCCACAGAGCTGCTCCCCAGCCAGGTAGATCCCAGCCTGTGCTGCACTCCTGGTTTATATTTTCCCAGGTGCAGGTCCTTACACTTGTCCTTGTTGAACTTCATCAGGTTCTTGGTAGCCCAATCCGCCAGCTTCTCCAGGTCATCCTGCAGGTTGACCCTCCGTTCAGGGCTGATATAATTTGCAAGTTAGGATTGCTATCAGCCACACTCAGGCTACATAATGGAGTCACCACTTCCTGTGAACTCAAAGACCCTATGGGTCACTGCAGCTCCAGGACAGCACCCAGTGTTCAAAGACCGATTTTCTGGCCACCACCCCACCTTTTATAAGTGGAGGGTTACTGGGCAGATGGCAGCAGGGTACAGAGCATCCTCACAGCAGCTTTGGCTCTCCACGATCCAGTGGTCCCTTGCCTTCTCATGGCTTGTTTCTGGTGTCCATCTTCCCTGAGTTTGGGCTTTCACTGTTCATGTCAAAATTTAGGTCTATTTTTCAATGATATTGGAAAGTATCTTTACAGACCTTGGCCTTCGCCCTGGCTTTTACTCTAAATCCTGACTTTCCTTTGATATCCCTGTTGTCCTGGGTGCAGAAAAGCAACTCGGTGGCACCGTTGGGCTCAAAATGATGGCTCAGGCACACAGTGACCCATGGACAACATGGGGTTCCCCTCAAGCTCTTCCTGCCCACACTTCAGGGCAGAGACACCACCATTATCCATCTCACGGGATGCTGGGCACTTGCAGCGGATAGGACAAGCACCAACCCAAGCGCAGCTGAAACACAAGTGCTGCCCCTGCTGGTACTTCAGCTTCCTGTACTTCCTCAAGAGCTCTGAGGCAGGGCCAGCCCGAGCTCTGCTCATGTCACCACTGCTCCTCACTTGCAGGCCAGGGTCATCCCAGCAGTGCAGCCCCTGGCCCTTGGAGAGCTGTCCTGTAAGAGACCCTGCACACCCCTGGGAATCACATGGTTACACCGAAGTGAAGGCCTGTGTCCTCATGGCAGGACACCTCTCCCCACATGGGGGTCTGCAGGGAAGAGCACCAGTCTGGGGAGTTACACTGGGAGGATGAGTACCGGTCCTTAGTCCCAGAAGGCAAGCCCCCAGCGTGGTGCCATGGACCCACTCTGCCTTGGGCCCAGGCAATGGACCCCAGCATGGAGCCTGTGCATGCACAAGAGAGCTGTCATCTAGAAGACGTAGACAGTCAAGACACTCCTTTGGCTACATATATCTGCCACTCTAGATGAAAGTCTCATATGGACCTGCTGATTCACAGTTTGGGGATTCTCATTTCTCTTGATCGTGACTGTCCTTCTAGAGAAGAAGTTGAAAGGTTCATGTCCCTCTTTGCTATTCCCTGCCTGCAGAGTATGTGTCTTTTGTTGAACAAGTCTTGGAAATGAAGAGGACATTGGCCATGCAGCATTCTATTTTCTCTGCAAAATATGCCAGTATCAATGTATATAAACTCCTTTGGCATGAGGATTTTCTTTGTGATGACAGTGGTGCAGCAGAGTGGTTTGCATATTGTGACATCATGATTGAAGCACATCACTGGGAGGTCATAGAATTATAGAATATTTTATATTGAAAGGGACCTTGAAAGATCATTTGGTCCAATCTTTCATGAAAAGGAGAGACTACGCGTGATTATGCACCACTCTGTCCTATCATACATCGGAAACTTCCAGTGACAGGGACTCTACCACATCCCTGGAAGTCATTCCTGTGAAGGATTGTTCCTAATGGGAAAAAAAAAATATTTCTTCTCTCAGAATGAAACCCCTCCCAGTCACATATTTACTCATTGGCCTTTGCCTTCTCTACCTGGCTCCTTGTGATGAGGGAGCATCTGTCCTCTTTCTAGATACCCTTTAAGTACACGAATGCTATGATGAGGTCCCCCCAAGCCTTCTATTCTCCCAGAACAAAAGGCCTATATCCTTCAGTCTTCCCTCAGAGGACAGGTTCTCCAGCCCTTTGGTCCAATTAGACACATTCACAGGAGTGGTGGTAGCTCCTGGATAGGATCAGTGAAGGCTGAGTCTGGGGGACTGGATCCCAGCCATGGGTTTTTTTGTTGTGGAATGGCCGGTCAGTGGAAGTGCTACCTGTGTGAAGATGACCAGCATCCAAATGTCCATGCTACTAGGGCTTACAAGAAACAGATTTTTCTTTCTCATGGGAGTGTTGGAATGGAGAACTTCGTGTACAGTGACATTGCAATTAAAAGACATCACTGAGAAGATCATGAGCTCAGTGATAACCAGGAAGACAGCAAAAATGAGAATGACTGTGCCAGCCAGCAGGCAACACAAAAGATTTTTCTCAGGACAAGGAAAGTCTCCATTATTTTTCACACAACAGTGATGGTATACCAGGTCTCCACAACTGAAACCTGAGGAGGATAAAGAATGGAGGCCATTCTCCATCAGGGTTAGAAGGTACATGGAGAAGATAATGGCACATGGGGCCATGTGCCCACTTTTTGAGGGATGGGAAGCCCAGGGGAATGAGATCAATTACAGGTGTCTTGTTCTCCTTTGCCATGGCCCAGTACATGACCAGAAGTAATCAGAACACGGACAAGAGTGAAGGAGCAAAGATGTGGTGGGTTAAATATATTATTTCTGTTGCTCTCAGATGGAGAAACCAGGCCTGGTTTCTGACTGAGAGAACCCACTTAACCCAGATAAAGGTCTGACCATACCAGGGTTCAGGTGCGGATGTGGACCAGAGCAGAAAGGACTTGGCAGAGTTCTGACTAACATTTCTGCTCTGCTGGAACTCACCATTGCCATGGAATGGCAGACTCCCATTGCACATAATTGGATGTGTTGTAATTCCTGGGTGCATTGGTTTATTAATTGCTTCCTTTTAATTGCTTCCTTCAAATGTCCAAAGTACCTGTTAAGTCTAATACAGACCACGGTTGGAGATTTCATCGAGTGTGACAGCGGAGAGAATGTCCGGTAAGAAATACCAGTGTTTTTGCCCAAGCAAGGTCAGGAAGGGAGAAACACCCACTAAGCTGAACATCGCTCAGGCTCAACTCCAGGCAGTTAATTGATAAAACCATGTAACTAATTTGCTGTGTGTCCAAGTGACAAAATCCACTGCAGGGAGCCCCACCCTACCCTTCCTCCACATTTTTCCCTAACCCGACCGGAAGAGTTGCCTCAGAACAAAGGAGAACTTGGAGGCCCAGGCTTGGATGCAGCACAACTTTAATAAGTCTTAAGAAGAAAAGGAGGTGGCTCACAGGGAGTATCAGGGGGAGCCACAAGGATTTGGTGAAACTCCTGCAGGGTGTTGGTCTGCCTGCCCTGCAGAGGGAAGGAGACCAACAGGTCCCAACTAGGCTGGCCTTGGGAGACAGAAACAGCTGAGGAAAGAATGAGAGAGACGAGCGGAAGAAGGAAACATTGGTTCAAAGCTCTGAATGCAATGCCATGGAGCTCTATCTCCTTTCAAGGACCATGTTCCGAGGTCTTGGGAGGTTCTCGCTCGAGAATGGTCCCAGCAGCTTTAGCAGGGTCGGCATCTGTTTCCGTAGTAGCGGCTGGTAATGCAGGAGAGGTCAAAGCCTCCAGAGTTGATGGGAACTCCCTCAGAGCTGAGGATGCTGCCAATAGCAGCAGAGGTGGAGGAGCCCACAACGGTGTTCTGTGGGAAGGAGCTGAGGATGGGGCCGGGCAGGGTCACAATCACTGGGGAGGGCTGGATGACGACGTTGGAGCTCTGGCACTGCCTGACACAGGGCTCATTGCAGCTGTTGGCCAGTGGGGTTGGGCCACAGGGCTGGCAGGGCACACACGGGTTGCAGCAGGACATGTCTCTGGGACAGACGTTCACCTGGGAGACAGCATAGGAGGAAGTAGAGCATGAGAGGTTGCTCATGAGAAGCAGCACTGCACCCAACCACAGTGAAGCCAAGGCACCTCCTGGCACAGCATACGCTACCCAGCTCAAATGCCAGGAGCTACCTCCACTACATCCCAGGCTCTCTCTGCAGAAGACCTTCTCTTCCCTCTCCCATGGGAAGCAGGTCCTATCCCAGGGCCAAGACCGACCCTATCAGCTGAGACACACATTGAGGAAAGACACTCGATCCAGAAGCAGGAGGAGGAGAAGAGGCTTCACACTCACCAGATTCCCAAGGAGAAGGAGGTGAGAGAAGTGGATGAGAGAGCAGAGAGTTGGGTTGCCTTTTATAGCAGTCCTGCACTGCCTCAGGCCCAGGCAGCCTTTGTGGAAGTAATAATTTTCTGACAAGCTCATGTTGAATGTAAAACACACCAGCTAATGTAAGATGTTTCCTAGTTTCCTGCACTGTCACCTTTTCATTTCCTGGCGTCTGCCATGTGATTTCCCATATGAAGGCTTCTCTCTGTGCTGAGATGAAAGACCTGGGGTTTCCCAGAGGAGACACATGTGAGAGCAGGTATAAGCTTTAGCGCAAGTGCTGGAGGCATCCTGTGCAGTCAGGTGATATGAACCTTGGTCATTCCTGTGGACTCCTTTGTGGCAAAGTTTTTAGGAAATGAGCAACAGTGTCATGTTCAGGTCCAGATGCCCAAGGGTCACATTTGAGAGGTCATTTCATATGTGGTCCCTGGAATCTCCTCAGCAGAGTCCCCAGTTGCTGATGTTTTCCTGTCTTTCTGGGGGCATAAAGATTTTTGCATGGTTTCCTGCAGGCCTGCATGAACACATCTGTGTCACTCTGTACCTGTGTGACCCTCATCATAAGGACATGTGCAGGTCCCAGTGAGAGGCTCTCCCTAGTGTATCCATGAGCACTGCGTGGATATAAAATATTCCATAGAAAACCCAGGGCTCAGACATGCTCCTGCTGTTTCCTGAGGACCTGTGGCAAGTGCACAGAGAGGGGATGAGGCAAAGGAGCCCAACCAAATTGTCCTGCGAGCACTGTTGCTATATTGTCAATCCCTCCCAGCAGTGACCCACCTGTGTGAAACTATGAGCAATCATCAGAGAGAAATGACTTGAAAAGGGAAAAGGATATGTCACGTTGTCCCAAATGGCAGCACATGGGAAACGGATGTGAAACATTAAAGCGTTACCCATTTCCGGAGAACTTTGCCATAAAGAAGACCACAGGAATCACCCAGGTAATCATCACCTGCCTGCACAGGATGCCACCAGTCCTTGGGCTGAACAGTTACGCCTGCGCTGATGTGTGTCTGCTCTGAAAATCCTGGGGCCTTTCATTCCAACACTTAGAGAAGCATTCATATGGGAAATCATGTGGCAGACGCCAGGAAATGAAAAGGCAGCAGTGCAGGAAACCAGGACGCAGCCCATACCATTAGCGGGCATGATTTGCATTCAACATGAGCTTGTCAGAAAATTATTATTTCGACAAAGGCTGCCTGGGCCTGAGGCAGTGCAGGACTCCTATAAAAGACAGCCCAACTCTCTGCTCTATCATCCACTTCTCTCGCCTCCTGCTTCTTGGGAATCAGGTGAGTGTGAAGCCTCTTCTCCTCCTGCTTCTGGATCAGGTGTCTTTCCTTAATGTGTGTCTCAGCTGATACGGTCTGTCCCGGCCCTGGAGTGGGAGCTGCTTCTCATGGGACAGGGAAGGGGAGAGAAGGTCTTCTGCAGGGAGAGCCTGGGATGTAGTGGAGGTGGCTCCTAGGATTTGAGCTGGGCAGCGTATGCTGTGCCGGGAGGTGCCTTGGCTCCGCTGTGTTTGGGTGCAGTGCTGCTTCCCATCTGCCACATTACTCTGCTTTCTCCTATGTTGTCTCCCAGGTGAACGTCTGTCCCAGAGACATGTCCTGCTGCAACCCATGTGTGCCCTGCCAGCCCTGTGGCCCAACCCCGCTGGCCAACAGCTGCAATGAGCCCTGTGTCAGGCAGTGCCAGAGCTCCAACATCGTCATCCAGCCCTCCCCAGTGATTGTGACCCTGCCCGGCCCCATCCTCAGCTCCTTCCCACAGAACACCGTTGTGGGCTCCTCCACCTCCGCTGCTGTTGGCAGCATTCTCAGCTCTGAGGGTGTTCCCATCAACTCTGGGGGCTTTGACCTCTCCTGCATTACCAGCCGCTACTACGGAAACAGATGCCGACCCTGCTAAAGCTGCTGGGACCATTCTCGAGCGAGAACCTCCCAAGACCTCGGAACATGGTCCTTGAAAGGAGATAGAGCTCCATGGCATTGCATTCAGAGATTTGAACCAATGTTTCCTTCTTCCACTCCTCTCTCTCTCTCTCTTTCCTCTGCTCTTTCTGTCTCCCAAGGCCAGCCTAGTTGGGACCTGTTGGTCTCCTTCCCTCTGCAGGGCAGGCAGACCAACACCCTGCAGGAGTTTCACTGCATCCTTGAGGCTGCCCATGGTACTCCCTGTGAGCCACCTCCTTTTCTTCTTGAGACTCAATAAAGTTGTGCTGCATTCAAGCCTGGGCCTCTGAGTCCTTCTTCCTTCTGAGGCACCCCTGCCAGTCCGATTAGGCAAAAATTTGGAAGAAGAGGATGGGGGGACTACCTGCTTTGCAGTTTGTTTTGTTTACTTTCCCTTGGAGCTGCGGAAGACATTGATGGCCACTCCACAGCCAATGGCCAGAAGTGAGGAAATGGCTTCAAAGGGTGGCAGGAGTGGGGCTGGGAAACAACAATTCCTGAGGACAATCCAGACTCTCTTCTCTCTCATTCATTTCTCTCCTTTACCCGATCTAGTGTGCATGGCCAACACATATGGGCACAGGAAGATGAGATGGAGGAGCCTCATACAGTCCTTCAGCATGTGGCAGGGCCCAGCTGCTCTCTAGACATACATCTGCATCATCATCATAGAACACCAGGATGGAAGGGAGCACAAGGATCTCCTCGACCAACCTTTCTAGGCCAAAGCACACGCTAGCCAAGATGGCCCAGCACCCTGTCCAGCTGAATCTTAGATGTGTCCAATATTTCAGAATCCTCCACTCCCTGGGGAGATGTCTCCAATGTCTCCCTGCTCTCATCATGGAAAATTTCCACCTTGTGTCCAATCAGAATCCTACCAGGAGTTCATTGTAGCCTTTGCCCCTCATGTTTTCCATGTGACTGCTTGTAAAAAGGGAGTCTCCATCTTCTTCCTAGGCACTCTTAAAATACTGGAGCATGGTGCTGAGGTCTCCCCATAGCTTCTCAAAGCTGAACAAACCCAGTTCTCTTAGCCTTTTGTTATATTGCATCTTCTTAGTACTTTGATCATCTTTGTGGACATTCTCTGGACCCTTTCCGGCCTGTCCACATTTTTTCGTATAGAGGAGACCAAAGCTGAACACAGTATTCAAGATTTGGCCTGACAAGCTCTGAGTAGAGCATCATTATGACTTCTTTGTCTCCATTGGTGATGCCCTAGCAAATGTAACCAGGCATCCTGCTGGCCTCCTTTGCCGCAGCAGCACATTGTTCACTAATATTGAGCTCGTTGTCCACCAGGACCCCCAGGTCCCTTCCCACAGAGCTGCTCCCCAGCCAGGTAGATCCCAGCCTGTGCTGCACTCCTGGTTTATATTTTCCCAGGTGCAGGTCTTTACACTTGCCCTTGTTGAACTTCATCAGGTTCTTGGTAGCCCAATCCACCAGCTTCTCCAGGTCATCCTGCAGGTTGACCCTCCGTTCAGGGCTGATATAATTTGCAAGTTAGGATTGCTATCAGCCACACTCAGGCTACATAATGGAGTCACCACTTCCTGTGAACTCAAAGACCCTATGGGTCACTGCAGCTCCAGGACAGCACCCAGTGTTCAAAGACCGATTTTCTGGCCACCACCCCACCTTATATAAGTGGAGGGTTACTGGGCAGATGGCAGCAGGGTACAGAGCATCCTCACAGCAGCTTTGGCTCTCCACAATCCAGTGGTCCCTTGCCTTCTCATGGCTTGTTTCTGGTGTCCATCTTCCCTGAGTTTGGGCTTTCACTGTTCATGTCAAAATTTAGGTCTATTTTTCAATGATATTGGAAAGTATCTTTACAGACCTTGGCCTTCGCCCTGGCTTTTACTCTAAATCCTGACTTTCCTCTGATATCCCTGTTGTCCTGGGTGCAGAAAAGCAACTCGGTGGCACCGTTGGGCTCAGAATGATGGCTCAGGCACACAGCAACCCATGGACAACATGGGGTTCCCCTCAATCTCGTCCTGCCCACACTTCAGGGCAGAGACACCACCATTATCCATCTCACAAGTGCTGACCCTGCTGGTACTTCAGCTTCCTGTACTTCCTCAAGAGCTCTGAGGCAGGGCCAGCCCGAGCTCTGCTCATTTCACCACTGCTCCTCACTTGCAGGCCAGGGTCATCCCAGCAGTGCAGCCCCTGGCCCTTGGAGAGCTGTCCTGTAAGAGACCCTGCACACCCCTGGGAATCACATGGTTACACCGAAGTGAAGGCCTGTGTCCTCATGGCAGGACACCTCTCCCCACATGGGGCTCTGCAGGGAAGAGCACCAGTCTGGGCAGTTACACTGGGAGGATGAGTACTGGTCCTTAGTCCCAGAAGGCAAGCCCCCAGCGTGGTGCCATGGACCCACTCTGCCCTGGACCGAGGCAATGGACCCCAGCATGGAGCCTGTGCATGCACAAGAGAGCTGTCATCTAGAAGACGTAGACAGTCAAGACACTCCTTTGGCTACATAGGTCTGCCACTCTAGATGAAAGTCTCATATGGACCTGCTGATTCACAGTTTGGGGATTCTCATTTCTCTTGATCGTGACTGTCCTTCTAGAGAAGAAGTTGAAAGGTTCATGTCCCTCTTTGCTATTCCCTGCCTGCAGAGTATGTGTCTTTTGTTGAACAAGTCTTGGAAATGAAGAGGACATTGGCCATGCAGCATTGTATTTTCTCTGCAAAATATGCCAGTATCAATGTATATAAACTCCTTTGGCATGAGGATTTTCTTTGTGATGACAGTGGTGCAGTAGAGTGGTTTGCATATTGTGACATCATGACTGAATCACATCACTGAGAGGATCATGAACTCAGTGATAGCCAGGAAGAGAGGCAAACATGAAAATGACTGCCAGGCACCAGGCAACACAAAAGACTTTCCTCAGGACAAGGAAAGTCTCCATTATTATTGACACCACAGTTCATCAGATCTCTAAACAGGAAAACTGAGGAGGATTATAAATGGAGGCCATTCTCTACAATAGTTAAAAGATATATGGAGAAGATAATGGCACATGGGGCCATGTGCCCACCTTGGGAGGTATGGGAAGCCCAGTAGGATGAGATCAGTTACAGTATCTTGTTCTCCTTTGTCATGGCCCAGTACATGATGAGATGGAATCAGCTGCCCAGACAAGAGTGAAGGACAAAGCTGTAGTGGATTAAATCTATTAATCTGTTGCTGTCAGAGGGAAAACCATCCCTAGCTTCTGACTGAGAGAACCCGCTTAACCCAGATAAGGGTCTGACCATAGCTGCGCTGAGGTTGGCTGTAGAGTAGAACAGAAAGGACCTGGCAGAATTCTGACCAACATTTCTGCTCTGCTGGAACTCACCATTGCCATGAAATGGCTGATTCCCATTGCACATAATTGCATATTTTTTAATTCCTGGGTACATTGGTTTATTAACTGCATTTTCGATTGCTTACTTCAAATGCCCAAAGAATCTGTTAAGTCTAATACAGACCATGGTTGGAGATTTCATCAAGTTTCACAGGGGAGAGAATGTCCAGTAAGAAATACCAGTGTCTTTGCCCAAGCAAGGTCAGGAAAGGTGAGATACCCATTAAGATGAACATCCCTCAGTCTCAACACCAAACAGTTAATCGATAAAACCATATAATTAATTTGCTGTGTGTCCAAGTGACAAAATCCACTGCAGGGAGTTCCACCCTACCATTCCTCCACCTTTTCTCTCAGAAGTCTGGAAGTGTAGCCTCAGAACGAAGGAGGACTCAGAGGACCAGGCTTGGATGTATTAGTCTTAAGACGAAAATGTGGTGGCTCACAGAGAGTACCATTGGCAGCCACAAGTATATGGTGAAACTCCTGCAGGGAGTCAGTCTTCCTGCCCTACAGAGGGAGGGAGGTCAGCAGGTGCCAACTAGGCTGGCCTTGGGATACAGAAAGAGAAAAGGAAAGAGAGAGACACAAGTGGAAGAAGGAAACATTGATTCAAAGCTCTGAGTGCAATGCCATGGAGGTCTATCTCATGTTCCAAGGTGTTGGGATCAGGTTCCAAGGTGTTGGGATCAGCTTCCAAGGTGTTGGGAGGTTCTTGGCCAAGGATGTTGCTAGGAGCTTTACCTGGGTTGACATGTGTTGCCATAGTAGCGGCTGGTAATGCAGGAGAGGTCAAAGCCCCCAGAGCTTATGGGAACTCCCTCAGAGCTGAGGATGCTGCCAACAGCAGCGGAGGTGGAGGAGCCCACAACGGTGTTCTGTGGGAAGGAGCTGAGGATGGGGCCGGGCAGAGTCACAATCACTGGGGAGGGCTCAATGACAACATTGGAGCTCTGGCACTGCCTGACACAGGGCTCATTGCAGCTGTTGGCCAGTGGGGTTGGGTCACAGGGCTGGCAGGGCACGCACGGGTTGCAGCAGGACATGTCTCTGAGACAGAGGTTCACCTGGGGGTGAGGGCAGGAAGAAAGAGATCATGAGAAGCAGCACTGAGCCCAACCAGAGAAGAGCCAAGGCACCTCCTGGCACAGCATATGCTGCCTACCTCAGATACCAGGAGCCACCTCCACTACATCCCAGGCTCTCTCTGTGGAAGACCTTCTCTCCCCTTCCATGTCCCATGAGAAGCAGCTCCATCCCCAGGGCCAGGACAGACCCTATCAGCTGAGACACACATAGGGGAAAGACACCTGATCCAGAAGGAGCACAAGAAGAGGCTTCACACTCACCTGATTCCCAAGGAGCAGGAGGTGAGAGAAGTGGATGATAGAGCAGAGAGTTGGGCTGCCTTTTATAGCAGTCCTGCACTGCCTCAGGCCCAGGCACTCTTTGTGGAAGTAATAATTTTCTGCCAAGCTCATGCTGGACGTAAAACACATCAGCTAATGGTATGGGCTGTGTCCTGGTTTTCTGCACTGCTGCCTTTTCATTTCTTGGCTTCTGCCATGTGCTTTCCCATATGAAGGCTTCTGTATGTACTGGAATGAAAGGCTTCAGCACTTTCAGCCTGGACAGACATCAGCACAGGCGTAAGTGTCAGCCCAAGTGCTGGTAGCATCTCGTGAAGGCAGGTGATGATTACCTGGGTCATTCCCGTGGTCTTCTTTGTGGCAAAGTTGTTTAGAAATGAGCACGGTCTCATTCTCATGTCGAGACTCACTAGGTCTCACATTTGAGAGGTTATGTCATATGTCATCCCCAGCATCTCTTCAGCAGAATTCCCCAGTTGCTGATGTTTTCCTGTCTTTCTGTGGGCATAAAGATTTTTGCATGGTTTACTGCAGGCCTGCATGAGCATACCTGTGTCATTCTGTACCTGTGTGACCCTTATCATGTGGACATGTGCAGGTCGTAGCAGAGGACTCTCCACTGGTTTGTCCAAGAGCGCTGTTAAGCATCAAGTTGCTCTTGCCAGAAGGAGCCCATCTGCAGCTGAATGGTGGTGCCTTTGTCCTGGCTGAGAGAGGCTCAGGGAACTGAAATGCAGTCTCTGCCTCCTGCACCCTCCCTTTTTTCCTTTACAACAGGGAGAAATGCCAAGAAACCTTGCCTGCCTGTGCAGGCCATTATCTATGTGGTGATGCACTGCTGATGCAGTGTTGCTGGTGACTGGGGTGGGACACAGGCTCCTCATATCCATGCCAACACCAGATACATTTTGCAGCTCATCAGCCTTTTGCTCAGTGAGGCAGGGACCAACAGCTCTCACCAAATGGGTATTGGACTAAAGGGACAGGGTTCCAGGTGTGACCCTGCTGTGAGATGAAGGACAAAATCTCTGGGTGGATCATGTGGAGTCAAACAGTTTTGAGTCAAACTCCTTTGGTTTTCAAGTACCAGGTCTTCCATGTGTCCCATTAAAAACTGAGCCTGAGGGCCCATCAGCTGTATCTGTGGCTGCAGGGACATGTGAGTTAGGGGAAACCACCAGAGAACTGACATATTTTCATGAGCAGGTCAGGCAAAGTCTCTCCTTGTCCAGTAAGAAACTGTTGTGCTCTGACTGCAACTCCCTCCTTTTCATCCCACTCTTTTGTTTAAGAGTGGAACAAATAAAGAAACCTGGAATGAAGGAGGGAAGTTGAGTCTATGAAAAATTGTTTGTGAAGTGGTAAAGGTAGTTTAGTAATTTTAGTAAGTTTTGCTGTTTCTCACGATCCTGTTGTATTTTTCTTGGTAATAAGTTAAATGAATCTCCCCTAAGTCATGTCTGTTTTTCCCTCTGATGTTAATTGGTAAGCAATTCCCCTGCCTTGTCATGGATCCATGACCATTTTTACCTTACATTCTTCTCCTGTCCCATAGACGAGGGAGAAGGCATACAGCTGTGTGGGTGCCTGGAAGCCACACAGTGACCGTCTTCTTGGTTTTATAACAGTTATGGTAATTAGAAGTGCCATGCGTGTTTGCTGTTTACATGCTTTTTCTTTTTTTTTTTCTTTGTATCTGTGCCACCATGAGCATTGTCTTTTTCTTACTATTATTCCCCTCAGAGGATGGTGGGCAATGATGTCAATTGCTCTTTGCACTTGTGTACCTGGGAACTAGTTGCAGGTTTACAGCCATGGGCAGAGGGCAGCACACAAACACTGATGACATAGTCTCTGATGAACAAGGAGACCCTGAAGGTCATGTGGGAGGAAAGTTGTGAATAGGACATGTTGTCCTGACGACCTGCTTTATTCAGCTCTTTCTACCTCTGCTACCAATGATGTCACATCAGAATACTTGCTCCCTTACTAGTGTCAGACACTCTTCACCTGTGTGCCTTTTCCCAACCACTGGGCCATTATCACCTCTCTTTTCTTGCCTATCCACTCTGAATGTTCCACAGATAGGTCAGTGCACAAGATCTTGGCTGTCTTTCTAGTCCCAAATTTCTTAGGTGGAAGTACCAAAGGCTGTTCCCTGTGATCTATAGACTTCAGAAGAGAAGGGAGCTGGCAAGAGGGGCACAGTACAGTTCTCCTCTCTTGGCATCCTGCGAGGACACACTGCTGTGCAAGGCTGAGCACTGGTAAGCATCCTCATTTCTCCCCTGGCACCTCCATTTTTCCTGTGCACCCAGAGATCTGCCAATTAAAATCCTCTTCCTTTGAGTGTCTGGATTTTGTGCCGCATGGAAATGGAGAAGGTGTTGAAGGAGCTTCTATAATGGAACTGTTCTTCCCCTGCACCTTAGAATGGGATTGAACTTATCTATGAGCTGCAAAGACAGAGCATGGTAAATCTACTGATCTGTGCTCTCTCTATAGTACCATGGAGGAACTGTCAAATTACTCATCTGTGTCATCTTGCAGGCCCGTGTGAATAACCTTTTGTCCTGGAGATGACTGCCTGAACGGAGTTGGGATGTGCGTCTGCAAGACACCTTGGCCATGTAAACCTGTGTAATGAGCCGCTGGGCCCGCACAGGGCACTGTGTGGGTGCGAAGGAAAAAGAGGGGACTTGCCCTTGTGATCCTTGCCCTTGGATGTATTCCATGCACCCTCCTCAAGACTGGTGGGAAGCCGAGGAGGAGGATCTGGGCTCTAGCCAAGGTGATTTCTGCTAACATCCACTCCTTCCATCCTCGTTGCAATCTTCTGTCGGAGCCTTCTGCACCAGCACAGCGCCTTCCAAAGCAACAGGAATGGCCCTGAGTGCGTGTGGGGCTGCTGACCTGCCAGGGCCTCCTGCAGCAATGGAGTCCCCCTATGATGACAGCACAAGTTGGTATCAGCATCCTTAGGGCATGCTCAGAGGCAAAGGGGAATATTTCTGGACAGAGATACAGCAAGGGAAGGGCTGGTGGTCACTGGCTGTGGAGCAGCCGGAGATGTTATCCTCAGCTCCTATGGACAGGGACTGAAGGACACCCACAGACAGTGCGTCCTGCCCTCCCATTCCTCTAGGAATGAGAAAGAGTCCACCTGCTCACCCATTTGTTCCCTGCCAGCATATCTCCTTTCTCCCTGGACAGCTTTAGAGAGCATTCAGAGAGAAAGGACTGGAGAGAGTCAGTGGCTTCTGATACAGCAGAGTTTAATGAGTCTAAAGAGGGAAACAAGATTTTTCTGAGAGGAGGTCACAGTGAAAGGAAGAACTGCGGCCCATGCACAGGATCCACACTGGACCTGCTGTGGTTCGCTGGGACCTTTAATTCAGTTGTCCACCATCCCTACAGTGGTTGCTGAACGTATCCTCCGCAGGGCCATGCTGCAGTCCAGCAAAACACCTATGAGCATCCTTCAGGAGGCACTGATCCAGCAGTGCCAAATGTGTAAATTACAAACACTCATGGTACTTCTAATTACCATAGTTGCTCCAAAACCAAAGCCTTGGATGGCTTCCAGGCAACCCCTCCGCTGTTTGCTCTCTACCTCTTCCTCTTTAACAAGACAAGAGGAGAAAGCAAGCTGAAAAAGCTTGATGGTCAAGATAAGGACAGGGGAATTACTTACCAATTACTGTCACAGGCAAAACAGACTTGACTTGCGGAAGGTTCATTTAACTTATTCTCTTGGAAGAGATGCTGAACTGAGCATAGAAGTCCCTGGGTAATTCTACCCTCACAGTCTGTTTACCTGGGCCTCACATGATGGTTCAGTCCAAGAGTAATATTTGAATCTGGGGTCTTCTTGCTTCTCACCAGATCCTTTCACTGTCTTCAGACAGACCCTAACCTTGCTTAGCTGCAGGTGTTTTTGATTGTAGCTGCTTTGTGCCAGCCTTGAGGGCATCATTTTGCTTGAGTGGATCCTGTTTTGCTCAATAGGGTACAAAACAGGCCTTATTTTGCAGGTGGTGTTGAGGGTCTGTAGATGCTCTGTTTTGCTCAAGTAGCCACAAGTTCGGTAAACGTCAGCAGAACTTTACAACATGCAGTTTACAATTTCAGCAAATTGATCTACTAAGTAATGCTAAGCAGACAGGGTACTAAAAATCACACGCCCTTATAATTCTAAGGGATTCATTCTGTTTAAAATGTACTTCTTTAAGGCAAACTATTAATATTAAACTTTAATTGAGCTCATCCAGTGGCCTGTGACTAGTAAAAGATCATTGGCATACAGCCACGCTTGTCTAGTAGGCAGAGTTCAAGTAGGCTCACCCAGGCTGTCATATTTATGGAATAAAGTGGTTGGCTCATAGTCAAATCACACATAGTGGGAAAGGTCTGCATGAGACTCCTTGCAGCCACAACTTCTTGGTGTTTAGTGTGTCGTTCTGCTTCCTTGTGGGTTTCCTAAAAGGAGTTCTTGGCCCAGCTGCAGCTCAGGCCTTTCCCTCCTTTGAAACCTGAACCCACCTGCTGCTGGTTTGATTGTGTGAAACGGAGAAATAAACTTAACAGCAGAGTCAATTATACTGTTAAGCGGCATTCTTTATTTTATCAGCACTGTGGAGCTCTGGGGATCATTCTCCATAAGTGCTCCAAGGACTGGATGCTCTTGCATTGCTTATATTCACATAATTATTACATATGT
Source organism: Caloenas nicobarica (assembly GCF_036013445.1). Lineage (NCBI taxonomy): Eukaryota > Metazoa > Chordata > Aves > Columbiformes > Columbidae > Caloenas > Caloenas nicobarica. Next base: position 882,575 of record NC_088268.1, on the reverse strand, counting down.
ATTACAATTTTTGAAAATTTTGGCATAAAATACATCTATACCAAGAAATAGTTGATGATGTTAGTTATAATTGTTTAGTTTCCTACTTACAATACACCTATTAATTATTAGTTAAATATAAACTAAGCACTCTGCTTCTAAACAATGTATCACTTAATCTTCTGTCTCCCTCTTGTCATGCAGAAAAATCTAAAACTTGAAAAACATCCCCTCGTTTTGCAGGTGGTCAGAAAGCATTTATCATGTCAATTGGTTAATGATGGGTATGTCTTTTGTAACTTAACCACAGTATACATGAATATGGCAGCTTCTCTTCATGTGGGGAGGAACAAGTGAATCTGTCACACTCCAACCCGACCAGGTTAAAGCACTTTGCCATGCTACTTATGGACTTGTTGGTGTACTCAGGTGCGTCCGTCACAGCATCCCCTGGATTCTTTTCACAGAGACCAACTCTGCAACCTTCCTCCCCCCACTACTGTAGTCATTACAACTTAAAAGAACGAATCCTGCCAGAAATTGCAGGCTGCTCCTCTGAGAAAGATAAAGCTGGCCTGCAAAATGCCTAATCAGAAAATGCAGACACTACTGACCTTGAAGCTTTAGATATTTTGAAGCCTGTGCAATTTGTTTAGTCCTCTTTTAACACATATCACGAGACTGTTGGATAAAGTGTCCTTCATCTGAACGTTGCTCATTATACACTCAAAGGATTATGTAATGCAATATGCAAATGTGTAAGCAATTGGCTCTTAGGACTTGCCCTGAGGGTGTGAATGTAGTGGTAAGGTTTTGTATAACGGCTGTTACTTTTCTTTCTGGTATGCTGGCTTTATTCCAGCATCCAGGCTTGCGCAACTGTGTAAGAAACAATATCTCATCTCTCTGTGCTAAATTTGGCTCATTTGCATGCACGCCGGGTAAAGAACCCTGGTTTTGGGACAACACTACCAAAACCTTGCCACATAAGCCCGATAGAGTGGGTCCAACAGATTGTGAAGCAGAATTAGGTGAATAAAAATGTAAACAGAAAATGACCAGTCCAGGCTTCATTACGGGACAGATATAGCTTTCAATAATCCTAAGAAAAATGTTATTATTGCTCTCACTTCATAACTTGGAATAAATGTTCCAAACCAACAGACATCTAATGTCCTTGGTAGATCTTGCAGAAACTGGAACAGATGGAGCTTATTCTGGTTATTCCTTTAATGTTGTTATCATTGGATCTTAACTGCGGTATTTCACATTACCCCTGGGCCTCTTCAACCCCCAGGGAACTTTCCCAAAGGATTCTGCTCAGCAGGTCCCTGAAGGAGTAAAATTGCTTTTATGGAGGGCAGGGTTGCAATTTTTGCATTCTGTTTTGCACAGCCACTGCACACGCCGGACATGAGAGCTATCCCAGCTTTTCCAAAATCCCAAGAAGAACATAGGTCTGCAAGTGTGCACAGTTTCCAGTCGTCCCGCTTGTGTTCTGGCTCAGGCTCCAGTCTCAGATATGTCTGGGGTCAAGCTGGAAAGGCAAGTCAATGCATGTACTGGTTTTGCCTGGGACAGGGTTAAGATTCTACAGAGTAGCTTGTATGTGGCTGTGTTCTGGATATGTGCTGAAAATACTGTTGATAATACAGGGATGTTTGAGCTATTGCTGAGCAGTGCTTACACACAGAGAGGATCAAAGCATCTTCTGCTCCTTAGATAGTCTGGGTAATGAGTAGCCTGGGGGTGCACAAGATGTTGGGATGCAGCACAGCTGGGACAACTGACTCCAACTGACCAAAGGGATATTCCATACTGTATAATGTCATGTTCCACTATAAAACTGTTGCCATGAAGTTGGAGGTACTACAGTTTCTTGGAGACTGGCAGTTTGTGGTGAGTGATAATTTTCTTTTGCATCACTTGATTTTCTTAATTTTATTTTCCTTTATTTTTTTGTCATTTTTTTCCTTTGTTTTCTTGTAATTCTTTTTTGACTGTCTTTATCTCCACCCATGATTTTTCTCTCTTTTAACCTTCTGATTCTCCACACCATCCAAATTGGGAGGAGTGAGGGCGGGGCTATGTGGTGCTTTGCTGAAGGCTGGGTTAAACAAGAACAGCGCATCAGTGAGTTGAAGACTGTCTCGTGACGAAAATGAGAGTTCAACAAAGTCCAGACATAACCAGGTGTGTTCATAGAGATGAAACATGCCTCAGACCTCGCTGGGAAAGGTCTCTTGTAAAGGTCCAAACTGAGATCAGTGGAGTCCTTTTCCAGACACAGGCACAAAAGTGTCACCGCTAGACTAGTAACTCAGGTTGGTGCTGAGAACAAGAACTAAAGCTTCAAAGCTGCACCCATGGGAAGGGGAGATGGCACCGGCTGAAGCCTCCCAGCAGCACCAATTGGCAATGATCAAAGCAAATCCAGCAAAGGGAAGGGGGCAGCTCTCAGCTACTCTGCCTCTAAGTTGGGCTGGTACAAATATCCTCCATCTCACAGCACGGCAAATTCTGAACTGTCCTTTTAGTGCAATACCCCTCTGGTTCAAGTTCTCAGTCCCTGTCTCACTCAACACCCGGCTGATGAGCTGTCAGGGAAGGCAGGCTTCTTCAGCCTTTCTCCCTATCCATAAAAAAAGAAATGGAGGATGCAGGAGGCAGAGACTGCATTTCAGTTCCCTGAGCATCTCTCTGCCAGGACAAAGGCACCACCATTCAGCTGCAGATGGGCTCCTTCTGGCAAGGGCAATCTGTTGCTGTACAGTGCCCATGGACACACCAGGAAACAGTTCCCAGCTGTGACCCGCACATTCCCTCAGGATGAGGGTCACACAGGCACAGACTGAGACAGGTGTGCTCATGCAGGTCTGCAGGGAACCATGCAAAAATCGGTATGCTCACAGAAAGCCACGAAAACATCAGCAACTGGGGAATTCACTGAGGAGATGCTAGGGACTACAATGGCAGAATAAGTGTCAAGTACCACAGGGGAAAAACAGGCTCAGCACAAGCTCCTGGTGTTGCCTGAGGACCTGTGGAGACTACACAGAGAAAGGATGAGGCAAAAGAGTCCAGCAAAATTGTCCTTAAAGCATTGTTAGTGTTGATATAGTTTCCAACCCTACCAGTAGAGGCCCACCCATGCGAAACAATGAGCAACCATCAGAGGGAGGTGGGATGACAAGAGAAAAGGATGTAGCATGTCCTCCCATATGGCAGCACTTGGGAAACGGTTGTGGAACACAAAAACGTTGCCCATTTCCGGACAACTTTGCCACAAAGAAGCCCACAGGAATGACCCGGGTATACATCACCTGTCTGCACAGGATGCTACCAGCACTTGGGCTGACACTTCTGCCTGTGCTGACGTCTGTCTGCTCTAGAAATCCTAGGGCCTTTCATCCTGGCACTTAAAGAAGAAGCCTTCATATAGGAAAGCACGTGGCAGAAACTAGGAAAGAATGTGGCAGAAGCCAGGAAATGAAAAGGCGACACTGCAGGAAACCAGGACACAGCCCATACCATTAGCTGGCGTGTTTTACATCCAGCATGAGCTTGTCAGAAAATTATTACTTCCACAAAGGATGCCTGGGCCTGAGGCACTGCAGGACTCCTATAAAAGGCAGCCCAACCCTCTGCTCTCTCATCCACTTCTCTCGTCTCCTTCTCCTTGGGAATCAGGTGAGTCTGAAGCCTCTTCTCCTCCTCCTGCTTCTGGATCAGGTGTCTTTCCTCTATGTGTGTCTCAGCTGATAGGGTCTGTCCTGGCCCTGGGGACAGAGCTACTTCTCATGGGACATGGAAGGGGAGAGAAGGTCTTCTGCAGGGAGAGCCTGGGATGTAGTGGAGGTGGCTCCTGGGATTTGAGCTGGGCAGTGTATGCTGGGCCAGGAGGTGTCTTGGCTCCACTGTGGTTGGGTATATTGCTGCTTCTCATGATCAGCCCTGCATGCTCTGCTTCCTCCTACGCTGTCTCCCAGGTGAACCTCTGTCCCAGAGACATGTCCTGCTGCAACCCGTGCATGCCCTGCCAGCCCTGTGGCCCAACCCCACTGGCCAACAGCTGCAATGAGCCCTGTGTCAGGCAGTGCCAGAGCTCCAATGTCGTCATCCAGCCCTCCCCAGTGATTGTGACTCTGCCCGGCCCCATCCTCAGCTCCTTCCCGCAGAACACCGTTGTGGGCTCCTCCACCTCCGCTGCTGTTGGCAGCATCCTCAGCTCTGAGGGAGTTCCCATCAACTCTGGGGGCTTTGACCTCTCCTGCATTACCAGCCGGTACTGTGGCAGCAGATGCCAACCCTGCTAAAGCTGTTGCAATGTCCTTGGGCAAGAACCTCTGAAGACCTTGGAACATGGTCAGTAAAAGGAGACAGTGCTTCACGGCATTGCATTCAGAGCTTTGAACCAATGTTTCCTTCTGCCACTTGTGTTTTTCTCTCTTTGTTCTGCTGTTTCTGTCTCCCAAGGCCAGCCTAGGTGGGACCTGTTGGCCTCCCTCTCTCTGCAGGCCAGGCAGACAGACATTCTGCAGGAGTTTCACCACATCCTTGTGGCTGCCCATGGTGCTCCCTGTGAGCCACCTCCTTTTCTTCTTAAGACTTATTAAAGTTGTGCTGCATCCAAGTCTGGGCCTCTGAGTCCTTCTTCGTTCTGAGGCAACTCTTCCAGTCTTTTCTGGGAAAAAGGAGAAGGAAGGTTCAGGTGGAACTCCCTGTGGTGGATTTTGTTTTATGCCTTTTCCCTTGTAGCTGAGGAAGACATTCATGGCTACTCCACAGGCAATGGCTTTAGGTGAGGAAAGGGCTCCAAAGGATGGCAGGAGTGGGGCTGGGAAACAATTCCGTAGGGCAATCCACACCCTCGTTTCTCTCATTTATTCCCCTCCACAACCTGATCTATTGTGCATGGCCAACACACATGGGCATAGAGAGATGAGACAGAGGAACCTCATATAGTCCTTCAGCATGTGGCAGGGCCCAGTTGGTCTCTAGACATACATCTGCATCATCATCATAGAACACCAAGATAGGAAGGGAGCACAAGGATCACCTGGATGCACGCTTCTTGGCGAAAGCACAGGCTAGACAAGATGACCCAGAACCCTGTCTGCCTAAATCTCAAAAGTGTCCAGTTGATGACCCAGGACACTACAGACCAGCCAGCCTCACCTCCATCCCTGTAAAAGTGATGAGAACAAATCATTCTGGATGTCATCTCCTGTGGCCTCCTGGGTGTAGTAAAGGAATTCCTGAAAGCACTGCTGGGATCAGAATTGTTACTGAAGCACACAGCACCCCATGGACCATGTGAGGTCCCCCTCATGTTCATCCTGCCCACACTTCAGGGCAGAGACACCACCATTATCCATCTCACTGGGTGCTGGGCATTTGCAGTGGACAGGCCAGGCACCAGCCCAAGCGCAGCTGAAACTCTTGCAATGACCCTGCCGGTACTCAGCTTCCCAGGCTCCCCCAAGAGCTCTGAGGCAGGGCCAGCCTGAACTTTGCTCATGTCACCACTGCTCCTCACTTGCAGGCCAGGGTCTTCCCAGCAGTGCAGTCCCTGACCCTTGGAGAGCTGTCCTGTAAGAGACCCTGCACACACCTGGGAACCACATGGGCACATCAAAGTGCAGGGCTGTGCCCCCATGATAAGACACTTCTCCCCACATCGTGCTCTGCTGGGAACAGCACCAGTCTGGGCAGTTACACAGGGGGAATGAGTAATGGTCCTAAACCCAGGAAAGCAATCCCACAGCATGGTGCCATGGCCCTGCTCTGCCCTTGTCCCGGGCAATTTACCCCAGCATGGAGCTTATCCATGCACAATAGAGCTGTCCCTGAGAAGACCTAGGCAATGAAGACACTCCTCCTGGTACACGTGTCTGCCACCCTAAAGGGAAGCCACATATGGACCTGCTGACTCACCCTTTGGGGGTTCTCATTTCTCTTGATTGTGACTATCCTTCTAGTGAAGAAGTTCAAAGTTCATGTCCATCTTTGCTATTCACTGCCTCCAATATATGTCTGTTTAGGTGGAACATTCCCCATGGGAGCCTCCACATCTGTAAAGGCGACGTTTGCTTTTAAAACCTCAAATTGTTTCAGTTTCAGAAGTTTCTTCAATTACCCTTTTTACGGCATCAGTTCTGGCACCCCATATGGGACTCTGCTCTTACCTTCAACCGACTCCTGGGATAGGAAGATCTCCAGCTGGTACCGAGGGATTCTTGGGGATGTCCTCGATCCCTGGAGGTGGCGGAATTCTTGATCCAGCAATCCTTTGTAAGTAAAGCTTTTTTTTTTTTTTTTTTTGTTATTCTCTGGTTTGCTTTGCTCGTTCTTAAGTCGAGGCGAAAGCCTCACAGCGGGCCTTGCCTACCCATTAGTCAAAAGCGTGAAAGATTTGCAGTGATTACGCCACCTGTGTGGCCTTGCCTGTATCTAAATGGCAGCTAAAAAAAAAAAAAGAGTGGAAAAAGTTGGCTGCCCACCGCTAAAGTGGCGAAAGGCGGGGAGGGCCTTTTCCCCCACCACAGTGATATTGCTGCTAAAGAGCTGTAATGCTGAATGGAGACTGAGGGTGAATTTAAAGGCATCCCCAGCAGATCCCTGGTTCCAGTGAAGCTGGGAAACTAAACCATAGATTTTTAAATAGATTTATTCTGTGGTAACTAGTTGCAAGAGACTTTTTAGTAAATTCACCATGCTAATTCTTGGGGTCATGGGAAAGAAAGGCCATTTTTGAAGCCAATGGAATGCCAAATTTGGAACAAAATTTTAACACATCAATTCTTGTATATGCCAGAAAGCCCTATATCTCTCTTAGGTCAAGACTTGTTAAGTAAATCATAAGCTCAAATAGCATTTTCTGAGAACTCTGTTTATTTGCATGTCCCTCAAGAACATGCCTGGAAGGTGCAGATTTGTTTACTGCAAGCAGGGAATCTCCAAGGAAATTTTGGATGCTGTATTTCCACTATATGGGCAGCTGAAGTCTCTCGTAAAGGGAACACTACACTGATAGAGGTAGAAGTGAAACAGAACTGAAACAGGACTTCGAGCCGGTAAGTAAAAATAATATCCAATAAACATGAAAGTGAAAATGAGGTTAGAGACTTTTCATGAACAAGTTTATGCACTATGGACTTTTGCAGGAATGCCAATCAGAATATAATACTCTCATTTTCCTAGTATAGAAGCTACATTCTTTGGAATACTGGTTGGTGCAAGATTTGAGAGCCATTAATCAGACTATGATAAATCTATACCTGGTAATGCCAAAACCCATACACTCTTTGATTAATATAGCAGGAAATAATATTAATTTTACAGTTTTAGACTTGAAAGATGCCTTTTTCTCTATACCATTGGATTCAGAGAGCCAGAAGCTTTTCACCTTCGAATGGGAAAGACCTACCACAGGAAGAAAGATGCAACTTTCTGGACCACTTCCCAAAAGGACTTAAGAACAATCCTGGTTTGTCTGGTAACGTATTGGTGGAAACACCTTAGAAGCCTGGCAGGTATCTGTGACTGTATTGTGCCTATGACTGTGTTGCTGATTCAAGAGGCAAGAAAACTAACTTTGGGACAGCAGATTGCTATATTTGTGTCACATGCTGCAGCCTCAGTGCTGGAACAACAAAGACACCATTTTCTGTCACTGAGCAGAATAGTACAGTACTAAGCAGTATTACTGGAACAGGATGATGTGAGTTTGAAAACAGCATCTTTGAATCCTGCTACTTTATTGGCTGTACCTAATGATGAAAATTGGAGCATGATTGTATACTAACTATCGAACAAGTCTTTTCTAGCAGACCAGATTTAAAGAATACTCAACTAGAAGATCCAGAGTGGACTCCTTATGCAGAGGGGAGCAGTTTTGCTCTGAGCGGAGAACGACCATCTGGATATGCACTGGTAACTTTAGAGAACATGACTGAAACACAACCATCGTCATCAAATACCTCAGCACAGAAAGCTGAACTTATTGTTTTAACTAGAGCCTAAGTCACAAGATAAGCGAGTTAATACACATAGACTCTAAATATGTTTTTGGAATTGTACAGGCAGATGGGACAATATGAAAAGAAAGAGGACTTCTGACTTTACGAGTGTCTCCTATCAAACATGAGCAAGGAACGTTGAAGCTATTAAAACTTGTTCTAAAATCTAAAAAAGCATCAAGTAATGCACTGTAAAGCTTGCTAATTTGGACAAATATTAAAAGATATGCAATTGGATCTAAAATGCAAAATTGGAAGGTAGAGGTAAAAAGAGAGGGAACTTTCTGGGATCATATTGGTAAACTATTCTTTCTGAATTTTTGAGATGGCCTGAAGCTTTCCCATGCTGGACCAATAAAACTAGAGAAGTAGCAAAGAAATTATTGAATAAAATCATACCAAGGCTTGGCTTTTCCACATTTTATAGCAGGAATAATATGGACTATTTTTACTCTTCTGGGGGTAAGATGGGATCAGTCTAGTGGAAAGGTAGAAATAATCTAAATCCAGGACAATTAGCTAATTTGTGTCACAAAATTAAAGTAAAATGGATATATGTATTGCTAATTATTTTACTGAGAATCTGCATTACTTAGAGAATAAAAATAAGTAACCCCTTTTGAAATGCTATTGAAATATTATTATTACCCTATTCAGTAAAGTTGACAGGAAAAACTAATCAAATGCATATTTGGGAGAACCAAATGTGCATTGAATATATGTTGTATTTGGGAAAACTTTCTCATCATCACATAGGTATATCCAGGAGAAAGCACCTGTGCATTGGATGTGCCTGTACCTTCCTTCTGAGCTGGAGATCCAGTCTATCCTTGGACCTGAAAGGACAAACCTTGAAAAAGTGGTGGAGGGGACTCTGTACAGTACTGTTGGTAACTAATACTGTGAAATATAAAGGAGTCAATTCCTGGATTCACCACACTAGATGAAAGAAAAGTACAAAGACTGGGTAGAAATCAGAAGACATCATGCCTTTAACACTAAAACCTATGAAATCATAATGAACTGTACTCGGACTGAAATAGGATCTTATACAGAATTTGATTGTATTCAAGGAGGTTTTTCAATATTCCTCATAGCATTAATATTAGCCTGTTTTCTTTGTAGGTACTTGTTTAAACATGTATTACAGTTACGTAAGTTTTTGCCTGTTCTACAGTATAGTAAGTTCACTGTTAAATCAGGAGAATCCATGGACCCAAAATGTACGTTTTATGATGATCTGGAAAACCATGCAGATAGTTGACAAGACCAATTGCTGAATATGCACATATTACCTAGAGAATTCAAATAAAGGGCGTTCTTACATTAGGAATACCCATCACCTATTAATATATATTGGGGAAACACTTCATTCATGTTGATCAATCTAAAAGAATCACAACTGAATTAGAGGAGATTTGGAAACATACTACAGTCTTGCATGAGGTACAAAAAAGCAACAACTCTTGCAGATTTCAAGAAGTTTGGACATGAGTAGTGTCCTGGTTTCCTGGTTTACAGACATAGATTAAGAAATTGATTATCATTATTGTATTAGCAATTGTTATATTTGTATGTTTGTATGTTATGTTGCATGACTAAGTGTTGTGCTGCAGTCCCTAAAAGAGTTTAAAAAGGTGAGACATTTTAATATATATAGATGAATTGTTGTCATCACTTGAAAGAATGAGTGAATCCTGTCTGCAATTGCTAACCTAAAGATACATAAAACCTTTCACTTTTAGTGCTCAAACAACAAAGACAAGAATGGCTTGCAAAACACTTAATCACAAACTATAGACACTATTGACCTTGCAGCTTAGACATTTTGAGGCCCAAGAGTCGAGTCTTGCTTTAACATGTATCTCAGGACTGTTAACTACATACACTGCAATCAAACTGGAAGGAAAAGGATCATGGATTCATTAGTCCAGGGTTAAGAAAGCTCCTGCACCTTTGACAGCAGAACAACGATATCATTTAAAGCTCAAGATCAAGGGACCAAACTAATTTCAAAAGGATAAATGTAAAGTGAAAATGTTTGATACAAAGATATGGAAAGTGACAGTCCTTGTTCTAAAGCAGTTAAGAGAAGGAGAGATGCACGACTGGGAAAGCAATACAATTTTAGGCCTGAGATTTGTTACTATTAAAGAACATGGAGTGTGCAGTTTCTTAGAAACTGGAACAAGATCACTGTTGTATCCACATACCAAATGTGATGAAAACTTTAAATGATCAAATTTGGGTTATCAAAGAGGTAGTGAAACAATCACAGGACCTTAGACAAAATATAGAAAGCACTTTGATTAATAAGCTGTTGTCTCAAATGGGGAATATTTCACTTACAGGGTGGCTAGCATCATTAGTGCAAACAAGAATAATTATTTTAGTCATAATAATTGTGTTTGTCATGATTTTAGGATGTGTAAAGAGCCATAGAAAAAGCAGTTTGGAAATAAATGATTGAGATTATATTTCAATGAGAAGTGAAGCCTAGTGGCCACAAAACCTCAAGAAAAGAGGAGGGATTAATGATACCTAAAATCAGCAATTAGTAATAAAAGCAGTTAATCAGAATAAGGGTCATAGATTTTAAGTACTTGCTAAATCAATAAGGTTCACAGGTGTTAGGTGTTAGACACTTGTTAGGCATTAAGTAACAAGAATGGTACTTGTTAAGATAAGTAGGAGAACAGAGAAGGGGAGGAGCCAATGCCCTTGCTCTCAGAAGATAAGGTGGCAACACCAGTGCAAGCAGTTTACAAGCCAAGTAACAGAGGACTGTAATGCATATGCAAAGGATTGCTTGGAAATGTAATGAATATGTATGACCTGTGCGGATATAACCTCTATCTGGGAATTGTTCAGGGCCCTCACTAGGCAGAAAAATTCCTTTGGGGGCCAGCACATCAATAAATGCAATGCTTGCTTTTAAAACTGCAAACTGTTTTGGTTTTAGAAGTTTCTTCAATTAGCTGCTTAGAAAAAGTCTTGGAAATGAAGAGGACATTAGCCATGCAGCATCCTATTTTCTCTGCAAAAAATGCTAATCTCAATTGTAATAAACTCTTTTGGACTGAGGATTTTCTTTGTGATGACAGGGGTGCAGTAGAGTGGTTTGCATATTGTGACATCATGATGGAAGGACATCACTGCAAGGGTCAAAGAATTATACAATAGTCCATATTGGAAGGGACCTTGAAAGATGACCTTGTCCAATCTTTCATGAAAAAGAGAGACTAGATGAGATTATCTACCACCCTGTCCAATCACACATTGGAAACTTCGAGCGATGGGAACTCTACCACATCCCTGAGAGGTCATTACAGTGAAGGATTGTTCTTACTGTAAAAATTGTATTTCTTACGTCAAGATGAAGCCTCTCCCAGTGCCACATGTACTCATTGGCCCTTATCTTCTCCGTGTGGGTCTTTGTGAATGAAAGAGCCTTTGTCCTCTTTCTAGATACCCGTAAAGTACTGGAATACTGTGCTGAGGTCCCCCCGAACCTTCTGTTCTCCAAGGACAAAAGACCTATCTCTTTCAGTCTTCCATCAGAGGACAGGTTCTCCAGGCCTTTGGTCCAATTACACGCATACACAAGAGTGGTGGTGTCTCCTGGATGAGGATCAGCGAAGGCTGAGTCAGGGGGATTGGATCCTTGCTGCGGCTTTCTTGATGCAGAACGACCAGTCAGTGGAAGTGGCACCTGTGTGAAGATGACTATAATCCCAAAACCCATGCTACCAGGGCTTCCAGGAAGCAGATTTTCTCTCATGGGCATGTTTTAATGAAGAAGTTTCAATATGGTGACATCACAATTAAATGACATCACTGAGAGGACTCAGTGATAGCCAGGAAGACAGGAAAAAGTGAAAACAATTGTGCCAGCAAACAGGCAACACAAATTATTTTCCTCAGGACAAGGAAATCTTGGCACAAGGGTGGTGCTGTCTCCACAAGGGAAACCTGAGGAGGAAGAAGAATGGAGAAAATTCTCCACCCCATGTGCCCACCTTGGGAAGGATGGGAAGCCCAGGGGAATGAGATCAGTTACAGGTGTCTTGTTCTCCTTTGCCATGGCCCAGTACATGACCACAAGGACTCAGCTGCCCAGACAAGAGTGAAAGAACCAAGCTGTGGTGGGTTAAATCTGTTATTTCTGTTGTTGTCAGAGGCAAAAACCAGCCCCCGTTTCTGACTGAGAGAACCAACTTACCCCAGATAAAGTTCTGAACATACCTGGGCTGAGGTGTGCTTTGTAGACTAGAGCAGAAAGGACGTGGCAGAGTTCTGAACAAAAAAATTTGCTCTACTGGAACTCACCATTGACATAAAAAGACTGACTCAAGTTGCACATAATTGAATGTGTGGCAATTCCGGGGTACATTCGATTCTTAATTGCCTCATTCTTATCTTCTTACTTCAAATGCTGAAAGTGCCTGTTAGGTCTAATACAGACACTGGGTGGAGATTTCATCAACTGGGAAAAGGAGACATTACTGGGTGAGAAGTGAGACAGCCACTAAGCTGACCATGGCTTGGAACCAAGACCAATCAGTTAATTCATGAAAACATGAAAGTAATTATACTTTTTTCCCAAGTGACAAAATCCACTGCAGGGAGTCCGACCCTCCCCTTCCTCCACCTTTTTCCCGGAAAAGACTGGAAGAGTTGCCTCAAAACAAAGGAGTACTCAGAGGCCCAGGCTTGGATGCAGCACAACTTTATTCAGACTTAAGAAGAAAAGGAGGTGGCTCACAGGGAGCACCACTGGCAGCCACAAGGATGTGGTGGAACTCCTGCAGGGAGTCAGTCTGCCTGCCCTGCAAAGGGAGGGAGGCCAACAGGTCCCTACTAGGCTGGCCTTCGAGACAGAAAGAGCAGTGGAAAGAGAGATTATGTGAGTGGAAGAAATAAACAATGGTTCAAAGCTCTGAATGCAATGCCATGGAGCTCTACCTCCTTTCAAGGACCATGTTCCAAGGTCTTGGGAGGTTCTTGCCCAAGGATGTTGCCAGCGTCTTTAGCAGGGTCGGCATCTGTTGCCACAGTAGCGGCTGGTAATGCAGGAGAGGTCAAAGCCTCCAGAGTTGATGGGAACTCCCTCAGAGCTGAGAATGCTGCCAACAGCAGCGGAGGTGGAGGAGCCCACAACGGTGTTCTGTGGGAAGGAGCTGAGGATGGGGCCGGGCAGGGTCACCACCACAGGGGAGGGCTCAATGACAACAGTGGAGCTCTGGCACTGCCTGACACAGGGCTCATTGCAGCTGTTGGCCAGCGGGGTCGGGCCACAGGGCTGGCAGGGCACGCATGGGTTGCAGCAGGACATGTCTCTGGGACAGAGGTTCACCTGGGAGACAGCATAGGAGAAAGCAGAGCATGAGGGGTTGGTCATGAGAAGCAGCACTGAGCCCAACCACAGTGGAGCCAAGGCACCTCTTGGCCCAGCATACACTGCCCAGCTCAAATGCCAGGAGCCACCTCCACTACATCCCAGACTCTCTCTGCAGAAAACGTTCTCTCCCCTTCCCTGTCCCATGAGAAGCAGCTCCCACTCCAGGGCCAGGACAGACCCTATCAGCTGAGACAAACACTGAGGAAAGACACCTGATTCTGAAGCAGGAGGAGAAGAGGCTTCAGACTCACCTGATTCCCAAGGAGAAGGAGGCAAGAGAAGTGGATGAGAGAGCAGAGAGTTGGGTTGCCTTTTATAGCAGTTCTGCACTGCCTCAGGCCCAGGCAGCCTTTGTGGAAGTAATAATTTTCTGACAAGTTCATGTTGAATGCAAATCACGCCAGCTAATGATATGGGCTGTGTCCTGGTTTCCTGCACTGCCTCTATTTCATTTCCTGGCTTCTGCCACGTGCTTTCCTATATGAAGGCTTCTGTAAGTGCCAGGATGAAAGGCCACAGGATTTCCAGAGCAGACACATGTCAGTGCAGACAGAATTATCAGCCCAAGTGCTGGTGGCATCCTGTGCAGGCAGGTGATGTGCGCCTGGGTCATTCTTGTGGGCTTCTTTGTGGCAAAGTTTTTAGGAAATGAGCAACGCTGGAATGTTTGTGTCCAGATGCCCAAAGATTGCGTTTGAGAGGTTGTATTACATGTGGTCCCCAGCATCACAGCAGAGTCCGCAGTTGCTGATATTTTCCAGACTTTCTGTGACCGTCCATATTTTTGCATGGTTCCATGCAGGCCTGCATGAGCACACCTGTTTCAGCCTGTACCTCTGTGACCCTCATCATCAGGACATGTGCAGCTCATAGTGGAGGACTCTCCACTGGTGTGTCCATGAGCACTGTACAGCAGCAGGTTGCCCTTGCCAGAAGTAGCCCATCTGCAGCTGAATGGTGGTGCCTTTGTCCTGGCAGAGAGGTGCTCAGAGAACTGAAATGCAGCCACTGCCTCCTGCACCCTCCCTCTCTTGCTTTACAAACTGGGAGAAAGGCCAAGAAACCCTGCCCGCCTGTGCAGGCCATTGTCCCTGTGGTGATACCCTGCTGATGCAGTGTTGCTGGTGACTGGGGTGGGACACAGGCTCCTCATGTCCATGCCAATGCCAGATGAATTTCTGCAGCTTCTTGGCCTCGTGCACAGTGAGGCGGTGGCTGTCTGCTCTCACCAAATTGGTATTAGACTAAAGAGACTGGGGTCCAGATCTTGCCCTGCTGTGAGATGGAGGACAAAATCTCTGGGTGGACCGGGGAATTGAAACTGCTTTGAGTCAAACTCCTTTCCTGTTGAAGTACCAGGACTTCCACACCCCTCATAAAAAGATGAGTCTGAGGGCCCAGTGGCTGTGTCTGGGAATGCAGGGACATGTCATTAGGATAAAATGCCAAAACTCTGATGCTTTTTCGTGAATAGGTCAGTCCAACTCCCTCTTTGTGCAGAAAGAAACTGTTGTGTTCCGACTGCAACTCTCTATTTTGCATCCCACTGCACTGCTTAGGAGTGGAGCCTGGAATGAAGGAGGGAAGTTGAGTCTGTGAAAAGAAGTTGGGGATGTGGTGAAAGTATTTGAAGTTATTTTTGCTTTGTTTCACCATTCTGCTCTATTTTTTATCGGTGATAATTGAAATGGATCTTCCCTAAGTCATGTCTATTTTATGTATGACAAAAAAATTGGTAAGTAATTCCCCAGTCTGTACCTGGACCCATGACTATTTTCAATTTACTTTCTCCTCCTGTCCCATAGAGGATGGAGGGGACATCCAGATGGGTGGGTGCCTGGAAGCCAGTCAAGTTCTTCTTGGTTTTGCAAGAACTATGGTAAGTAGTGCCATGACTCTTTGTCTCTTTCATGCTTTATTTCAGATTTTTATCTGTGCCATCATGAGCAGTCACTTTCTCCTGGTGTTGTTCCTCTGTGAGGATAGGGGGCAATGCTGTCAATTGGCCTTCATGCTCATATACCTGGGAACTAGTTCTAGGTTTACACTCATGGGCAGAGCGCACCCCACAAATACTCATGACATAGTGTCAGATGAACAAGGAGACCCTTAAGGTCAGGTAGAAGGAAAGCTGTGAATGGGAGCTGCTGTGCTGATGACCTGCGTTATTCACCCCTGTCTGACTCTGCTAGCCATGGTCCTGCATCAGAACTAATGACAGAGAAGAAACACTTGCTATATTATTTGTCTTGGACCCTCTTCACATGTTTGTTTTCCCCAGTCTTCCATTCCACATTGCCTTTCTTTTCGGGACTATCCACTCTCGGCTGTCTCTGTAGTCCCAAGTTTCTGAGGTGAAAGCACCAAAGGCTGTTCCCCATGAGCTGTAGACTTTAGGAGAGGAGGGAACTGGCAGCAGGGGCACAGTACAGTTCTCCTCTTGGCATCCTGCGAGGAGTCCCTTCTGTTCAAGGCTAGGGGAAAGGGCCTCAGTTCTCTCCTGGTACCTTTATTTCCCCTGTGCACCCAGAGATCTGCCAATGAAGATCCTCTTCCGGTGTGTGGCTGGGGTTACTGGCCAGAGGTAAAAGGAGAAGGTTCCACAATGGAACTGTTCTTCCCCTGCACCTCAGGATGGGATTGAACTTGTTCATGAGCTTGTTCTGGTTTTGTTAAAAACAAGACCACTTTCTCTTTTAGTGAATTTTCTTTTCAGCTAAGTTCTTCTAAGTAACTGGACTTTTCTGAAGTTGGCTACATGTTTTTGCAGACATAGCAATGGAATGCAAGGTCGCTGATAAGAATGCACGTCCTGTAAGTGAGAGGGGTGTATTTGCAAGGAGGGGCGAACAGAACAGGTGACTAAAACTGACCAACTAAGGATTCCATCCCATCCACGTCACACAGCATATAAAAGTGGGAGATCACGAGGGTCTCACTTTCTTCGACTACGGCCGCAATCTGAAGAGGACCCTGCCTGTTGTCCTTGCGAGTCAAGGCCTAGTTGCAGTGAATCCTGAATCCAGTTCCGGTTTGCTGTAGAGTCCAGCCCAGGACTTCTGGGTGCCTGCCCTGCAGCTGCCGGAGCAGCTGGTGCCGGGCAATGCTGAGCTGTGCTGGGAAATTCAAGATTGGTTTTGTATATTTTGTATTATTTTCTCTATTTTATTAGAAGCATTAGTAAAACATTTCTAACTTTTTCCAACTTGCAAGTCCCTCTCTCTTTTCTTCCTATTGCCTTTACTTGGTGGGGAGTGGGGACTGGGTGGGGGAGGAGGTTAACAGAGAGCATCTGCCATGGTTTATTGTCACCCTGCAATTAAACGGTGACAGAGCTGCAAAGAGAGAACATGGGTGATGATCTATGCTCTCTCTACAGTACCATGGGAGGAACTATCAAGTCACTCATCTGTGTCACCTTGCAGGCCCATAAGAATAACGGCTTTTGTCCTGGAGATACCTGTCTGAGCAGAGTTGGGGTTGTGCCATCTGCAAGACACCTCAGCCATGTAAACCTGTGTAATGAGCCGCTGGGCTTGCACAGGGCACTGTGTGGGTGCGAGGGAAGAAGAGGGGACTTGCCCTCGTGATCCTTGCCCTTGGATGCATTCCATGCCCCCTCCTTCCATCCTCACATCCATCTTCTTTCTAGCCTTCTTCTCCCACTACAGCTCCATCCAGAGCAAGAGGAATGACCTTGAGTGCTTGTGGTGCTGCTGACCTGCCAGAGCCTCCTGCAGCAATGGGGTCCTCCCATGAAAAAAGCACAACTTGGGATCACTATCCACAGGGCATGCTCAGAGGCTAAGGGGAATTTTTCTGTGCAGAGATGCAGCAAGGGAAGGGTTGATGGTCACTGGCTGTGGAGTAGCTGGAGATGTTGTTCTCAGCTCCAAGAGATAGGGACTGAAGGACACCCACAGACAGTGTGTCCTGCCCTCCCATTCCTCTAGGAATGAGAAAGAGTCCACCTGCTCACCCATTTGTTCCCTGCCAGCATATCTCCTTTCTCCCTGGACAGCTTTAGTGGAGAAAGGACCAGACAGAGCCAGAGGCTGGGATGCAGCAGAGTTTAATGAGTCTAAACAGGGAAACAAGATATCTGTGAGAGGAGGCCAAAAGGAAAGGGTCTTCATGGAGACCCGAGAGTCAGTACCCCAAAGAGGGAAAGATGCAGGCACATGTCCCAAAGCTGGCTTTGGTGGGCCTCATGACCCAGGGGAGCAGAAAAGAAGAGAGGAAAAGAAGAGAATGGAGAGAGTTTAAGAAGTGAATGAGAGGCTTTGATGTTTTTTTCAGAGACCCCAGGATGGTCCCTTCCTAAGGGCTGACACCCTTTGCAGGAGGAGCAGGGCAAGCTCAGCCCTTCTCAAACCAGCAGCCACAATATCCATCATTCTGACTGGCATCATTCTCTGTGTTCCAAGGACTCCTTGTCTGGACCATCACCAGTGGCTTTAGCAAGGGGGACACCTTCTGCCGTAGTAGAGCCTGGTAATGCAGGGGAGCTTCGACCGGTGGGGTTAGCTGCAGGGCTGGCAGGGCAGGGACTGGTTGTGACAGGACATGTTGTGGGGCTGGTAGTTCACCTGAGAGAGAGGGCAGGGAGGAGGCAGAGCACAGGAACACCTGAGGAACAGCCTCAAACCCCACAAAAAGGAAGCCAAGTCACCTGCTGGGTGGGGAGTTGGAGGCTGTGCAGGGGGAACAAGATATTCATTTCCTGAGCCCAGCAGAATCCCTCAGATAGGAGCCAGGCCCAGGGATCCTCCTGCCTGGCCTGTAGCCACAAAGCCACCTCAGCCCAGCCTCAGCCTCTCTCCATGACAAACCATCCCTCCTCTGCCCTCTCCCACAACCACAATCTCAGAACACTAACATAAGACCAAGGATCTGATATGAACTGAGATGTCCTTGTAGGCTGGACCCTTTCATATAGGAGGAGGGGGAAGAGGGAGTTCCCATTCACCTTGTTCCTAAGGTGAAGGAGGTGACTTGAGAGAGTGAACAGTTGAAATGGCTTTTGTATTGTCTTCATGTGGCCTCAGTCTCAAACACAGCTGCTGTATAAGCCACAATTTGCCTGCATACTCCTAATGAATGGTAACATTGCAGGTAATGACATGGCACGTGCTGCTGTTTCCCTATATGCTTCTTTTGATTTCCTGCATTATGACAGGGCCTCACAGTGCCCTGAGTGCCCTCTCAAGGGTGCTTGGCTAAGAAGTGAGAGTAGCTCTGGAGAGACATCTTGGACAGGGCTGCAGCAGTGTCTCCTTAAGGGGTGAACCCAGGGGTTTTGCTGGACTCCAGCACGGGCCTGTGGAGAATATGGACAGAAGAGCATTGCAGTGATGGGCGACAATTCAATTCAGGTTCCATGTGTGGTGGCCCTGAGAGAAGCCTGAATTTCCTTGTGTTGCTCCTGCACCTTGAGCTAAGCATTTCACAGAATCATGGAACTGTTGAGGTTGGAAGGCACCTCTGCAGATGACTTCACCCAATGCCTCGGTTATATCGAGACAGGTATGAGTATCTCCACAGATAATGCTCCACAAGCTCTCTGAACAACCTGTTTCAGTGTTTGACCCTCACCCAGTGAAAAAGCTTTTCTTTGGAGCTGCAGATGCACAAGTGGGATGGGACACAGCAGGTGCTAATGCCCAGTAGGGGTTCTGCAAGGCAATCAGAGCCCCTGTGCCCCCTTTCCACCACTGCTCACTCACTGCAGAGTTCCCAACTCATTGAGTGGCTCAGTGGACCCCAAATCCTACAAGGTCTTTCCCCACAGTTGCCTGACGGGAGCCAGGTGCAGAGCGGGACACAGTCAAGACCCCCAGCCCAGCCAGTCCAGACATGCCATCCTACGTCTGCTGCTGAGGGGAGATGGACCATTTACTAGGTCACATTGGGAAGTCTGAGTAGGGTCTCCCTGCCATTGTGTGGAGAAGAGGAAGTGCACTGTGGTGTGAGCTTGTGGGGTGCATCTCAGTGCTGTCAGAACAGGGAGGCAGCAAGGCTGAGGGAGCAAAAACAGTGGCACTGGTGTTTCTAAGAAACTAAACCTCCTGGGAGAGGAATCCTGGCAGTAGCCTGGAAGGACTGGCAACAGCCAACTGGACATGGCAAAAACCTCATGGTCAGGGCATGTAACTGCAATTTGTCATGATGAAAGGCTTCGTTTGGCAAACGCCAATCCATTTTGCCAGAAAGCTTGCTTTTCAGGAAAGCTTTTCAGAGGAGAGCCAGCAGATGGTTTCCCCTGTGTGGTGATGCTAGCTGTTGCTGGAGTTCCCCTCTCCTTCCCTAGGCCATGGGGCCCAGAAGCTACATCTCCTGCATCTCAGCCATGGCCAAATGGCTGGGAACCAGTGTTTTGAATCAGTGTCTCACTAGAGTCTTGGAAAGAGACCTTACGGCACAGCTGAACTCCCCTAGTGCTGTTGGCACTGGGGATCTTTGGCTCTTTCCAGTGTCGGTGCTCTTTACTGGTGCCATTGGCTACATGCCCCATGTTCACCATCTTCCTCCTCCCAGCCTCCCCAGTCTCCCATTCCTTTTCCCATAGCTCCTGGCTCTGGACAAGGGTCAGTCATGGAGCCAGGTGAATCCTGTACCCTCAAAGCTTTTGCAGAAGTCAGGAGCAGGGACCCTGTGAAACAGCTCAGCCCTTTTGAGGCTGCCTGGAGCCAACATGAAATAAGTTGTCCACGGTTGGGCGTTCTCCTCATTGAGACCAGAGTGCGGTGGCCTTGACTCTGCCCTCTCTGACAGCAAGGGGCTGAGACTGTGACAGAGACTGGGACTGACACAGAGTGGTGTCAATGACAGCCTTGGAATGGTCAGGCACAACTATGTACACACACACGTGCACTAACACATACGCAACATGCTCAAGTGTGCACCACGTTACACAGAGATGTACAGAGACAAGCAAATGTGCACGAGGCCAGAGATGTGCAAAGAAATACACATGTACACAGAAAAATGGTCTCACTAGAAGCAAACAGGTGTGTGCTGAGCCAGACAGACAAGCACATGGATGTGCACACAGAGAATCACATAGACTGGTACACAATCATGCTAACAAGCACATTATTGCAGATGAGCACATAGCAATGGATCTGTCTGAGGAGCTGCTGGAGGCGTCCCCTCCAGAGCAGGAATGGAGTACTCTAAGCAGGACGGATGCACTGGCAGCATTGCTAGAGGAGCCTCAGGGATCTATGGACTGCCCAGAGAGAGGAGGATGCCAAAGAGTTTCAAAATTTCCTCCTGAGGGTAGCTTAGGGTGAAAGAGAGATGCAAACGTGAAGTGCAGCCCGGCTGAGAGGGAATTCAGACAACAACTGACTGCTGAAACAAGCTGGGAGAGAAGGAGGGATGACAGTGCACACACTCACAGGAGCTCTTGGGTGAAGAGCCAAGGATTGCAGGGCTGGGAGCAACTGAGGCTCTTCCTGTAAGTAAGATGATTAAAAAAAAAAAGAAACCACCAGAATTCCCCAGGCTGACAACACCTGCCTCCACTGGACCCCTCTGGCCCTTCCGCCTACACTGACACATCCCTGACCTGGAAATCCGGGGACCTCTCATCCCAGCACTGAAAAGAAGCATCCATGAGGGAATGGGCATAAACTCACAAGAAATACATGCTGACATGTGCCCCCCCTGGAAATCCCAGAGCCTCTAATACCACCACTTACAGTAGCCTTCACATAGGAAAGTATGTGGCAGAAGCCAGGAAATGAAAACGAGTCAGTGCAGGAAACCAGGACACAGCCCATACCATTAGCTGGTGTGGTTTGCATTCAACATGAACTTGTCAGAAAATTATTACTTCCACAAAGGATGCCTGGACCTGAGGCAGTGCAGGACTCCTATAAAAGGCAGCCCAACTCTCTGCTCTCTTATCCACTTCTCTTGCCTCCTTCTCCTTGGGAATCAGGCGAGTCTGAAGCCTCTTCTCCTCCTGCTTCAGAATCAGGTGTCTTTCCTCAATGTTTGTCTCAGCTGATAGGGTCTGTCCTGGCCCTGGTGTGGGAGCTACTTCTCATGGGACAGGGAAGGGGAGAGAAAGTCTTCTGCAGAGAGAGTCTGGGATATAGTGGAGGTAGCTCCTGGCATTTGAGCTGGACAGCGTATGCTGGGCCAGGAGGTGCCTTGGCTCCACTGTGGTTGGGCTCAGTGCTGCTTCTCATGATCAACCCCTCATGCTCTGCTTTCTCCTATGCTCTCTCCCAGGTGAACCTCTGTCCCAGAGACATGTCCTGCTGCAACCCATGCGTGCCTTGCCAGCCCTGTGGCCCGACGCCACTGGCCAACAGCTGCAATGAGCCCTGTGTCAGGCAGTGCCAGAGCTCCACTGTTGTCATTGAGCCCTCCCCTGTGGTGGTGACCCTGCCCGGCCCCATCCTCAGCTCTTTCCCACAGAACACCGTTGTGGGCTCCTCCACCTCCGCTGCTGTTGGCAGCATCCTCAGCTCTGAGGGAGTTCCCATCAACTCTGGAGGCTTTGACCTCTCCTGCATTACCAGCCGCTACTGTGGCAGCAGATGTCGACCCTGCTAAAGATGCTGGCAACGTCCTTGGGCAAGAACCTGCCAAGAACTTGGACGTTGAAAGGAGATAGACCTTCATGACATTGCATTCAGAGCTTTGAACCAATGTTTTCTTCTTCCACTCGTGTATGTCTCTCTTTCCCCTGCTGATTCTGTCTCCAAGGCCAGCCTAGTAGGGACCTGTTGGTCTCCCTCCCTCTGCAGGACAGGCAGACTGACACTCTGCAGGAGTTTCACTGCATCCTTGTGGCTGCCCATGGTACTCCCTTTGAGCCACCTCCTTTTCTTCTTGAGTCTCATTAAACTTGTGCTGCATCCAAGCCTGGGCTTCTGAGTCCTCTTTGGTTCTGCAGTCTGCTCTGAGAAAAAGGTGGAGGAAGTGGAGGGTGGGACTCTCTGCAGTGGATTTTATCACTTGGCAACACAGTAAATTAATTTCATGATTTCATGAATTAAGTGATTGGAGTTGCTTATGAGGGATGCTCAGCTTAGTGGGTGTCTCACCCTATCTTAGTTCTCCTCAGCAACGACATTGGCAGTTCTCACTCCCACCCAACATTCTCTCTTTTTCCAAACACACTTGATGAAAACTCCAACCACTGTCTGTTATAGGAGTAACAGGCACTATGAGCATTTGAAATAAGCAATATAGAATGAAGTAATTCAGTAGCCAGTGCACCCAGATATTGCCACACATCTAATGTGTTGAAATGGGACTCAAACATTCCATGGGAATGGTGAATTCTGGCAGAACAGAAATGTTGGCTCGAACTCTGCCAGGTCTGTTCTGCTCTGGTCTACAATGCACACCTCTAGCCCAGGTATAGTCAGAACTTTATCTGGGTTAACCTGGTTCTCTCACTCAGAAAAAAGGGCCGGTTTGTCCCTCTGATAGCAACAGAAGTAATAGATTTAACACACCACAGCTTTGCTCCTTCTCTCTTATCTGGGCAGCTGATTCCTTGTGGTCATGTACTGGGCCATGGCAAATAAAACAAGACACCTGTAATTGATCTCATTCCCTTGGGCTTTCCATCCCTCCCAAGATGGGCACATGGGGTGGAAAATGCCCTCTGTTCATCTTCCTCCTCAATTTTCGTTTGTGGATACCTGGTGCATCACCACTGTTGTGTCAAAAATGATGGAGACTTTCCTTGCCATGAAGAAAATAATTTGTATTGCCTGCTGGCTTGCATAGTCGATTTCATTTTTTCCTGTCTTCCTGTCTATCACTGAGTTCATGATCCTCTCACTCATGTCCTTTAATTGTGATGTCACCATATGCAAACTTCTCCATCACAACACTCCCATGAGAGAGAAAATCGGCTTTTGCAAGCCCTGATAACATGGGCTTTGGGATGCTGATCATGTTCACACAGGTGGCATTTCTGCTGACTGGCCATTCTGTGTGAAGAAAACCACAGCTGGGATCCAAGTCTCCTGACTCAACCTTCGCTGATCTTGATCCAGCAGCCACCGCCACTCTTGTGTATGTGTCTAATTGGACCAAAGGCCTGGAGAACCTGTTCTCTGAAGGAAGACTGAAGGATGCAGGTCTTTTCTCCCCGGAGAACAGAAGTCTGGGGGGGACCTGATCACACTTTTCTAGTACTTAAAGCATGTCTGCAAAGAAGTCACGGGCTCTCTCATCACAAGGAGCCACATGGACAAGTCAAGGGCCATTGAGTCCAAGTGTCACTGGGAGAGGTTTCATATTGACGTAGCAAATACCTTTTTCACTAACACAATTCCTTCACAGGAATGACCTCCCAGGGATACGGTAGAGTTCCCATTGCTGCATGTTTCCAAGATGTGATTGGACAGGTTGATGGAAAATCTCATCTAGTCTCTCTTTCCTGTGAAAGATTAGACCAGATGATATTTCAAGGTCACTTCCAATATGGACTCTTCTATGATTTCCTGTCCCTCCCAGTGATACCCTTCGACGTGATGTCACAATATGCTATCCACTCTACTGCACCACTGCCATCACAAAGGAAATCCTCATTCCAAAAGAGGTTATTTCAATTGAGATTCACATTTTTTGCAGAGAAAATAGGATGCTGCATGGCTAATGTCCTCTTCATTTCCAAGACTTGTTTACCTAAAGAGACATACTCTGCAGGCAGGGAATAGCAAAGAGGGACATGAACTTTGAACATCTTCTCTAGAAAGACAACCAAGATCAAGAGAAATGAGAACCCTCAAAGGGAGATGCAGCAGGTCCATATGAGACTTTCATCTAGAGTGGCAGATACATGTACCCAAAGGACTGTCTTGATTGTCTAAGTCTTCTCAGGGACACCTTTCTTGTGTGTGCACAGGCTCCATGCTGGGGTCCGTTGCCTGTGACTGGAGCAGATCGCGTCTATGGTACCATGCTGGGGGCTTGCCTTCCTGGGCTTAGGACGAGTACTTTTCCTCCCAGTATAACCACCAAGACTGGTGCTGTTTATGGGAGAGCCTGGTGTGGGGAGAGGTGTCCTACCATGGGGGCACATTGGTGTGCCCATGTGGTTCCCAGGTGTGTGCAGGGTCTCTTGCAGGACAGCTCTCCACTGGCCAGGGACTGCACTGCTGGGAAGACCCTGGCCTGTAAGTGAGGAGCAGTGGTGACATGAGCAGAGTTCAGGCTGGCCCTGCCTCAGAGCTCTTGGGGGAGCCCGGGAAGCTGAGTACTGGCAGGGTCATTGCCAGTGTTTCAGCAATGCTTGGGCTGGTGCCTGTCCTATACCACTGCAGATGCCCGGTGCCCAGTGAGATGGATAATGATCATGTCTCTGCCCTGAAGTGTGGACAGGATGAACATGAGGGGAACCTCACGTGATCTATGGGGTGCCATGTGCTTCAGTAATATTTTTGAGCCCAGCAGTGCTTTCAGGAGTTCTTTTTCTTCACCCAGGAGCCCACAGGACATGACATCCATAAGGAGTTTTTCTCATCACTTTTTCAGGGGCAGAGGTAGGCTCATTCATCTGTAGTTTCCTGGGTCATCAACTGGATACATTTTAGATTCAACTGTACAGAGTTCTGGGCCATCTTGTCTAGCCTGTGCTTTTGACAAGAAAGTTTGATCTAAGTGATCCTTGTGGTTCTTTCCAACCTGGTATTCTTTGATGATGATACAGATGCATGTCTATAGACCAGCTGGGCCTTGCAAGGTGTTGAAGGAATATATGAGGTTCCTCGGTCTCATCTGCCTGTGCCCATGTGTGTTGGCCGTGCACACTATATCAGGTAATAGACCGGAAGGAATGAGAGACATGAGGGTGCGGATTGTCCTCAGGAACTGCTGTTTCCCAGCCCCACTCTAGCCATTCTTTGGAACCATTTCCTCACTTAAGGCCATTGGCTGTGGAGTAGCCATGATTGTCTTTCTCAGCTCCAAGGGAAAGGGCAGAAAAAAAATCCACTGCAGAGAGTCAAGAAAGGTGCCAGGGAGATACTCCCCAAAAGGTGATGGACCCCCAACTCGGTCAGCAGAAAGGGGAGACCTGAGACAGCCCCTGCCCTGTTGCTGTTGAGTAGAGGTAGGGGACCAAAAAGACGAGGAGGGTTGGAAGCAAGTCCCAGTTCAGCATTGCTGGCAACCCTCCTCCCTGCCTGCCTTCCTTTCCCAGGTGCCCCTCCATAATAGGTTTGAGGCCCTGGACCTTGAAGGAGAGGCAGCTGAGGATGTGGTGGAAGGCCTGCCTACAAGGTCACATAGGAAGAGGCAGTTGACACCACGCTTCAAGACTGCCTCTGATAAGAAAGAAAGAAGGGTAATTGTAGTAGGCGATTCCCTTCTGAGAGGAACAGAGGGCCCAATATGTAGAGTTGACCCTCATCATAGGGAAGTTTGTAGCCTACCTGGAGCCCGCATCAGGGATATCACCAGGGCACTCCCCAACCTGGTGCACTCAACAGACTACTACCCGCTACTTATCTTCCAGACAGGTGGGGAGGAAGCTGCATCCCGTAGTCTCAGGAGAATAAAGAAAGACTTCAAGGCCTTGGGACGGTTGGTGAAAGAGTCTGGGGTGCAAGTTATTTTCCCTCCTTCCATGTTCGGGGGATGATGTGAGATGGAATAGAAAGATCAAGTACATAAATGTTTGGCTACGAGACTGGTGATACAGGCAGGGCTTTGAGTTCTTTGATAATGGTTGGTTTTATAAGACACCAGTCTGGACAGTAATACATGGGAAAGGTATATCTCACAGGGGCAAAAGGATGCTGGGACAGGAATTAGCAGGGCTCATTTGGAGAGCTTTAAACTAGATTTGAAGGAGGATGGGCTGCAGCTGGGTTTGTATCAGTGAGGCAGCGCTCTAGTATTGATGAAGACCGGGAGACCTCCCACCTCCCTAGTGTGAAATCGGTGTGCTCAGCTGGCTCCCTGAATGCCTGTACACCAATGCACGCAGCAGGAAGAGTTAGAAACCTGTGTTTGGTCAGCAGATCATGATCTGGTGGCAATTACAGAGACACGGTGGGCCAGCTCACATGACTGGAATGTGGTCATGGATGGCTATGTCCTCCTCAGGAAAGACAGGCCAGCAAGGCAAGGTGGTGCAGTTGCTCTTTACATGGGAGAGCAACTACAATGTATTGAGTACTGTCCGGGGTGGATGAGGAGTGAGTTGAGAGTCTATGGGTGAGAACTCAGGGGCAGGCTGGCAGGGGTGATACTGTTGTGGGTGTCTATTACAGGCCACCAGATCAGGACGAGGAAGTTGACAAGGCCTCTACAGGCAGCTGAGAGCAGCCTCACAGTCACAGGCTCTGGTTGTTGTGGGGGATTTTAACTATGTTGATGTTTGCTGGAAGGAATACTCAGCCAGCCATCCACAGTCCAGAAGGTTCTTACAAATGGTGCATGAGTCAACTAAGAGAGGAACACTGCTGGATCTCATCCTCACTAACAAGGATGGTCTGGTTGAAGCAGTAAAGGTTGAGGGCTGCCTTGGTTGCAGCGACCATGAGGTGGTGGAGTTCAGGATCTCCTGTGGCAGGAACAGAATACCAATCAGAATTGCAACCCTGGACTTCAGTAGGGCCAACTTTAGCCTTTTAAAGCAATTGCTAGGGGAAATCCCATGGGAAAGAGTACTTGAAGGTAAAGAGGCCCAAGATAGTTGGTTAGCATGCAAGGACTGCTTCTTCCAAGCTCAAGATCAGAGCATCCCAACAGTTAGGAAGTCAACGAAGGGAGCCAGGAGTCCTGCTTGGTTAAACACAGAACTGCTGGGCAAACTCAAGTGGAAGAGGAGAGTCTACAGATCATGGAAGGAAGGGTTGGCCACTTGGGAAGAATATAAGGCTGTTGTCAGAGGATGTAGGGCGACAACTAGGAAAACTAAGACCTTCTTAGAATTAAATCTTGTGAGAGGGGTCAAGGACAACAGAAAGAGCTTCTTCAAATACATGGCAGATAAAACTAACACTAGAGGCAATGCAGGCCCTCTGATGAATGAGGTGAGTCCCCTGGTGACAGAAGATACAGAGAAGGCAGAGTTACTGAATGCCTTCTTTGTCTCTGTCAACTCTGCCGGAGGCTGTCCTGAGGAGCCTCATCCCCCTGAGGCCCCAGAGGAAGTCAGGACAATGGATGAGTTTGCCGTGGTTGATCAGGACTGTGTTAAGGACCTGTTAAGCCAATTGGACATCCATAAATCCGTGGGTCCTGATGGGATGCACTTGCGGGTGCTGAGGGAGCAGGCTGAAGTCATTGCTGGGCCACTCCCCATCATCTTTAGTAAGTCGTCGGGAATGGAAGAGGTGCCTGAGGACTCGAGGAAAGCAAATGTCACTCCAATCTTCAAAAAGGGCAAGAAGGAGGACACAGGTAACTATAGACTGGTCAGCCTCACCTCCATCTCTGGAAAGGTGATGGAACAACTTATTCTTGGAGCTATCTCAAGAAATATCAAGGATAAGAGGGTCATTAGGGGCAGTCAACATGGCTTCACCAAGGGGAAGTCATGCTTCACCAACCTCATAGCCTTTTATGAAGACATAACCAGGTGGATAGATGATGGTAAAGCAGTGGATGTAGTCTATCTTGATATCGGTAAAGTATTTGACACTGCCTCCCACAGCATCCTCACTGCAAAACTGAGGAAGTGTGGTCTGGATAATCGGGTAGTGAGGTGGACTGTGAGCTGGCTGAAGGAAAGAAGCCAGAGAGTTGTGGTCAATGAGGCAGAGTCAAGTTGGAGGCCTGTATCTAGTGGAGTCCCTCAAGGGTTGGTACTGGGACCAGTACTATTCAATATATTCCTCAATGACTTGGATGAGTGAATAGAGTGCACTGTCAGCAAGTTTGCTCATGACACAAAACTAGAAGGAGTGGCTGAGATGCCAGAAGGTTGTGCTGCCATCCAGCGAGACATGGATAGGCTGGAGAACTGGGTGGGGAAAAATTTAATGAAATATAACAAGGGCAAGTGTAGTGTGTGCTCTAGCATCTGGGCAGGAACAACCCCAGGTTCCAGTACAAGTTGAGGAATGAGCTGTTGGAGAGCAGTGTAGGGGAAAGGGACCTGGGAGTCCTGGTGGACAGCAGGATGACCATGAGCCAGCACTGTGCCCTTGCGGCCAAGAAGGCCAATGGCATCCTGGGGTGTATTATAAGGGGGGTGGTTAGTAGGTCGAGAGAGGTTCTCCTTCCCCTCTACTCTGCCCTGGTGAGACCTCATCTGGAATATTGTGTCCATTTCTTGGCCCCTCAGTTGAAGAAAGATAGGGAACTGCTGGGGACAGTCCAGTGCAGGGCAACAAAGATGATGCAGGGAGAGGAGCATCTCCCTTACGAGGAAAGGCTGAGGGAGCTGGGGCTTTTTAGCTTGGAGGAGACTGAGGAGAGACCTCATTAATGTTTATAAATATATAAAGGGTGAGTGTCATGAGGATTGAGCCGGGATCTTCTCGGTGACAACCAATGGTAAGACAAGAGGCGGTGGGTGCAAGCTGGAACATAGGAAGTTCCACTTAAATTTGAGAAGAAACTTCTTCTCAGTCAGAGTGACAGAACACTGGAACAAGCTTCCCAGGGAGGTTGTGGAGTCTCCTTCTCTGAAGACATCCAAAAGCCTCCTGGACACATTCCTATGTAACCTGATCTAGGTGTTCCTGCTCCGGCAGGGGGATTGGACTAGATGATCTTCCGAGGTCCCTTCCAAACGCCAAGATTCTGCAATTCTGTGATTCTATGAGTCCCACCCTCTCCTTTCTCTACCTTTTCCCCTGAGCAGACTGGAAGAGTTACCTCAGAACAAAAGAGGACTCGGAGGTACAGGCTTGGATGCAGCACAACTTTAATTAATCTCAAGAAGAAAAGGGAACACCAGGGAGAGAAACAAGGATGTGGTGAAACTCCTGAAGGGTGTCAGTCTGCCTGCCTTGTAGAGGGAGGGAGGCCAACAGGTCCCCAGTAGAATGCCCTTGGGAGACAGAATCAGTAGAGGAAATTAAAAGAGATGAGACAGGAAAAAACAAACGATGGTTTGAAACTCTGAATGCAATGCCTTGAAGCTCCATCTCCTTTCAAGAACCATGTTCCAAGGACTTGGGAGGTTCTTGCCCATGGAAGTTATCAAAACCTTCAGCAGGGCTGACATCTGTTGCCACAGTAGCGGCTCGTAATGCAGGAGAGGTCAAAGCCTCCAGAGTTGATGGGCACTCCCTCACAGCTGAGAATGCTGCCAACAGCAGCGGAAGTGGAAGAGCCCACAACAGTGTTCTGTGGGAAGGAGCTGAGGATGGGGCCGGGCAGGGTCACCACCACAGGGGAGGGCTCAATGACAACGGTGGAGCTCTGGCACTGCCTGACACAGGGCTCATTGCAGCTGTTGGCCAGTGGCGTCGGGCCGCAGGGCTGGCAGGGCACACATGGGTTGCAGCAGGACATGTCTCTGGGCCAAAGCTTCACCTGGAAGAGAAGGCAGGGAGAAGCACAGTATGAGGGGTTGCACATGACAAGCAACACTGCACCCAACCACAGGAGAGCCAAGACACCTCCTGGCCCAGCATACACTGCCCAGCTCAAATGCCATGAGCCACCTCCACTACATCCCAGGCTCTCTCTGCAGAAGACCTTCTCTCCCCTTCCCTCTCCCATGAGAAGCAGCTCCCACTCCAGGGCCAGGACAGACCCTATCAGCTGAGATACATATTGAGGAAAGACACCTGTTCTTGCAGGAGGAGAAGAAGAGGTTTCACACTCACCTGATTCCCAAGGAGAAGGAGGCAAGAGAAGTGGATGAGAGAGCAGAGAGTTGGGTTGCCTTTTATAGGAGTCCTGCACTGCCTCAGGCCCAGGCACTCTTTGTGGAAGTAATAATTTTCTGACAAGCTCATGTTGAATGCAAAACACACCTACTAATGGTATAGGCTGTGTCTTGACTTTGTGCACTGCTGCCTTTTCATTTCCTGGCTTGTGTCACATGCTTTCCGATATAAGGTATCTCTAAGTGCCAGGATGAGAGGCCTGAGGATTTCCAGGGGAGACACAAGTGAGACCAGGCAGAAAACATAGCTCAAGTGCTGGTGGCATCCTGTGCAGGCAGGTGATGTGCACCTGGGTCATTCCTGTGAGCTTCTTTGTGTCAAAGTTGTCTGGAAATGGGCACTTTTTAATGTTGTGAATCCAGTGTTCACGGTCTGCCATTCAGGAGAACATGTCATATCTTTTTCTCTTGCTCTCACCACCTCTCTGATGATTGCTCATTTTTTCACACACGTGGGCCTGTGCTGGGAGGGTCTGACACTCTTGGATCACTTACAGTGCTCTCAGGGCAATTCTTCTGGGCTCATTTTCCTAATCACCTCTCTGTGCAGTCTCCACAGGTCCATATAGCATATTTGGAGTCTGGTTTTTCCCTGCGGTATTTTTCTCCTTTTCTGCCAGTGTGGTCCCCAGCATCTCCTCAGCAGAGTGCACAGTTGCTGGTGTTTTCCTGGCTTTCTGTGAGTGTACAGATTTTCACATGATTCAGTGCAGGCCTGCATGAGCACACCTGTCTCAGTCTGTACCTGTGTGACCCTCATCTTGAGGGCACGTGCAGGTCACAGCATGGGACTCTTCACTGATGTGTCCATGAGCACTGTAGAGCAGCAGGTTGCCCTTGCCAGAAGGAGCCCATCTGCAACTGAATGGTGGTGCTTTTGTCCTGGCAGAGAGGTGCTCAGAGAACTGAAATGCAGTCTCTGCCTCCTGCACCCTCTCTCTCTTGCTTTACAAATTGGGAGAAAGGCCAAGAAAGACTGCCCGCCTGTGCAGGCCATTGTAACTGCAGTGATACCCTGCTGATGCAGTGTTGCAGTGTTGCTGGTGACCGGGATGGGACACAGGCTCCGCATGTCCGTGCTAATGCCAGATGCATTTCTGCCTCTTGTCAGCCTGGTGCTGAATGAAGCAGAGGCTGAGAACTCATACCAAATGGGTATTTGACCAAAAGGACCAGGGTCCAGATGGTGCTCTGCTGTGAGCTGAGGATAGTTTTGCCAACACAATTTAGAGGCATAGTAGCTGAGAGCTTCCCCCTTTCCCTTTGTCGGCCCTGCTATGCTCATTGCCAGATGGTGCTGCTGAGAGGTTTCAGCCAGAGCCATCTCCCCTTCCCATGGTAGCAGATTTCAAGCTCAAGTTCTGGTGCTCGGTGCCAATCTGAGTTGGAGTGTGAGGAGTAGAAGAGGCCTTGATGCTATGTAAGCACTGCTCAGCAACAGCTCAAACATCCCGGTGTTACAAACACTATTTTCAGCACATATCCAAAACACAGCCACATACAAGCTACTTTGTAGAATCTTAACCCTGTCCCAGGCAAAACCAATACACTCACTGACTTGCCTTTCCAGCTTGACCCCAGACATATCTGAGGCTGGAGCCTAAGCCAGAACACAAGCAAGACGACTGAAACCTGTATGCACACATGCAGACCTATGTTCTTCCTGGGGTTTTGGAAAAGCTGGGATAGTTCTCATGTCTGGCATGTGCAGTGGCTGTGCTAAACAGAATGCAAAAATTGCAACCCTGCCCTCCATAAGAGGGCTAAATTATGGAGAAAATTATTCTGGGAGTTGTTCAAAAACACCTGAATGACAACGCAGTCATTGATCCCAGTCAGCACAGGTTCATGAAGGGGAAGTCTTGCTTGACAAACTTAAGTTCTTTCTACAACAAGGTTACCCACCTAGTTGACCAGGGGAAGCCAGTCGATATGACATTTTTGGATTTCAGTTAAGCCTTTGATACTGTCTCTCACAGTATCCTCCTGGACAACATGGCCAGCACACAGCTGGGTAAACACACAAAGCAGTGGGTGAGCAATTGGCTGATGTTTCCAGATCAAAGGGTAATAGTGAATGTGGTTACTTGGGATGGTGACCAGTGACTAGTGGGGTTCCACAGGGATCCATCTTAAGGCCAATGCTTTTCAAAGTCTTCATAAGTGACTTGGACACACTACTTGATGGAATACAAAGTAAGTTTGCCAGTAACACAAAATTGAGAGGAGCTGTTGACATTCTCGAGGGCAGAGAGGCCCTGCAGAAGGATCTAGATGAACTAGAGAACTGGGCAATCACCAACCATATGAAGTTCAACAACAGCAAGTGCCAAATTTTACATCTGGGATACAGCAAGCCTGGCTGAACATACAGACTGGGGAATGAGGTGCTGGAGACCAGTTCCATGGAGAGGGATCTGGGGCTTCTGGTCAATGGCAAGTTGAACATGAGCCAACAGTGTCCCTGACAGCCAAGAGGGCCAGCCTTGTCCTTGGCTACATCAAACACAGCATTGCCATCTGCATGAGGGAGGTCTAGAAGAGGGCTACAAAGTTGGTGAAAGAGTTGGAGGGGAAGCCATATGAAGAGCAGTTGAAGTCACTTAGTTTCATAGGCCTGGAGGAGACTGAGGGGAGACCTCATTGCGGCCTACAGCTTCCTCAGGAGAGGAGGGGGAGGGGCAGGTACTGATCTCTTCTCTCTGGACCAACGATAGAACCTGAGAGAATGGCAAGAAGATGTGCCAGGGGAGGTTCAGGTTCAACATTCAGAAAAGGTTCTTCACCCAGAGGGTGCTGGACACTGCAACAGGCTCCCCAGGGAGGTGTCACGGCCCCAAGCCTTTCATTATTCAAGAAGAGACTGGACAATGCCCTCAGACACATGGTGTGAACTGTGGGGTTGTTCTGTGCAGGGACAGGAGTTGGACTCAGTGATTCCTGTGAGTCCCTTCCAACTCAGGACATTCTATGATTCTATGCAGATTATTGCCACATGGATGTGCCGGGAGAACCTTTGGGAAAGCTCCCTGGGGAGTCAAAGTGGCCTAGAAGGAAAGGGAAACACAGCAGTTAAGATCTGATGATAGTAACATTAAGAAAATGATCAGAATGGCCTGGTGGCCTTCTACGATGGAGTAACTACGTCAGTGGACAAAGGAAGTGCTATGGCTCTTGTCTGTCTAAAGTTCTGAAAAGCCTTTGACACTGTCCCACACAATATCCTTCACTCTAAAATGGATTTGATATGTGGACTGTTTGGTGGATGAGGAACTGGCTGGATGGTTGCACCCAGAGAGTGGTGGTCAATAGTACAATGTCTGGATGGACAGCAGTGAAAAGTGGTGTCTCTCAGGAGTCCACACTGGGACCATCACTGTGTGATATACTCACTAACAACAGAGACAATGGGATCAAGTGCACTCTCAGCAACTTAGCAGATGACACCAAACAAAATGGTGCAGCTAATACGCCTGAGGGGCAGGATGCCATCCAGAGGGACTTGGACAAATTCGAGAAGTAAGCCCATGCAAATCTCATGAGGTTCAACAAGGCCAAGTGTAAGATCCTGCACCTGGGTTGGGGCAACCCCCCATATCAATACAGGATGGGGATGAAGGGATTGAGAGCAGCCCTATGGAGAAGGACTTGGGGGTACTGATGGATGAAAGACTGGACATGAGCTGCAAATGTGCATCAAGGCCAAGAAGGCAAATAGTATCTTGGGCAGCCTCAAAAGCAATGTGGTCAGGAGGCTGAGGGAAATGATTCTGCCCCTCTGCTCTGCTCTGGTGAGACCCCACCTGGAGTACTGTGTCCAGCTCTGGAGCCCTCAGTACAGGAAAGACATGGACCTGTGGGAGAGGGTCCAGAAGAGGGCCGCCAAGATGATCACAGAATCATAGAATCACAGAATGTTAGGAACTGGAAGGGACCTCAAAAGATCATCTAGTCCAATCCCCCTGCCAGAGCAGGAACACCTAGGTGAGGTTACACAGGAAGGCATCCAGGCGGGTTTTGAATTTCTCCAGAGAAGGAGACTCCACAACCTCCCTGGGAAGCCTGTTCCAGTGTTCTGTCACCCTCACTGAGAAGAAGTTTCTTCTCAAATTTAAGTGGAAACTCTTGTGTTCCAGCTTGAACCCATTACCCCTTGTCTTACCATTGGTTGTCACCAAGAAGATCCCGGCTCAATCCTCGTGACACTCACCCTTTATATATTTATAAACATTAATGAGGTCTCTCCTCAGTCTCCTCCAAGCTAAAAAGCCCCAGCTCCCTCAGCCTTTCCTCATAAGGGAGATGCTCCACTCCCTGCATCATCTTTGTTGCCCTGCACTGGACTCTCTCCAGCAGTTCCCTATCCTTCTTGAACTGAGGGGCCCAGAACTGGACCCAATGTTCCAGATGTGGTCTCACCAGGGCAGAGTAAAGGGGAAGGAGAACCTCTCTGGACCTACTAACCACCCCCCTTCTAATACACCCCAGGATGCCATTGGCCTTCTTGGCCACAAGGGCACAGTGCTGGCTCATGGTCATCCTGCTGTCCACCAGGACCCCCAGGTCCCTTTCCCCTACACTGCTCTCTAAGAGGTCATTCCCCAACCTATACTGGAACCTGGGGTTGTTCCTGCCCAGATGTAAGACTCTATATTTTCCCTTGTTAAATTTCATTAAATTTTTCCCCACCCAGTTCTCCAGCCTGTCCAGGTCTCGCTGGATGGCAGCACTGCCTTCTGGTGTGTCAGCCACTCCTCCCATCTTGGTGTCATCAGCAAACTTGCTAATAGTACACTCAATTCCCTCATCCAAGTCGTTGATGAATACATTGAATAATACTGGCCCCAGAACAGACCCTTGAGGCACTCCACTAGATACAGGCCTCCAACCAGACTCCGCCCCCTTGACCACGACTCTCTGGCTTCTTTCCTTCAGCTGGTTCGCAGTCCACCTCACTACCCGATCATCCAGTCCGCACTTCCTCAGTTTAGCTGTGAGGATGCTGTGGGAGATGGTGTCAAATGCTTTACTGGATGATCAGAAGGATGGAACAGTTCTGCTGTGAGGATAGGCTGAGAGAGTTTGGGTTGTTCAGCCTGAAGAAGAGAAGGCTCTGGGAGACCTTATTGAAGCCTTTCAGCACTTAAAAGGGGCCGATAAAAAACATGGGGACAGACATCTTAGAAGTGCATGTTACAACAGGACAATTTGATAGTTTAAAACTAAAGGAGGGATGATTCAGACTAGACAAGAGGAAGAAAATGTTTTACAGTGAGGGTAGTAAATCACTGGCCCAGGTTGCCCAGAGAGGTGGTGGATGCCCCATCCCTGGAGACATTCCAGGCCAGGCTAGACAGGGCTCTGAGCAACCTGATGTAGCTGAAGATGTGCCTGCTTATTCCAGAGGAGTTGGACTACATGACCTTTGAAGGTCCCTTCAATCCAAAATACTCTATGATTCTATGAGTTAGCTTCATCTATTCTACTTCCTGAAGGATCTACCAAGGACATTAGATGGCTGTGTTCTTGGATCATTTATTCAAAATCTTTAAGTGCGAACATTTTTTGTCAAGATTATTCAAAGCTGCATCTGTCCCTAATGAAGCCTGGACTGGTTCTTTTCTGTTGACACTTTCATTCCTCTAATTGTGCCTTGTACTTTCTTGGACACACCCTATTGGGCTGACATGGCAAGGCTTTGGTAGTGGGATGGAAGAAGGTTACAGAGATAGTCTCTGGGAAAAGAATCCAGGGGATGCTGTGACGGATGCATCTGAGTCCACCACCAAGTCCATAGGGAGCATGGCAAAGTGCTTTAACCTGGTTGGGTTGGAGTGTGACAGATTCAATTGCCCCCACCCAACCAAGCCAGCGCATTTTGGTTCAGGTTCCAAAGGAGGGAAAGGCCTGAGCTGCAGCTGAGCCAAGAACTCCTTTTAGGAAACCCACAAGGAAGCAGAACGACACACTAAACACCAAGAAGTTGTGGCTGCAAGGAGTCTCATGCAGACCTTTCCCACTATGTGTGATTTGACTATGAGCCAACCACTTTTTTCCATAAATATGACAGCCTGGGTGAGCCTACTTGAACTCTGCCTACTAGACAAGCGTGGCTGTATGCCAATGATCTTTTACTAGTCACTGGATGAGCTCAATTAAAGTTTAATATTAATAGTTTGCCTTAAAGAAGTACATTTTAAACAGAATGAATCCCTTAGAATTATAAGGGCGTGTGATTTTTAGTACCCTGTCTGCTTAGCATTACTTAGTAGATCAATTTGCTGAAATTGTAAACTGCATGTTGTGAAGTTCTGCTGACGTTTACCAAACTTGTGGCTACTTGAGCAAAACAAAGGACCTACAGACCCTCAACACCACCTGCAAAATAAGGCCTGTTTTGTACCCTATTGAGCAAAACAGGATCCACTCAAGCAAAATGATGCCCTCAAGGCCGGCAGAAAGCAGCTACAATCAAGAACACCTGCAGCTAAGCAAGGTAAGGGTCTGTCTGAAAACAGTGAAAGGATCTGGTGAGAAGCAAGAAGGCCCAGGATTCAAATATTACTCTTGGACGGAATCATTGTGTGAGGGGCAGATAAATAGTCTGTAGGGGTGTAATTACCCAGGGACTTCTATGCTTGTTTTAGTATCTCTTCAAAGGTACCAGCTCAAGCCAACCCTGCTGCTGTACTACTTAATTAAACTAGTTATTTATTTCTATGAATGTTGATGCCTGAGAGCTTACTTTGAGAGACCTGGGATCTATACTTCACAGAGAGCTGGCACCAGACTCCTGCAGGGGAGGTAAGCAAGTCGAGAGACAACATGATGAAACTTTGAAATCCTAGCCAAGCGACAAAAATAATTGGGTGTACACATATAATCCTTTGGCCATTAATACATATAATCTCTTACCTGTTTACCCTTACCCTTTATGTCTCTTTGACATAAACCATTGACCGAGTCTGGGACTAAGTTTGGATCCAGCCACACCTAGACTCCTCTCTAAGAAGGAATTTAGAAAGTAAGGAGGTCCATTCAGAACCTCATGACTCAATGGGAGGGTCTCCTTCTACCCTTTTGCGTCTTCTGTCTCCATAGAAATAAC
This sequence comes from Caloenas nicobarica, assembly GCF_036013445.1. NCBI lineage: Eukaryota > Metazoa > Chordata > Aves > Columbiformes > Columbidae > Caloenas > Caloenas nicobarica. The sequence continues at coordinate 845,232 of NC_088268.1, read as the reverse complement.
TCTAAACCTCACCCAATTCTCTTTACATATTTCCTCCATGCAGTAAGAAATAGAGTGAACCTTGCCATCAAACTCTGTTAAGTTGCACCTCTCTATAATTGATCCAAACACTTTTCTGCAGCAATCAGGACCCTCAATCACTCATCCGTGACAGCTGCCCCAAGGCCTGACAGAACCAGTTCCAGCCAGCTCCAAAATGGACTTGCTGCTGCCTAATGCCGAGTCCATTGGCAATGCTGGTGGCCCTTCCATGAGAACATACTGGAGAAAGGGCAAACTACTGCACAGGAAGTACACAATGAACTAAAAAGTAGTGTGAGGGACAATCCTACAAACACCAAGGCTTGGGAAGTGGGAGGAGGAGGATGTGCTCCAGCTGATGGTGCAGAGATTCCTGGGCAGCCCTAGAGAAAGACCATGGTGGAGCAGATATCCATACTGCAGCCCCTGGATGAGCCCATGCCAGATCAGGGGGAAAACCCCTGCAGGAACTGTGACCTGCGCAAAGCCCATGCTGGAGCAGGCTCCTGAGAGAACTGTGGCTCCTGGACAACCAATACTGCTGCATTCTTGTCTGGCAGGACTGCAGCCCATGAACAGGATCCACGCCGGAGCCTGTCTGGAAAAACTGCAGCCGATGGCAAGGGCTCCTGCTGCACCAGAGGAAAAGTGTGAGGAGACCCCAAACTGCATCCCACTGCTCTACTTGGAGGTGGACGTAGTAGAGGAGCTGTGAATAAAGGAGGGAAGTTGAGGTTCTGTGAAACCAGTGGGGGTAGAGTGAAGGTATTCTAGGTTATTTTGGCTGTTTCACTCCATCCTGCTCTACTTTTACTTGGCAATATGTTAAAGGGATTTTCCACAGGTCAAATTTATTTTGCCTGTGATGGTAATTGGTAAGTAATCGCGTTATCTCCACCATCAAACTTTTTCACCTTATGTTCTTCACCTGTACTGTTACAGAGGGAGAAAGCAAGCAGCTGTGTGATTGCTTGGAGGCCAGCCAAGGTCTTCTTGTTCTTCCAGAAACTGTGGTAGTTAGAAGTGCCATAAGTGTTTGTCATTTCCATGCTTGCTTCTGCTTTCTATCTGTGCCATCATGACCAGTCTCTTTCTCCCACTGTTGGTCCCTGCAGAGGATGGTGGCCAATTATGTCAGTTGGTCTTTGTGCTTGTGCACCTGGAAACTAGTGACAGTTATACATCTTTTCTTTCCTGCACGCCACTGCCTCTCTTTTCTGGCCTATCCACTCTCAATGTTTCACAGATAGGTCAGTGCAGAAGATCTCGTCTGTCTCTGTATCCCAAATTTCTGAGGTGTAACCACCAAAGGCTGCTCCCCATAACTTCAGGGAAGGACAGAGATAGCAAGAGGGGCACAGTACAGTTCTACTCTCTTGGAATCCTGGGAGGAGGCCCTTCTGTGTAAGGTTGAGCTGTGGGAAAAGGGCCGTCAGTTCTCCCCTGGCACCTATATTTCCCCTCTGCACCCAGAGATCTGCCAATGAAGATCCTCTTTCTGTGAGAGGCTGGCATTAGTGGCCTGAGGGAAGAAGAAGAGGTGGTGAGCACAAGCACTGGTCCCTCACTGCAGAGTGTCCAAGTTGCAGGATGTTTCAGTGGAACCCAAATCCCACAAGAAGTCTTTCCCCATAGTTGCCTGATGGGAACCAGGTGTGGAGCAGGGCACAGTCAAGACCCCCAGCCCAGCCAGTCCAGAGGTGACCTCTTACGTCTGTTGCTGAGAGGTGTCCTATCCAGGGGATGGGTCATCTCCCAGGCTACTCTGCAGATCCTGAGGGGGTTTCTCTCTGTCATCATGTGGGAAAGAGGAAAGGCACTGTGGTGTGAGCCAGAATGCTTGCTTTTAACTAAAAGCTTTTCAAAGGAGCGGGTGGTTTCCCCTGTATGGTGATGCTAGCCAATGATGGAGTTCCCCTCTCCTTCCCTAGGCCATAGTGCCCAGAAGCTACGTCTCCTGCATTCCTCCAATTTCATCACCGAGCCCTCTTCTGTGGTGGTGATTCTTCATGGACCCATCCTCAGCTCCTTCCCACAGAAACACCTGGTCCCCTGTCGCTTCTAGTTCAATACTTACTTGTTGAGACCTCTTGGCTGCTACCTCACTCAGCACCAGGACGACGAATTGCAGAAGTGCATCTGGCATTGGCGTGGACATGAGGAGCCTGTGTCCCATCCCAGCATCAGCAACAGTGCATAAGCAGGGTGTCACCACAGAGACAATGGCCTGCACAGGTGGGCAGGGTTTCTTGAAGGGTTCCGGAGGCAGAGACTGCATTTCAGTTCCCTGAGCATCTCTCTGACAGGACAAAGGCATAATATTTCAGCTGCAGATGGGCTCCTTCTGGCAAGGGCAACCTGCTGCACTACAGTGCTCACAGACACACCCGGGGAGAGTGCCCCGCTGTGACCGACACATGTCCTCATGATGAGGGTCACACAGGAACAGACTGACACAGGTGTGCTCATGCAGGCCTGCAGGGAACCATGCGAAAATCTGTATGCTCACAGAAATCCAGGAAACCATCAGCAAGTGGGAACTTTGCTGAGGAGATGCTGGGGACCACACTGGCAGAAAAGGACTGAGGAACCCCAGGGAAAACCATGCCTCAGATATTTTCCTGGTGATTCCTGAGGACCTGTGGAGACTGCACAGAAGCAAGGAATGAAACAAAGGAGCCCAGCAAAATGGTTGTGACAGAACCGTTAGTGTTGCAATAGTGTTAGACACTCCCAACAGAGTCCCACTGGCATGCAACACTGAGAAACCATCAGAGGGAGGTGGAATGACAAGAGAAAAGGATATGGCATGTTGTGCCAAATGGCACTCCTTGGGGCACTGGTTGCAAAACATAGAAGCTTTGCCCATTTCCGGACAGCTTTGCCACAAAAGAGCCCACAAGAATGACCCAGGTACACATCACCTGCCTGCACAGGATGCCACCAGCACTTGAACTGAGAATTCTGCCTGCGGTGATGTGTGTCTGTTCTGGAAATCCTGGGGACTTTCATGCCGGCACTTACAGAAGCCTTCATATGGGAAAGCACGTGGCGGATGCCAGGAAATGAAAAGGTGGCAGTGCAGGAAACCAGGACACAGCCCATACCATTAGTTGGCATGTTTTGCGTTCAACATGAGCTTGTCAGAAGCCTTCCACAAAGGCTGCCTGGGCCTGAGGCAGTGCAGGACTCCTATAAAAGGCAGCCCAACTCTCTGCTCTCTCATCCACTTCTCTTGCCAGTGTGTGGTTTCCCCTGTGTGGTGATGCTAGCTGATGCTGGAGTTCCCCTCTCATTCTCCAGGCCATGGGGCCCAGAAGCTACATCTCCTGCATCCCAGCCATGGCCAAATGGTTAGGAACCCATGTTTTGAGTCAGTGTCTCATTAGAGGTTTGGAAAGAGGTCTTACGGCACAACTGGACTTTTCTAGTACTTCTGGCACTAGAGATCCTTGGCTCTTTCCAGCATTGATGCTCTTTACTGGTGCTATTGGCTACATGCCTCAAGTTCACCATTTTCCTCCTCCCAGGCTCCTCAGGTTCTCATTCCTTTTCCCATAGCTCCTGGCTCTGGACAAGGGTCAGTCATGGAGACGAGTGAATCCTGTACCCTCAAAGCTTTTGCAGGATTTAGGAACAAGGACCCTGTGAAGCAGTTCAGCCCTTTGAGGATGCCTGGCGCAAATACTAAATGAATTGTCCAGGGTTGGGCATTCTCCTCATTGAGACCAGAGTGCTGTGGCCCTGTCCCTTCCCTCTGACAGCAAGGGGCTGAGACTGTGTCAATGCCTGGCACTGATGCGGTGGGGTGTCAACACGGGCCTGGGAATGGTCCGGCACAACTATGTACACACACTCATGCACTAACTCGTATCCAACGTGCTCAAGTGTGCACCAGAATGCACAGACACAAGCAAATGTGCACGAGGCCAGAGATGTGCAAAGAATTGTACAGGTAAATACAAACACGGGGTCTCACCAAAGGCACAGAGGTGTGTGCACAGCCAGGCAGACAAGCACATGGATGTGCATGCAGAGAATCACACAAACTGGTACACAATCACACTAACAGGCACATTATTGCAGATGAGCACATAGCAGTGGATGTGACTGAGGAGCTGCTGGGGACCTCCCCTCCAGAGCAGGGGTGAGGTATTCTAAGCAGGACAGAAGCACTGGCAGCATTTCTCCAGGTGTCTCAGGGATCCATGGACTGCCCAGAGAGAGGAGAAGGCCAAAGAGGTTGCATTTTCCTCCTGAGGGCAGCTTAGAGTGGAAGAGAGATGAAAACATAAAGTGCAGCCCACCTGCCTCTGAATTCAAACAACTGACTGCTGGAGCAAGCTGGGAGGGAATCAGAGAGGACATTGCACACGCTAAGAGAAGCCTCTGGGGAAAAGCCAAGGATTTCAGGGCTGGGAGCAACTGGGGCCCTTCCTGCCAATAAGATTATGAATAATCCACCGGATGTCCCCAGGCTGACATTACCTTCCTCCACTGGACTCCTCTGGTCTTCTGCCCACATTGATGCAACCTTGCTCTGAAAATCCTTACTCTGGCCCTGGAAAGTCAGCTGCCCCACAAGCACTCAAGGCCATTCCTCTTGGCCTGGATGGAGCTGTGCTGGGGGAAGAAGGCTCAGACAGAAGATGGCCACAAAGATGGAAGGAGGGGATGGTAGAAGAATTCACCTTGGCTAGAGCCCAGAGCCTTTTCCATCTCACCTTTCCAGACATCTCTAGAATGAGGGGGCAGGTGTGCATCCAAGGGCAAGGATATCTAGGCCATGTCCCCTGTTCTTCTGTCACACTGTCACAAATGGAGGTTTTTTTACATGGCTTTAATTTAGCAGCAATTTATTATTTGTCAGTACTTTGTGGTAGATTACAAGGTTAGGTTTTTAATTCACAATACCACTTAATCATCAAACAATTTGACAGAGTGGTGAATAAAATTTGTTATAATCAACCAAAATGGCAACTCAAGTAAAGGTTGTAAATTACAAGGTTCAGGCTAAATTTAAGGTAGGTTTTCTTAACTTGAACATAGACAGGCACACAAAAGAGAGTAAATTAAGTCACACACACAAACAGACAGAAAAAACAGTGCTGAAATCAAATTTCATAGACCCCCACAATAAATATTAAGCTGTTAAGAGAATTTCCCTTTCGTGAGTTTTATAAATTTCTCACTTTTACTTGTTGACATTCATCAGCAGAAAATTGTCAAACATCAAGAAATGAAGCCTTTAAATCATCATGAAATCATCATTAAACAATCATTGCATATTCACATAATCCACCGTGAAGAGGTATCCCAGTCAGGGGGAGATACTGGATCGCAACCGATGCGATCCAGGACAGAAAATACTCACTTTAGGACAGAAATTTATAGGCTCACAAGGTCGTTGACTTTGCTCAGTATTTTCCATTCCAGCCACAGCTCACATGGGCTGCCCTGGGCAATGACACAGTTAGGAGGAGTTTAAGGTGAAATCAGGGGTGTCTGGTTGTCCCAACTCACTCTCTGGTCAAGACAAGAACGATGTTGGCCGTCCTTGTGGTCACCAAGCAAGGAGTGCTTAATTATCCAAGCTCGCTGCACCCTTCAACCAAGACAAGAAGAGACACATAATTCTGGACTATCTAGTAATCACCACGTGAGGAATGCCACTTCATTTCTGCTCACTGCACCTGTGATTAAGGCAAGAACACTTGCAACCGAAGTGAGTATGCAAAGGCAGCTTGGTAGAAATCACCAGGCAGCCTGCTGGGGTGTGTCTGTACCACCAAACACAGCCACACAGTGCCCTGTGCAGCCCCAGTGCCTCATTAGACAGGTTTGCAGGGTTGATGTGTCCTGTGGAATGCACATCCTCAATTCCATCAGACAGTCACCTCCAGGATAGAAGGTCATTCACATAGGCCTGCAAGATGACACGGATGAAATCGTAGGGAGAGCACAGGTATGAACTGCCCTTGCTCTCTCTGTGCAGCTCATGGACTAGTTCAATCCCATCCTGGGATGCAGGGGTAGAACAGCTCTATGGTGGAAGCTCTCTCACCACCTTCTGCTTTTCCCTCCGGCCACTAACCCCAGCCCCTCACAGGAAGAGGATCTTCGTTGGAAGATCTCCGGGTGCACAAGGAAAATAAAGCTGCCAGGGAAGAACTGAGGGCCCTTTCCCAGTGCTCAGACTTGCACAGAGGGGCCACCACCCAGGATGCCAGGAGAGGTGACCTGTACTATGCCCCTCCTGCCAGCTCCCTCCTCTCCTGAAGTCTACAGCTCATGGGGAACAGCGTTTGGTGCTTTCACCTCAGAAACTTGGGACTAGAAAGGCAGTCAAGATGTTGTGTACCGACCTCTCTCTGAAACTTTGAGAGAGAATAGGCCAGAAGTGAGAGGCAATGAGGGAAAAATAGTTGGGGAAAGAAAAGCCGTAAGCCTGCCACTAGTTCCCAGGTACACGAGCACAAAGGCCAATTGACGTCATTGGCCACCATCCCCACAAGGGAACAACAGCGGGAGAAAGAGACTGCTCTTGATGGCACAGATAGAAAGCAGAAATCAAGCATGGAAATGGCAAACAATTTTTACCATTATTTCCACAAGTGTTGCAAAACCAAGAGGACCTTGGCTGGCTCCCAGGAACCCACCCAGCTGGATGCCCTTTCCTTCCTCTATGGGACAGAAGGAGAACGTAAGGTGAAAATTGTCATGGGTCCAGGAACAGACACAGGCACTTCTTACCAACTAATGCCAGAGGCAAAATAGATTTCTCTTGGGGAAGATTCATTTAACCTATTACCGATAAAAAATAGAGCAGAGTGGTGAGAAACAGCCAAAAGAATCTCAAGTACGTTCACCGCATCGGCAAGCGTTTTTCACAGGTTCATCTTTCCTCCTTCATTGCAGGCATCACTATTTGCTCCACTCTTAAGCAGCACGGTGGGATGCAGAATAGGGGGTTGTGGTCAATACACAAAAGTTCCTTTCTGATCAAGTACGGACTTTGACTGACCCACTCATGAAAAATCGTCAGAGTTTTTGTGGCTTTCCCTAATCCACATGTACCTGCATTTCCAGACACAGCTGCAGGGCCCTCAGACTCAGTTTTTTATGGGGGACGTGGAAGGCCTCGTGCTTGAACAGCAAAGGAGTTTGAATGAAAAGTGTTTGACTCCCCCTGATTCACCCAGATATTTTGTCCTCCATCTCACAGCAGAGCAACACCTGGATTGCTGTCCCTTGTAGTCCAATACCCATGTGGTGAGACCTCTTCGCCGCTACCTCACTCAGCACCAGGCTAATGAGTTGCAGAAATGCATCTGGCATTGGCATGGACATGAGGAGCCTATGTTCCATCCCAGTCACCAGCAACACTGCATCAGCAGGGTATTGCCACAGGGACAATGGCCTGCACAGATGGGCAGGATTCTTGGCCTTTTTCCCTGTTCGTAAAGCAAGAAAGAGAGGGTGCAGGAGGCAGAGACTGCATTTCAGTTCCCTGAGCATCTCTCTGCCAGGACAAAGGCACCACTATTCAGCTGCAGATGGGCTCCTTCTGGCAAGGGCAACCTGCTGCAGTACAGTGCCCATGGACACACCAGGGGAAAGTCCCCAGCTGTGACCTCCACATGCCCACATGATGAGGGTCACACAGGTACAGACTGACACAGGTGTGCTCATGCAGGCCTGCGTGGAACCATGTGAAAATCTGTACGCTCACAGAAAGCCATGAAAACATCAGTCGTCGAGATCAGCTGACCGGGACCAGCTCGGCCGGAGCCGTCAGAGCGATCTCGAGGTAAGGAGAAGCGTGGGGGTGGGTTTCGGTTTCGGGACCCGGCAGCCCCCGGCAGCCCTTGCGAGAGCGGCTGACGTGGCGTGGGCGTTACCACGGGGATGGCGATCACACCCCCGCCCCTCGCCTTGAAAAAGCATCAGGGAGGGCAGCGACGTGTTGCTGCCCACTAGGCGTTGGGAGAGGCAACCAGCTTGTGACGCGGGTGAGTATCACCTACACTGTGCTGCAGCGGCAGGTGGAGCAACTCGTGCAGTAGGGCGCAGAGACTATCACTCCTCGCTTGTTAGACCTTCTGACCTACTGCCAGTGTCCCTGACTGTTGCCAAACATGGTCTCCTCCAGGAAGAGAGCTTGCCTAAAGAAGACTGTGTCGACTCAGACGGAGCTACTGCCTCGAACCGTGGCTGTCCAGGTGTCCGGCTGCAGGGAGTGCCAGAGCCTGCTGCTGCCGGGGGAGGGAGGCGAGCATTCAGCCTGTGTGAGGTGCGAGCAGGTGCAAGATCTGCTCGTCATGGTTGCAAAGCTTAAGGAGGAGATTGAGACACTGAGGTCCATCAGGGAGTGTGAAAAGGAGATCGACTGATGGAGTAACTCCCTGGCGTGCCAGGCAGAAAGGCCCCAAGGGAGAATCCCCCCAAAAGGTGATGGACCCCCTGCCCTGTTGGGCAGAGAGGGAAGATCTGAGAGAGCCCCTGCCCTGTCGCTGTCGGGCAGAAGTAGGGGGCCAAACAGCTGAGGAGGGTTGGAAGCAAGTTCCAGTTAGGCGTCGCGGGCAACCCCCCTCCCTACCTGCTTTGCTTCCCTGGGTGCCCCTCCGTAATAGGTTTGAGGCCCTGGATATTGAAGAAGATGTAGGTGGGGATGTGGTGCAAGGGCCACCTACGAGGTCACATAGGAAGAGGCGATCAACTCCATGCCTCAAGACTGCCTCCAATAAAAAAGAAAGAAGGGTAATTGTGGTAGGCAATTCCCTTCTGAGAGGGACGGAGGGCCCGATATGCAGAGCTGACCCTCAGCATCGGGAAGTTTGTAGCCTACCTGGAGCTCGGATCAGGGACATCGCCAGGGCGCTCCCCAACCTGGTGCGCCCAACGGACTACTACCCCCTACTGATCTTCCAGACAGATGGGGAGGAAGCGGCATCCCATAGTCTGAGGGGAATGAAGAAAGACTTCAAGGCCTTGGGACGAATGGTGAAAGAGTCTGGGGCTCAAGTTATCTTCTCTTCCCTCCTTCCATTTTTGGATGATGATGTGGGACGGAATAGAAAAATTGAGTCCGTAAATGATTGGCTTCAGGACTGGTGCTACAGGCAGGGCTTTGGGTTCTTTGATAACGGCTGGTTTTATAAGACACCAGTCCGGTCAGTGATATGTGGGAAAGGTTTATCCCACAGGGGTAAAAAGGTGCTGGGACAGGAATTAGCAGGGCTCATTTGCAGGGCTTTAAACTAGATTTGAAGGGGGATGGGGTTGTAGCTGGGCTTGCATCAGTGGGGCAGCATGCTGGAATACACAAAGACCGGGAGGCCCCTCAGGCCCCTAGGGTGAAATCGGTGTACTCGGCTTGCTCCCTGAAGTGCCTGTACACCAATGCGCGCAGCATGGGGAATAAGCAGGAGGAGTTAGAAACCTGCGTTCGGTCAGGAGATTATGATCTGGTGGCGATCACAGAGACATGGTGGGACAGCTCACATGACTGGAATGTGGTCATGGATGGCTATGTCCTTTTCAGGAAAGACAGGCCGGCCAAGCGTGGTGGTGGAGTTGCTCTTTATGTGAGAGAGCAACTACAATGTATAGAGTACTGTCCAGGTGCGGTTGAGGAGCAAGTTGAGAGTCTGTGGGTGAGAATTAAGGGGCAGGCTGGCAGGGGTGACACTGTTGTGGGTGTCTATTACAGGCCACCAGATCAGAGTGAGGATGTTGATGAGGCCTTCTACGGGCAGCTGAGCGCGGCCTCACAGTCACAGGCTCTGGTTGTTATGGGGGATTTTAACTACCCTGATGTTTGCTGGAAGGACTACTCAGCCAGCCAGCCTCAGTCTAGGAGGTTCCTCCAGTGCATTGACGAGAACTTTCTGATGCAAATGGTGGAGGAGCCGACTAGGAGAGGTGCGCTGCTGGATCTCGTCCTCGCTAACAAGGAGGGCTTGGTTGAAGCAGTAAAGGTGGGGGCTGCCTTGGTTGCAGTGACCATGAGATGGTGGAGTTCAGGATCTCCTGTGGTGGGAGCAGAATACCGAGCAGAATTGCAACCCTGGACTTCAGCAGGGCCAACTTTGGCCTGTTCAAACAATTGCTGGAGGAAATCCCGTGGGCAAGGCTGCTTGAAGGTAAAGGGGCCCAAGATAGTTGGTTAACATTCAGGGACTGCTTCTACCAAGCTCAAGATCAGTGCATCCCGATGCGCAGGAAGTCAAGGAAGGGAGCCAGGAGACCTGCGTGGTTAAACAGGGAACTGCTGGGCAAACTCAAGTGGAAGAGGAGGGTTTACAAATCATGGAAGGAGGGGCTGGCCACTTGGGAAGAATATAAGGCTGTTGTCAGAGGATGTAGGGAGGCAACTAGGAAAGCTAAGGCCTCCTTAGAGTTAAACCTGGCGAGAGGGGTCAAGGACAACAGGAAGAGCTTCTTCAAATACATGGCAGATACAACTAACACCAGAGGCAATGTAGGCCCACTGATGAACGGGGTGGGTGCCCTGGTGACAGAAGATACAGAGAAGGCAGAATTACTGAATGCCTTCTTTGTCTCTGTCTACTCTGCCGGAGGCTGTCCTGAGGAGCCCCGTACCCCTGAGGCCCCAGAGGAAGGCAGGGCAATGGAGGAGTTTGCCTCAGTTGATGAGGACTGGGTTAGGGACCAGTTAAGCAATCTGGACACCCATAAATCCATGGGTCCAGATGGGATGCACCCGTGGGTGCTGAGGGAGCTGGCTGAAGTCATTGCTGGACCGCTTTCCATCATCTTTGCCAAGTCTTGGGAAACGGGAGAGGTGCCTGAGGACTGGAGGAAAGCAAATGTCACTCCGGTCTTCAAAAAGGGCAAGAAGGAGGACCCGGGCAACTATAGACCGGTCAGCCTCACCTCCATCCCTGGGAAAGTGATGGAACACCTTATCCTTGGTGCCATCTTAAGACATATCAAGGATGAGAGGATCATCAGGGACAGTCAACATGGCTTCACCAAGGGGAAGTCGTGTTTGACCAACCTCATAGCCTTTTATGAAGACGTAACAAGGTGGATTAACGATGGCAGAGCAGTGGATGTGGTCTACCTTGACTTCAGCAAAGCATTTGACACCGTCTCCCACAGCATCCTCATGGCTAAACTGAGGAAGTGTGGACTGGATGATCGGGTAGTGAGGTGGACTGCAAACTGGCTGAAGGAGAGAAGCCAGAGAGTCGTGATCAATGGGGCAGAGTCTGGTTGGAGGCCTGTATCTAGTGGAGTGCCTCAAGGGTCAGTACTGGGACCAATACTGTTCAATATATTCATCAATGACTTGGATGAGGGAATTGAGTGTACTATCAGCAAGTTTGCTGATGACACCAAGCTGGGAGGAGTGGCTGACACACCAGAAGGCAGTGCTGCCATCCAGCGAGATCTGGACAGGCTAGAGAGTTGGGCGGGGAAAAAATTAATGAAATATAACAAGGGAAAATGTAGAGTCTTACATCTGGGCAGGAACAACCCCAGGTTCCAGTATAGGTTGGGGAATGACCTATTAGAGAGCAGTGTAGGGGAAAGGGACCTGGGGGTCCTGGTGGACAGCAGGATGACCATGAGCCAGCACTGTGCCCTTGTGGCCAAGAAGGCCAATGGCATCCTGGGGTGTATTAGAAGGGGGGTGGTTAGTAGGTCGAGAGAGGTTCTCCTTCCCCTCTACTCTGCCCTGGTGAGACCTCATCTGGAATATTGTGTCCAGTTCTGGGCCCCTCAGTTCAAGAAGGACAGGGAACTGCTGGAGAGAGTCCAGCGCAGGGCCACAAAGATGATTAAGGGAGTGGAGCATCTCCCTTATGAAGAAAGGCTTAAGGGAGCTGGGTCTCTTTAGCTTGGAGAAGAGGAGACTGAGGGGTGACCTCATCAATGTTTATAAATATATAAAGGGTGGGTGTCACGAGGATGGAGCCAGGCTCTTCTCGGTGACAACCAACAGTAAGACAAGGGGTAATGGGTTCAAGCTGGAACACAAGAGGTTCCACTTAAATTTGAGAAGAAACTTCTTCTCAGTGAGGGTGACGGAACACTGGAACAGGCTGCCCAGGGAGGTTGTGGATTCTCCTTCTCTGGAGACATTCAAAACCCGCCTGGATGCCTTCCTGTGTAACCTCACCTAGGTGTTCCTGCTCTGGCAGGGGGATTGGACTAGATGATCTTTCGAGGTCCCTTCCAATCCCTAACATTCTGTGATTCTGTGATCCTGTGATCAGTAAGTGGGGACTCTGCTGAGGAGATGCTGGGGACCAGAGTGGTATAAAGGGATTCAAGTACCCCAGGGAAAACCAGGCCCCAGACATGATCCTGGCATTCCCTGAGGACCTGCAGAGAGTGCTCAGAGAGGGCATGAGACAAAGGACTCCAGCAAAATCATCCTGAAGGCACTGTTGCAATAGTGTCAGACACTCCCATCAGAGGCCCACATGTGTGCAACAAGGAGTAACTGTCAAGGAGGTGGTGGGAGCAACAGAAAAGGATAAGGCATGTTGTCCAAAATGGCAGTCCTTGGGCACCAGATGGGAAACATAAGAGCATTGCCCATTTCCGGAAAACTTTGCCACAAAGAAACCCACAGGAATGATCCAGGTGCACATCACCTACCTGCACAGGACGCCACCAGAGCTTTGGCTACAACTTATGCTTGTGCCTTTCATCCCAGCACTTACAGGAAACTTCATATGAGAAAGAACGTGGCAGATGCCAGGAAATGAAAAGGCGGCAGTGCAGGAAACCAGGACACAGCCCATATGATTAGCTGGCGTGTTTTGCATTCACCATGAGCTTGTCAGAAAATTATTACTTCCACAAAGGCTGCCTGGGCCTGAGGCAGTGCAGGACTGCTGTAAAAGGCAACCCAACTCTCTGCTCTCTCATCCACTTCTCTCACCTCCTTCTCCTTGGGAATCAGGTGAGTGTGAAACCCCTTCTCCTCCTCCTTCAGGATCAGGTGTCTCTCCCCAATGTGGGTCTCAGGTGATAGGGTCTGTCCTGGCCCTGGAATGGGAGCTGCTTCTCATGGGAGAGGGAAGGGGAGAGGAAGTCTTCTGCAGAGAGAGCCTGGGATGTAGTGGAGGTGGCTCCTGGCATTTGAGCTGGGCAGCGTATGCTGGGCCAGGAGGTGTCTTGGCTCTCCTGTGGTTGGGTGCAGTGCTGCTTCACATGTGTCCCCATGCTATGCTTCCTTCTCTCTTCTCACCCAGGTGAAGCTTTGGCCCAGAGACATGTCCTGCTGCAACCCGTGTCTGCCCTGCCAGCCCTGTGGCCCGACCCCACTGGCCAACAGCTGCAATGAGCCCTGTGTCAGGCAGTGCCAGAGCTCCACTGTTGTCATTGAGCCCTCCCCCGTGGTGGTGACCCTGCCCGGCCCCATCCTCAGCTCTTTCCCACAGAACACCGTTGTGGGCTCCTCCACCTCCGCTGCTGTTGGCAGCATCCTCAGCTCGGAGGGAGTGCCCATCAACTCCGGGGGCTTTGACCTCTCCTACATTACCAGCCGCTACTGTGGCAACAGATGTCGACCCTGCTAAAGCTGCTGGCAACTACTTTGGGCAAGGAACTCCCAAGACCTTTGAACACGGTCCCTGAAAGGAGATAGATTTCCATGACATTGCATTCGGAGCTTTGAACCACTGTTTCCTTCTTCGACTCTCATCTCTCATTCTTTCCCCTGCTGATTCTGTCTCCAAGGCCAGCCTAGTGGGGACCTGTTGGTCTCTCTCCCTCTGCAGGGCAGGCAAATGGACACCCTGCCGGAGTTTCACCACATCCTTGCAGCTGCCCGTGGTGCTCCCTGTGAACCACCTCCTTTTCTTCTTGAGACTCATTAAAGTTGTGCTGCATCCAAGCCTGGGCCTTTGAATTCTCCTTTGTTTTGAGGCAACTCTTCCAGTCCGCTCAGGGGAAACAGTGGAGGAATGGGAGGGTGGGACTCCCTGCAGCGGATTTTGTTTTGTGCCCTTCCCCTTGGATCTGAGAATACATTCATGGCTGCTCCATAGCCAATGGCCTTAAGTGATGAAATGGCTCCAAAGGGTGGCAGGAGTGGGGCTGGGAAACAGCAATACCTTGGGAGAGCCTACAGCGTCATCTCTCTCATTCCTTCCCCTCCATTACCTGATCCAGTGTGCATGGCCAACACACATGGGCGCAGGGAGATATGTACCTCATATATTCCTTCAGCACCTGGGAGGGCCCAGCTGCACTCCAGACATGCATCTGCACCATCATCATAGAATACCACGATGGAACAGATCAAAAGGATGACCTGGACCAACATTTCTTGGCAAAAGCACAGCCTAGACAAGACGGTCCAGTACTCTGTTTAACTGCATCGTACGGGTGTCCAAAGTTTTAGAATCCAGCACTTCTCTGGACATATTATTCTAATGTGTCCTGTTCTCACCATGAATAATTTTGCTCTGGTGTTCAGTCAGATTCCTCCCAGGAGTAGCTTGTACCTATTACCCCTCGTCTTTTCCATGTGACTGCTTGCAAAAAGGGAGTTTCCATTTTCTTTCAAGGCACCCTTGAAACACTGGAGCACGATGCTGAGGTCTCCACTAAACTTCTCAAACCTGAACAAATCCAGTTCTTTCAGCCTTCCCTTATGCTGCAGATCCTTATTCCGTTGATTGTCTTTGTGACCCTTCTCTGTTTAGTGCAGTCCTTGGCTGTTGGAGAGCTGTCCTGCAAGAGACCCTGAACACCCCTGGGAACCACATGGGCACATCAAAGTGCAGGGCTGTGCCCTCATGGTAGGACACCTCTCCCCACACCAGGCTCTCCCATAAACAGCACTGGTCTTGGCGGTTAGGCTGGGAGGAAAAGTACTGGCCCTAAGCCCAGGAAGGCAAGCCCCCAGCATGGTGCCATGGACCCGCTCTGCCCTCGGCCCAGGCAGTGGACCCCAGCATGGAGCGTCTCCATGCAGAAGAGAGCTGTCACCTTAGAAGACCTAGACAATCAAGACACTCCTTTGGGTACATGTATCTGCCACTCTAGATGGAAGTCTCATATGAACCTGCTGACTCATCTTTGGGGGTTCTCATTTCCCTTGATCATGACTGTCCTTCTAGAGAAGAAGTTCAAAGGTTCATGTCCCTCTTTGCTATTCCCTGCCTGCAGAGTACATCTCTTTCAGTGAAGAAATCTTGGAAATGAGGAGGACAATAGCCATGCAGCATCCTCTTTTCTCGGCAAAAAATGTAAATCTCAGTTGCAATAAACTCTTCTGTAAATCGAGCAGAAAAGAGCTATCTCCTTCAGTCTTCCCTCAGAGGATGGGTTCTCCAGCTCTTTGGTCCAAATCAATGCATACACAAGCGTGGTAGTGGCTCCTGGATAACGGTCAGCGAAGGCTGAGTCAAGGGTGTTGGATACACGCAGTGGTTTTCTTGATGCAAAACAGCCAGGCACAGAAGTGGCACCTGCATGAAGATCACGATGATCCCAATGCCCGTGCTACCAGGGCTTGCGAGAAGCAGATTTTCTCTCTCATGGGAGTGTTGCAATGGAGAAGTTTGCATATGGTGACATCACAATTAAAGGACATAAGTGAGAGAATCGAACATCAAAATGGCTGTGTCAGCCAGCAGGCAACACAGATGATTTTCCTCAAGGCAAAGAAAGTCTCCATCATTTTTGACACAACAGTGGTGGTGTATCAGGTCTCCACAAAGGAAATACGAGGAGACAGAAAAATGGAGGTCATTCTCCACCAGGGTTAGAAGATACGTGGAGAAGATAATGGCACATGGGGCCATGCGACCACCTTGGGAGGGATGGGAAGCCCAGGGGAATGAGATCAATTACAGGTGTCTTGTTCCCTTTTGCCATGGTCCAGTACATGACCAGAAGGAATCGGCTGTCCAGACAAGAGGGAAGGAGCAAAGCTGTGGTGGGTTAGATCTACTATTTCAGTTGCTTTCAGAAGGACCAAACACCTTTGTTTCTGACTGAGAGAACCCACTTGCCCCAGATAAAGATCTGACCATAACAGGGCTCAGGTGTGGATGTGGACCAGAGCAGAAAGGACCTGGCAGAATTCTGACCAACACTTCTGCTCTGCTGGAACTCACCATTGCCATGGAATGGCAGATACCCGTTGCATGTAATTGGATGTGTGACAGTTCCTGGGTGCATTGGTTTCTTAATTGCCTCCTTCTTAATTGCTTATTTTAAATGACCAAAGTGCCTATTAGTTCTAATGCAGACCATGGCTGGAGAATACATCTAGTGTGACTGGGAAGAGCATAGAATGTTGAGTAAGAAATGCCAATGTCTTTACCCAAGGAAGCTAAGCAAGTAGAGTGTGTAAGTCACTAAGTTGACTGTCTGTCGAAAGCAACTCCCGTCAGTTTACCTATGAAAACATGAAATTGATTTATCGTGGTGTAAAGTGACAAATTCCACTGCAGGGAGTCCCACCCTCCCCTTCATCCGCATTTTTCCCTGAGCAGAACGGAAGTGTTACCTGAGAGCAAGAGAGGACTTGGAGGCCCAGGCTGGGATGCAGCATAACTTTAATGAGTCTCAAGAAGAAAAGGAGGTGGCTCACAGGGAGCAGCATGGACACACAAGGATGAGGAGAAACTCCTGCAGGGAGTCATTCTGCCTGCCCTGCAGAGGGAGGGAGGCCAACAGGTCACTGCTAGGTGGGCCTTGGGAGACAGAATCAGCAGAGGAAAGAGACAGAGACACAAGTGGAAGAAGGAAACAATGGTTCAAAGCTTGGAATGCAAAACCATGGATCTCTATCTCCATTCGAGGACCATGTTGCAAGGTCTTGAGAGGTTCTTGCCCAAAGTAGTTGCCAGCAGCTTTAGCAGGGTCGACATCTGTTGCCACAGTAGCGGCTGGTAATGCAGGAGAGGTCAAAGCCTCCAGAGTTGATGGGAACTCCCTCAGAGCTGAGGATGCTGCCAACAGCAGCGGAGGTGGAGGAGCCCACAACGGTGTTCTGCGGGAAAGAGCTGAGGATGGGGCCGGGCAGGGTCACCACCACAGGGGAGGGCTCAATGACAACAGTGGAACTCTGGCACTGCCTGACACAGGGCTCATTGCAGCTGTTGGCCAGTGGGGTCGGACCACAAGGCTGGCAGGGCACGCACGGGTTGCAGCAGGACATGTCTCTGGGCCAAAGCTTCGCCTGGGTGAGAGAATAGGAGGAAGCAGAGCATGAGAGGTTGGTCATGAGAAGCAGCACTGCACCCAACCACAGTGGAGCCAAGGCACCTGCCGGTCCAGCATACGCTGCCAACCTCATATCCCAGGAGCCACCCCCACTAAGGCCCAGCCTCTCTCTGCAGAAGACCTTCTCTCTCCTTTCCTCTCCCATGAGAAGCATATCCCACCCCAGGGCCAGGGCAGTCACTATCAGCTGAGACACACATTAAGGAAAGACACCTGATCCAGAAGGAGCACGAGAAGAGGCTTCACACTCACCTGATTCCCAAGGAGAAGGAGGCAAGAGAAGTGGATGAGAGAGCAGAGAGTTGGGTTGCCTTTTATAGCAGTCCTGCACTGCCTCAGGCCCAGGCAGCCTTTGTGGAAGTAATAGTTTTCTGACAAGCTCATGGTGAATTTAAAACACGCCAGCTAATGGTATGGGCTGTGTCCTGGTTTCCTGCAGTGCCGCCTTCTCATTTCGTGGCATCTGTCACGTACTTTCCTATACGAAAGCTTATTCTGTAAGTGCCGGGATTAGAAGCCTAAGGATTTGCAGGTTGGACACATGTCTGCATGTATTTCTTTTTAGTTCACGCCCATTCCCTCACGGACGCTTCTTTAGAAGTCTGGATGAGAAATCCCAGGATTTCTGGGGCAAGGATGCGTCCTTGTGTTCAGAAGACAGGGACTAAGAGCCAGAGGGGTCCAGTGGAGGCAGGTGATGTCAGCCTGGGGAATTCTGGTGGGTTATTTTGAATGATCTTACTGACAGCAAGGGTCTCAGCCTCTCCCAGGCCTGCAATCCTTGGCTCATCCCCAAGGGCTCCTGTGACTGTGTGCACTGCCCTCTCTCATTCTCTCCCGGCTCCCTCCCCCAGTCATTGACTGTTGTATTCCCGGGCAGGTGGGCTACACTTTATGTTTTCATCTCTCTTCCCCTCTAAGCTGCCCTCAGGAGGAAATTGCAACCTCTTTGGCCTTCTCCTGTCTCTGGGCAGTCTGTGGGTCCCAGAGACTTCTCGAGCAATGCTGCCAGTGCTTCTGTCCTGCTTAGAGTGCCCCGTCCCTGCTCTGGAGGGGAGGTCCCCAGCAGTTCCTCAGTCACATCCACTGCTATGTGCTCATCTGCAATAATGTGCCTGTTAGTGTGATTGTGTACCAGTCTGTGTGATTCTCCGCATGCACATCCATGTGCTTGTCTGCCTGGCTGTGCACACACCTGTGTGTCTCTGGTAGGACCATATTTCTATTTACCTGCACAATCCGTTGCACATCGCTAGCCTTGTGCACATTTGCTTGTGTCTGTGCATCTCCCATCGCTGTATACGTAGTTGTGCATGACCGTTCCAAGGCCCTCATTGACGCTCCTCCGCATCAGCGCCAGGCCTTGACACAGTCTCAGTCCCTCGTCTGAGAGGGAAGGGACAGGGCCACAGTACTCTGGTCTCAATGAGGAGAACGCCCAGCCCTGGACAACTTATTTCATGTTGGCTCCAGGAAGCTTCAAAAGGGCTTAGCTGTTTCCCAGGGTCCTTGCTCCTGACTCCTGTAAAATCTTTGAGGTTACAGGATTCACCTGGCTCCATGACTGTCCAGAGCCAGGAGCTATGGGAAAGGGAATGAGGCTTGGGGAGCCTGGGAGGAGGAAGGTGGTGAACATGAGGCATGTGTAGCCACTGGCACCCGTAAAGAGCATTGATGCTGGAAAGAGCCAAGGATGCCAAGTGCCAACAACACTAGATAAGTCCAGCTGTGCCATAAGGTCTCTTTCCAAGCCTCTAATGAGACACTGACTCAAAACAGTTCTGACAAACACTTAGCCATGGCTGAGATGCAGGAGATGTAGCTTCTGGGCCCCATGGCCTGGAGAAGGAGAGAGGAACTCCAGCATCAGCTAGCATCACCACACAGGGGAAACCACACACTGACGCTCCTCTGAAGAGCTTTTCACAGAATCACAGAATCACAGTATATTCGGAGTTGGAAGGGACCTCTGCACGTCGTCTAGTCCAACCCAACTTCTAACGCAAGTACACCTATAGCAGATTGCACAGGAATGCGTCCAGGTGGGTGCTGAATTTCTCCAGAGAAGGAGACTCCACAACCTCTCTGGGCAGCCTGTTCCCGTGCTCTGTCACCGTAGAAGAAAAGAAGCTTTTCCTCATATTCAGATGGAACCTCTTCTGCTTCAGTCTGTGCCCGTTGCCTATCATCGTATCATTGGGCACCACTGAAAGGATTCTGTTACCACCATCTTGACACCCACCCTTGAGATATTTGTGAACATTGAGAAGGTCGCCTCTCAGCCTTCTCTTCTCCAGGCTGAACCGACACAGCTCTCTCAGTCTCTCCTCATAAGAAAGATGCTCTAGGCCCTGATCGTCTTTGTAGCCCACCGCTGGACTCCATCCAATAATTCCTTGTCCTTCTTAAACTGGGGGCCCAGAACTGCATGCTTTTCCTTAAATGCAAGCATTCTGGCTCACACCACAGTGCCTTTCCTCTTCCAGAAATGATGGCAGAGACATCCTGCTCAGGATCCTCAAAGTGCTCTGGGAGATGGCCCATCCCCTGCATAGGACACCTCTCAGCAGTGGACAGAAGAGGGCACCTCTGGACTGGCTGGGCTGGGGGTTTTGACTGTGCGCTGCTCTACATCTGGTTTCCATCAGGCAACTGTGGGGAAATACTTCTCCCCTTGTGGGATTTGGGGTCCACTGAGCCACCCAAAAAGTTGGGAACTCTGCAGTGAGTGACCAGTGGTGGAAAGGGGGCACAGGGGCTCTGACTGCTTTGCAGAACTTTACTGCTGTGTCCCATCCCACTTGTGCATCCGCAGCTGCAAAGAAAAGCTTCTTCACTGTGGAGGTGGTCCAACACTGGAACAGGTTGTTCAGAGAGGTGAAGATACTCCAATCCGGTCTAGATAGAGCTCTTAGACAACATGCTCTAGCTGACCCTACTCTAGCAGAGGCCTTGGGCAAGGTGATCTTCAGAGGCGCCTTCCAACCTCAACAGTTCCATGATTCTGTGAAATGCTTAGCTCAAGGTGCAGCAGCCACACAGGGAAATTCAGGTTTCATTCAGGGCCAGCACACAGGGCCCCTGAATTGAATTGTCCCCCATCACTGCAATTCTCTTCTGTCCATACCCTATGTTGAAAATATCCTATGCAACACTGCATCAGCAGGGTATCACTGCAGTGACAATGGCCTGCCCAAGTGTTCAGGGTTTCTTGGCCTTTGTCTCAGTTCGTAAAGCTAGAAAGAGTTGGTGCAGGAGGCAGATACTCCATTTCAGTTCTCTGAGCACCTCTTTGTCAGGACAAAGGGACCAGCATTCAGATGAATTCATCATGATTGAAGGACATCATTGAGAGGTCATAGAATCATGGAATATTCCATATTGGAAGAGACCTTTAAAGATCACATGGTCCAATCTTTCATGGGAAAGAGAGACAAGATGAGATTAACTACTACTCTGTCCAATCACGTCTTGGAAACTTCCAGCGATGGGGAGTCTGCCATATCCCTGGAATGTCATTCCAGTGAAGGATTGTTCTTACTGTAAAAATGGTATTTCTTCTGTCAAGATAAAACCTGTCCTAATGCAACTTGTATTCATTGGCCCTTGTCTTCTCCACCTGGCTCCTTGTGAATGAAAGAGCCTCTACACTCCTAGATACCCATTAAGTACAGGAATACTGAGATGTGGATCCCTGAGCCTTCTGTTCTCCCGGGTGAAAAGACTTCAGTCTTCCCTCAGAGGACAGTTTCTCCAGCCCTTTGGTCCAAATCAATGCATACACAAGAGTGGTGGTAGCTCCTGGATAAGGATCAGCGAAGGCTGAGTCAAGGGTGTGGGATCCCAGCAGTGGTTTTCTTGATGAGGAAGGGTCAAGCAGCAGAAGTGGCATCAGTGTGAAGATGACCACAATCTGAATGCTCGTGCTACCAGGGCTTGCAGGAACGAGATTTTGTCTCTCATGGGAGTGTGGCAATGGAGAATTATGCATATGGTGATATCACAACTAAAGGACATCACTGAAAGGATCATGAACTTAGTGGAAGCCAGGAAGACAGGAAAACATCAAAACGACTGTGCCAGCCAGCAGGCAACACAAAATATTTTCTTCATGGCAAGGAAAGTCTCCATAATATCTAACAAAATAGTGATAGTGTATCAGGTCTCCACAAAGGAAATGTGAAGAGACAGAAAAATGGACTTCATTCTCCACCAGGGTCAGAAGATACGTGGAGAAGATAATGGCACATGGGACCATGGGAGGGATGGGAAGCCCAGGGGTTTGAGATGAGTTACAGGTGTCTTGTTCTCCTTTGACATAGCCCAGTACATGACCAGAAGGAATCAGAACCCAGACAAGAGGGAAGGAGCTAAGATGTGGTGGGTTAAATCTATTATTTCTGTTGCTGCCAGATGGACAAACTCGCCCCTGTTTCTGCCTGAGAGAACTCACCCCAGATAAAGGCCTGACCACACCAGGGCTAAGGTGTGGTTGTGGACCAGAGCATTTCTTCTCTGCTGGAACTCAGCATTGCTATGGAATGATTGACTCCCAGAAAGGGAGAGCAGAAAGGACCTGGCAAAGTTTATCCCTGAAAATATGAAATTGATTTCCTGTGTTGCAAAGTGACAAAATCCACTGCAGGGAGTCCCACCCTCCCCTTCATCCACATTTTTTCATGAGCAGACTGGAAGAGTTGCCTAAGAGCAAAAGAGGACTTGGAGGCCCAGGCTTGGATGCAGCACAGCTTTAATGGTCTCAAGAAGAAAAGGAGGTGGCTCACAGGGAGCACCATGGAGACACACAAGGATGAGGAGAAACTCCTGCAGGGAGTCATTCTGCCTGCCCTGCAGAGGGAGGGAGGTCAACAGGTCACTGCTAGGCTGGCCTTGGGAGATAGAATCAGCAGGAGAAAGAAAGAGAGATATGACTGGAAGAAGGAAAAAATGAATCAAAGCTCTGAACGCAATGCCATGGATCTCTATTTCCTCTCAAGAACCATGTTGCAAGGTCTTGGGAGGTTCTTCCCAAAGATGTTGCCAGCAGCTTTAGCAGGGTCGACATCTGCTGCCACAGTAGCGGCTGGTAATGCAGGAGAGATCAAAGCCCCCAGAGTTGATGGGAACTCCCTCAGAGCTGAGGATGCTGCCAACAGCAGCGGAGGTGGAGGAGCCCACAACGGTGTTCTGTGGGAAAGAGCTGAGGATGGGGCCAGGCAGGGTCACCACCACGGGGGAGGGCTCAATGACAACGGTGGAACTCTGGCACTGCCTGACACAGGGCTCATTGCAGCTGTTGAACAGTGGGGTCGGACAACAAGGCTGGCAGGGCACGCACGGGTTGCAGCAGGACATGTCTTGTGGCCAGAGGTTCACCTGGGAGATAGGACAGGAGGAAGCATAGCACGAGGGGTTGGTCATGGGAAGCAGCTCTGCACCAAAACACAGTTGAGCCAAGGCACCTGCCGGTCCAGCATACGCTGCCAACCTCAAATCCCAGGAGCCACTCCCGCTAAGTTCCAGCCTCTCTCTGCAGAAGACTTTCTCTCCCCTTCCCTCTCCCATGAGATGCAGCTCCCACCCCAGGGCCAGGACAGACCCTTTCAGCTGAGACACACATTGAGGAAAGACACCTGATTCTGAAGCAGGAGGAGAAGAGGCTTCATACTTACCTGATTCCCAAGGAGAAGGAGGCGAGAGAAGTGGATGAGAGAGCAGAGAGTTGGGCTGCCTTTTATAGGAGTCCTGCACTGCCTCAGGCCCAGGCATCCTTTGTGGAAGTAATAATTTTCCGACAAGTTCATGTTGAAGGCAAAACATGCCAGCTAATGATATGGGCTGTGTCCTGGTTTCCTGCAGTGTCGCCTTTTCATTTCCTGGCTTCTGCCACATACTTTCCCTTATGAAGGCCTCTGTAAGTGTTGGGATGAAAGGCACAGGATTTCCAGAGCAGACAGACGTCAGCACAGGCAGAATTCTCAGTTCAAGTGCTGGTGGCATCCTGTGCAGGCAGATGATGTGCAGCTGGGTCATTCCTGTGAGCTTCTTTGTGGCAAAGTTGTTGGAAAATGGGCAACACACTTACGTTTCCCACCTATTTGCCATCTATTTGCCATTTAGGAAAACATACCATATCCTTTTCTTTTGCTCCCTCCACCTCTCTGATGGTTGCTCCTTGTTGCACGCAGGTGGGCCTCTGCTGGGAGTGTCTGATACTATTGGAACACTTACAGTGCCCTCAGGATGATTTTTCTGGGCTCCTTTGCCTCATGCCCTCCCTGTGCACTCTCCGCAGGTCCTCAGGAAACACCAGGAGCTTGTTTGGGGCCTGGTTTTCCCTTTGGAATTGCATCCTTTTCTACCACAGTGGTCCCCACCATTTTCTTAGCAAAGTCTCCACTTGCTGATGCATTCCTGGCTTTCTGTGAGCGTACAGATTTTTACATGGGCACACCTGCATACCTCTGTGACCTTCATCATCAGGATGATGCAGGCCACAGTGGGGGACTCTCCCATGGTGTGTCCATGAGCACCACAGAGCAGTAGGTTGACCTTGCCAGAAGGAGCCCATCTGCAGCTGAACGGTGGTGTCTTTGTCCTGGCAGAGAGGTGTTCAGAGAACCGAAATGCAGTCTCTGCCTCCTGCACCCTCCCTTTCTTGCTTTAAAAACAGGGAGAAAGTCCAAGAAACCTTGCCCATCTGTGCAGGACATTGTCCCTGTGGTGATACCCTGTTGATGTAGATTTGCTGGTGACTGGGATGGGACACAGGCTCCTCATGTCCATGCCAATGCCAGATGTATTTCTGCAGCTCGTCAGCCTGGTGCTGAGTGAGGCAGTGGCTGACAGCTCTCATCAAGTGGGTATTAGGCTGGGGTCTAGGTGTAGCTCTGCTCTGAGATGGAGGACAAAATCTCTGGGTGCATTAGGGAGAGTCAAACACTTTTCAGTCAAACTCCTTTGCTGTTCAAGCCAAGGGCTTCCCCATCCTCCATACAAAAAGCTGAGTCTGAGGGCCCATTCACCTGTGTCTGGGAATGCAGGTACATGTGGATTAGGGAAAGCCACAAACACTCTGATGATTTTCATGAGTAGGTGAGCCAAAGTCTGTATTTGATTAGAACAGAACTCTTGTGTATTGACCACAACCCTCTATTCTGCATGCCACTGTATTGTGTAAGAGTGGATCATATAGAGCTGAATCTGTTAAAAGGAGTTAAGGAATGCAGGGAAATTCTTAAGGTTATTTTGATTGTTTTCCACCATCCGTCTTTGTGTCTTATTGTTAATAATTTAAATGCATCTTCTCCAAGTCAGGTCTATTTTGTCCCTAATGATCATTGATGGGTAATCCTCCTGTCTTTATCTGGACCCATGACCATTTTCACGTTACCTTCTCCTCCTATTCCATAAAGGAAGGAGAGAGCATCCAGCTGGGTGGGTGCCTGGAAGCCAGCCAAGGTCTTCTTGGATTTGCAACAGTTATGGTAGTTAGAAGTGTCATGAGTGTCTATCATTTCCATGCTTTATTTCAGCTTTCTATGTGTTCTTTCTATGTGGGCGATAATATCAATATGAAAGACCAAGGAACTAGTATCAACAGAGATATCCTTGAAGGTTGGACCCTTTCATATAGGACAAGGGGGAAGAGAAGAAGGAATTCCCATTCATCTTGTTCTTAAGGTGAAGAAGGTGACTGAACTGTTTGAGACAGTGACCAGTTGAAGCTGGTTTTTCTTCTGTCTTCACATGGCCTTGGGCCCAAAGGCACACACTGCATAAGCCACCCGTGTCAAGGGTGCTTGGCTAAGAAGTGAGAATAGCTCTGGAGAGACATTTTGGACAGGGCTGCAGCAGTGTCTCCTTAAGGGGTGGGCACATGTGCTTTGTTGCACTTCAGCATGGGCCTGGGGAGGAAATGGACAGAAGAGAATTGCAGTGATGGGGGACAATTCAATTCAGGGGCCCTGTGTGCTGGCCCTGAATGAAACCTGAATTTCCCTGTGTGGCTGCTGCACCTTGAGCTAAGCATTTCACAGAATCATGGAACTGTTGAGGTTGGAAGGCGCCTCTGAAGATCACCTTGCCCAAGGCCTCTGCTAGAGTAGGGTCAGCTAGAGCATGTTGTCTAAGAGCTCTATCTAGACCAGATTGGAGTATCTTCACCTCTCTGAACAACCTGTTCCAGTGTTGGACCACCTCCACAGTGAAGAAGCTTTTCTTTGCAGCTGCGGATGCACAAGTGGGATGGGACACAGCAGTAAAGTTCTGCAAAGCAGTCAGAGCCCCTGTGCCCCCTTTCCACCACTGGTCACTCACTGCAGAGTTCCCAACTTTTTGGGTGGCTCAGTGGACCCCAAATCCCACAAGGGGAGAAGTATTTCCCCACAGTTGCCTGATGGAAACCAGATGTAGAGCAGCGCACAGTCAAAACCCCCAGCCCAGCCAGTCCAGAGGTGCCCTCTTCTGTCCACTGCTGAGAGGTGTCCTATGCAGGGGATGGGCCATCTCCCAGAGCACTTTGAGGATCCTGAGCAGGATGTCTCTGCCATCATTTCTGGAAGAGGAAAGGCACTGTGGTGTGAGCCAGAATGCTTGCATTTAAGGAAAAGCATGCAGTTCTGGGCCCCCAGTTTAAGAAGGACAAGGAATTATTGGATGGAGTCCAGCGGTGGGCTACAAAGACGATCAGGGCCTAGAGCATCTTTCTTATGAGGAGAGACTGAGAGAGCTGTGTCGGTTCAGCCTGGAGAAGAGAAGGCTGAGAGGCGACCTTCTCAATGTTCACAAATATCTCAAGGGTGGGTGTCAAGATGGTGGTAACAGAATCCTTTCAGTGGTGCCCAATGATACGATGATAGGCAACGGGCACAGACTGAAGCAGAAGAGGTTCCATCTGAATATGAGGAAAAGCTTCTTTTCTTCTACGGTGACAGAGCACGGGAACAGGCTGCCCAGAGAGGTTGTGGAGTCTCCTTCTCTGGAGAAATTCAGCACCCACCTGGACGCATTCCTGTGCAATCTGCTATAGGTGTACTTGCGTTAGAAGTTGGGTTGGACTAGACGACGTGCAGAGGTCCCTTCCAACTCCGAATATACTGTGATTCTGTGATTCTGTGAAAAGCTCTTCAGAGGAGCGTCAGTGTGTGGTTTCCCCTGTGTGGTGATGCTAGCTGATGCTGGAGTTCCTCTCTCCTTCTCCAGGCCATGGGGCCCAGAAGCTACATCTCCTGCATCTCAGCCATGGCTAAGTGTTTGTCAGAACTGTTTTGAGTCAGTGTCTCATTAGAGGCTTGGAAAGAGACCTTATGGCACAGCTGGACTTATCTAGTGTTGTTGGCACTTGGCATCCTTGGCTCTTTCCAGCATCAATGCTCTTTACGGGTGCCAGTGGCTACACATGCCTCATGTTCACCACCTTCCTCCTCCCAGGCTCCCCAAGCCTCATTCCCTTTCCCATAGCTCCTGGCTCTGGACAGTCATGGAGCCAGGTGAATCCTGTAACCTCAAAGATTTTACAGGAGTCAGGAGCAAGGACCCTGGGAAACAGCTAAGCCCTTTTGAAGCTTCCTGGAGCCAACATGAAATAAGTTGTCCAGGGCTGGGCGTTCTCCTCATTGAGACCAGAGTACTGTGGCCCTGTCCCTTCCCTCTCAGACGAGGGACTGAGACTGTGTCAAGGCCTGGCGCTGATGCGGAGGAGCGTCAATGAGGGCCTTGGAACGGTCATGCACAACTACGTATACAGCGATGGGAGATGCACAGACACAAGCAAATGTGCACAAGGCTAGCGATGTGCAACGGATTGTGCAGGTAAATAGAAATATGGTCCTACCAGAGACACACAGGTGTGTGCACAGCCAGGCAGACAAGCACATGGATGTGCATGCGGAGAATCACACAGACTGGTACACAATCACACTAACAGGCACATTATTGCAGATGAGCACATAGCAGTGGATGTGACTGAGGAACTGCTGGGGACCTCCCCTCCAGAGCAGGGACGGGGCACTCTAAGCAGGACAGAAGCACTGGCAGCATTGCTCGAGAAGTCTCTGGGACCCACAGACTGCCCAGAGACAGGAGAAGGCCAAAGAGGTTGCAATTTCCTCCTGAGGGCAGCTTAGAGGGGAAGAGAGATGAAAACATAAAGTGTAGCCCACCTGCCCGGGAATACAACAGTCAATGACTGGGGGAGGGAGCCGGGAGAGAATGAGAGAGGGCAGTGCACACAGTCACAGGAGCCCTTGGGGATGAGCCAAGGATTGCAGGCCTGGGAGAGGCTGAGACCCTTGCTGTCAGTAAGATCATTCAAAATAACCCACCAGAATTCCCCAGGCTGACATCACCTGCCTCCACTGGACCCCTCTGGCTCTTAGTCCCTGTCTTCTGAACACAAGGACGCATCCTTGCCCCGGAAATCCTGGGATTTCTCATCCAGACTTCTAAAGAAGCGTCCGTGAGGGAATGGGCGTGAACTAAAAAGAAATACATGCAGACATGTGTCCAACCTGCAAATCCTTAGGCTTCTAATCCCGGCACTTACAGAATAAGCTTTCGTATAGGAAAGTACGTGACAGATGCCACGAAATGAGAAGGCGGCACTGCAGGAAACCAGGACACAGCCCATACCATTAGCTGGCGTGTTTTAAATTCACCATGAGCTTGTCAGAAAACTATTACTTCCACAAAGGCTGCCTGGGCCTGAGGCAGTGCAGGACTGCTATAAAAGGCAACCCAACTCTCTGCTCTCTCATCCACTTCTCTTGCCTCCTTCTCCTTGGGAATCAGGTGAGTGTGAAGCCTCTTCTCGTGCTCCTTCTGGATCAGGTGTCTTTCCTTAATGTGTGTCTCAGCTGATAGTGACTGCCCTGGCCCTGGGGTGGGATATGCTTCTCATGGGAGAGGAAAGGAGAGAGAAGGTCTTCTGCAGAGAGAGGCTGGGCCTTAGTGGGGGTGGCTCCTGGGATATGAGGTTGGCAGCGTATGCTGGACCGGCAGGTGCCTTGGCTCCACTGTGGTTGGGTGCAGTGCTGCTTCTCATGACCAACCTCTCATGCTCTGCTTCCTCCTATTCTCTCACCCAGGCGAAGCTTTGGCCCAGAGACATGTCCTGCTGCAACCCGTGCGTGCCCTGCCAGCCTTGTGGTCCGACCCCACTGGCCAACAGCTGCAATGAGCCCTGTGTCAGGCAGTGCCAGAGTTCCACTGTTGTCATTGAGCCCTCCCCTGTGGTGGTGACCCTGCCCGGCCCCATCCTCAGCTCTTTCCCGCAGAACACCGTTGTGGGCTCCTCCACCTCCGCTGCTGTTGGCAGCATCCTCAGCTCTGAGGGAGTTCCCATCAACTCTGGAGGCTTTGACCTCTCCTGCATTACCAGCCGCTACTGTGGCAACAGATGTCGACCCTGCTAAAGCTGCTGGCAACTACTTTGGGCAAGAACCTCTCAAGACCTTGCAACATGGTCCTCGAATGGAGATAGAGATCCATGGTTTTGCATTCCAAGCTTTGAACCATTGTTTCCTTCTTCCACTTGTGTCTCTGTCTCTTTCCTCTGCTGATTCTGTCTCCCAAGGCCCACCTAGCAGTGACCTGTTGGCCTCCCTCCCTCTGCAGGGCAGGCAGAATGACTCCCTGCAGGAGTTTCTCCTCATCCTTGTGTGTCCATGCTGCTCCCTGTGAGCCACCTCCTTTTCTTCTTGAGACTCATTAAAGTTATGCTGCATCCCAGCCTGGGCCTCCAAGTCCTCTCTTGCTCTCAGGTAACACTTCCGTTCTGCTCAGGGAAAAATGCGGATGAAGGGGAGGGTGGGACTCCCTGCAGTGGAATTTGTCACTTTACACCACGATAAATCAATTTCATGTTTTCATAGGTAAACTGACGGGAGTTGCTTTCGACAGACAGTCAACTTAGTGACTTACACACTCTACTTGCTTAGCTTCCTTGGGTAAAGACATTGGCATTTCTTACTCAACATTCTATGCTCTTCCCAGTCACACTAGATGTATTCTCCAGCCATGGTCTGCATTAGAACTAATAGGCACTTTGGTCATTTAAAATAAGCAATTAAGAAGGAGGCAATTAAGAAACCAATGCACCCAGGAACTGTCACACATCCAATTACATGCAACGGGTATCTGCCATTCCATGGCAATGGTGAGTTCCAGCAGAGCAGAAGTGTTGGTCAGAATTCTGCCAGGTCCTTTCTGCTCTGGTCCACATCCACACCTGAGCCCTGTTATGGTCAGATCTTTATCTGGGGCAAGTGGGTTCTCTCAGTCAGAAACAAAGGTGTTTGGTCCTTCTGAAAGCAACTGAAATAGTAGATCTAACCCACCACAGCTTTGCTCCTTCCCTCTTGTCTGGACAGCCGATTCCTTCTGGTCATGTACTGGACCATGGCAAAAGGGAACAAGACACCTGTAATTGATCTCATTCCCCTGGGCTTCCCATCCCTCCCAAGGTGGTCGCATGGCCCCATGTGCCATTATCTTCTCCACGTATCTTCTAACCCTGGTGGAGAATGACCTCCATTTTTCTGTCTCCTCGTATTTCCTTTGTGGAGACCTGATACACCACCACTGTTGTGTCAAAAATGATGGAGACTTTCTTTGCCTTGAGGAAAATCATCTGTGTTGCCTGCTGGCTGACACAGCCATTTTGATGTTCGATTCTCTCACTTATGTCCTTTAATTGTGATGTCACCATATGCAAACTTCTCCATTGCAACACTCCCATGAGAGAGAAAATCTGCTTCTTGCAAGCCCTGGTAGCACGGGCATTGGGATCATCGTGATCTTCATGCAGGTGCCACTTCTGTGCCTGGCTGTTTTGCATCAAGAAAACCACTGCGTGTATCCAACACCCTTGACTCAGCCTTCGCTGACCGTTATCCAGGAGCCACTACCACGCTTGTGTATGCATTGATTTGGACCAAAGAGCTGGAGAACCCATCCTCTGAGGGAAGACTGAAGGAGATAGCTCTTTTCTGCTCGATTTACAGAAGAGTTTATTGCAACTGAGATTTACATTTTTTGCCGAGAAAAGAGGATGCTGCATGGCTATTGTCCTCCTCATTTCCAAGATTTCTTCACTGAAAGAGATGTACTCTGCAGGCAGGGAATAGCAAAGAGGGACATGAACCTTTGAACTTCTTCTCTAGAAGGACAGTCATGATCAAGGGAAATGAGAACCCCCAAAGATGAGTCAGCAGGTTCATATGAGACTTCCATCTAGAGTGGCAGATACATGTACCCAAAGGAGTGTCTTGATTGTCTAGGTCTTCTAAGGTGACAGCTCTCTTCTGCATGGAGACGCTCCATGCTGGGGTCCACTGCCTGGGCCGAGGGCAGAGCGGGTCCATGGCACCATGCTGGGGGCTTGCCTTCCTGGGCTTAGGGCCAGTACTTTTCCTCCCAGCCTAACCGCCAAGACCAGTGCTGTTTATGGGAGAGCCTGGTGTGGGGAGAGGTGTCCTACCATGAGGGCGCAGCCCTGCACTTTGATGTGCCCATGTGGTTCCCAGGGGTGTTCAGGGTCTCTTGCAGGACAGCTCTCCAACAGCCAAGGACTGCACTAAACAGAGAAGGGTCACAAAGACAATCAACGGAATAAGGATCTGCAGCATAAGGGAAGGCTGAAAGAACTGGATTTGTTCAGGTTTGAGAAGTTTAGTGGAGACCTCAGCATCGTGCTCCAGTGTTTCAAGGGTGCCTTGAAAGAAAATGGAAACTCCCTTTTTGCAAGCAGTCACATGGAAAAGACGAGGGGTAATAGGTACAAGCTACTCCTGGGAGGAATCTGACTGAACACCAGAGCAAAATTATTCATGGTGAGAACAGGACACATTAGAATAATATGTCCAGAGAAGTGCTGGATTCTAAAACTTTGGACACCCGTACGATGCAGTTAAACAGAGTACTGGACCGTCTTGTCTAGGCTGTGCTTTTGCCAAGAAATGTTGGTCCAGGTCATCCTTTTGATCTGTTCCATCGTGGTATTCTATGATGATGGTGCAGATGCATGTCTGGAGTGCAGCTGGGCCCTCCCAGGTGCTGAAGGAATATATGAGGTACATATCTCCCTGCGCCCATGTGTGTTGGCCATGCACACTGGATCAGGTAATGGAGGGGAAGGAATGAGAGAGATGACGCTGTAGGCTCTCCCAAGGTATTGCTGTTTCCCAGCCCCACTCCTGCCACCCTTTGGAGCCATTTCATCACTTAAGGCCATTGGCTATGGAGCAGCCATGAATGTATTCTCAGATCCAAGGGGAAGGGCACAAAACAAAATCCGCTGCAGGGAGTCCCACCCTCCCATTCCTCCACTGTTTCCCCTGAGCGGACTGGAAGAGTTGCCTCAAAACAAAGGAGAATTCAAAGGCCCAGGCTTGGATGCAGCACAACTTTAATGAGTCTCAAGAAGAAAAGGAGGTGGTTCACAGGGAGCACCACGGGCAGCCGCAAGGATGTGGTGAAACTCCGGCAGGGTGTCCATTTGCCTGCCCTGCAGAGGGAGAGAGACCAACAGGTCCCCACTAGGCTGGCCTTGGAGACAGAATCAGCAGGGGAAAGAATGAGAGATGAGAGTCGAAGAAGGAAACAGTGGTTCAAAGCTCCGAATGCAATGTCATGGAAATCTATCTCCTTTCAGGGACCGTGTTCAAAGGTCTTGGGAGTTCCTTGCCCAAAGTAGTTGCCAGCAGCTTTAGCAGGGTCGACATCTGTTGCCACAGTAGCGGCTGGTAATGTAGGAGAGGTCAAAGCCCCCGGAGTTGATGGGCACTCCCTCCGAGCTGAGGATGCTGCCAACAGCAGCGGAGGTGGAGGAGCCCACAACGGTGTTCTGTGGGAAAGAGCTGAGGATGGGGCCGGGCAGGGTCACCACCACGGGGGAGGGCTCAATGACAACGGTGGAGCTCTGGCACTGCCTGACACAGGGCTCATTGCAGCTGTTGGCCAGTGGGGTCGGGCCACAGGGCTGGCAGGGCAGACACGGGTTGCAGCAGGACATGTCTCTGGGCCAAAGCTTCACCTGGGTGAGAAGAGAGAAGGAAGCATAGCATGGGGACACATGTGAAGCAGCACTGCACCCAACCACAGGAGAGCCAAGACACCTCCTGGCCCAGCATACGCTGCCCAGCTCAAATGCCAGGAGCCACCTCCACTACATCCCAGGCTCTCTCTGCAGAAGACTTTCTCTCCCCTTCCCTCTCCCATGAGAAGCAGCTCCCATTCCAGGGCCAGGACAGACCCTATCACCTGAGACCCACATTGGGGAGAGACACCTGATCCTGAAGGAGGAGGAGAAGGGGTTTCACACTCACCTGATTCCCAAGGAGAAGGAGGTGAGAGAAGTGGATGAGAGAGCAGAGAGTTGGGTTGCCTTTTACAGCAGTCCTGCACTGCCTCAGGCCCAGGCAGCCTTTGTGGAAGTAATAATTTTCTGACAAGCTCATGGTGAATGCAAAACACGCCAGCTAATCATATGGGCTGTGTCCTGGTTTCCTGCACTGCCGCCTTTTCATTTCCTGGCATCTGCCACGTTCTTTCTCATATGAAGTTTCCTGTAAGTGCTGGGATGAAAGGCACAAGCATAAGTTGTAGCCAAAGCTCTGGTGGCGTCCTGTGCAGGTAGGTGATGTGCACCTGGATCATTCCTGTGGGTTTCTTTGTGGCAAAGTTTTCCGGAAATGGGCAATGCTCTTATGTTTCCCATCTGGTGCCCAAGGACTGCCATTTTGGACAACATGCCTTATCCTTTTCTGTTGCTCCCACCACCTCCTTGACAGTTACTCCTTGTTGCACACATGTGGGCCTCTGATGGGAGTGTCTGACACTATTGCAACAGTGCCTTCAGGATGATTTTGCTGGAGTCCTTTGTCTCATGCCCTCTCTGAGCACTCTCTGCAGGTCCTCAGGGAATGCCAGGATCATGTCTGGGGCCTGGTTTTCCCTGGGGTACTTGAATCCCTTTATACCACTCTGGTCCCCAGCATCTCCTCAGCAGAGTCCCCACTTACTGATCACAGGATCACAGAATCACAGAATGTTAGGGATTGGAAGGGACCTCGAAAGATCATCTAGTCCAATCCCCCTGCCAGAGCAGGAACACCTAGGTGAGGTTACACAGGAAGGCATCCAGGCGGGTTTTGAATGTCTCCAGAGAAGGAGAATCCACAACCTCCCTGGGCAGCCTGTTCCAGTGTTCCGTCACCCTCACTGAGAAGAAGTTTCTTCTCAAATTTAAGTGGAACCTCTTGTGTTCCAGCTTGAACCCATTACCCCTTGTCTTACTGTTGGTTGTCACCGAGAAGAGCCTGGCTCCATCCTCGTGACACCCACCCTTTATATATTTATAAACATTGATGAGGTCACCCCTCAGTCTCCTCTTCTCCAAGCTAAAGAGACCCAGCTCCCTAAGCCTTTCTTCATAAGGGAGATGCTCCACTCCCTTAATCATCTTTGTGGCCCTGCGCTGGACTCTCTCCAGCAGTTCCCTGTCCTTCTTGAACTGAGGGGCCCAGAACTGGACACAATATTCCAGATGAGGTCTCACCAGGGCAGAGTAGAGGGGAAGGAGAACCTCTCTCGACCTACTAACCACCCCCCTTCTAATACACCCCAGGATGCCATTGGCCTTCTTGGCCACAAGGGCACAGTGCTGGCTCATGGTCATCCTGCTGTCCACCAGGACCCCCAGGTCCCTTTCCCCTACACTGCTCTCTAATAGGTCATTCCCCAACCTATACTGGAACCTGGGGTTGTTCCTGCCCAGATGTAAGACTCTACATTTTCCCTTGTTATATTTCATTAATTTTTTCCCCGCCCAACTCTCTAGCCTGTCCAGATCTCGCTGGATGGCAGCACTGCCTTCTGGTGTGTCAGCCACTCCTCCCAGCTTGGTGTCATCAGCAAACTTGCTGATAGTACACTCAATTCCCTCATCCAAGTCATTGATGAATATATTGAACAGTATTGGTCCCAGTACTGACCCTTGAGGCACTCCACTAGATACAGGCCTCCAACCAGACTCTGCCCCATTGATCACGACTCTCTGGCTTCTCTCCTTCAGCCAGTTTGCAGTCCACCTCACTACCCGATCATCCAGTCCACACTTCCTCAGTTTAGCCATGAGGATGCTGTGGGAGACGGTGTCAAATGCTTTGCTGAAGTCAAGGTAGACCACATCCACTGCTCTGCCATCGTTAATCCACCTTGTTACGTCTTCATAAAAGGCTATGAGGTTGGTCAAACACGACTTCCCCTTGGTGAAGCCATGTTGACTGTCCCTGATGATCCTCTCATCCTTGATATGTCTTAAGATGGCACCAAGGATAAGGTGTTCCATCACTTTCCCAGGGATGGAGGTGAGGCTGACCGGTCTATAGTTGCCCGGGTCCTCCTTCTTGCCCTTTTTGAAGACCGGAGTGACATTTGCTTTCCTCCAGTCCTCAGGCACCTCTCCCGTTTCCCAAGACTTGGCAAAGATGATGGAAAGCGGTCCAGCAATGACTTCAGCCAGCTCCCTCAGCACCCACGGGTGCATCCCATCTGGACCCATGGATTTATGGGTGTCCAGATTGCTTAACTGGTCCCTAACCCAGTCCTCATCAACTGAGGCAAACTCCTCCATTGCCCTGCCTTCCTCTGGGGCCTCAGGGGTACGGGGCTCCTCAGGACAGCCTCCGGCAGAGTAGACAGAGACAAAGAAGGCATTCAGTAATTCTGCCTTCTCTGTATCTTCTGTCACCAGGGCACCCACCCCGTTCATCAGTGGGCCTACATTGCCTCTGGTGTTAGTTGTATCTGCCATGTATTTGAAGAAGCTCTTCCTGTTGTCCTTGACCCCTCTCGCCAGGTTTAACTCTAAGGAGGCCTTAGCTTTCCTAGTTGCCTCCCTACATCCTCTGACAACAGCCTTATATTCTTCCCAAGTGGCCAGCCCCTCCTTCCATGATTTGTAAACCCTCCTCTTCCACTTGAGTTTGCCCAGCAGTTCCCTGTTTAACCACGCAGGTCTCCTGGCTCCCTTCCTTGACTTCCTGCGCATCGGGATGCACTGATCTTGAGCTTGGTAGAAGCAGTCCCTGAATGTTAACCAACTATCTTGGGCCCCTTTACCTTCAAGCAGCCTTGCCCACGGGATTTCCTCCAGCAATTGTTTGAACAGGCCAAAGTTGGCCCTGCTGAAGTCCAGGGTTGCAATTCTGCTCGGTATTCTGCTCCCACCACAGGAGATCCTGAACTCCACCATCTCATGGTCACTGCAACCAAGGCAGCCCCCACCTTTACTGCTTCAACCAAGCCCTCCTTGTTAGCGAGGACGAGATCCAGCAGCGCACCTCTCCTAGTCGGCTCCTCCACCATTTGCATCAGAAAGTTCTCGTCAATGCACTGGAGGAACCTCCTAGACTGAGGCTGGCTGGCTGAGTAGTCCTTCCAGCAAACATCAGGGTAGTTAAAATCCCCCATAACAACCAGAGCCTGTGACTGTGAGGCCGCGCTCAGCTGCCCGTAGAAGGCCTCATCAACATCCTCACTCTGATCTGGTGGCCTGTAATAGACACCCACAACAGTGTCACCCCTGCCAGCCTGCCCCTTAATTCTCACCCACAGACTCTCAACTTGCTCCTCAACCGCACCTGGACAGTACTCTATACATTGTAGTTGCTCTCTCACATAAAGAGCAACTCCACCACCACGCTTGGCCGGCCTGTCTTTCCTGAAAAGGACATAGCCATCCATGACCACATTCCAGTCATGTGAGCTGTCCCACCATGTCTCTGTGATCGCCACCAGATCATAATCTCCTGACCGAACGCAGGTTTCTAACTCCTCCTGCTTATTCCCCATGCTGCGCGCATTGGTGTACAGGCACTTCAGGGAGCAAGCCGAGTACACCGATTTCACCCTAGGGGCCTGAGGGGCCTCCCGGTCTTTGTGTATTCCAGCATGCTGCCCCACTGATGCAAGCCCAGCTACAACCCCATCCCCCTTCAAATCTAGTTTAAAGCCCTGCAAATGAGCCCTGCTAATTCCTGTCCCAGCACCTTTTTACCCCTGTGGGATAAACCTTTCCCACATATCACTGACCGGACTGGTGTCTTATAAAACCAGCCGTTATCAAAGAACCCAAAGCCCTGCCTGTAGCACCAGTCCTGAAGCCAATCATTTACGGACTCAATTTTTCTATTCCGTCCCACATCATCATCCAAAAATGGAAGGAGGGAAGAGAAGATAACTTGAGCCCCAGACTCTTTCACCATTCGTCCCAAGGCCTTGAAGTCTTTCTTCATTCCCCTCAGACTATGGGATGCCGCTTCCTCCCCATCTGTCTGGAAGATCAGTAGGGGGTAGTAGTCCGTTGGGCGCACCAGGTTGGGGAGCGCCCTGGCGATGTCCCTGATCCGAGCTCCAGGTAGGCTACAAACTTCCCGATGCTGAGGGTCAGCTCTGCATATCGGGCCCTCCGTCCCTCTCAGAAGGGAATTGCCTACCACAATTACCCTTCTTTCTTTTTTATTGGAGGCAGTCTTGAGGCATGGAGTTGATCGCCTCTTCCTATGTGACCTCGTAGGTGGCCCTTGCACCACATCCCCACCTACATCTTCTTCAATATCCAGGGCCTCAAACCTATTACGGAGGGGCACCCAGGGAAGCAAAGCAGGTAGGGAGGGGGGTTGCCCGCGACGCCTAACTGGAACTTGCTTCCAACCCTCCTCAGCTGTTTGGCCCCCTACTTCTGCCCGACAGCGACAGGGCAGGGGCTCTCTCAGATCTTCCCTCTCTGCCCAACAGGGCAGGGGGTCCATCACCTTTTGGGGGGATTCTCCCTTGGGGCCTTTCTGCCTGGCACGCCAGGGAGTTACTCCATCAGTCGATCTCCTTTTCACACTCCCTGATGGACCTCAGTGTCTCAATCTCCTCCTTAAGCTTTGCAACCATGACGAGCAGATCTTGCACCTGCTCGCACCTCACACAGGCTGAATGCTCGCCTCCCTCCCCCGGCAGCAGCAGGCTCTGGCACTCCCTGCAGCCGGACACCTGGACAGCCACGGTTCGAGGCAGTAGCTCCGTCTGAGTCGACACAGTCTTCTTTAGGCAAGCTCTCTTCCTGGAGGAGACCATGTTTGGCAACAGTCAGGGACACTGGCAGTAGGTCAGAAGGTCTAACAAGCGAGGAGTGATAGTCTCTGCGCCCTACTGCACGAGTTGCTCCACCTGCCGCTGCAGCACAGTGTAGGTGATACTCACCCGCGTCACAAGCTGGTTGCCTCTCCCAACGCCTAGTGGGCAGCAACACGTCGCTGCCCTCCCTGATGCTTTTTCAAGGCGAGGGGCGGGGGTGTGATCGCCGTCCCCGTGGTAACGCCCACGCCACGTCAGCCGCTCTCGCAAGGGCTGCCGGGGGCTGCCGGGTCCCGAAACCGAAACCCACCCCCACGCTTCTCCTTACCTCGAGATCGCTCTGACGGCTCCGGCCGTCAGAGCGGGTCCCGGTCAGCTGATCTCGACGACTGATGTTTTCATGGCTTTCTGTGAGCGTACAGATTTTCACATGGTTCCACGCAGGCCTGCATGAGCACACCTGTGTCAGTCTGTACCTGTGTGACCCTCATCATGTGGGCATGTGGAGGTCACAGCTGGGGACTTTCCCCTGGTGTGTCCATGGGCACTGTACTGCAGCAGGTTGCCCTTGCCAGAAGGAGCCCATCTGCAGCTGAATAGTGGTGCCTTTGTCCTGGCAGAGAGATGCTCAGGGAACTGAAATGCAGTCTCTGCCTCCTGCACCCTCTCTTTCTTGCTTTACGAACAGGGAAAAAGGCCAAGAATCCTGCCCATCTGTGCAGGCCATTGTCCCTGTGGCAATACCCTGCTGATGCAGTGTTGCTGGTGACTGGGATGGAACATAGGCTCCTCATGTCCATGCCAATGCCAGATGCATTTCTGCAACTCATTAGCCTGGTGCTGAGTGAGGTAGCGGCGAAGAGGTCTCACCACATGGGTATTGGACTACAAGGGACAGCAATCCAGGTGTTGCTCTGCTGTGAGATGGAGGACAAAATATCTGGGTGAATCAGGGGGAGTCAAACACTTTTCATTCAAACTCCTTTGCTGTTCAAGCACGAGGCCTTCCACGTCCCCCATAAAAAACTGAGTCTGAGGGCCCTGCAGCTGTGTCTGGAAATGCAGGTACATGTGGATTAGGGAAAGCCACAAAAACTCTGACGATTTTTCATGAGTGGGTCAGTCAAAGTCCGTACTTGATAAGAAAGGAACTTTTGTGTATTGACCACAACCCCCTATTCTGCATCCCACCGTGCTGCTTAAGAGTGGAGCAAATAGTGATGCCTGCAATGAAGGAGGAAAGATGAACCTGTGAAAAACGCTTGCCGATGCGGTGAACGTACTTGAGATTCTTTTGGCTGTTTCTCACCACTCTGCTCTATTTTTTATCGGTAATAGGTTAAATGAATCTTCCCCAAGAGAAATCTATTTTGCCTCTGGCATTAGTTGGTAAGAAGTGCCTGTGTCTGTTCCTGGACCCATGACAATTTTCACCTTACGTTCTCCTTCTGTCCCATAGAGGAAGGAAAGGGCATCCAGCTGGGTGGGTTCCTGGGAGCCAGCCAAGGTCCTCTTGGTTTTGCAACACTTGTGGAAATAATGGTAAAAATTGTTTGCCATTTCCATGCTTGATTTCTGCTTTCTATCTGTGCCATCAAGAGCAGTCTCTTTCTCCCGCTGTTGTTCCCTTGTGGGGATGGTGGCCAATGACGTCAATTGGCCTTTGTGCTCGTGTACCTGGGAACTAGTGGCAGGCTTACGGCTTTTCTTTCCCCAACTATTTTTCCCTCATTGCCTCTCACTTCTGGCCTATTCTCTCTCAAAGTTTCAGAGAGAGGTCGGTACACAACATCTTGACTGCCTTTCTAGTCCCAAGTTTCTGAGGTGAAAGCACCAAACGCTGTTCCCCATGAGCTGTAGACTTCAGGAGAGGAGGGAGCTGGCAGGAGGGGCATAGTACAGGTCACCTCTCCTGGCATCCTGGGTGGTGGCCCCTCTGTGCAAGTCTGAGCACTGGGAAAGGGCCCTCAGTTCTTCCCTGGCAGCTTTATTTTCCTTGTGCACCCGGAGATCTTCCAACGAAGATCCTCTTCCTGTGAGGGGCTGGGGTTAGTGGCCGGAGGGAAAAGCAGAAGGTGGTGAGAGAGCTTCCACCATAGAGCTGTTCTACCCCTGCATCCCAGGATGGGATTGAACTAGTCCATGAGCTGCACAGAGAGAGCAAGGGCAGTTCATACCTGTGCTCTCCCTACGATTTCATCCGTGTCATCTTGCAGGCCTATGTGAATGACCTTCTATCCTGGAGGTGACTGTCTGATGGAATTGAGGATGTGCATTCCACAGGACACATCAACCCTGCAAACCTGTCTAATGAGGCACTGGGGCTGCACAGGGCACTGTGTGGCTGTGTTTGGTGGTACAGACACACCCCAGCAGGCTGCCTGGTGATTTCTACCAAGCTGCCTTTGCATACTCACTTCGGTTGCAAGTGTTCTTGCCTTAATCACAGGTGCAGTGAGCAGAAATGAAGTGGCATTCCTCACGTGGTGATTACTAGATAGTCCAGAATTATGTGTCTCTTCTTGTCTTGGTTGAAGGGTGCAGCGAGCTTGGATAATTAAGCACTCCTTGCTTGGTGACCACAAGGACGGCCAACATCGTTCTTGTCTTGACCAGAGAGTGAGTTGGGACAACCAGACACCCCTGATTTCACCTTAAACTCCTCCTAACTGTGTCATTGCCCAGGGCAGCCCATGTGAGCTGTGGCTGGAATGGAAAATACTGAGCAAAGTCAACGACCTTGTGAGCCTATAAATTTCTGTCCTAAAGTGAGTATTTTCTGTCCTGGATCGCATCGGTTGCGATCCAGTATCTCCCCCTGACTGGGATACCTCTTCACGGTGGATTATGTGAATATGCAATGATTGTTTAATGATGATTTCATGATGATTTAAAGGCTTCATTTCTTGATGTTTGACAATTTTCTGCTGATGAATGTCAACAAGTAAAAGTGAGAAATTTATAAAACTCACGAAAGGGAAATTCTCTTAACAGCTTAATATTTATTGTGGGGGTCTATGAAATTTGATTTCAGCACTGTTTTTTCTGTCTGTTTGTGTGTGTGACTTAATTTACTCTCTTTTGTGTGCCTGTCTATGTTCAAGTTAGGAAAACCTACCTTAAATTTAGCCTGAACCTTGTAATTTACAACCTTTACTTGAGTTGCCATTTTGGTTGATTATAACAAATTTTATTCACCACTCTGTCAAATTGTTTGATGATTAAGTGGTATTGTGAATTAAAAACCTAACCTTGTAATCTACCACAAAGTACTGACAA
The DNA here is from genome assembly GCF_036013445.1 of Caloenas nicobarica. Lineage (NCBI taxonomy): Eukaryota > Metazoa > Chordata > Aves > Columbiformes > Columbidae > Caloenas > Caloenas nicobarica. Next base: position 804,576 of record NC_088268.1, on the reverse strand, counting down.
ATAATAAATTGCTGCTAAATTAAAGCCATGTAAAAAAACCTCCATTTGTGACAGTGTGACAGAAGAACAGGGGACATGGCCTAGATATCCTTGCCCTTGGATGCACACCTGCCCCCTCATTCTAGAGATGTCTGGAAAGGTGAGATGGAAAAGGCTCTGGGCTCTAGCCAAGGTGAATTCTTCTACCATCCCCTCCTTCCATCTTTGTGGCCATCTTCTATCTGAGCCTTCTTCCCCCAGCACAGCTCCATCCAGGCCAAGAGGAATGGCCTTGAGTGCTTGTGGGGCAGCTGACTTTCCAGGGCCAGAGTAAGGATTTTCAGAGCAAGGTTGCATCAATGTGGGCAGAAGACCAGAGGAGTCCAGTGGAGGAAGGTAATGTCAGCCTGGGGACATCCGGTGGATTATTCATAATCTTATTGGCAGGAAGGGCCCCAGTTGCTCCCAGCCCTGAAATCCTTGGCTTTTCCCCAGAGGCTTCTCTTAGCGTGTGCAATGTCCTCTCTGATTCCCTCCCAGCTTGCTCCAGCAGTCAGTTGTTTGAATTCAGAGGCAAGTGGGCTGCACTTTATGTTTTCATCTCTCTTCCACTCTAAGCTGCCCTCAGGAGGAAAATGCAACCTCTTTGGCCTTCTCCTCTCTCTGGGCAGTCCATGGATCCCTGAGACACCTGGAGAAATGCTGCCAGTGCTTCTGTCCTGCTTAGAATACCTCACCCCTGCTCTGGAGGGGAGGTCCCCAGCAGCTCCTCAGTCACATCCACTGCTATGTGCTCATCTGCAATAATGTGCCTGTTAGTGTGATTGTGTACCAGTTTGTGTGATTCTCTGCATGCACATCCATGTGCTTGTCTGCCTGGCTGTGCACACACCTCTGTGCCTTTGGTGAGACCCCGTGTTTGTATTTACCTGTACAATTCTTTGCACATCTCTGGCCTCGTGCACATTTGCTTGTGTCTGTGCATTCTGGTGCACACTTGAGCACGTTGGATACGAGTTAGTGCATGAGTGTGTGTACATAGTTGTGCCGGACCATTCCCAGGCCCGTGTTGACACCCCACCGCATCAGTGCCAGGCATTGACACAGTCTCAGCCCCTTGCTGTCAGAGGGAAGGGACAGGGCCACAGCACTCTGGTCTCAATGAGGAGAATGCCCAACCCTGGACAATTCATTTAGTATTTGCGCCAGGCATCCTCAAAGGGCTGAACTGCTTCACAGGGTCCTTGTTCCTAAATCCTGCAAAAGCTTTGAGGGTACAGGATTCACTCGTCTCCATGACTGACCCTTGTCCAGAGCCAGGAGCTATGGGAAAAGGAATGAGAACCTGAGGAGCCTGGGAGGAGGAAAATGGTGAACTTGAGGCATGTAGCCAATAGCACCAGTAAAGAGCATCAATGCTGGAAAGAGCCAAGGATCTCTAGTGCCAGAAGTACTAGAAAAGTCCAGTTGTGCCGTAAGACCTCTTTCCAAACCTCTAATGAGACACTGACTCAAAACATGGGTTCCTAACCATTTGGCCATGGCTGGGATGCAGGAGATGTAGCTTCTGGGCCCCATGGCCTGGAGAATGAGAGGGGAACTCCAGCATCAGCTAGCATCACCACACAGGGGAAACCACACACTGGCAAGAGAAGTGGATGAGAGAGCAGAGAGTTGGGCTGCCTTTTATAGGAGTCCTGCACTGCCTCAGGCCCAGGCAGCCTTTGTGGAAGGCTTCTGACAAGCTCATGTTGAACGCAAAACATGCCAACTAATGGTATGGGCTGTGTCCTGGTTTCCTGCACTGCCACCTTTTCATTTCCTGGCATCCGCCACGTGCTTTCCCATATGAAGGCTTCTGTAAGTGCCGGCATGAAAGTCCCCAGGATTTCCAGAACAGACACACATCACCGCAGGCAGAATTCTCAGTTCAAGTGCTGGTGGCATCCTGTGCAGGCAGGTGATGTGTACCTGGGTCATTCTTGTGGGCTCTTTTGTGGCAAAGCTGTCCGGAAATGGGCAAAGCTTCTATGTTTTGCAACCAGTGCCCCAAGGAGTGCCATTTGGCACAACATGCCATATCCTTTTCTCTTGTCATTCCACCTCCCTCTGATGGTTTCTCAGTGTTGCATGCCAGTGGGACTCTGTTGGGAGTGTCTAACACTATTGCAACACTAACGGTTCTGTCACAACCATTTTGCTGGGCTCCTTTGTTTCATTCCTTGCTTCTGTGCAGTCTCCACAGGTCCTCAGGAATCACCAGGAAAATATCTGAGGCATGGTTTTCCCTGGGGTTCCTCAGTCCTTTTCTGCCAGTGTGGTCCCCAGCATCTCCTCAGCAAAGTTCCCACTTGCTGATGGTTTCCTGGATTTCTGTGAGCATACAGATTTTCGCATGGTTCCCTGCAGGCCTGCATGAGCACACCTGTGTCAGTCTGTTCCTGTGTGACCCTCATCATGAGGACATGTGTCGGTCACAGCGGGGCACTCTCCCCGGGTGTGTCTGTGAGCACTGTAGTGCAGCAGGTTGCCCTTGCCAGAAGGAGCCCATCTGCAGCTGAAATATTATGCCTTTGTCCTGTCAGAGAGATGCTCAGGGAACTGAAATGCAGTCTCTGCCTCCGGAACCCTTCAAGAAACCCTGCCCACCTGTGCAGGCCATTGTCTCTGTGGTGACACCCTGCTTATGCACTGTTGCTGATGCTGGGATGGGACACAGGCTCCTCATGTCCACGCCAATGCCAGATGCACTTCTGCAATTCGTCGTCCTGGTGCTGAGTGAGGTAGCAGCCAAGAGGTCTCAACAAATAGGTATTGAACTAGAAGCGACAGGGGACCAGGTGTTTCTGTGGGAAGGAGCTGAGGATGGGTCCATGAAGAATCACCACCACAGAAGAGGGCTCGGTGATGAAATTGGAGGAATGCAGGAGACGTAGCTTCTGGGCACTATGGCCTAGGGAAGGAGAGGGGAACTCCATCATTGGCTAGCATCACCATACAGGGGAAACCACCCGCTCCTTTGAAAAGCTTTTAGTTAAAAGCAAGCATTCTGGCTCACACCACAGTGCCTTTCCTCTTTCCCACATGATGACAGAGAGAAACCCCCTCAGGATCTGCAGAGTAGCCTGGGAGATGACCCATCCCCTGGATAGGACACCTCTCAGCAACAGACGTAAGAGGTCACCTCTGGACTGGCTGGGCTGGGGGTCTTGACTGTGCCCTGCTCCACACCTGGTTCCCATCAGGCAACTATGGGGAAAGACTTCTTGTGGGATTTGGGTTCCACTGAAACATCCTGCAACTTGGACACTCTGCAGTGAGGGACCAGTGCTTGTGCTCACCACCTCTTCTTCTTCCCTCAGGCCACTAATGCCAGCCTCTCACAGAAAGAGGATCTTCATTGGCAGATCTCTGGGTGCAGAGGGGAAATATAGGTGCCAGGGGAGAACTGACGGCCCTTTTCCCACAGCTACTCGGTTCTTCATGGTGGTGGGCGGAAAACTTGGTTAATGTCACACAGCACACAGACATACACACACACACACACAAACACAAAACAGACAGACAGAAAGACTTCCCTATTGAGGAAATTTTATAACCCACTCCATTTGCATGTGAGGTAGCAGAGGGCAGCTTGTCTCCTCCCTCTGCTTGCTCTCATGCTAATTAAGAAGATCTTTCTGGAAATGAGTCGGAGGTCAAGAAATTAGAGGAATGGTCACCGTACTGAGCAGAAGTGAGTTGTTTTGTTTATTATGGATTGCTGTTGCTTTGTGTTTTCTCCTAGAGGTTCGTTGCCTGCCAGGTGGTCCATCTTTGATCTTCCCAGTCAGGCCAGGAAGCCTTGACAGCAACACTGTTTATTGTCTCTATCTCAAAAATTTATGCCTTAGTTTCACAGAAACCTTGAGAAAGACAGATTGTCTGCCTCCACAGGTGCCTATCTCTTCTGTCCGAAGTTGCAAAAAACAGATGTTTAAGGCATAACATAGTTCTTTGTTTTGAAAAGGATGGGGGGACGAGGGAGAGGGTGGTTCAAGGCTGCCACACTACCCCGTGACTTAAACATTTGTTTTTGCTTCACTGGTGGTAGTGATCTCTACATCCAAACCCTTTTCTTCCACCCCATGGCTCAAACAAACATCTTCTTGGAGGTCATCTTCTAGAGTGGTGATTGTTACGTAGCAGACAGAAGATGTAAAGAGAGAAAAGGTAGAAGGAAGTAAGAGAGTAATCATACACTTAACAATGGCTCTGATAACCATCGTCCCTACCCAGTCCTTCAGAACCTGAAGCGGCTATTCCCTTTTCAGAAGCTTTTGATTCTTTTTACTTCCAGGTTGGGTGTCTCCACCACATTCTTGATGGCACCTCTCACGCAGGGCAGGCACAGCCCCATGGTAGGCCCCACCATGAATCTCCTTTCTTTTTTGAAAAAGGCACTAAATCCCTAAGCAGTTCGGAAGTCATTAGGAAACTTCAGAGAAATGCTATCACCCACATAGTCAAATACATATTTTGATGAACAGCTTTCTACATAAAGACTTAGGGAAAGGTTTAACTGTAGAACAAAAAGCAACACATGGGAACCTGAGCTGTGCCTCAGTCAGTCACATGCAGAAATACATACATATGTTAACTGACCAGACAGCATACACTTCCACGAGAAAAAAACCAATCTCCCTCAATAGGCAAGCAATAAAACATGTACATAGAAGAACAAAATTTGGAGTGTTAAATAAAGCATTCAAGTCATCACTATCATGACAAACAACTTTATAACTCAGATCTATACTTGTTAGCCAAACACATTCTACAAAATATTAGAGCTGCCAATGCAAATGTCAGATGGACGATCTCAACAGTTGATCCAGTGTGGTTCATGTTGGCTCTTGGTTGCTGTCCCTGATAGAAGTCTGTTGAAGAAGGAGTCCATCTCTGTCTCTGCTGCTGGGCCTGGCACTGCTGAGGACTCATTGGCGTGTTGGTGGTCATGAGGGGAGTCGGCTCATGACTGGGCACTGTGCTGCTGTTCTGAGCTTCAGACATCATTCTGGGGTTTCAGGGAGGAGAGCTGAGCCGTGTATGTCCTCTTCCTCTTGGAAGTAGGCAGGTTTGCCCTGGGAGCTGGGGGACTGCTGTGCTTTTGTGGGGCAGTTGGCAACCATGTGGCTGGTGCTCTGGCAGAAGTGACATTGCTTGGGCTGTGGCAGGAGCTTGCACTCTTTGGCAGGGTAATCCAGCCCACCGCAGTTGTAGCTTTGGTCTCCTCTCGCTGTGTGTTTCTGGATGTTCTTGTCCTCAGGTCTCCTCTTGCCAATGCAGAAGATGCCCCCTGGGCCAGTCACCTGGATGGACTCCAAACTCTTCGCTGACTCCTTGAAGGTGAACGCAACAGCTTGACCCTCCTTCAGGCTGCGGAAACCCACCATGTGGAGCTTGCTCTTCTGCATGAAGACCTCAATGAGGGAGTCCAGGGTTACACCGCCCTTGGCAGTCATGGAGAGGAAGCTGAAGCCCATGCGGCCATTGAACCACTTGCAAATGCCAGAGCTGTGCAGGGGCTGGGACATATTCTTGGACTTGGGTGAGACTCCAGACGGCTCCTCGCCTGTATTCTCCCCTGTAAACCGCTGCTTGGAAACAGCTGCCATGTATTTCTGCCCTCACTGACTGCCACCACTGTCTCCAGGCACAGATGAGACAACACTGGAAGTGCCACCCCCGTGTGCTGGTGGTGGTATTGTGTATCGTCATACAACATTCTCTCCCTCTAAGATTTCACTTTCTGTGTACACCATGTTCTTTTAACAGCAACATATTTAAAGCTAAATGGTTTTGTAAAGTCATTTTGGATGTTTGTTGTAGCTGTAAAATTAATTCTCAAAAACCAGTTCTCGTCTAATTTTTAAGGACATGTAAATGACATGTCAAATTTTCTAACACATGTAACATACAGGGCAAGCAAATTTTCTAGAAACAGGGACATTTTCATGCTAAAGGTATACAGTAGTCAGGCATTTCAATCCCGTCTACTGCCCAATCAGATCATGCCTTTGGCCCTTGAGTATGAAATGTCCACTGCATTCCCTCAGATTTTGCCCGCTCTTAGACCATGCTGGGGACTTGCCTCCTGGGCTTAAGACTGATACTCATCCTGCCAGTGTAACTGTCCAGACTGGTGCTGTTCCCTGTGGGGAGAGGTGTCCTACCATGAGGTCACAGCACTGTACTGTGGTGTACCCATGCGGTTCCCAGGGGTGTGCAGGGTCTCTTGCAGGACACCTCTCCAATGGCCAGTGACTGCAGTACTGGGAAGACTGTGACATGTAAGCTGTCTGCCCAGTCATGCTCTACCTATAAATGGTGAGATGATGGCCAGAAAATAGGTCTTGGGACACTTGGTACTGCTCTATAGCTGTGGTGACCCATAAGGTAGTTGGGTTCAAAGGAAGTGGGGACTCCATTATGTAGCCAGAATGTGGTTGATACCAATCCTAACTTGAGAATTATCTCAGCCAAGTGTAAGCTGCTGCACATGGGAAAACATAATCCCAGCACATGCTGGGATCTAGCTGGCTGGGGAGGTCTATTTTGCCACAAATGATAATTGATGAGTACTCCCCCTGTCTTTACTGGGACTCATGACCATTTCCATCTTATGTTCTCGTCCTGTCCCATAGAGGAAGGAGAGAGTATCCTGCGGGGTGAGTGCCTGGAAGCCAGCAGAGGTCCTCTTGCATTTGCAACAGCTATGGTAGTTAGAAGTGCCACGAGTGCTTGTAATTTCCATGCTTTATTTCTGCTTTCTATCTGTGCTATCACAACCAGTCACTTTCTCCTGCCCTTGCTCCTCTGTGGGGGTGGTGTCAATTGTCATTTGTGCTCGTGTACCCGGCACATGCGATGCCTTTGCTTCAACGCATGCCATGCCCCTCGTTCTGGAGATGCTGGGAAGCTGAAGATGAGGCTCTCTAGCCAAAGTGATTTCTCCTGCAATCTTCTCCTTACATCCACGTAGCCATCTTCTCTGTCTGAGTCTCCTGCCCAAGACCACCTCCATCCAGACCAAGAAGAATGGCCTTGAGTTATTGTGGAGCTGCTGACCTCCCAGGGTCTCCTGCAGCAATGGCGTCCTCCCATGAAGACAGCACAAGTTGGGATCACCATCCTTAGGGCATGCTCAGAGGCCGAGGCACCTGATGGGATGGGAGGTGGGTGCTGTGCAGCGGGGAACAAGGGTTTCTCTGCCTGAGCACAGGGATACTCCTGCCTGGCCTGTAGCCACAAAGCCACCTCAGCCCAGCCTCAGCCTCTCTCCATGACAAACCATCTCTCCTCTGCCCTCTCCCACAACCACTATCTCAGAGCACTAACATGAGACCAAGGATCTGATATCAACTGAGATCTCCTTGAAGGCTGGACCCCTTCCTATAGGAGGAGGGGAAGGAGAAGAGGGAGTTCCCATTCACCTGGTTCCTAATGTGAAGGAGGTGACTGAACTGTTTGAGACAGTGACCAGCTGAACTGGTTTTTCTTCTGTCTTCACACCGCCTCGGGCCCAAAGGCACACACTGCATAAGCCACAATTTTCCTGCGTGCTCCTAATGAGTGGTAACATTGCAGGTAATGACATGGCATGTGCTATTGTTTCCCTTTATGCTGCGTTTGGTTTCCCGCTTTATGACAGGGCCCCACAGTGCCCCGAGTGCTGTGTCAAGGGTGCTTGGCTAAGAAGTGAGAGTAGCTCTGGAGAGACATTTTGGACAGGGCTGCAGCAGTGTCTCCTTAAAGGGTGGGCACACGCGCTTTGCTGCACTTCAGCATGGGCCTGGGGAGGAAATGGACAGAAGAGAATTGCAGTGGTGGGGGACAATTCAATTCAGGGGCCCAGTGTGCTGACCCTGAGAGAAACCTGAATTTCCTTGTGTGGCCGGAGCACCTTGAGCTATGCATTTCACAGAATCATGGAAGTCACCTCTGCAGACGACCTCTCTCAATGCCTCTGCAAGAGTAGGGTCAGCTAGAGCATGCTGTCTAAGAGCTGTATCTAGACAGGATTGGAGTATCTCTGCAGATAAGTCTCCACAACCTCTCTTGAACAACCCGCTCCAGTGTTTGACCACCTCCACAGTGAAAAAGCTTTTCTTTGGTGCTGCGGATGCACAGGTGGGATGGGACACCGCAGTAAGGGTTCTTCAAGGCAGGCAGAGCCGCCGTGCCCCCTTTCCACCACTGGTCACTCACTGCAGAGTTCCCAACTCATTGAGTGGCCCAGTGGACCCCAGATCCAACAAGGGGAGAGGTCTTTCCCCACAGTTTCCTGATGGGAGCCAGGTGTGAAGCAGCACACAGTCAAGACCCTCGGCCCAGCCAGTCCAGAGGTGCCCTCCTCTGTCTGCTGCTGAGAGGTGTCCTATGCAGGGAATGGGCCATCTCCCAGAGCACTTTGAGGATCCTGAGGAGGATGTCTCTGCCATCATTTCTGGAAGAGGAAAGGCACTGTGGTGTGAGCCAGAATGCTTGCATTTAAGGAAAAGCATCCAGTTCTGGGCCCCCGGTTTAACAAGGATAAGGAATTATTGGATGGAGTCCAGTGGCGGCCTACGAAGATGATCTGAGCCCAGAGCATCTTTCTTATGAGGAGAGACTGAGAGAGCTGTGTCGGTTCAGCCTGGAGAAGAGAAGGTTGAGAGACGATATTATCAATGTTTACAAGTACCTTAAGGGTGGATGTCAAGATTGTGGTACTAGAATCCTTTCAGTGGTGCCCAATGATAGGATGATAGGCAACGGGTACAGACTGGAAGCACAGGAGCTTTCATCTGAAGATGAGGAAAAACTTATTTTCTTCTACAGTGACAGAGCACGGGAACAGGCTGCCCAGAGAGGTTGTGGAGTCTCCTTCTCTGGAGAAATTCAGCACCCACCTGGACACGTTCCTGTGCAATCTGCTATAGGTGTACTTGCTTTAGAAGGTGGGTTGGACAAGATGACCTACAGAGGTCCCTTCAAACTCCGAGCATTCTGGGGTTCTGTGATACTGTGCAAAGCTTTTCAGAGGAGAACCAGTGGCTGCTTTCCCCCGTGTGGCGATGCTAGCCAATGCTTGAGTTCCACACTCTTTCTCCAGGCCATGGGGCCCAGAAGCTACACCTGCTGCATCTCAGGCATGGCCAAATGGTTTGTAAAAACTGTTTGCAGTCAGTGTCTCGTTAGAGGTTTGGAAAGAGACCTTATGGCACAGCTGGACCTATCTAGTGTTGCTGGCACTTGGCATCCTTGGCTCTGTACAGAGTTGGTGCTCTTTACTGGTGCTGTTGGCTACACGCCCCATGGTCACCATCTTCCTCCACCCAGCCTCCTCATGCTCGCATTCCTTTTCCCATAGCTCCTGGCTCTGGACAAGGGTCAGTCATGGAGCCAGGTGAATCCTGTACCCTCAAAGCTTTTGCAGGAGTCAGGAGCAAAGACTCCGGGAAACAGCTCAACCCTTTGAAGCTCCCTGCAGCCAAGATAAAATGAGTTGTTCAGGGTTGGGCATTCACCACATTGAGACCAGATTGCTGTGGCCCTGTCTGTGCCCTCTGAGATGAGGGGCTGAGACTGTGTCAATGTCTGGCACTGACACAGACGGGTGTCAACACGGGACTTGGAATGGTCAGGCACAACTACGTACACACACACATGCACTAACACATATCCAACTTGCTCACGTGTGCACCAGGATATACACAGATGCACAGACACAAGCAAATGTGCACAAGGCCAGCGAAGTGCAACGGATTGTACAGGTAAATAGAAACACGGTCCCACCAGAGGCACACAGGTGTGTGCACAGCCAGGCAGACAAGCACATGGATGTGCATGCAGAGAATCACACAGGCTGGTACACAATCACGCTGACAGGCACATTGTTGCAGATGAGCACATAGCAATGGATGTGACGGAGGAGCTGCTGGGGACCTCCCCTCCAGAGCAGGGACGGGGCACTCTAAGCAGGACAGAAGCACTGGCAGCATTGCTCGAGATGTCTCTGGGACCCACAGACTGCCCAGAGAGAGGAGAAGGCCAAAGAGGTTGCAATTTCCTCCTGAGGGCAGCTTAGGGTGAAAGAGAGATGAAAACATGAAGTGCAGTCCACGCGCCCGGGAATACGACAGCCAATGACTGGTGGAGGGAGCCGGGAGAGAATGAGAGAGGGCAGTGCACACAGTCACGGGAGCCCTTGGGGACGAGCTAAGGATTGCAGGCCTGGGAGAAGCTGGGGCCCCTGCTGTCAGTAAGATGATACGAAATAACCCACCAGAGTTCCCCAGCCTGCCTCCACTGGACCCCTCTGGCTCTTAGTTCCTGTCTTCTGAATGCAGCGATGCATCCTTGCCCCGGAAATCCTGGGATTTCTCATCCAGCCTTCTAAAGAAGCGTCCGTGAGGGAATGGGCGTGAACTAAAAAGAAATACATGCTGACATGCGTCCAACCTGCAAATCCTCAGGCCTCTAATCCCGGCACTTACAAAAGAAGCCTTCATATAGGAAAATATGTGGCAGATACCAGGAAATAGAAAGGCGGCAGTGCAGAAAACCAGGACACAGCTCATACCATTAGCTGGCATGTTTTGCGTTCACCATGAGCTTGTCAGAGGAACCTGAGGAACCTCAGTTTGCCTTGAGGAAAATCATTTATGTTGCCTGCTTCCTGGCACAGTCCTTTTGACGTTTTCCTGTCTTCCTGGCTATCACTGAGTTCATGATCCTCCCACTCATGTCCTTCAATTGTAATGTCACCATATGCAAACTTCTTCGTTGCAACACTCCCATGGGAGAGAAAATCTCTTTCCTGCAAGCCCTGGTAGCACGGGCATTGGGATTGTGGTCATCTTCACGCAGTTGCCACTTGTGCTGACTGGCCGTTCTGCATCAAGAAAGCCACTGCTGGGATCCAAGTCCCCTGACTCGGCCTTCCCTGATCCTGATCTGACAGCCACCACCACTCTTGTGTATGCGTCTAATTGGACCAAAGGGCTGGAGAACCTGTCCTCTGAGGGAAGGCTGAAGGAGACAGGTCTTTTTCTGCTGGATGAACAGAAGGCTCGGGCACACCTCATCAACATATTCTAGTACTTCAATAATTTCTACAAAGAAGATGCAAGCTCTCTCATTCAAAGGAGCCACATGGCGAGGACAAGGGCCAGTGAGTCCAAGTGTCACTGGGAGAGGTTTCAGTTTCACATAAGAAATACCTTTTTTACAGTAAGACCAATCCTTCACTGGAATGACCTCCCAGGGATGTGGCAGAGTTCCCATCTGCTGCAAGTTTCCAAGTTGTGATTGGACAGGGTGGTAGATAATCTCATCTTGTCTCTCTTTCCCATGAAAGATTGGAGCAGGTGATCTTTCAAGGTGTCGTGGTTTCATCGCCGGGAGACAACCAAAAACTGTGGCAGATACATTTTCCTTAACCCTCTTCCCCCTCCCCGCTTCCGCTCCCCCCGGCTCCTCCTCCTTTTTCAGTAAGGACAGACGATTTTGAGAGGAAAGGAAAAGAAGGACAGAGAGAAGAAAGCTGGAAAATTTGAAAACGTTTTACTAGTGCTACTAAATAAACATAGAGAAAAAATAAAGCAGAACAAATATTAGAGAACCAGTCTTGCAATTCCCAGCAGCTACTCCAGCAGGATCCTGCAGCCAACCGGAACTAGATTCAGTCTGTCACGAGGACTCAACGTGCAGGGACAGCCACGAGGCCTCAGCTTGCAGGGACGGCAGAACAAGAAGCAGAGACGAAGCAAAGCAGCAGAAGACCCAGCAGAAGAGAGGGAGCGTCCTTCGGGTCCACCTTTTATATCCAGGAAGTCGTGAATGGGATGGAATACTCCAATTGGCCAATCCGTGGTCACCTGACTAAGACCACCTCCTCTCGTTGCTCCCCTCAATGATCCAGGACACAAGGTCACTTCCAGTATGGAATATCCTATGATTCCCTGTCCCTCCCAGTGATACCCTTCAATAGTGATGTCACAATATGCCATCCACTCTACTGCACCAGTCATCAGAAAGAAAATCCTCATTCCAAAAGAGTTTATTGCAATTGAGATTCACTTTTTTTTGCAGAGAAAATAGGATGCTGCATGGCTATTGTCCTCTTCATTAACAAGATTTCTTCACTGAAAGAGATGTACTCTGCAGGCAGGGAATAGCAAAGAGGGACATGAACCTTTGAACTTCTTCTCTAGAAGGACAGTCACGATCAAGAGAAATGAGAACCCCCAAAGATGAGTCAGCAGGTCTATAAGAGACTTCCATCTAGAGTGGCAGATACACGTACCCAGAAGAGTGTCTTGATTGCCTAGGTGTTCTTGGTGACGGCTCTCTTGTGCGTGGAGACGCTCCGTGCTGGGGTCCATTGCCTGGGCCCAGGGCAGAGCGGGTCCATGGCACCATGTGGGGGGCTTGCCTTCCTGGGCTTAGGAGCAGTACTTTTCCTCCCAGTGTAGCCGCCAAGACTGGTGCTGTTTACTGCAGAGCCTGGTGTGGGGAGAGGTGTCCTACCATGAGGGCCCAGCCCTGCACTTTGATGTGCCCATGTGGTTCCCAGGGGTGTGCAGGGTCTCTTGCAGGACAGCTCTCCAATGGCCAGCAACTGCACTGCTGGGAAGACCCTAGTGTGCAAGCCATCTGCTCAGTAACCCTCTGTGTAGAAATGGTAGGATGATGGCCAGAAAACGCATCTTCGAACACTCAGTGCTGTCCTGGGGCTGCGGTGGCCCTTAGGATTGTTGCGTTCACAGCAAGTGAGGACTCCATTATGTAGCCTGAGTGTGGCTGATACCACTCCTAACCTGGGAATTATCTCCGCCAAGTGTAAGGTGCAGCACATGGGAAAACATAATCCCAGCAGAGGCTGGGATCCAGCTGGCTGGGGAGCAGTTCTGTGGAAAGGGACCTGGGGGTCCCGGTGGACAAGCAGCTCAACAGGAGAGAACAACGTCCTGCTGCAACAAAGAAGGCCAACAGGATGCCCAGTTACATTAGCAAGGGCACCACCAGTGGAGACAAAGAAGTCATTATCACGCCCTACTCAGAGCTTGTCTGGCCAAACCTCAAATATTGTGCTTGATTTTGGTCGCTGCTATACAAAAGAGATGGGGATAGACTGGAAATATTCCAGAGAAGGGTCACAAAGATGATCAACGGGATAAGAATCTGCAGCATAAGAAAAGGCTGAGACAACTGGGGCTGTTCAGCTTTGAGAAGCTTAGTGGAGACCTCAGCACCATGCTCCAGTATTTCCAGGGAGCCTAGACAGAAAATCGAGACTCCCTTTTTGCAAGCAGTCACGTGGAAAAGACGAGGGGCAATAGGTACAAGCTACTCCTGGGAGGTATGTGATTGAACACGAGAGCAAAATTATTCATGATGAGAACGAGGACACGCTGGAACAATCTCCTCAGGGAAGTGGTGGATTCTGAAACATCGGACACATATAAGATTCCGTTCAACAGGGTGCTGGAGCATCTTGGCTAGCCTGTGGTTTTGAAAAGAAAGGTTGGTCCAGGTCATCCTTGTGGTCCCTTTTATCCTGGTATTCTATGATGACGGTGCAGACGCATGACTGGAGAGCAACTGGGCCCTGCCAGATGCTGAAGGATTGTATGAGGTTCCTCTATCTCATGTGTCTGTGCCCATGTGTGTTGGCCATGCACACTAGATCAGGTAATGGAGGGGAAGGAATGAGAGAGATGAGGGTGTGGATTGTGCCCAGGAATTGCAGCTTCCCAGCCCCACTCCTGCCACACTTTGGAACCCTTTACTCACTGAAGGCCACTGCCTGTAGCGTAGCCATGAGTGTCTTCTTCAGCTCCAAAGGAAAGGGCATGAAACAATCCACAGCAGGGAGTCCCACCCTCCCCTTCCTCCGTGTTTTCCCTGAGCAGACTGGAAGAGTTGCCTCAGAACAAAGGTGGACTCGGAGGTCCAGACTTGGATGCAGCACAAGTTTAATGAGACTCAAGAAGAAAAGGAGGTGGCTCAGAGGGAGCACCACAGACAGCCATAACATTGCAGTGAAACTCCTGCAGAGTGTCAGTCTGCCTGCCCTGCAGTGGGAGGGAGAACAACAAGGCCCTGCCACACTGCCCTTGGGAGACAGAATCAGCAAAAGCAAGAGAGAGAGAGACATGAGTCACAGAAGGAAACAAGATTTCAAAGCTCCGAATACAACGCTGCAAAGCTCTATCTCCTTTCAAGGACCATGTTGCAAGGTCTTGGGAGATTCTTGCCCAAGGACGTTGCCAGCATCTTTAGCAGGGTCGACATCTGCTGCCACAGTAGCGGCTGGTAATGCAGGAGAGGTCAAAGCCCCCGGAGTTGATGGGCACTCCCTCCGAGCTGAGGATGCTGCCAACAGCAGCGGAGGTGGAGGAGCCCACAACAGTGTTCTGTGGGAAAGAGCTGAGGATGGGGCCGGGCAGGGTCACCACCACTGCGGAGGGCTGGATGGCGATGGTGGAGCTCTGGCACTGCCTGACACAGGGCTCATTGCAGCTGTTGGCCAGTGGGGTCGGGCCACAGGGTTGGCAGGGCAGACACGGGTTGCAGCAGGACATGTCTCTGGGACACAGGTTCACCTGGGAGAGAGGACAGGACGAAGCAAAGCATGAGGAGCACATGTGAAGCAGCACTGCACTCAACCACAGGAGAGCCAAGGCACCTCTTGGCCCAGCATACGCTGCCAACCTCAAATCCCAGGAGCCACCTCCACTAAGTCTGAAACTGTCTCTGCAGAAGATCTTCTCTCCCCTTCCCTCTCCCATGAGATGCAGCTCCCACCCCAGGGCCAGGACAGACCCTTTCAGCTGAGACACACATTGAGGAAAGAGACCTGATTCTGAAGCAGGAGGAGAAGAGGTTTCATACTTACCTGATTCCCAAGGAGAAGGAGGCGAGAGAAGTGGATGAGAGAGCAGAGAGTTGGGCTGCCTTTTATAGGAGTCCTGCACTGCCTCAGGCCCAGGCAGCTTTTGTGGAAGTAATAATTTTCTGACAAGCTCATGATGAATGTAAAACACACCAGCCAATGGTATGGGCTGTGTCCTGATTTCGTGCATTGACGCCTTTTCATTTCCTGTCTCATGCCACGTGCTTTCCTATATGAAGGCTTCTTCTGTAAGTGCCGGGATGAAGGGCCTGAGGGTTTCCAGGGTAGACAGAGGTCAGCGTGGGCAGAGGACTCAGGCCAAGTGCTGGTGGCATCCTGTGCAGGTAGGTGATGTGCATCTGGGTCATTCCTGTGGGCTCCTTTGTGGCAAAGTTGTCTGGAAATGGGCAACGCTGTAATGTTTCCCATCCAGTGACCAAGAAATGACATTTGGGACAACATGCCGTATCCTTTTCTCTTGCTCCCTCCACCTCTCTGATGGTTGCTCCTTGTTGCACACAGGTGGACCTCTGCTGGGAGTGTCTGATACTATTACAACACTAACAGTGCCCTCAGGACGATTTCGCTGGGCTCCTTTGCCTCATGCCCTCTCCTTGCACTCTCTGCAGGTCCTCAGGAAACACCAGGAGCTTGTTTGGGGCCTGGTTTTCTCTTTGGAACTTGAATCCTTTTCTACCACAGTGGTCCCCAGCATCTCCTCAACAAAGTCCCTACTTGCTGATGATTTCCTGGCTTTCTGTGAGCGTACAGATTTTCAGACAGTTCCCTGCAGGCCTGCATGAGCACACTTGTGTCCATCTGTAGCTCTGCGACCCTCATCATCAGGACATGTGCACATCGTAGTGGGCGACTCTTCCCTGGTGTGTCCAAGAGCACTGTAGAGCAGCAGGTTGCCCTTGCCAGAAGGAGCCCGTCTACAGCTGAATGGTGATGCCTTTGTCCTGGCAGAGAGGTGCTCAGAGAACTGAAATGCAGTCTCTGCCTCCTGCACCCTCCCTTTCTTCCTTTACAAGCGGGAAGAAAGTCCAAGAAACCCTGCCTACCTGTGCAGGCCATTGTCCCTGCAGTAATAACCTGCTGATGCAGTGTTGCTGGTGACTGGGATGGGACACAGGCTCCTCATGCCTTGCCAATGCCAGATGTATTTCTGCAGCTTGTCAGCCTGGTGCTGAGTGAGGCAGTGGCTGACAGCTCTCATCAAGTGGGTATTAGGCTGGGGTCAAGGTGTAGCCCTGCTCTGAGATGGAGGACAAAATCTCTGGGTGCATTAGGGAGAGTCAAACAGTTTTCAGTCAAAATCCTCTGCTTTTCAAGCACCAGGGCATTCCCCTCCTCCATACAAAGAGCTGAGTCTGAGGGCCCATCAGCTGTGTCTGGGAATGCAGGTACGTGTGGATTAGGGAAAGCCACAAACACTGATGATTTTCATGAGTACGTCAGTCAAAGTCCAGCCTTCATCAGAAAGGAACTTTTGTGTATTGACCACAACCTGCTATGCTGCATCCCACTGTATTGTTTAAGAGTGGATCAAAAAGAGAAGCCTGCAGTGAAGGAGGGAAGTTTAATCTGTTAGAAAGAGTTAAGGAATGTGGGGAAATTCTTAAGGCTATTTTGGCTGTTTTCACCATCCTTCTTTGTGTCTTATTGTTAATAAGTTAAATCAATCTTCTACAAATCAGGTCTATTTTGCCGCTAACGATAATTGATGAGTAATCCCCCTGTCTTTACTGGGACTCATGACCGTTTCCATCTTATGTTCTCGTCCTGTCCCATAGAGGAAGGAGAGAGTATCCTGCCGGGTGAGTGCCTGGAAGCCAGCCAAGGTCCTCTTGCATTTGCAACAGCTATGGTAGTTAGAAGTGCCACGAGTGCTTGTAATTTCCGTGCTTTATTTCTGCTTTCTATCTGTGCAGTCACTTTCTCCTGCTCTTGCTCCTCTGTGGGGGTGGTGGGCCACGATGTCAATTGACATTTGTGCTCGTGTACCCGGCACATGCGATGCCTTTGCTTCGACGCATGCCATGCCCCCTTCTTCTGGAGATGCTGGGAAGCTGAAGATGAGCCAAAGTGATTTCTCCTGCAATCTTCTCCTTACATCCACATAGCCATCTTCTCTGTCTGAGTCTCCTGCCCAAGACCACCTCCATCCAGACCAAGAAGAATGGCCTTGAGTTATTGTGGAGCTGCTGACCTCCCAGGGTCTCCTGCAGCAATGGCGTCCTCCCATGAAGACAGCACAAGTTGGGATCACCATCCTTAGGGCATGCTCAGAGGCCAAGGCACCTGATGGGATGGGAGGTGGGTGCTGTGCAGCGGGGAACAAGGGTTTCTCTGCCTGAGCCCAGGGATACTCCTGCCTGGCCTGTAGCCACAAAGCCACCTCAGCCCAGCCTCAGCCTCTCTCCATGACAAACCATCTCTCCTCTGCCCTCTCCCACAACCACTATCTCAGAGCACTAACATGAGACCAAGGATCTGATATCAACTGAGATCTCCTTGAAGGCTGGACCCCTTCCTATAGGAGGAGGGGAAGGAGAAGAGGGAATTCCCATTCACCTGGTTCCTAATGTGAAGGAGGTGACTGAACTGTTTGGGACAGTGACCAGCTGAACTGGTTTTTCTTCTGTCTTCACACCGCCTCGGGCCCAAAGGCACACACTGCATAAGCCACAATTTTCCTGCGTGCTCCTAATGAGTGGTAACATTGCAGGTAATGACATGGCACGTGCTATTGTTTACCTTTATGCTGCGTTTGGTTTCCCGCTTTATGACAGGGCCCCACAGTGCCCCGAGTGCCGTGTCAAGGGTGCTTGGCTAAGAAGTGAGAGTAGCTCTGGAGAGACATTTTGGACAGGGCTGCAGCAGTGTCTCCTTAAGGGTTGGGCACACGCGCTTTGCTGCACTTCAGCATGGGCCTGGGGAGGAAATGGACAGAAGAGAATTGCAGTGGTGGGGGACAATTCAATTCAGGGGCCCAGTGTGCTGACCCTGAGAGAAACCTGAATTTCCTTGTGTGGCCGGAGCACCTTGAGCTATGCATTTCACAGAATCATGGAAGTCACCTCTGCAGACGACCTCTCTCAATGCCTCTGCAAGAGTAGGGTCAGCTAGAGCATGCTGTCTAAGAGCTGTATCTAGACAGGATTGGAGTATCTCTGCAGATAAGTCTCCACAACCTCTCTTGAACAACCCGCTCCAGTGTTTGACCACCTCCACAGTGAAAAAGCTTTTCTTTGGTGCTGCGGATGCACAGGTGGGATGGGACACCGCAGTAAGGGTTCTTCAAGGCAGGCAGAGCCGCCGTGCCCCCTTTCCACCACTGGTCACTCACTGCAGAGTTCCCAACTCATTGAGTGGCCCAGTGGACCCCAGATCCAACAAGGGGAGAGGTCTTTCCCCACAGTTTCCTGATGGGAGCCAGGTGTGAAGCAGCACACAGTCAAGACCCTCGGCCCAGCCAGTCCAGAGGTGCCCTCCTCTGTCTGCTGCTGAGAGGTGTCCTATGCAGGGAATGGGCCATCTCCCAGAGCACTTTGAGGATCCTGAGGAGGATGTCTCTGCCATCATTTCTGGAAGAGGAAAGGCACTGTGGTGTGAGCCAGAATGCTTGCATTTAAGGAAAAGCATCCAGTTCTGGGCCCCCGGTTTAACAAGGATAAGGAATTATTGGATGGAGTCCAGTGGCGGCCTACGAAGATGATCTGAGCCCAGAGCATCTTTCTTATGAGGAGAGACTGAGAGAGCTGTGTCGGTTCAGCCTGGAGAAGAGAAGGTTGAGAGACGATATTATCAATGTTTACAAGTACCTTAAGGGTGGATGTCAAGATTGTGGTACTAGAATCCTTTCAGTGGTGCCCAATGATAGGATGATAGGCAACGGGTACAGACTGGAAGCACAGGAGCTTTCATCTGAAGATGAGGAAAAACTTATTTTCTTCTACAGTGACAGAGCACGGGAACAGGCTGCCCAGAGAGGTTGTGGAGTCTCCTTCTCTGGAGAAATTCAGCACCCACCTGGACACGTTCCTGTGCAATCTGCTATAGGTGTACTTGCTTTAGAAGGTGGGTTGGACAAGATGACCTACAGAGGTCCCTTCAAACTCCGAGCATTCTGGGGTTCTGTGATACTGTGCAAAGCTTTTCAGAGGAGAACCAGTGGCTGCTTTCCCCCGTGTGGCGATGCTAGCCAATGCTTGAGTTCCACACTCTTTCTCCAGGCCATGGGGCCCAGAAGCTACACCTGCTGCATCTCAGGCATGGCCAAATGGTTTGTAAAAACTGTTTGCAGTCAGTGTCTCGTTAGAGGTTTGGAAAGAGACCTTATGGCACAGCTGGACCTATCTAGTGTTGCTGGCACTTGGCATCCTTGGCTCTGTACAGAGTTGGTGCTCTTTACTGGTGCTGTTGGCTACACGCCCCATGGTCACCATCTTCCTCCACCCAGCCTCCTCATGCTCGCATTCCTTTTCCCATAGCTCCTGGCTCTGGACAAGGGTCAGTCATGGAGCCAGGTGAATCCTGTACCCTCAAAGCTTTTGCAGGAGTCAGGAGCAAAGACTCCGGGAAACAGCTCAACCCTTTGAAGCTCCCTGCAGCCAAGATAAAATGAGTTGTTCAGGGTTGGGCATTCACCACATTGAGACCAGATTGCTGTGGCCCTGTCTGTGCCCTCTGAGATGAGGGGCTGAGACTGTGTCAATGTCTGGCACTGACACAGACGGGTGTCAACACGGGACTTGGAATGGTCAGGCACAACTACGTACACACACACATGCACTAACACATATCCAACTTGCTCACGTGTGCACCAGGATATACACAGATGCACAGACACAAGCAAATGTGCACAAGGCCAGCGAAGTGCAACGGATTGTACAGGTAAATAGAAACACGGTCCCACCAGAGGCACACAGGTGTGTGCACAGCCAGGCAGACAAGCACATGGATGTGCATGCAGAGAATCACACAGGCTGGTACACAATCACGCTGACAGGCACATTGTTGCAGATGAGCACATAGCAATGGATGTGACGGAGGAGCTGCTGGGGACCTCCCCTCCAGAGCAGGGACGGGGCACTCTAAGCAGGACAGAAGCACTGGCAGCATTGCTCGAGATGTCTCTGGGACCCACAGACTGCCCAGAGAGAGGAGAAGGCCAAAGAGGTTGCAATTTCCTCCTGAGGGCAGCTTAGGGTGAAAGAGAGATGAAAACATGAAGTGCAGTCCACGCGCCCGGGAATACGACAGCCAATGACTGGTGGAGGGAGCCGGGAGAGAATGAGAGAGGGCAGTGCACACAGTCACGGGAGCCCTTGGGGACGAGCTAAGGATTGCAGGCCTGGGAGAAGCTGGGGCCCCTGCTGTCAGTAAGATGGTACGAAATAACCCACCAGAGTTCCCCAGCCTGCCTCCACTGGACCCCTCTGGCTCTTAGTTCCTGTCTTCTGAACGCAGCGATGCATCCTTGCCCCGGAAATCCTGGGATTTCTCATCCAGCCTTCTAAAGAAGCGTCCGTGAGGGAATGGGCGTGAACTAAAAAGAAATACATGCTGACATGTGTCCAACCTGGAAATCCTCAGGCCTCTAATCCCGGCACTTACAAAAGAAGCCTTCATATAGGAAAATATGTGGCAGATACCAGGAAATAGAAAGGTGGCAGTGCAGAAAACCAGGACACAGCTGGCATGTTTTGCATTCACCAAGAGCTTGTCAGAAAATTATTACTTCCACAAAGGCTGCCTGGGCCTGAGGCAGTGCAGGACTGCTATAAAAGACAGCCCAACTCTCAGCTTTCTCATCCACTTCTCTTGCCTCCTTCTCCTTGGGAATCAGGTGAGTGTGAAGCCTCTTCTCCTCCTGCTTCAGAATCAGGTGTCTTTCCTCAATGTGTGTCTCAGACGGAAGGGTCTGTCCTGACCCTGGGGTGGGAGCTGCTTCTCATGGAATAGGGAAGGGGAGAGAAGGTCTTCCACAGAGAGAATTTGGGACAATGGAGGTGGCTCCTGGGATTTGAGGTTGCCAGCGCGTGCTGGGCCAAGAGGTGCTTTGGCTCAACTGTGTTTTGGTGCAGTGCTGTTTCTCTAAGAGCAACACCTGATGCTCTATTTCGTCCTGCCCTCTCTCCCAGGTGAACCTCTGTCCCAGAGACATGTCCTGCTGCAACCCGTGTCTGCCCTGCCAGCCCTGTGGCCCGACCCCACTGGCCAACAGCTGCAATGAGCCCTGTGTCAGGCAGTGCCAGAGCTCCAATGTTGTCATTGAGCCCTCCCCTGTGGTGGTGACCCTGCCTGGCCCCATCCTCAGCTCCTTCCCACAGAACACCGTTGTGGGCTCCTCCACCTCCGCTGCTGTTGGCAGCATCCTCAGCTCGGAGGGAGTGCCCATCAACTCCGGGGGCTTTGACCTCTCCTGCATTACCAGCCGCTACTGTGGCAGCAGATGTCGACCCTGCTAAAACTGCTGGCAGCTCCTTTGGGCAAGAAACTCTCAAGACCTTTGAACATGATCGTGAAAGGAGACAGAGATCCACAGCATTGCATTCTAAGCTTTGAACCATTGTTTCCTTCTTCCACTCGTGTCTCTCTCTCTTTCCTCTGCTGATTCTGTTCCCAAGGCAAGCCTAGCAGTGACCTGTTGGCCTCCCTCCCTGCAGGAGTTTCACCACATCCTTGTGGCTGCCTGTGGTGCTCCTTCTGAGCCACCTCCTTTTCTTCTTGAGACTCATTAAAGCTGTGCTGCATCCAAGCCTGGGCCTCCGAGTCCTCTTTTGCTCTTAGGCAACTCTTCCAGTCTGCTC
Source organism: Caloenas nicobarica (assembly GCF_036013445.1). Taxonomy (NCBI): domain Eukaryota; kingdom Metazoa; phylum Chordata; class Aves; order Columbiformes; family Columbidae; genus Caloenas; species Caloenas nicobarica. Next base: position 782,859 of record NC_088268.1, on the reverse strand, counting down.
AGGGGAAACATGTGGATGAAGGGGAGGGTGGGACTCCTTGCAGTGGATTTTGTTCACTTTGCAACACAGTAAATCAATTTCATGTTTTCATAAATAAATTGACTGGAGTTGCTTGCGAGGGACAGTCAACTTAGTGGGTGTCTCACCCTTGCTTAGCTCCCTTGGGCAAACACATTGGCATTTCTTTACCCAACATTCTCTGCTCTTCCCAGTAATGTAATCTCCAACCATGATCTGCATTAGACCTAAGAGGCACTTTGGTCATTTAAAGTAAGCAATTAAGAACGAGGCAATTAAGAAACCAATGCACCCAGGAACTGTCACACATCCAATTACGTGCAACGCAAATCAGGCATTCCATGGCAATGGTGAGTTCCAGCAGAGCAGAAATGGTGGTCAAAACTCTGCCAGGTCCTTTCTGCTCTGGTCCACATCCACACCTGAACCCTGATGTGGTCAGACCTTTATCTGGGGTAAGTGGGTTCTCTAAGTCAGAAACAAAGGTGGTTTGTCTTTTCAAAAGCAACTGAAATAGTAGATCTAACCCACCACAGCTTTGCTCCTTCCCTCTTGTCTGGACAGCTGATTCTTTCTGGTCGTGTACTGGGCCATGGCAATGGAGAACAAGACACCTGTAATTGATCTCATTCCCCTGGGCTTTCCATCCATCCCAGGGTGGGCACACGGCCCCATGTGCCATTATCTTCTCCATGTATCTTCTAACCCTGGTGGATTATGACCTCCATTCTTCTTCCTCCTCATGTTTCCTTGCTGGAGACCTGGTACACCGCCACCGTGGTGTCGAAAATGATGGAGATTTTCCTTGCCTTGAGGAAAATCATTTATGTTGCCTGCTTCCTGGCACAGTCCTTTTGACGTTTTCCTGTCTTCCTGGCTATCACTGAGTTCATGATCCTCCCACTCATGTCCTTCAATTGTAATGTCACCATATGCAAACTTCTTCATTGCAACACTCCCATGGGAGAGAAAATCTCTTTCCTGCAAGCCCTGGTAGCACGGGCATTGGGATTGTGGCCATCTTCACGCAGTTGCCACTTGTGCTGACTGGCCGTTCTGCATCAAGAAAGCCACTGCTGGGATCCAAGTCCCCTGACTCGGCCTTCCCTGATCCTGATCTGACAGCCACCACCACTCTTGTGTATGCGTCTAATTGGACCAAAGGGCTGGAGAACCTGTCCTCTGAGGGAAGGCTGAAGGAGACAGGTCTTTTTCTGCTGGATGAACAGAAGGCTCGGGCACACCTCATCAACATATTCTAGTACTTCAATAATTTCTACAAAGAAGATGCAAGCTCTCTCATTCAAAGGAGCCACATGGCGAGGACAAGGGCCAGTTAGTCCAAGTGTCACTGGGAGAGGTTTCAGTTTCACATAAGAAATACCTTTTTTACAGTAAGACCAATCCTTCACTGGAATGACCTCCCAGGGATGTGGCAGAGTTCCCATCTGCTGCAAGTTTCCAAGTTGTGATTGGACAGGGTGGTAGATAATCTCATCTTGTCTCTCTTTCCCATGAAAGATTGGAGCAGGTGATCTTTCAAGGTGTCGTGGTTTCATCACCGGGAGACAACCAAAAACTGTGGCAGATACATTTTCCTTAACCCTCTTCCCCCTCCCCGCTTCCGCTCCCCCCGGCTCCTCCTCCTTTTTCAGTAAGGACAGACGATTTTGAGAGGAAAGGAAAAGAAGGACAGAGAGAAGAAAGCTGGAAAATTTGAAAACGTTTTACTAATGCTACTAAATAAACATAGAGAAAAAATAAAGCAGAACAAATATTAGAGAACCAGTCTTGCAATTCCCAGCAGCTACTCCAGCAGGATCCTGCAGCCAACCGGAACTAGATTCAGTCTGTCACGAGGACTCAACTTGCAGGGACAGCCACGAGGCCTCAGCTTGCAGGGATGGCAGAACAAGAAGCAGAGACGAAGCAAAGCAGCAGAAGACCCAGCAGAAGAGAGGGAGCGTCCTTCGGGTCCACCTTTTATATCCAGGAAGTCGTGAATGGGATGGAATACTCCAATTGGCCAATCCATGGTCACCTGACTAAGACCACCTCCTCTCGTTGCTCCCCTCAATGACCCAGGACACAAGGTCACTTCCAGTATGGAATATCCTATGATTCCCTGTCCCTCCCAGTGATACCCTTCAATAGTGATGTCACAATATGCCATCCACTCTACTGCACCAGTCATCAGAAAGAAAATCCTCATTCCCAAAGAGTTTATAGCAATTGAGATTCACTTTTTTTTGCAGAGAAAATAGGATGCTGCATGGCTATTGTCCTCTTCATTAACAAGATTTCTTCACTGAAAGAGATGTACTCTGCAGGCAGGGAATAGCAAAGAGGGACATGAACCTTTGAACTTCTTCTCTAGAAGGACAGCCACGATCAAGAGAAATGAGAACCCCCAAAGATGAGTCAGCAGGTCTATAAGAGACTTCCATCTAGAGTGGCAGATACATGTACCCAGAAGAGTGTCTTGATTGCCTAGGTGTTCTTGGTGACGGCTCTCTTGTGCGTGGAGACGCTCCGTGCTGGGGTCCATTGCCTGGGCCCAGGGCAGAGCGGGTCCATGGCACCATGTGGGGGGCTTGCCTTCCTGGGCTTAGGAGCAGTACTTTTCCTCCCAGTGTAGCCGCCAAGACTGGTGCTGTTTACTGCAGAGCCTGGTGTGGGGAGAGGTGTCCTACCATGAGGGCCCAGCCCTGCACTTTGATGTGCCCATGTGGTTCCCAGGGGTGTGCAGGGTCTCTTGCAGGACAGCTCTCCAGTGACCAGGGACTGCACTGCTGGGAAGACCCTAGTGTGCAAGCCATCTGCCCAGTCACCCTCTGTGTAGAAAGGGTAGGATGATGGCCAGAAAATGCATCTTCGAACACTCAGTGCTGTCCTGGGACTGCGGTGGCCCTTAGGATCGTTGCGTTCACAGCAAGTGGGGACTCCATTATGTAGCCTGAGTGTGGCTGATACCACTCCTAACCTGGGAATTATCTCAGCCAAGTGTAAGGTGCAGCACATGGGAAAACATAATCCCAGCAGAGGCTGGGATCCAGCTGGCTGGGGAGCAGTTCTGTGGAAAGGGACCTGGGGGTCCCGGTGGACAAGCAGCTCAACAGGAGAGAACAACGTCCTGCTGCAACAAAGAAGGCCAACAGGATGCCCAGTTACATTAGCAAGGGCACCACCAGTGGAGACAAAGAAGTCATTATCACGCCCTACTCAGAGCTTGTCTGGCCAAACCTCAAATACTGTGCTTGATTTTGGTCGCTGCTATACAAAAGAGATGGGGATAGACTGGAAATATTCCAGAGAAGGGTCACAAAGATGATCAACGGGATAAGAATCTGCAGCATAAGAAAAGGCTGAGACAACTGGGGCTGTTCAGCTTTGAGAAGCTTAGTGGAGACCTCAGCACCATGCTCCAGTATTTCCAGGGAGCCTAGACAGAAAATCGAGACTCCCTTTTTGCAAGCAGTCACGTGGAAAAGACGAGGGGCAATAGGTACAAGCTACTCCTGGGAGGTATGTGATTGAACACGAGAGCAAAATTATTCATGATGAGAACGAGGACACGCTGGAACAATCTCCTCAGGGAAGTGGTGGATTCTGAAACATCGGACACATATAAGATTCCGTTCAACAGGGTGCTGGAGCATCTTGGCTAGCCTGTGGTTTTGAAAAGAAAGGTTGGTCCAGGTCATCCTTGTGGTCCCTTTTATCCTGGTATTCTATGATGACGGTGCAGACGCATGTCTGGAGAGCAACTGGGCCCTGCCAGATGCTGAAGGATTGTATGAGGTTCCTCTATCTCATGTGTCTGTGCCCATGTGTGTTGGCCATGCACACTAGATCAGGTAATGGAGGGGAAGGAATGAGAGAGATGAGGGTGTGGATTGTGCCCAGGAATTGCAGCTTCCCAGCCCCACTCCTGCCACACTTTGGAACCCTTTACTCACTGAAGGCCACTGCCTGTAGCGTAGCCATGAGTGTCTTCTTCAGCTCCAAAGGAAAGGCCATGAAACAATCCACAGCAGGGAATCCCACCCTCCCCTTCCTCCGTGTTTTCCCTGAGCAGACTGGAAGAGTTGCCTCAGAACAAAGGTGGACTCGGAGGTCCAGACTTGGATGCAGCACAAGTTTAATGAGACTCAAGAAGAAAAGGAGGTGGCTCAGAGGGAGCACCACAGACAGCCATAACATTGCAGTGAAACTCCTGCAGAGTGTCAGTCTGCCTGCCCTGCAGTGGGAGGGAGAACAACAAGGCCCTGCCACACTGCCCTTGGGAGACAGAATAAGCAAAAGCAAGAGAGAGAGACATGAGTCGCAGAAGGAAACAAGAGTTCAAAGCTCCGAATACAACACTGCAAAGCTCTATCTCCTTTCAAGGACCATGTTGCAAGGTCTTGGGAGATTCTTGCCCAGGGACGTTGCCAGCATCTTTAGCAGGGTCGACATCTGCTGCCACCGTAGCGGCTGGTAATGCAGGAGAGGTCAAAGCCCCCGGAGTTGATGGGCACTCCCTCCGAGCTGAGGATGCTGCCAACAGCAGCGGAGGTGGAGGAGCCCACAACGGTGTTCTGTGGGAAAGAGCTGAGGATGGGGCCGGGCAGGGTCACCACCACTGCGGAGGGCTGGATGGCGATGGTGGAGCTCTGGCACTGCCTGACACAGGGCTCATTGCAGCTGTTGGCCAGTGGGGTCGGGCCACAGGGCTGGCAGGGCAGACACGGGTTGCAGCAGGACATGTCTCTGAGACACAGGTTCACCTGGGAGAGAGGACAGGACGAAGCAAAGCATGAGGAGCACATGTGAAGCAGCACTGCACTCAACCACAGGAGAGCCAAGGCACCTCTTGGCCCAGCATACGCTGCCAACCTCAAATCCCAGGAGCCACCTCCACTAAGTCTGAAACTGTCTCTGCAGAAGATCTTCTCTCTCCTTCCCTCTCCCATGAGATGCAGCTCCCACCCCAGGGCCAGGACAGACCCTTTCAGCTGAGACACACATTGAGGAAAGACACCTGATTCTGAAGCAGGAGGAGAAGAGGCTTCATACTTACCTGATTCCCAAGGAGAAGGAGGCGAGAGAAGTGGATGAGAGAGCAGAGAGTTGGGCTGCCTTTTATAGGAGTCCTGCACTGCCTCAGGCCCAGGCAGCTTTTGTGGAAGTAATAATTTTCTGACAAGCTCATGATGAATGTAAAACACACCAGCCAATGGTATGGGCTGTGTCCTGATTTCGTGCATTGACGCCTTTTCATTTCCTGTCTCATGCCACGTGCTTTCCTATATGAAGGCTTCTTCTGTAAGTGCCGGGATGAAGGGCCTGAGGGTTTCCAGGGTAGACAGAGGTCAGCGTGGGCAGAGGACTCAGGCCAAGTGCTGGTGGCATCCTGTGCAGGTAGGTGATGTGCATCTGGGTCATTCCTGTGGGCTCCTTTGTGGCAAAGTTTTCTGGAAATGGGCAACGCTGTAATGTTTCCCATCCAGTGACCAAGAAATGACATTTGGGACAACATGCCGTATCCTTTTCTCTTGCTCCCTCCACCTCTCTGATGGTTGCTCCTTGTTGCACACAGGTGGGCCTCTGCTGGGAGTGTCTGATACTATTACAACACTAACAGTGCCCTCAGGACGATTTCGCTGGGCTCCTTTGCCTCATGCCCTCTCCTTGCACTCTCTGCAGGTCCTCAGGAAACACCAGGAGCTTGTTTGGGGCCTGGTTTTCTCTTTGGAACTTGAATCCTTTTCTACCACAGTGGTCCCCAGCATCTCCTCAACAAAATCCCTACTTGCTGATGATTTCCTGGCTTTCTGTGAGCGTACAGATTTTCAGACAGTTCCCTGCAGGCCTGCATGAGCACACTTGTGTCCATCTGTAGCTCTGCGACCCTCATCATCAGGACATGTGCACATCGTAGTGGGCGACTCTTCCCTGGTGTGTCCAAGAGCACTGTAGAGCAGCAGGTTGCCCTTGCCAGAAGGAGCCCGTCTACAGCTGAATGGTGATGCCTTTGTCCTGGCAGAGAGGTGCTCAGAGAACTGAAATGCAGTCTCTGCCTCCTGCACCCTCCCTTTCTTCCTTTACAAGCGGGAAGAAAGTCCAAGAAACCCTGCCTACCTGTGCAGGCCATTGTCCCTGCAGTAATAACCTGCTGATGCAGTGTTGCTGGTGACTGGGATGGGACACAGGCTCCTCATGCCTTGCCAATGCCAGATGTATTTCTGCAGCTTGTCAGCCTGGTGCTGAGTGAGGCAGTGGCTGACAGCTCTCATCAAGTGGGTATTAGGCTGGGGTCAAGGTGTAGCCCTGCTCTGAGATGGAGGACAAAATCTCTGGGTGCATTAGGGAGAGTCAAACGGTTTTCAGTCAAAATCCTCTGCTTTTCAAGCACCAGGGCATTCCCCTCCTCCATACAAAGAGCTGAGTCTGAGGGCCCATCAGCTGTGTCTGGGAATGCAGGTACGTGTGGATTAGGGAAAGCCACAAACACTGATGATTTTCATGAGTACGTCAGTCAAAGTCCACCCTTCATCAGAAAGGAACTTTTGTGTATTGACCACAACCTGCTATGCTGCATCCCACTGTATTGTTTAAGAGTGGATCAAAAAGAGAAGCCTGCAGTGAAGGAGGGAAGTTTAATCTGTTAGAAAGAGTTAAGGAATGTGGGGAAATTCTTAAGGCTATTTTGGCTGTTTTCACCATCCTTCTTTGTGTCTTATTGTTAATAAGTTAAATCAATCTTCTACAAATCAGGTCTATTTTGCCGCTAATGATAATTGATGAGTAATCCCCCTGTCTTTACTGGGACTCATGACCGTTTCCATCTTATGTTCTCGTCCTGTCCCATAGAGGAAGGAGAGAGTATCCTGCCGGGTGAGTGCCTGGAAGCCAGCCAAGGTCCTCTTGCATTTGCAACAGCTATGGTAGTTAGAAGTGCCACGAGTGCTTGTAATTTCCGTGCTTTATTTCTGCTTTCTATCTGTGCAGTCACTTTCTCCTGCTCTTGCTCCTCTGTGGGGGTGGTGGGCCACGATGTCAATTGACATTTGTGCTCGTGTACCCGGCACATGCGATGCCTTTGCTTCGACGCATGCCATGCCCCCTTCTTCTGGAGATGCTGGGAAGCTGAAGATGAGCCAAAGTGATTTCTCCTACAATCTTCTCCTTACATCCACGTAGCCATCTTCTCTGTCTGAGTCTCCTGCCCAAGACCACCTCCATCCAGACCAAGAAGAATGGCCTTGAGTTATTGTGGAGCTGCTGACCTCCCAGGGTCTCCTGCAGCAATGGCGTCCTCCCATGAAGACAGCTCAAGTTGGGATCACCATCCTTAGGGCATGCTCAGAGGCCAAGGCACCTGATGGGATGGGAGGTGGGTGCTGTGCAGCGGGGAACAAGGGTTTCTCTGCCTGAGCCCAGGGATACTCCTGCCTGGCCTGTAGCCACAAAGCCACCTCAGCCCAGCCTCAGCCTCTCTCCATGACAAACCATCTCTCCTCTGCCCTCTCCCACAACCACTATCTCAGAGCACTAACATGAGACCAAGGATCTGATATCAACTGAGATCTCCTTGAAGGCTGGACCCCTTCCTATAGGAGGAGGGGAAGGAGAAGAGGGAGTTCCCATTCACCTGGTTCCTAATGTGAAGGAGGTGACTGAACTGTTTGAGACAGTGACCAGCTGAACTGGTTTTTCTTCTGTCTTCACACCGCCTCGGGCCCAAAGGCACACACTGCATAAGCCACAATTTTCCTGCGTGCTCCTAATGAGTGGTAACATTGCAGGTAATGACATGGCACGTGCTATTGTTTCCCTTTATGCTGCGTTTGGTTTCCCGCTTTATGACAGGGCCCCACAGTGCCCCGAGTGCTGTGTCAAGGGTGCTTGGCTAAGAAGTGAGAGTAGCTCTGGAGAGACATTTTGGACAGGGCTGCAGCAGTGTCTCCTTAAAGGGTGGGCACACGCGCTTTGCTGCACTTCAGCATGGGCCTGGGGAGGAAATGGACAGAAGAGAATTGCAGTGGTGGGGGACAATTCAATTCAGGGGCCCAGTGTGCTGACCCTGAGAGAAACCTGAATTTCCTTGTGTGGCCGGAGCACCTTGAGCTATGCATTTCACAGAATCATGGAAGTCACCTCTGCAGACGACCTCTCTCAATGCCTCTGCAAGAGTAGGGTCAGCTAGAGCATGCTGTCTAAGAGCTGTATCTAGACAGGATTGGAGTATCTCTGCAGATAAGTCTCCACAACCTCTCTTGAACAACCCGCTCCAGTGTTTGACCACCTCCACAGTGAAAAAGCTTTTCTTTGGTGCTGCGGATGCACAGGTGGGATGGGACACCGCAGTAAGGGTTCTTCAAGGCAGGCAGAGCCGCCGTGCCCCCTTTCCACCACTGGTCACTCACTGCAGATTTCCCAACTCATTGAGTGGCCCAGTGGACCCCAGATCCCACAAGGGGAGAGGTCTTTCCCCACGGTTTCCTGATGGGAGCCAGGTGTGAAGCAGCACACAGTCAAGACCCTCAGCCCAGCCAGTCCAGAGGTGCCCTCCTTTGTCTGCGGCTGAGAGGTGTCCTATGCAGGGAATGGGCCATCTCCCAGAGCACTTTGAGGATCCCGAGGAGGATGTCTCTGCCATCATTTCTGGAAGAGGAAAGGCACTGTGGTGTGAGCCAGAATGCTTGCATTTAAGGAAAAGCATCCAGTTCTGGGCCCCCGGTTTAACAAGGATAAGGAATTATTGGATGGAGTCCAGTGGCGGCCTACGAAGATGATCTGAGCCCAGAGCATCTTTCTTATGAGGAGAGACTGAGAGAGCTGTGTCGGTTCAGCCTGGAGAAGAGAAGGTTGAGGGACGATCTTATCAATGTTTACGAGTACCTTAAGGGTGGATGTCAAGATGATGGTACTAGAATCCTTTCAGTGGTGCCCAATGATAGGATGATAGGCAACGGGTACAGACTGGAAGCACAGGAGCTTTCATCTGAAGATGAGGAAAAACTTATTTTCTTCTACAGTGACAGAGCACGGGAACAGGCTGCCCAGAGAGGTTGTGGAGTCTCCTTCTCTGGAGAAATTCAGCACCCACCTGGACACGTTCCTGTGCAATCTGCTATAGGTGTACTTGCTTTAGAAGGTGGGTTGGACAAGATGACCTACAGAGGTCCCTTCAAACTCCGAGCATTCTGGGGTTCTGTGATACTGTGCAAAGCTCTTCAGAGGAGAACCAGTGGCTGCTTTCCCCCGTGTGGCAATGCTAGCTGATGCTTGAGTTCCATACTCTTTCTCCAGGCCATGGGGCCCAGAAGCTACACCTGCTGCATCTCAGGCATGGCCAAATGGTTTGTAAAAACTGTTTGCAGTCAGTGTCTCGTTAGAGGCTTGGAAAGAGACCTTATGGCACAGCTGGACCTATCTAGTGTTGCTGGCACTTGGCATCCTTGGCTCTGTACAGAGTTGGTGCTCTTTACTGGTGCTGTTGGCTACACGCCCCATGGTCACCATCTTCCTCCACCCGGCCTCCTCATGCTTGCATTCCTTTTCCCATAGCTCCTGGCTCTGGACAAGGGTCAGTCATGGAGCCAGGTGAATCCTGTACCCTCAAAGCTTTTGCAGGAGTCAGGAGCAAAGACTCCGGGAAACAGCTCAACCCTTTGAAGCTCCCTGCAGCCAAGATAAAATGAGTTGTTCAGGGTTGGGCATTCACCACATTGAGACCAGATTGCTGTGGCCCTGTCTGTGCCCTCTGAGATGAGGGGCTGAGACTGTGTCAATGTCTGGCACTGACACAGAGGGGTGTCAACACGGGACTTGGAATGGTCAGGCACAACTACGTACACACACACATGCACTAACACATATCCAACTTGCTCACGTGTGCACCAGGATATACACAGATGCACAGACACAAGCAAATGTGCACAAGGCCAGCGAAGTGCAACGGATTGTACAGGTAAATAGAAACACGGTCCCACCAGAGGCACACAGGTGTGTGCACAGCCAGGCAGACAAGCACATGGATGTGCATGCAGAGAATCACACAGGCTGGTACACAATCACGCTGACAGGCACATTGTTGCAGATGAGCACATAGCAATGGATGTGACGGAGGAGCTGCTGGGGACCTCCCCTCCAGAGCAGGGACGGGGCACTCTAAGCAGGACAGAAGCACTGGCAGCATTGCTCGAGAAGTCTCTGGCACCCACAGACTGCCCAGAGAGAGGAGAAGGCCAAAGAGGTTGCAATTTCCTCCTGAGGGCAGCTTAGGGTGAAAGAGAGATGAAAACATGAAGTGCAGTCCACCCGCCCGGGAATACGACAGCCAATGACTGGTGGAGGGAGCCAGGAGAGAATGAGAGAGGGCAGTGCACACAGTCACAGGAGCCCTTGGGGACGAGCTAAGGATTGCAGGCCTGGGAGAGGCTGGGGCCCCTGCTGTCAGTAAGATGGTACGAAATAACCCACCAGAGTTCCCCAGCCTGCCTCCACTGGACCCCTCTGGCTATTAGTCCCTGTCTTGTGAACACAGCGATGCATCCTTGCCCCTGAAATCCTGGGATTTCTCATCCAGCCTTCTAAAGAAGCGTCCGTGAGGGAATGGGCGTGAACTAAAAAGAAATACATGCTGACATGTGTTCAACCTGGAAATCCTCAGGCCTCTAATCCCGGCACTTACAAAAGAAGCCTTCATATAGGAAAATATGTGGCAGATACCAGGAAATAGAAAGGCGGCAGTGCAGAAAACCAGGACACAGCTCATACCATTAGCTGGCATGTTTTGCATTCACCAAGAGCTTGTCAGAAAATTATTACTTCCACAAAGGCTGCCTGGGCCTGAGGCAGTGCAGGACTGCTATAAAAGACAGCCCAACTCTCAGCTTTCTCATCCACTTCTCTTGCCTCCTTCTCCTTGGGCATCAGGTGAGTGTGAAGCCTCTTCTCCTCCTGCTTCAGAATCAGGTGTCTTTCCTCAATGTGTGTCTCAGACGGAAGGGTCTGTCCTGGCCCTGGGATGGGAGCTGCATCTCATGGGAGCGGGAAGGGGAGAGAAGGTCTTCCACAGAGAGAATTTGGGACTTAGTGGAGGTGGCTTCTGGGATTTGAGGTTGCCAGTGCGTGCTGGGCCAAGAGGTGCTTTGGCTCAACTGTGTTTTGGTGCAGTGCTGTTTCTCAAGAGCAACACCTGATGCTCTATTTCCTCCTGCCCTCTCTCCCAGGTGAACCTCTGCCACAGAGACATGTCCTGCTGCAACCCGTGCCTGCCCTGCCGGCCCTGTGGCCCGACCCCACTGGCCAACAGCTGCAATGAGCCCTGTGTCAGGCAGTGCCAGAGCTCCAATGTCGTCATTGAGCCCTCCCCTGTGGTGGTGACCCTGCCCGGCCCCATCCTCAGCTCCTTCCCACAGAACACCGTTGTGGGCTCCTCCACCTCCGCTGCTGTTGGCAGCATCCTCAGCTCGGAGGGAGTGCCCATCAACTCCGGGGGCTTTGACCTCTCCTGCATTACCAGCCGCTACTGTGGCAGCAGATGTCGACCCTGCTAAAGCTGCTGGCAGCTCCTTTGGGCAAGAACCTCTCAAGACCTTTGAACATGGTCCTGAAAGGAGACAGAGATCCACAGCATTGCATTCCAAGCTTTGAACCATTGTTTCCTTCTTCCACTCGTGTCTCTCTCTCTTTCCTCTGCTGATTCTGTTCCCAAGGCAAGCCTAGCAGTGACCTGTTGGCCTCCCTCCCTGCAGGAGTTTCACCACATCCTTGTGGCTGCCTGTGGTGCTCCTTCTGAGCCACCTCCTTTTCTTCTTGAGACTCATTAAAGCTGTGCTGCACCCAAGCCTGGGCCTCCGAGTCCTCTTTTGCTCTTAGGCAACTCTTCCAGTCTGCTCAGGGGAAACATGTGGATGAAGGGGAGGGTGGGACTCCCTGCAGTGGATTTTGTCACTTTGCAACACAGTAAATCAATTTCATGTTTTCATAAATAAATTGACTGGAGTTGCTTGCGAGGGACAGTCAACTTAGTGGGTGTCTCACCCTTGCTTAGCTCCCTTGGGCAAACACATTGGCATTTCTTACCCAACATTCTCTGCTCTTCCCAGTAATGTAATCTCCAACCATGATCTACATTAGACCTAAGAGGCACTTTGGTCATTTAAAGTAAGCAATTAAGAACGAGGCAATTAAGAAACCAATGCACCCAGGAACTGTCACACATCCAATTACGTGCAATGCAAATCAGGCATTCCATGGCAATGGTGAGTTCCAGCAGAGCAGAAATGGTGGTCAAAACTCTGCCAGGTCCTTTCTGCTCTGGTCCACATCCACACCTGAACCCTGGTGTGGTCAGACCTTTATCTGGGGTAAGTGGGTTCTCTCAGTCAGAAACAAAGGTGGTTTGTCCTTCTGAAAGCAACTGAAATAGTAGATCTAACCCACCACAGCTTTGCTCCTTCCCTCTTGTCTGGACAGCTGATTCCTTCTGGTCGTGTACTGGGCCTTGGCAATGGAGAACAAGACACCTGTAATTGATCTCATTCCCCTGGGCTTTCCATCCATCCCAGGGTGGGCACACGGCCCCATGTGCCATTATCTTCTCCATGTATCTTCTAACCCTGGTGGAGAATGACCTCCACTCTTCTTCCTCCTCATGTTTCCTTGCTGGAGACCTGGTACACCGCCACCGTTGTGTTGAAAATGATGGAGATTTTCCTTGCCTTGAGGAAAATCATTTATGTTGCCTGCTTCCTGGCACAGTCCTTTTGACGTTTTCCTGTCTTCCTGGCTATCACTGAGTTCATGATCCTCCCACTCATGTCCTTCAATTGTAATGTCACCATATGCAAACTTCTTCGTTGCAACACTCCCATGGGAGAGAAAATCTCTTTCCTGCAAGCCCTGGTAGCACGGGCATTGGGATTGTGGCCATCTTCACGCAGTTGCCACTTGTGCTGACTGGCCGTTCTGCATCAAGAAAGCCACTGCTGGGATCCAAGTCCCCTGACTCGGCCTTCCCTGATCCTGATCTGACAGCCACCACCACTCTTGTGTATGTGTCTAATTGGACCAAAGGGCTGGAGAACCTGTCCTCTGAGGGAAGGCTGAAGGAGACAGGTCTTTTTCTGCTGGATGAACAGAAGGCTCGGGCACACCTCATCAACATATTCTAGTACTTCAATAATTTCTACAAAGAAGATGCAAGCTCTCTCATTCAAAGGAGCCACATGGCGAGGACAAGGGCCAGTGAGTCCAAGTGTCACTGGGAGAGGTTTCAGTTTCACATAAGAAATACCTTTTTTACAGTAAGACCAATCCTTCACTGGAATGACCTCCCAGGGATGTGGCAGAGTTCCCATCTGCTGCAAGTTTCCAAGTTGTGATTGGACAGGGTGGTAGATAATCTCATCTTGTCTCTCTTTCCCATGAAAGATTGGAGCAGGTGATCTTTCAAGGTGTCGTGGTTTCATCGCCGGGAGACAACCAAAAACTGTGGCAGATACATTTTCCTTAACCCTCTTCCCCCTCCCCGCTTCCGCTCCCCCCGGCTCCTCCTCCTTTTTCAGTAAGGACAGACGATTTTGAGAGGAAAGGAAAAGAAGGACAGAGAGAAGAAAGCTGGAAAATTTGAAAACGTTTTACTAGTGCTACTAAATAAACATAGAGAAAAAATAAAGCAGAACAAATATTAGAGAACCAGTCTTGCAATTCCCAGCAGCTACTCCAGCAGGATCCTGCAGCCAACCGGAACTAGATTCAGTCTGTCACGAGGACTCAACGTGCAGGGACAGCCACGAGGCCTCAGCTTGCAGGGACGGCAGAACAAGAAGCAGAGACGAAGCAAAGCAGCAGAAGACCCAGCAGAAGAGAGGGAGCGTCCTTCGGGTCCACCTTTTATATCCAGGAAGTCGTGAATGGGATGGAATACTCCAATTGGCCAATCCGTGGTCACCTGACTAAGACCACCTCCTCTCGTTGCTCCCCTCAATGATCCAGGACACAAGGTCACTTCCAGTATGGAATATCCTATGATTCCCTGTCCCTCCCAGTGATACCCTTCAATAGTGATGTCACAATATGCCATCCACTCTACTGCACCAGTCATCAGAAAGAAAATCCTCATTCCAAAAGAGTTTATTGCAATTGAGATTCACTTTTTTTTGCAGAGAAAATAGGATGCTGCATGGCTATTGTCCTCTTCATTAACAAGATTTCTTCACTGAAAGAGATGTACTCTGCAGGCAGGGAATAGCAAAGAGGGACATGAACCTTTGAACTTCTTCTCTAGAAGGACAGTCACGATCAAGAGAAATGAGAACCCCCAAAGATGAGTCAGCAGGTCTATAAGAGACTTCCATCTAGAGTGGCAGATACACGTACCCAGAAGAGTGTCTTGATTGCCTAGGTGTTCTTGGTGACGGCTCTCTTGTGCGTGGAGACGCTCCGTGCTGGGGTCCATTGCCTGGGCCCAGGGCAGAGCGGGTCCATGGCACCATGTGGGGGGCTTGCCTTCCTGGGCTTAGGAGCAGTACTTTTCCTCCCAGTGTAGCCGCCAAGACTGGTGCTGTTTACTGCAGAGCCTGGTGTGGGGAGAGGTGTCCTACCATGAGGGCCCAGCCCTGCACTTTGATGTGCCCATGTGGTTCCCAGGGGTGTGCAGGGTCTCTTGCAGGACAGCTCTCCAATGGCCAGCAACTGCACTGCTGGGAAGACCCTAGTGTGCAAGCCATCTGCTCAGTAACCCTCTGTGTAGAAATGGTAGGATGATGGCCAGAAAACGCATCTTCGAACACTCAGTGCTGTCCTGGGACTGCGGTGGCCCTTAGGATTGTTGCGTTCACAGCAAGTGAGGACTCCATTATGTAGCCTGAGTGTGGCTGATACCACTCCTAACCTGGGAATTATCTCCGCCAAGTGTAAGGTGCAGCACATGGGAAAACATAATCCCAGCAGAGGCTGGGATCCAGCTGGCTGGGGAGCAGTTCTGTGGAAAGGGACCTGGGGGTCCCGGTGGACAAGCAGCTCAACAGGAGAGAACAACGTCCTGCTGCAACAAAGAAGGCCAACAGGATGCCCAGTTACATTAGCAAGGGCACCACCAGTGGAGACAAAGAAGTCATTATCACGCCCTACTCAGAGCTTGTCTGGCCAAACCTCAAATATTGTGCTTGATTTTGGTCGCTGCTATACAAAAGAGATGGGGATAGACTGGAAATATTCCAGAGAAGGGTCACAAAGATGATCAACGGGATAAGAATCTGCAGCATAAGAAAAGGCTGAGACAACTGGGGCTGTTCAGCTTTGAGAAGCTTAGTGGAGACCTCAGCACCATGCTCCAGTATTTCCAGGGAGCCTAGACAGAAAATCGAGACTCCCTTTTTGCAAGCAGTCACGTGGAAAAGACGAGGGGCAATAGGTACAAGCTACTCCTGGGAGGTATGTGATTGAACACGAGAGCAAAATTATTCATGATGAGAACGAGGACACGCTGGAACAATCTCCTCAGGGAAGTGGTGGATTCTGAAACATCGGACACATATAAGATTCCGTTCAACAGGGTGCTGGAGCATCTTGGCTAGCCTGTGGTTTTGAAAAGAAAGGTTGGTCCAGGTCATCCTTGTGGTCCCTTTTATCCTGGTATTCTATGATGACGGTGCAGACGCATGACTGGAGAGCAACTGGGCCCTGCCAGATGCTGAAGGATTGTATGAGGTTCCTCTATCTCATGTGTCTGTGCCCATGTGTGTTGGCCATGCACACTAGATCAGGTAATGGAGGGGAAGGAATGAGAGAGATGAGGGTGTGGATTGTGCCCAGGAATTGCAGCTTCCCAGCCCCACTCCTGCCACACTTTGGAACCCTTTACTCACTGAAGGCCACTGCCTGTAGCGTAGCCATGAGTGTCTTCTTCAGCTCCAAAGGAAAGGGCATGAAACAATCCACAGCAGGGAGTCCCACCCTCCCCTTCCTCCGTGTTTTCCCTGAGCAGACTGGAAGAGTTGCCTCAGAACAAAGGTGGACTCGGAGGTCCAGACTTGGATGCAGCACAAGTTTAATGAGACTCAAGAAGAAAAGGAGGTGGCTCAGAGGGAGCACCACAGACAGCCATAACATTGCAGTGAAACTCCTGCAGAGTGTCAGTCTGCCTGCCCTGCAGTGGGAGGGAGAACAACAAGGCCCTGCCACACTGCCCTTGGGAGACAGAATCAGCAAAAGCAAGAGAGAGAGAGACATGAGTCACAGAAGGAAACAAGATTTCAAAGCTCCGAATACAACGCTGCAAAGCTCTATCTCCTTTCAAGGACCATGTTGCAAGGTCTTGGGAGATTCTTGCCCAAGGACGTTGCCAGCATCTTTAGCAGGGTCGACATCTGCTGCCACAGTAGCGGCTGGTAATGCAGGAGAGGTCAAAGCCCCCGGAGTTGATGGGCACTCCCTCCGAGCTGAGGATGCTGCCAACAGCAGCGGAGGTGGAGGAGCCCACAACAGTGTTCTGTGGGAAAGAGCTGAGGATGGGGCCGGGCAGGGTCACCACCACTGCGGAGGGCTGGATGGCGATGGTGGAGCTCTGGCACTGCCTGACACAGGGCTCATTGCAGCTGTTGGCCAGTGGGGTCGGGCCACAGGGCTGGCAGGGCAGACACGGGTTGCAGCAGGACATGTCTCTGGGACACAGGTTCACCTGGGAGAGAGGACAGGACGAAGCAAAGCATGAGGAGCACATGTGAAGCAGCACTGCACTCAACCACAGGAGAGCCAAGGCACCTCTTGGCCCAGCATACGCTGCCAACCTCAAATCCCAGGAGCCACCTCCACTAAGTCTGAAACTGTCTCTGCAGAAGATCTTCTCTCCCCTTCCCTCTCCCATGAGATGCAGCTCCCACCCCAGGGCCAGGACAGACCCTTTCAGCTGAGACACACATTGAGGAAAGAGACCTGATTCTGAAGCAGGAGGAGAAGAGGTTTCATACTTACCTGATTCCCAAGGAGAAGGAGGCGAGAGAAGTGGATGAGAGAGCAGAGAGTTGGGCTGCCTTTTATAGGAGTCCTGCACTGCCTCAGGCCCAGGCAGCTTTTGTGGAAGTAATAATTTTCTGACAAGCTCATGATGAATGTAAAACACACCAGCCAATGGTATGGGCTGTGTCCTGATTTCGTGCATTGACGCCTTTTCATTTCCTGTCTCATGCCACGTGCTTTCCTATATGAAGGCTTCTTCTGTAAGTGCCGGGATGAAGGGCCTGAGGGTTTCCAGGGTAGACAGAGGTCAGCGTGGGCAGAGGACTCAGGCCAAGTGCTGGTGGCATCCTGTGCAGGTAGGTGATGTGCATCTGGGTCATTCCTGTGGGCTCCTTTGTGGCAAAGTTGTCTGGAAATGGGCAACGCTGTAATGTTTCCCATCCAGTGACCAAGAAATGACATTTGGGACAACATGCCGTATCCTTTTCTCTTGCTCCCTCCACCTCTCTGATGGTTGCTCCTTGTTGCACACAGGTGGACCTCTGCTGGGAGTGTCTGATACTATTACAACACTAACAGTGCCCTCAGGACGATTTCGCTGGGCTCCTTTGCCTCATGCCCTCTCCTTGCACTCTCTGCAGGTCCTCAGGAAACACCAGGAGCTTGTTTGGGGCCTGGTTTTCTCTTTGGAACTTGAATCCTTTTCTACCACAGTGGTCCCCAGCATCTCCTCAACAAAGTCCCTACTTGCTGATGATTTCCTGGCTTTCTGTGAGCGTACAGATTTTCAGACAGTTCCCTGCAGGCCTGCATGAGCACACTTGTGTCCATCTGTAGCTCTGTGACCCTCATCATCAGGACATGTGCACATTGTAGTGGGCGACTCTTCCCTGGTGTGTCCAAGAGCACTGTAGAGCAGCAGGTTGCCCTTGCCAGAAGGAGCCCGTCTGCAGCTGAATGGTGATGCCTTTGTCCTGGCAGAGAGGTGCTCAGAGAACTGAAATGCAGTCTCTGCCTCCTGCACCCTCCCTTTCTTCCTTTACAAGCGGGAAGAAAGTCCAAGAAACCCTGCCTACCTGTGCAGGCCATTGTCCCTGCAGTAATAACCTGCTGATGCAGTGTTGCTGGTGACTGGGATGGGACACAGGCTCCTCATGCCTTGCCAATGCCAGATGTATTTCTGCAGCTTGTCAGCCTGGTGCTGAGTGAGGCAGTGGCTGACAGCTCTCATCAAGTGGGTATTAGGCTGGGGTCAAGGTGTAGCCCTGCTCTGAGATGGAGGACAAAATCTCTGGGTGCATTAGGGAGAGTCAAACAGTTTTCAGTCAAAATCCTCTGCTTTTCAAGCACCAGGGCATTCCCCTCCTCCATACAAAGAGCTGAGTCTGAGGGCCCATCAGCTGTGTCTGGGAATGCAGGTACGTGTGGATTAGGGAAAGCCACAAACACTGATGATTTTCATGAGTACGTCAGTCAAAGTCCAGCCTTCATCAGAAAGGAACTTTTGTGTATTGACCACAACCTGCTATGCTGCATCCCACTGTATTGTTTAAGAGTGGATCAAAAAGAGAAGCCTGCAGTGAAGGAGGGAAGTTTAATCTGTTAGAAAGAGTTAAGGAATGTGGGGAAATTCTTAAGGCTATTTTGGCTGTTTTCACCATCCTTCTTTGTGTCTTATTGTTAATAAGTTAAATCAATCTTCTACAAATCAGGTCTATTTTGCCGCTAATGATAATTGATGAGTAATCCCCCTGTCTTTACTGGGACTCATGACCGTTTCCATCTTATGTTCTCGTCCTGTCCCATAGAGGAAGGAGAGAGTATCCTGCCGGGTGAGTGCCTGGAAGCCAGCCAAGGTCCTCTTGCATTTGCAACAGCTATGGTAGTTAGAAGTGCCACGAGTGCTTGTAATTTCCGTGCTTTATTTCTGCTTTCTATCTGTGCAGTCACTTTCTCCTGCTCTTGCTCCTCTGTGGGGGTGGTGGGCCACGATGTCAATTGACATTTGTGCTCGTGTACCCGGCACATGCGATGCCTTTGCTTCGACGCATGCCATGCCCCCTTCTTCTGGAGATGATGGGAAGCTGAAGATGAGCCAAAGTGATTTCTCCTGCAATCTTCTCCTTACATCCACGTAGCCATCTTCTCTGTCTGAGTCTCCTGCCCAAGACCACCTCCATCCAGACCAAGAAGAATGGCCTTGAGTTATTGTGGAGCTGCTGACCTCCCAGGGTCTCCTGCAGCAATGGCGTCCTCCCATGAAGACAGCTCAAGTTGGGATCACCATCCTTAGGGCATGCTCAGAGGCCAAGGCACCTGATGGGATGGGAGGTGGGTGCTGTGCAGCGGGGAACAAGGGTTTCTCTGCCTGAGCCCAGGGATACTCCTGCCTGGCCTGTAGCCACAAAGCCACCTCAGCCCAGCCTCAGCCTCTCTCCATGACAAACCATCTCTCCTCTGCCCTCTCCCACAACCACTATCTCAGAGCACTAACATGAGACCAAGGATCTGATATCAACTGAGATCTCCTTGAAGGCTGGACCCCTTCCTATAGGAGGAGGGGAAGGAGAAGAGGGAATTCCCATTCACCTGGTTCCTAATGTGAAGGAGGTGACTGAACTGTTTGGGACAGTGACCAGCTGAACTGGTTTTTCTTCTGTCTTCACACCGCCTCGGGCCCAAAGGCACACACTGCATAAGCCACAATTTTCCTGCGTGCTCCTAATGAGTGGTAACATTGCAGGTAATGACATGGCACGTGCTATTGTTTCCCTTTATGCTGCGTTTGGTTTCCCGCTTTATGACAGGGCCCCACAGTGCCGCGAGTGCTGTGTCAAGGGTGTTTGGCTAAGAAGTGAGAGTAGCTCTGGAGAGACATTTTGGACAGGGCTGCAGCAGTGTCTCCTTAAGGGTTGGGCACATGGGCTTTGCTGCACTTCAGCATGGGCCTGGGGAGGAAATGGACAGAAGAGAATTGCAGTGGTGGGGGAGAATTCAATTCAGGGGCCCAGTGTGCTGACCCTGAGAGAAACCTGAATTTCCTTGTGTGGCCGGAGCACCTTGAGCTATGCATTTCACAGAATCATGGAAGTCACCTCTGCAGACGACCTCTCTCAATGTCTTTGCAAGAGTAGGGTCAGCTAGAGCATGCTGTCTAAGAGCTGTATCTAGACAGGATTGGAGTATCTCTGCAGATAAGTCTCCACAACCTCTCTTGAACAACCCGCTCCAGTGTTTGACCACCTCCACAGTGAAAAAGCTTTTCTTTGGTGCTGCGGATGCACAAGTGGGATGGGACACCGCAGTAAGGGTTCTTCAAGGCGGGCAGAGCCGCCGTACCCCCTTTCCACCACTGGTCACTCACTGCAGAGTTCCCAACTCATTGAGTGGCCCTGTGGACCCCAGATCCCACAAGGGGAGAGGTCTTTCCCCACGGTTTCCTGATGGGAGCCAGGTGTGAAGCAGCACACAGTCAAGACCCTCAGCCCAGCCAGTCCAGAGGTGTCCTCCTCTGTCTGCTGCTGAGAGGTGTCCTATGCAGGGAATGGGCCATCTCCCAGAGCACTCTGAGGATCCTGAGCAGGATGTCTCTGCCATCATTTCTGGAAGAGGAAAGGCACTGTGGTGTGAGCCAGAATGCTTGCATTTAAGGAAAAGCATCCAGTTCTGGGCCCCCGGTTTAACAAGGATAAGGAATTATTGGATGGAGTCCAGTGGCGGCCTACGAAGATGATCTGAGCCCAGAGCATCTTTCTTATGAGGAGAGACTGAGAGAGCTGTGTCGGTTCAGCCTGGAGAAGAGAAGGTTGAGAGACGATATTATCAATGTTTACGAGTACCTTAAGGGTGGATGTCAAGATGATGGTACTAGAATCCTTTCAGTGGTGCCCAATGATAGGATGATAGGCAACGGGTACAGACTGGAAGCACAGGAGCTTTCATCTGAAGATGAGGAAAAACTTATTTTCTTCTACAGTGACAGAGCACGGGAACAGGCTGCCCATAGAGGATGTGGAGTCTCCTTCTCTGGAGAAATTCAGCACCCACCTGGACACATTCCTGTGCAATCTGCTATAGGTGTACTTGCTTTAGAAGGTGGGTTGGACAAGATGACCTACAGAGGTCCCTTCAAACTCCGAGCATTCTAGGATTCTATGATACTGTGCAAAGCTTTTCAGAGGAGAACCAGTGGCTGCTTTCCCTCGTGTGGCGATGCTAGCTGATGCTTGAGTTCCACACTCTTTCTCCAGGCCATGGGGCCCAGAAGCTACACCTGCTGCATCTCAGGCATGGCCAAATGGTTTGTAAAAATTGTTTGCAGTCAGTGTCTCGTTAGAGGCTTGGAAAGAGACCTTATGGCACAGCTGGACCTATCTAGTGTTGCTGGCACTTGGCATCCTTGGCTCTGTACAGAGTTGGTGCTCTTCACTGGTGCTGTTGGCTACACGCCCCATGGTCACCATCTTCCTCCACCCAGCCTCCTCATGCTTGCATTCCTTTTCCCATAGCTCCTGGCTCTGGACAAGGGTCAGTCATGGAGCCAGGTGAATCCTGTACCCTCAAAGCTTTTGCAGGAGTCAGGAGCAAAGACTCCGGGAAACAGCTCAACCCTTTGAAGCTCCCTGCAGCCAAGATAAAATGAGTTGTTCAGGGTTGGGCATTCACCACATTGAGACCAGATTGCTGTGGCCCTGTCTGTGCCCTCTGAGATGAGGGGCTGAGACTGTGTCAATGTCTGGCACTGACACAGAGGGGTGTCAACACGGGACTTGGAATGGTCAGGCACAACTACGTACACACACACATGCACTAACACATATCCAACTTGCTCACGTGTGCACCAGGATATACACAGATGCACAGACACAAGCAAATGTGCACAAGGCCAGCGAAGTGCAACGGATTGTACAGGTAAATAGAAACACGGTCCCACCAGAGGCACACAGGTGTGTGCACAGCCAGGCAGACAAGCACATGGATGTGCATGCAGAGAATCACACAGGCTGGTACACAATCACGCTGACAGGCACATTGTTGCAGATGAGCACATAGCAATGGATGTGACGGAGGAGCTGCTGGGGACCTCCCCTCCAGAGCAGGGACGGGGCACTCTAAGCAGGACAGAAGCACTGGCAGCATTGCTCGAGATGTCTCTGGGACCCACAGACTGCCCAGAGAGAGGAGAAGGCCAAAGAGGTTGCAATTTCCTCCTGAGGGCAGCTTAGGGTGAAAGAGAGATGAAAACATGAAGTGCAGTCCACGCGCCCGGGAATACGACAGCCAATGACTGGTGGAGGGAGCCGGGAGAGAATGAGAGAGGGCAGTGCACACAGTCACAGGAGCCCTTGGGGACGAGCTAAGGATTGCAGGCCTGGGAGAAGCTGGGGCCCCTGCTGTCAGTAAGATGATACGAAATAACCCAGCAGAGTTCCCCAGCCTGCCTCCACTGGACCCCTCTGGCTCTTAGTTCCTGTCTTCTGAACACAGCCTGGGATTTCTCATCCAGCCTTCTAAAGAAGCGTCCGTGAGGGAATGGGCGTGAACTAAAAAGAAATACATGCTGACATGCGTCCAACCTGGAAATCCTCAGGCCTCTAATCCTGGCAATTACAAAAGAAGCCTTCATATAGGAAAATATGTGGCAGATACCAGGAAATAGAAAGGTGGCAGTGCAGAAAACCAGGACACAGCTGGCATGTTTTGCATTCACCAAGAGCTTGTCAGAAAATTATTACTTCCACAAAGGCTGCCTGGGCCTGAGGCAGTGCAGGACTCCTATAAAAGGCAGCCCAACTCTCAGCTTTATCATCCACTTCTCTTGCCTCCTTCTCCTTGGGAATCAGGTGAGTGTGAAGCCTCTTCTCCTGCTTCAGAATCAGGTGTCTTTCCTCAATGTGTGTCTCAGACGAAAGGGTCTGTCCCGACCCTGGGATGGGAGCTGCATCTCATGGGAGAGGGAAGGGGAGAGAAGGTCTTCCACAGAGGGAATTTGGGACTTAGTGGAGGTGGCTTCTGGGATTTGAGGTTGCCAGTGCGTGCTGGGCCAAGAGGTGCTTTGGCTCAACTGTGTTTTGGTGTAGTGCTGTTTCTCAAGAGCAACACCTGGTGCTCTATTTCCTCCTGCCCTCTCTCCCAGGTGAACCTCTGTCCCAGAGACATGTCCTGCTGCAACCCGTGCCTGCCCTGCCGGCCCTGTGGCCCGACCCCACTGGCCAACAGCTGCAATGAGCCCTGTGTCAGGCAGTGCCAGAGCTCCAATGTCGTCATTGAGCCCTCCCCTGTGGTGGTGACCCTGCCCGGCCCCATCCTCAGCTCCTTCCCACAGAACACCGTTGTGGGCTCCTCCACCTCCGCTGCTGTTGGCAGCATCCTCAGCTCGGAGGGAGTGCCCATCAACTCTGGGGGCTTTGACCTCTCCTGCATTACCAGCCGCTACTGTGGCAGCAGATGTCGACCCTGCTAAAGCTGCTGGCAGCTCTTTTGGGCAAGAACCTCTCAAGACCTTTGAACATGGTCCTGAAAGGAGACAGAGATCCACAGCATTGCATTCCAAGCTTTGAACCATTGTTTCCTTCTTCCACTCGTGTCTCTCTCTCTTTCCTCTGCTGATTCTGTTCCCAAGGCAAGCCTAGCAGTGACCTGTTGGCCTCCCTCCCTGCAGGAGTTTCACCACATCCTTGTGGCTGCCTGTGGTGCTCCTTCTGAGCCACCTCCTTTTCTTCTTGAGACTCATTAAAGCTGTGCTGCATCCAAGCCTGGGCCTCCGAGTCCTCTTTTGCTCTTAGGCAACTCTTCCAGTCTGCTCAGGGGAAACATGTGGATGAAGGGGAGGGTGGGACTCCCTGCAGTGGATTTTGTCACTTTGCAACACAGTAAATCAATTTCATGTTTTCATAAATAAATTGACTGGAGTTGCTTGCGAGGGACAGTCAACTTAGTGGGTGTCTCACCCTTGCTTAGCTCCCTTGGGCAAACACATTGGCATTTCTTACCCAACATTCTCTGCTCTTCCCAGTAATGTAATCTCCAACCATGATCTACATTAGACCTAAGAGGCACTTTGGTCATTTAAAGTAAGCAATTAAGAACGAGGCAATTAAGAAACCAATGCACCCAGGAACTGTCACACATCCAATTACGTGCAACGCAAATCAGCCATTCCATGGCAATGGTGAGTTCCAGCAGAGCAGAAATGGTGGTCAAAACTCTGCCAGGTCCTTTCTGCTCTGGTCCACATCCACACCTGAACCCTGGTGTGGTCAGACCTTTATCTGGGGTAAGTGGATTCTCTCAGTCAGAAACAAAGGTGGTTTGTCCTTCTGAAAGCAACTGAAATAGTAGATCTAACCCACCACAGCTTTGCTCCTTCCCTCTTGTCTGGACAGCTGATTCCTTCTGGTCGTGTACTGGGCCATGGCAATGGAGAACAAGACACCTGTAATTGATCTCATTCCCCTGGGCTTTCCATCCATCCCAGGGTGGGCACACGGCCCCATGTGCCATTATCTTCTCCATGTATCTTCTAACCCTGGTGGAGAATGACCTCCATTCTTCTTCCTCCTCATGTTTCCTTGGTGGAGACCTGGTACACCGCCACCGTGGTGTCGAAAATGATGGAGATTTTCCTTGCCTTGAGGAAAATCATTTATGTTGCCTGCTTCCTGGCACAGTCCTTTTGACGTTTTCCTGTCTTCCTGGCTATCACTGAGTTCATGATCCTCCCACTCATGTCCTTCAATTGTAATGTCACCATATGCAAACTTCTTCATTGCAACACTCCCATGGGAGAGAAAATCTCTTTCCTGCAAGCCCTGGTAGCACGGGCATTGGGATTGTGGCCATCTTCACGCAGTTGCCACTTGTGCTGACTGGCCGTTCTGCATCAAGAAAGCCACTGCTGGGATCCAAGTCCCCTGACTCGGCCTTCCCTGATCCTGATCTGACAGCCACCACCACTCTTGTGTATGCGTCTAATTGGACCAAAGGGCTGGAGAACCTGTCCTCTGAGAGAAGGCTGAAGGAGACAGGTCTTCTTCTGCTGGATGAACAGAAGGCTCGGGCAGACCTCATCAACATATTCTAGTACTTCAATAATTTCTACAAAGAAGATGCAAGCTCTCTCATTCAAAGGAGCCACATGGCGAGGACAAGGGCCAGTGAGTCCAAGTGTCACTGGGAGAGGTTTCAGTTTCACATAAGAAATACCTTTTTTACAGTAAGACCAATCCTTCACTGGAATGACCTCCCAGGGATGTGGCAGAGTTCCCATCTGCTGCAAGTTTCCAAGTTGTGATTGGACAGGGTGGTAGATAATCTCATCTTGTCTCTCTTTCCCATGAAAGATTGGAGCAGGTGATCTTTCAAGGTGTCGTGGTTTCATCGCCGGGAGACAACCAAAAACTGTGGCAGATACATTTTCCTTAACCCTCTTCCCCCTCCCCGCTTCCGCTCCCCCCGGCTCCTCCTCCTTTTTCACTAAGGACAGACGATTTTGAGAGGAAAGGAAAAGAAGGACAGAGAGAAGAAAGCTGGAAAATTTGAAAACGTTTTACTAATGCTACTAAATAAACATAGAGAAAAAATAAAGCAGAACAAATATTAGAGAACCAGTCTTGCAATTCCCAGCAGCTACTCCAGCAGGATCCTGCAGCCAACCGGAACTAGATTCAGTCTGTCACGAGGACTCAACGTGCAGGGACAGCCACGAGGCCTCAGCTTGCAGGGACGGCAGAACAAGAAGCAGAGACGAAGCAAAGCAGCAGAAGACCCAGCAGAAGAGAGGGAGCGTCCTTCGGGTCCACCTTTTATATCCAGGAAGTCGTGAATGGGATGGAATACTCCAATTGGCCAATCCGTGGTCACCTGACTAAGACCACCTCCTCTCGTTGCTCCCCTCAATGACCCAGGACACAAGGTCACTTCCAGTATGGAATATCCTATGATTCCCTGTCCCTCCCAGTGGCACCCTTCAATAGTGATGTCACAATATGCCATCCACTCTACTGCACCAGTCATCAGAAAGAAAATCCTCATTCCAAAAGAGTTTATTGCAATTGAGATTCACTTTTTTTTGCAGAGAAAATAGGATGCTGCATGGCTATTGTCCTCTTCATTTCCAAGATTTCTTCACTGAAAGAGATGTACTCTGCAGGCAGGGAATAGCAAAGAGGGACATGAACCTTTGAACTTCTTCTCTAGAAGGACAGCCACGATCAAGAGAAATGAGAACCCCCAAAGATAAGTCAGCAATGGTATAAGAGACTTCCATCTAGAGTGGCAGATACATGTACCCAGAAGAGTGTCTTGATTGCCTAGGTGTTCTTGGTGACGGCTCTCTTGTGCGTGGAGACGCTCCGTGCTGGGGTCCATTGCCTGGGCCCAGGGCAGAGCGGGTCCATGGCACCATGTGGGGGGCTTGCCTTCCTGGGCTTAGGAGCAGTACTTTCCTCCCAGTGTAGCCGCCAAGACTGGTGCTGTTTACTGCAGAGCCTGGTGTGGGGAGAGGTGTCCTACCATGAGGGCCCAGCCCTGCACTTTGATGTGCCCATGTGGTTCCCAGGCGAGTGCAGGGTCTCTTGCAGGACAGCTCTCCAATGGCCAGCAACTGCACTGCTGGGAAGACCCTGGTGTGCAAGCCATCTGCCCAGTCACCCTCTGTGTAGAAAGGGTAGGATGATGGCCAGAAAATGCATCTTCGAACACTCAGTGCTGTCCTGGGACTGCGGTGGCCCTTAGGATCGTTGCGTTCACAGCAAGTGGGGACTCCATTATGTAGCCTGAGTGTGGCTGATACCACTCCTAACCTGGGAATTATCTCAGCCAAGTGTAAGGTGCAGCACATGGGAAAACATAATCCCAGCAGAGGCTGGGATCCAGCTGGCTGGGGAGCAGCTCTGTGGAAAGGGACCTGGGGGTCCCGGTGGACAAGCAGCTCAACAGGAGAGAACAACGTCCTGCTGCAACAAAGAAGGCCAACAGGATGCCCAGTTACATTGGCAAGGGCACCACCAGTGGAGACAAAGAAGTCATTATCACGCCCTACTCAGAGCTTGTCAGGCCAAACCTCAAATATTGTGCTTGATTTTGGTCGCTGCTATACAAAAGAGATGGGAATAGACTGGAAATATTCCAGAGAAGGGTCACAAAGATGATCAACGGGATGAGAATCTGCAGCATAAGAAAAGGCTGAGACAACTGGGGTTGTTCAGCTTTGAGAAGCTTAGTGGAGACCTCAGCACCATGCTCCAGTATTTCCAGGGAGCCTAGACAGAAAATCGAGACTCCCTTTTTGCGAGCAGTCACGTGGAAAAGACGAGGGGCAATAGGTACAAGCTACTCCTGGGAGGTATCTGATTGAACACGAGAGCAAAATTATTCATGATGAGAACGAGTACACGCTGGAACAATCTCCTCAGGGAAGTGGTAGATTCTGAAACATCGGACACATATAAGATTCCGTTCAACAGGGTGCTGGAGCATCTTGGCTAGCCTGTTGTTTTGAAAAGAAAGGTTGGTCCAGGTCATCCTTGTGGTCGCTTTTATCCTGGTATTCTATGATGACGGTGCAGACGCATGTCTGGAGAGCAACTGGGCCCTGCCAGATGGTGAAGGATTGTATGAGGTTCCTCTATCTCATGTGTCTGTGCCCATGTGTGTTGGCCATGCACACTAGATCAGGTAATGGAGGGGAAGGAATGAGAGAGATGAGGGTGTGGATTGTGCCCAGGAATTGTGGTTTCCCAGCCCCACTCCTGCCACACTTTGGAACCCTTTACTCACTGAAGGCCTGTAGCGTAGCCATGAGTGTCTTCTTCAGCTCCAAAGGAAAGGCCATAAAACAACCCACGGCAGGGAGTCCCACCCTCCCCTTCCTCCGTGTTTTCCCTGAGCAGACTGGAAGAGTTGCCTCAGAACAAAGGTGGACTCGGAGGTCCAGACTTGGATGCAGCACAAGTTTAATGAGACTCAAGAAGAAAAGGAGGTGGCTCAGAGGGAGCACCACGGACAGCCATAACATTGCAGTGAAACTCCTGCAGAGTGCCAGTCTGCCTGCCCTGCAGTGGGAGGGAGAACAACAAGGCCCTGCCACACTGCCCTTGGGAGACAGAATCAGCAAAAGCAAGAGAGAGAGACATGAGTTGCAGAAGGAAACAAGAGTTCAAAGCTCCGAATACAACGCTGCAAAGCTCTATCTCCTTTCAAGGACCATGTTGCAAGGTCTTGGGAGATTCTTGCCCAAGGACGTTGCCAGCATCTTTAGCAGGGTCGACATCTGCTGCCACCATAGCGGCTGGTAATGCAGGAGAGGTCAAAGCCCCCGGAGTTGATGGGCACTCCCTCCGAGCTGAGGATGCTGCCAACAGCAGCGGAGGTGGAGGAGCCCACAACGGTGTTCTGTGGGAAAGAGCTGAGGATGGGGCCGGGCAGGGTCACCACCACTGCGGAGGGCTGGATGGCGATGGTGGAGCTCTGGCACTGCCTGACACAGGGCTCATTGCAGCTGTTGGCCAGTGGGGTCGGGCCACAGGGTTGGCAGGGCAGACACGGGTTGCAGCAGGACATGTCTCTGGGACACAGGTTCACCTGGGAGAGAGGACAGGATGAAGCAAAGCATGAGGAGCACATGTGAAGCAGCACTGCACTCAACCACAGGAGAGCCAAGGCACCTCTTGGCCCAGCATACGCTGCCAACCTCAAATCCCAGGAGCCACCTCCACTAAGTCTGAAACTGTCTCTGCAGAAGATCTTCTCTCTCCTTCCCTCTCCCATGAGATGCAGCTCCCACCCCAGGGCCAGGACAGACCCTTTCAGCTGAGACACACATTGAGGAAAGAGACCTGATTCTGAAGCAGGAGGAGAAGAGGTTTCATACTTACCTGATTCCCAAGGAGAAGGAGGCGAGAGAAGTGGATGAGAGAGCAGAGAGTTGGGCTGCCTTTTATAGGAGTCCTGCACTGCCTCAGGCCCAGGCAGCTTTTGTGGAAGTAATAATTTTCTGACAAGCTCATGATGAATGTAAAACACACCAGCCAATGGTATGGGCTGTGTCCTGATTTCGTGCATTGACGCCTTTTCATTTCCTGTCTCATGCCACGTGCTTTCCTATATGAAGGCTTCTTCTGTAAGTGCCGGGATGAAGGGCCTGAGGGTTTCCAGGGTAGACAGAGGTCAGCGTGGGCAGAGGACTCAGGCCAAGTGCTGGTGGCATCCTGTGCAGGTAGGTGATGTGCATCTGGGTCATTCCTGTGGGCTCCTTTGTGGCAAAGTTGTCTGGAAATGGGCAACGCTGTAATGTTTCCCATCCAGTGACCAAGAAATGACATTTGGGACAACATGCCGTATCCTTTTCTCTTGCTCCCTCCACCTCTCTGATGGTTGCTCCTTGTTGCACACAGGTGGACCTCTGCTGGGAGTGTCTGATACTATTACAACACTAACAGTGCCCTCAGGACGATTTCGCTGGGCTCCTTTGCCTCATGCTCTCTCCTTGCACTCTCTGCAGGTCCTCAGGAAACACCAGGAGCTTGTTTGGGGCCTGGTTTTCTCTTTGGAACTTGAATCCTTTTCTACCACAGTGGTCCCCAGCATCTCCTCAACAAAGTCCCTACTTGCTGATGATTTCCTGGCTTTCTGTGAGCGTACAGATTTTCAGACAGTTCCCTGCAGGCCTGCATGAGCACACTTGTGTCCATCTGTAGCTCTGTGACCCTCATCATCAGGACATGTGCACATCGTAGTGGGCGACTCTTCCCTGGTGTGTCCAAGAGCACTGTAGAGCAGCAGGTTGCCCTTGCCAGAAGGAGCCCGTCTGCAGCTGAATGGTGATGCCTTTGTCCTGGCAGAGAGGTGCTCAGAGAACTGAAATGCAGTCTCTGCCTCCTGCACCCTCCCTTTCTTCCTTTACAAGCGGGAAGAAAGTCCAAGAAACCCTGCCTACCTGTGCAGGCCATTGTCCCTGCAGTAATAACCTGCTGATGCAGTGTTGCTGGTGACTGGGATGGGACACAGGCTCCTCATGCCTTGCCAATGCCAGATGTATTTCTGCAGCTTGTCAGCCTGGTGCTGAGTGAGGCAGTGGCTGACAGCTCTCATCAAGTGGGTATTAGGCTGGGGTCAAGGTGTAGCCCTGCTCTGAGATGGAGGACAAAATCTCTGGGTGCATTAGGGAGAGTCAAACAGTTTTCAGTCAAAATCCTCTGCTTTTCAAGCACCAGGGCATTCCCCTCCTCCATACAAAGAGCTGAGTCTGAGGGCCCATCAGCTGTGTCTGGGAATGCAGGTACGTGTGGATTAGGGAAAGCCACAAACACTGATGATTTTCATGAGTACGTCAGTCAAAGTCCAGCCTTCATCAGAAAGGAACTTTTGTGTATTGACCACAACCTGCTATGCTGCATCCCACTGTATTGTTTAAGAGTGGATCAAAAAGAGAAGCCTGCAGTGAAGGAGGGAAGTTTAATCTGTTAGAAAGAGTTAAGGAATGTGGGGAAATTCTTAAGGCTATTTTGGCTGTTTTCACCATCCTTCTTTGTGTCTTATTGTTAATAAGTTAAATCAATCTTCTACAAATCAGGTCTATTTTGCCGCTAATGATAATTGATGAGTAATCCCCCTGTCTTTGCTGGGACTCATGACCGTTTCCATCTTATGTTCTCGTCCTGTCCCATAGAGGAAGGAGAGAGTATCCTGCCGGGTGAGTGCCTGGAAGCCAGCCAAGGTCCTCTTGCATTTGCAACAGCTATGGTAGTTAGAAGTGCCACGAGTGCTTGTAATTTCCGTGCTTTATTTCTGCTTTCTATCTGTGCAGTCACTTTCTCCTGCTCTTGCTCCTCTGTGGGGGTGGTGGGCCACGATGTCAATTGACATTTGTGCTCGTGTACCCGGCACATGCGATGCCTTTGCTTCGACGCATGCCATGCTTCTGGAGATGCTGGGAAGCTGAAGATGAGCCAAAGTGATTTCTCCTACAATCTTCTCCTTACATCCACGTAGCCATCTTCTCTGTCTGAGTCTCCTGCCCAAGACCACCTCCATCCAGACCAAGAAGAATGGCCTTGAGTTATTGTGGAGCTGCTGACCTCCCAGGGTCTCCTGCAGCAATGGCGTCCTCCCATGAAGACAGCACAAGTTGGGATCACCATCCTTAGGGCATGCTCAGAGGCCAAGGCACCTGATGGGATGGGAGGTGGGTGCTGTGCAGCGGGGAACAAGGGTTTCTCTGCCTGAGCCCAGGGATACTCCTGCCTGGCCTGTAGCCACAAAGCCACCTCAGCCCAGCCTCAGCCTCTCTCCATGACAAACCATCTCTCCTCTGCCCTCTCCCACAACCACTATCTTAAAGCACTAACATGAGACCAAGGATCTGATATCAACTGAGATCTCCTTGAAGGCTGGACCCCTTCCTATAGGAGGAGGGGAAGGAGAAGAGGGAGTTCCCATTCACCTGGTTCCTAATGTGAAGGAGGTGACTGAACTGTTTGGGACAGTGACCAGCTGAACAGGTTTTTCTTCTGTCTTCACACCGCCTCGGGCCCAAAGGCACACACTGCATAAGCCACAATTTTCCTGCGTGCTCCTAATGAGTGGTAACATTGCAGGTAATGACATGGCACGTGCTATTGTTTCCCTTTATGCTGCGTTTGGTTTCCCGCTTTATGACAGGGCCCCACAGTGCCGCGAGTGCTGTGTCAAGGGTGTTTGGCTAAGAAGTGAGAGTAGCTCTGGAGAGACATTTTGGACAGGGCGGCAGCAGTGTCTCCTTAAGGGATGGGCACATGGGCTTTGCTGCACTTCAGCATGGGCCTGGGGAGGAAATGGACAGAAGAGAATTGCAGTGGTGGGGGACAATTCAATTCAGGGGCCCAGTGTGCTGACCCTGAGAGAAACCTGAATTTCCTTGTGTGGCCGGAGCACCTTGAGCTATGCATTTCACAGAATCATGGAAGTCACCTCTGCAGACGACCTCGCTCAATGCCTCTGCAAGAGTAGGGTCAGCTAGAGCATGCTGTCTAAGAGCTGTATCTAGACAGGATTGGAGTATCTCTGCAGATAAGTCTCCACAACCTCTCTTGAACAACCCGCTCCAGTGTTTGACCACCTCCACAGTGAAAAAGCTTTTCTTTGGTGCTGCGGATGCACAGGTGGGATGGGACACCGCAGTAAGGGTTCTTCAAGGCAGGCAGAGCCGCCGTGCCCCCTTTCCACCACTGGTCACTCACTGCAGATTTCCCAACTCATTGAGTGGCCCGGTGGACCCCAGATCCCACAAGGGGAGAGGTCTTTCCCCACGGTTTCCTGATGGGAGCCAGGTGTGAAGCAGCACACAGTCAAGACCCTCAGCCCAGCCAGTCCAGAGGTGCCCTCCTTTGTCTGCGGCTGAGAGGTGTCCTATGCAGGGAATGGGCCATCTCCCAGAGTACTTTGAGGATCCTGAGCAGGATGTCTCTGCCATCATTTCTGGAAGAGGAAAGGCACTGTGGTGTGAGCCAGAATGCTTGCATTTAAGGAAAAGCATCCAGTTCTGGGCCCCCGGTTTAACAAGGATAAGGAATTATTGGATGGAGTCCAGTGGCGGCCTACGAAGATGATCTGAGCCCAGAGCATCTTTCTTATGAGGAGAGACTGAGAGAGCTGTGTCGGTTCAGCCTGGAGAAGAGAAGGTTGAGGGACGATCTTATCAATGTTTACGAGTACCTTAAGGGTGGATGTCAAGATGATGGTACTAGAATCCTTTCAGTGGTGCCCAATGATAGGATGATAGGCAACGGGTACAGACTGGAAGCACAGGAGCTTTCATCTGAAGATGAGGAAAAACTTATTTTCTTCTACAGTGACAGAGCACGGGAACAGGCTGCCCAGAGAGGTTGTGGAGTCTCCTTCTCTGGAGAAATTCAGCACCCACCTGGACACGTTCCTGTGCAATCTGCTATAGGTGTACTTGCTTTAGAAGGTGGGTTGGACAAGATGACCTACAGAGGTCCCTTCAAACTCCGAGCATTCTAGGATTCTATGATACTGTGCAAAGCTTTTCAGAGGAGAACCAGTGGCTGCTTTCCCTCATGTGGCGATGCTAGCTGATGCTTGAGTTCCACACTCTTTCTCCAGGCCATGGGGCCCAGAAGCTACACCTGCTGCATCTCAGGCATGGCCAAATGGTTTGTAAAAACTGTTTGCAGTCAGTGTCTCGTTAGAGGCTTGGAAAGAGACCTTATGGCACAGCTGGACCTATCTAGTGTTGCTGGCACTTGGCATCCTTGGCTCTGTACAGAGTTGGTGCTCTTTACTGGTGCTGTTGGCTACACGCCCCATGGTCACCATCTTCCTCCACCCAGCCTCCTCATGCTCGCATTCCTTTTCCCATAGCTCCTGGCTCTGGACAAGGGTCAGTCATGGAGCCAGGTGAATCCTGTACCCTCAAAGCTTTTGCAGGAGTCAGGAGCAAAGACTCCGGGAAACAGCTCAACCCTTTGAAGCTCCCTGCAGCCAAGATAAAATGAGTTGTTCAGGGTTGGGCATTCACCACATTGAGACCAGATTGCTGTGGCCCTGTCTGTGCCCTCTGAGATGAGGGGCTGAGACTGTGTCAATGTCTGGCACTGACACAGAGGGGTGTCAACACGGGACTTGGAATGGTCAGGCACAACTACGTACACACACACATGCACTAACACATATCCAACTTGCTCACGTGTGCACCAGGATATACACAGATGCACAGACACAAGCAAATGTGCACAAGGCCAGCGAAGTGCAACGGATTGTACAGGTAAATAGAAACACGGTCCCACCAGAGGCACACAGGTGTGTGCACAGCCAGGCAGACAAGCACATGGATGTGCATGCAGAGAATCACACAGGCTGGTACACAATCACGCTGACAGGCACATTGTTGCAGATGAGCACATAGCAATGGATGTGACGGAGGAGCTGCTGGGGACCTCCCCTCCAGAGCAGGGACGGGGCACTCTAAGCAGGACAGAAGCACTGGCAGCTTTGCTCGAGAAGTCTCTGGCACCCACAGACTGCCCAGAGAGAGGAGAAGGCCAAAGAGGTTGCAATTTCCTCCTGAGGGCAGCTTAGGGTGAAAGAGAGATGAAAACATGAAGTGCAGTCCACCCGCCCGGGAATACGACAGCCAATGACTGGTGGAGGGAGCCGGGAGAGAATGAGAGAGGGCAGTGCACACAGTCACAGGAGCCCTTGGGGACGAGCTAAGGATTGCAGGCCTGGGAGAGGCTGGGGCCCCTGCTGTCAGTAAGATGGTACGAAATAACCCACCAGAGTTCCCCAGCCTGCCTCCACTGGACCCCTCTGGCTCTTAGTCCCTGTCTTGTGAACACAGCGATGCATCCTTGCCCCTGAAATCCTGGGATTTCTCATCCAGCCTTCTAAAGAAGCGTCCGTGAGGGAATGGGCGTGAACTAAAAAGAAATACATGCTGACATGTGTTCAACCTGGAAATCCTCAGGCCTCTAATCCCGGCACTTACAAAAGAAGCCTTCATATAGGAAAATATGTGGCAGATACCAGGAAATAGAAAGGCGGCAGTGCAGAAAACCAGGACACAGCTCATACCATTAGCTGGCATGTTTTGCATTCACCAAGAGCTTGTCAGAAAATTATTACTTCCACAAAGGCTGCCTGGGCCTGAGGCAGTGCAGGACTGCTATAAAAGACAGCCCAACTCTCAGCTTTATCATCCACTTCTCTTGCCTCCTTCTCCTTGGGAATCAGGTGAGTGTGAAGCCTCTTCTCCTCCTGCTTCAGAATCAGGTGTCTTTCCTCAATGTGTGTCTCAGACGGAAGGGTCTGTCCTGGCCCTGGGATGGGAGCTGCATCTCATGGGAGCGGGAAGGGGAGAGAAGGTCTTCCACAGAGAGAATTTGGGACTTAGTGGAGGTGGCTTCTGGGATTTGAGGTTGCCAGTGCGTGCTGGGCCAAGAGGTGCTTTGGCTCAACTGTGTTTTGGTGCAGTGCTGTTTCTCAAGAGCAACACCTGATGCTCTATTTCCTCCTGCCCTCTCTCCCAGGTGAACCTCTGTCCCAGAGACATGTCCTGCTGCAACCCGTGTCTGCCCTGCCAGCCCTGTGGCCCGACCCCACTGGCCAACAGCTGCAATGAGCCCTGTGTCAGGCAGTGCCAGAGCTCCAATGTCGTCATTGAGCCCTCCCCTGTGGTGGTGACCCTGCCCGGCCCCATCCTCAGCTCCTTCCCACAGAACACCGTTGTGGGCTCCTCCACCTCCGCTGCTGTTGGCAGCATCCTCAGCTCGGAGGGAGTGCCCATCAACTCCGGGGGCTTTGACCTCTCCTGCATTACCAGCCGCTACTGTGGCAGCAGATGTCGACCCTGCTAAAACTGCTGGCAGCTCCTTTGGGCAAGAACCTCTCAAGACCTTTGAACATGGTCCTGAAAGGAGACAGAGATCCACAGCATTGCATTCCAAGCTTTGAACCATTGTTTCCTTCTTCCACTCGTGTCTCTCTCTCTTTCCTCTGCTGATTCTGTTCCCAAGGCAAGCCTAGCAGTGACCTGTTGGCCTCCCTCCCTGCAGGAGTTTCACCACATCCTTGTGGCTGCCTGTGGTGCTCCTTCTGAGCCACCTCCTTTTCTTCTTGAGACTCATTAAAGCTGTGCTGCACCCAAGCCTGGGCCTCCGAGTCCTCTTTTGCTCTTAGGCAACTCTTCCAGTCTGCTCAGGGGAAACATGTGGATGAAGGGGAGGGTGGGACTCCCTGCAGTGGATTTTGTCACTTTGCAACACAGTAAATCAATTTCATGTTTTCATAAATAAATTGACTGGAGTTGCTTGCGAGGGACAGTCAACTTAGTGGGTGTCTCACCCTTGCTTAGCTCCCTTGGGCAAACACATTGGCATTTCTTACCCAACATTCTCTGCTCTTCCCAGTAATGTAATCTCCAACCATGATCTACATTAGACCTAAGAGGCACTTTGGTCATTTAAAGTAAGCAATTAAGAACGAGGCAATTAAGAAACCAATGCACCCAGGAACTGTCACACATCCAATTACGTGCAATGCAAATCAGGCATTCCATGGCAATGGTGAGTTCCAGCAGAGCAGAAATGGTGGTCAAAACTCTGCCAGGTCCTTTCTGCTCTGGTCCACATCCACACCTGAACCCTGGTGTGGTCAGACCTTTATCTGGGGTAAGTGGGTTCTCTCAGTCAGAAACAAAGGTGGTTTGTCCTTCTGAAAGCAACTGAAATAGTAGATCTAACCCACCACAGCTTTGCTCCTTCCCTCTTGTCTGGACAGCTGATTCCTTCTGGTCGTGTACTGGGCCTTGGCAATGGAGAACAAGACACCTGTAATTGATCTCATTCCCCTGGGCTTTCCATCCATCCCAGGGTGGGCACACGGCCCCATGTGCCATTATCTTCTCCATGTATCTTCTAACCCTGGTGGAGAATGACCTCCACTCTTCTTCCTCCTCATGTTTCCTTGCTGGAGACCTGGTACACCGCCACCGTTGTGTTGAAAATGATGGAGATTTTCCTTGCCTTGAGGAAAATCATTTATGTTGCCTGCTTCCTGGCACAGTCCTTTTGACGTTTTCCTGTCTTCCTGGCTATCACTGAGTTCATGATCCTCCCACTCATGTCCTTCAATTGTAATGTCACCATATGCAAACTTCTTCATTGCAACACTCCCATGGGAGAGAAAATCTCTTTCCTGCAAGCCCTGGTAGCACGGGCATTGGGATTGTGGCCATCTTCACGCAGTTGCCACTTGTGCTGACTGGCCGTTCTGCATCAAGAAAGCCACTGCTGGGATCCAAGTCCCCTGACTCGGCCTTCCCTGATCCTGATCTGACAGCCACCACCACTCTTGTGTATGTGTCTAATTGGACCAAAGGGCTGGAGAACCTGTCCTCTGAGGGAAGGCTGAAGGAGACAGGTCTTTTTCTGCTGGATGAACAGAAGGCTCGGGCACACCTCATCAACATATTCTAGTACTTCAATAATTTCTACAAAGAAGATGCAAGCTCTCTCATTCAAAGGAGCCACATGGCGAGGACAAGGGCCAGTGAGTCCAAGTGTCACTGGGAGAGGTTTCAGTTTCACATAAGAAATACCTTTTTTACAGTAAGACCAATCCTTCACTGGAATGACCTCCCAGGGATGTGGCAGAGTTCCCATCTGCTGCAAGTTTCCAAGTTGTGATTGGACAGGGTGGTAGATAATCTCATCTTGTCTCTCTTTCCCATGAAAGATTGGAGCAGGTGATCTTTCAAGGTGTCGTGGTTTCATCGCCGGGAGACAACCAAAAACTGTGGCAGATACATTTTCCTTAACCCTCTTCCCCCTCCCCGCTTCCGCTCCCCCCGGCTCCTCCTCCTTTTTCAGTAAGGACAGACGATTTTGAGAGGAAAGGAAAAGAAGGACAGAGAGAAGAAAGCTGGAAAATTTGAAAATGTTTTACTAATGCTACTAAATAAACATAGAGAAAAAATAAAGCAGAACAAATATTATAGAACCAGTCTTGCAATTCCCAGCAGCTACTCCAGCAGGATCCTGCAGCCAACCGGAACTAGATTCAGTCTGTCACGAGGACTCAACGTGCAGGGACAGCCACGAGGCCTCAGCTTGCAGGGACGGCAGAATAAGAAGCAGAGACGAAGCAAAGCAGCAGAAGACCCAGCAGAAGAGAGGGAGCGTCCTTTGGGTCCACCTTTCATATCCAGGAAGTCGTGAATGGGATGGAATACTCCAATTGGCCAATCCATGGTCACCTGACTAAGACCACCTCCTCTCGTTGCTCCCCTCAATGATCCAGGACACAAGGTCACTTCCAGTATGGAATATCCTATGATTCCCTGTCCCTCCCAGTGATACCCTTCAATAGTGATGTCACAATATGCCATCCACTCTACTGCACCAGTCATCAGAAAGAAAATCCTCATTCCAAAAGAGTTTATTGCAATTGAGATTCACTTTTTTTTGCAGAGAAAATAGGATGCTGCATGGCTATTGTCCTCTTCATTAACAAGATTTCTTCACTGAAAGAGATGTACTCTGCAGGCAGGGAATAGCAAAGAGGGACATGAACCTTTGAACTTCTTCTCTAGAAGGACAGTCACGATCAAGAGAAATGAGAACCCCCAAAGATGAGTCAGCAGGTCTATAAGAGACTTCCATCTAGAGTGGCAGATACACGTACCCAGAAGAGTGTCTTGATTGCCTAGGTGTTCTTGGTGACGGCTCTCTTGTGCGTGGAGACGCTCCGTGCTGGGGTCCATTGCCTGGGCCCAGGGCAGAGCGGGTCCATGGCACCATGTGGGGGGCTTGCCTTCCTGGGCTTAGGAGCAGTACTTTTCCTCCCAGTGTAGCCGCCAAGACTGGTGCTGTTTACTGCAGAGCCTGGTGTGGGGAGAGGTGTCCTACCATGAGGGCCCAGCCCTGCACTTTGATGTGCCCATGTGGTTCCCAGGGGTGTGCAGGGTCTCTTGCAGGACAGCTCTCCAATGGCCAGCAACTGCACTGCTGGGAAGACCCTAGTGTGCAAGCCATCTGCCCAGTAACCCTCTGTGTAGAAAGGGTAGGATGATGGCCAGAAAATGCATCTTCGAACACTCAGTGCTGTCCTGGGACTGCGGTGGCCCTTAGGATCGTTGCGTTCACAGCAAGTGGGGACTCCATTATGTAGCCTGAGTGTGGCTGATACCACTCCTAACCTGGGAATTATCTCAGCCAAGTGTAAGGTGCAGCACATGGGAAAACATAATCCCAGCAGAGGCTGGGATCCAGCTGGCTGGGGAGCAGTTCTGTGGAAAGGGACCTGGGGGTCCCGGTGGACAAGCAGCTCAACAGGAGAGAACAACGTCCTGCTGCAACAAAGAAGGCCAACAGGATGCCCAGTTACATTAGCAAGGGGACCACCAGTGGAGACAAAGAAGTCATTATCACGCCCTACTCAGAGCTTGTCAGGCCAAACCTCAAATATTGTGCTTGATTTTGGTCGCTGCTATACAAAAGAGATGGGGATAGACTGGAAATATTCCAGAGAAGGGTCACAAAGATGATCAACGGGATAAGAATCTGCAGCATAAGAAAAGGCTGAGACAACTGGGGCTGTTCAGCTTTGAGAAGCTTAGTGGAGACCTCAGCACCATGCTCCAGTATTTCCAGGGAGCCTAGACAGAAAATCGAGACTCCCTTTTTGCAAGCAGTCACGTGGAAAAGACGAGGGGCAATAGGTACAAGCTACTCCTGGGAGGTATCTGACTGAACACGAGAGCAAAATTATTCATGATGAGAACGAGGACACGCTGGAACAACCTCCTCAGGGAAGTGGTGGATTCTGAAACATCGGACACATATAAGATTCCGTTCAACAGGGTGCTGGAGCATCTTGGCTAGCCTGTGGTTTTGAAAAGAAAGGTTGGTCCAGGTCGGCCTTGTGGTCCCTTTTATCCTGGTATTCTATGATGACGGTGCAGACGCATGTCTGGAGAGCAACTGGGCCCTGCCAGATGCTGAAGGATTGTATGAGGTTCCTCTATCTCATGTGTCTGTGCCCATGTGTGTTGGCCATGCACACTAGATCAGGTAATGGAGGGGAAGGAATGAGAGAGATGAGGGTGTGGATTGTGCCCAGGAATTGCAGCTTCCCAGCCCCACTCCTGCCACACTTTGGAACCCTTTACTCACTGAAGGCCACTGCCTGTAGCGTAGCCATGAGTGTCTTCTTCAGCTCCAAAGGAAAGGGCATGAAACAATCCACAGCAGGGAGTCCCACCCTCCCCTTCCTCCGTGTTTTCCCTGAGCAGACTGGAAGAGTTGCCTCAGAACAAAGGTGGACTCGGAGGTCCAGACTTGGATGCAGCACAAGTTTAATGAGACTCAAGAAGAAAAGGAGGTGGCTCAGAGGGAGCACCACAGACAGCCATAACATTGCAGTGAAACTCCTGCAGAGTGCCAGTCTGCCTGCCCTGCAGTGGGAGGGAGAACAACAAGACCCTGCCACACTGCCCTTGGGAGACAGAATCAGCAAAAGCAAGAGAGAGAGAGACATGAGTCGCAGAAGGAAACAAGAGTTCAAAGCTCCGAATACAACGCTGCAAAGCTCTATCTCCTTTCAAGGACCATGTTGCAAGGTCTTGGGAGATTCTTGCCCAAGGACGTTGCCAGCATCTTTAGCAGGGTCGACATCTGCTGCCACCGTAGCGGCTGGTAATGCAGGAGAGGTCAAAGCCCCCGGAGTTGATGGGCACTCCCTCCGAGCTGAGGATGCTGCCAACAGCAGCGGAGGTGGAGGAGCCCACAACGGTGTTCTGTGGGAAAGAGCTGAGGATGGGGCCGGGCAGGGTCACCACCACTGCGGAGGGCTGGATGGCGATGGTGGAGCTCTGGCACTGCCTGACACAGGGCTCATTGCAGCTGTTGGCCAGTGGGGTCGGGCCACAGGGTTGGCAGGGCAGACACGGGTTGCAGCAGGACATGTCTCTGGGACACAGGTTCACCTGGGAGAGAGGACAGGATGAAGCAAAGCATGAGGAGCACATGTGAAGCAGCACTGCACTCAACCACAGGAGAGCCAAGGCACCTCTTGGCCCAGCATACGCTGCCAACCTCAAATCCCAGGAGCCACCTCCACTAAGTCTCAAACTGTCTCTGCAGAAGATCTTCTCTCTCCTTCCCTCTCCCATGAGATGCAGCTCCCACCCCAGGGCCAGGACAGACCCTTTCAGCTGAGACACACATTGAGGAAAGACACCTGATTCTGAAGCAGGAGGAGAAGAGGCTTCATACTTACCTGATTCCCAAGGAGAAGGAGGCGAGAG
Organism: Caloenas nicobarica; assembly: GCF_036013445.1. NCBI lineage: Eukaryota > Metazoa > Chordata > Aves > Columbiformes > Columbidae > Caloenas > Caloenas nicobarica. Next base: position 742,079 of record NC_088268.1, on the reverse strand, counting down.
AAGTGGATGAGAGAGCAGAGAGTTGGGCTGCCTTTTATAGGAGTCCTGCACTGCCTCAGGCCCAGGCAGCTTTTGTGGAAGTAATAATTTTCTGACAAGCTCATGATGAATGTAAAACACACCAGCCAATGGTATGGGCTGTGTCCTGATTTCGTGCATTGACGCCTTTTCATTTCCTGTCTCATGCCACGTGCTTTCCTATATGAAGGCTTCTTCTGTAAGTGCCGGGATGAAGGGCCTGAGGGTTTCCAGGGTAGACAGAGGTCAGCGTGGGCAGAGGACTCAGGCCAAGTGCTGGTGGCATCCTGTGCAGGTAGGTGATGTGCATCTGGGTCATTCCTGTGGGCTCCTTTGTGGCAAAGTTGTCTGGAAATGGGCAACGCTGTAATGTTTCCCATCCAGTGACCAAGAAATGACATTTGGGACAACATGCCGTATCCTTTTCTCTTGCTCCCTCCACCTCTCTGATGGTTGCTCCTTGTTGCACACAGGTGGACCTCTGCTGGGAGTGTCTGATACTATTACAACACTAACAGTGCCCTCAGGACGATTTCGCTGGGCTCCTTTGCCTCATGCTCTCTCCTTGCACTCTCTGCAGGTCCTCAGGAAACACCAGGAGCTTGTTTGGGGCCTCGTTTTCCCTTTGGAACTTGAATCCTTTTCTACCACAGTGGTCCCCAGCATCTCCTCAACAAAGTCCCTACTTGCTGATGATTTCCTGGCTTTCTGTGAGCGTACAGATTTTCAGACAGTTCCCTGCAGGCCTGCATGAGCACACTTGTGTCCATCTGTAGCTCTGTGACCCTCATCATCAGGACATGTGCACATCGTAGTGGGCGACTCTTCCCTGGTGTGTCCAAGAGCACTGTAGAGCAGCAGGTTGCCCTTGCCAGAAGGAGCCCGTCTGCAGCTGAATGGTGATGCCTTTGTCCTGGCAGAGAGGTGCTCAGAGAACTGAAATGCAGTCTCTGCCTCCTGCACCCTCCCTTTCTTCCTTTACAAGCGGGAAGAAAGTCCAAGAAACCCTGCCTACCTGTGCAGGCCATTGTCCCTGCAGTAATAACCTGCTGATGCAGTGTTGCTGGTGACTGGGATGGGACATAGGCTCCTCATGCCTTGCCAATGCCAGATGTATTTCTGCAGCTTGTCAGCCTGGTGCTGAGTGAGGCAGTGGCTGACAGCTCTCATCAAGTGGGTATTAGGCTGGGGTCAAGGTGTAGCCCTGCTCTGAGATGGAGGACAAAATCTCTGGGTGCATTAGGGAGAGTCAAACAGTTTTCAGTCAAAATCCTCTGCTTTTCAAGCACCAGGGCATTCCCCTCCTCCATACAAAGAGCTGAGTCTGAGGGCCCATCAGCTGTGTCTGGGAATGCAGGTACGTGTGGATTAGGGAAAGCCACAAACACTGATGATTTTCATGAGTACGTCAGTCAAAGTCCAGCCTTCATCAGAAAGGAACATTTGTGTATTGACCACAACCTGCTATGCTGCATCCCACTGTATTGTTTAAGAGTGGATCAAAAAGAGAAGCCTGCAGTGAAGGAGGGAAGTTTAATCTGTTAGAAAGAGTTAAGGAATGTGAGGAAATTCTTAAGGCTATTTTGGCTGTTTTCACCATCCTTCTTTGTGTCTTATTGTTAATAAGTTAAATCAATCTTCTACAAATCAGGTCTATTTTGCCGCTAATGATAATTGATGAGTAATCCCCCTGTCTTTACTGGGACTCATGACCGTTTCCATCTTATGTTCTCGTCCTGTCCCATAGAGGAAGGAGAGAGTATCCTGCCGGGTGAGTGCCTGGAAGCCAGCCAAGGTCCTCTTGCATTTGCAACAGCTATGGTAGTTAGAAGTGCCACGAGTGCTTGTAATTTCCGTGCTTTATTTCTGCTTTCTATCTGTGCAGTCACTTTCTCCTGCTCTTGCTCCTCTGTGGGGGTGGTGGGCCACGATGTCAATTGACATTTGTGCTCGTGTACCCGGCACATGCGATGCCTTTGCTTCGACGCATGCCATGCCCCCTTCTTCTGGAGATGCTGGGAAGCTGAACATGAGCCAAAGTGATTTCTCCTGCAATCTTCTCCTTACATCCACGTAGCCATCTTCTCTGTCTGAGTCTCCTGCCCAAGACCACCTCCATCCAGACCAAGAAGAATGGCCTTGAGTTATTGTGGAGCTGCTGACCTCCCAGGGTCTCCTGCAGCAATGGCGTCCTCCCATGAAGACAGCTCAAGTTGGGATCACCATCCTTAGGGCATGCTCAGAGGCCGAGGCACCTGATGGGATGGGAGGTGGGTGCTGTGCAGCGGGGAACAAGGGTTTCTCTGCCTGAGCCCAGGGATACTCCTGCCTGGCCTGTAGCCACAAAGCCACCTCAGCCCAGCCTCAGCCTCTCTCCATGACAAACCATCTCTCCTCTGCCCTCTCCCACAACCACTATCTCAGAGCACTAACATGAGACCAAGGATCTGATACCAACTGAGATCTCCTTGAAGGCTGGACCCCTTCCTATAGGAGGAGGGGAAGGAGAAGAGGGAATTCCCATTCACCTGGTTCCTAATGTGAAGGAGGTGACTGAACTGTTTGGGACAGTGACCAGCTGAACTGGTTTTTCTTCTGTCTTCACACCGCCTCGGGCCCAAAGGCACACACTGCATAAGCCACAATTTTCCTGCGTGCTCCTAATGAGTGGTAACATTGCAGGTAATGACATGGCACGTGCTATTGTTTCCCTTTATGCTGCGTTTGGTTTCCCGCTTTATGACAGGGCCCCACAGTGCCCCGAGTGCCGTGTCAAGGGTGCTTGGCTAAGAAGTGAGAGTAGCTCTGGAGAGACATTTTGGACAGGGCTGCAGCAGTGTCTCCTTAAGGGGTGGGCACACGCGCTTTGCTGCACTTCAGCATGGGCCTGGGGAGGAAATGGACAGAAGAGAAATGGAGTGGTGGGGGACAATTCAATTCAGGGGCCCAGTGTGCTGACCCTGAGAGAAACCTGAATTTCCTTGTGTGGCCGGAGCACCTTGAGCTATGCATTTCACAGAATCATGGAAGTCACCTCTGCAGACGACCTCGCTCAATGTCTCTGCAAGAGTAGGGTCAGCTAGAGCATGCTGTCTGAGAGCTGTATCTAGACAGGATTGGAGTATCTCTGCAGATAAGTCTCCACAACCTCTCTTGAACAACCCGCTCCAGTGTTTGACCACCTCCACAGTGAAAAAGCTTTTCTTTGGTGCTGCGGATGCACAAGTGGGATGGGACACTGCAGTAAGGGTTCTTTAAGGCAGGCAGAGCCCCCGTGCCCCCTTTCCACCACTGGTCACTCACTGCAGAGTTCCCAACTCATTGAGTGGCCCTGTGGACCCCAGATCCCACAAGGGGAGAGGTCTTTCCCCACAGTTTCCTGATGGGAGCCAGGTGTGAAGCAGCACACAGTCAAGACCCTCAGCCCAGCCAGTCCAGAGGTGCCCTCCTCTGTCTGCTGCGGAGAGGTGTCCTATGCAGGGAATGGGCCACCTCCCAGAGCACTTTGAGAATCCTGAGCAGGATGTCTCTGCCATCATTTCTGGAAGAGGAAAGGCACTGTGGTGTGAGCCAGAATGCTTGCATTTAAGGAAAAGCATCCAGTTCTGGGCCCCCAGTTTAACAAGGATAAGGAATTATTGGATGGGGTCCAGTGGCGGCCTGCGAAGATGATCTGAGCCCAGAGCATCTTTCTTATGAGGAGAGACTGAGAGAGCTGTGTCGGTTCAGCCTGGAGAAGAGAAGGTTGAGAGACGATATTATCAATGTTTACAAGTACCTTAAGGGTGGATGTCAAGATTGTGGTACTAGAATCCTTTCAGTGGTGCCCAATGATAGGATGATAGGCAACGGGTACAGACTGGAAGCACAGGAGCTTTCATCTGAAGATGAGGAAAAACTTATTTTCTTCTACAGTGACAGAGCACGGGAACAGGCTGCCCAGAGAGGTTGTGGAGTCTCCTTCTCTGGAGAAATTCAGCACCCACCTGGACACATTCCTGTGCAATCTGCTATAGGTGTACTTGCTTTAGAAGGTGGGTTGGACAAGATGACCTACAGAGGTCCCTTCAAACTCCGAGCATTCTGGGGTTCTGTGATACTGTGCAAAGCTTTTCAGAGGAGAACCAGTGGCTGCTTTCCCCCGTGTGGCGATGCTAGCCAATGCTTGAGTTCCACACTCTTTCTCCAGGCCATGGGGCCCAGAAGCTACACCTGCTGCATCTCAGGCATGGCCAAATGGTTTGTAAAAACTGTTTGCAGTCAGTGTCTCGTTAGAGGCTTGGAAAGAGACCTTATGGCACAGCTGGACCTATCTAGTGTTGCTGGCACTTGGCATCCTTGGCTCTGTACAGAGTTGGTGCTCTTTACTGGTGCTGTTGGCTACACGCCCCATGGTCACCATCTTCCTCCACCCAGCCTCCTCATGCTCGCATTCCTTTTCCCATAGCTCCTGGCTCTGGACAAGGGTCAGTCATGGAGCCAGGTGAATCCTGTACCCTCAAAGCTTTTGCAGGAGTCAGGAGCAAAGGACCCGGGAAACAGATCAACCCTTTGAAGCTCCCTGCAGCCAAGATAAAATGAGTTGTTCAGGGTTGGGTATTCTCCTCATTGAGACCAGATTGCTGTGGCCCTGTCTGTGCCCTCTGAGATGAGGGGCTGAGACTGTGTCAATGTCTGGCACTTACACAGAGGGGTGTCAACACGGGACTTGGAATGGTCAGGCACAACTACGTACACACACACATGCACTAACACATATCCAACTTGCTCACGTGTGCACCAGGATATACACAGATGCACAGACACAAGCAAATGTGCACAAGTCCAGCGATGTGCAACGGATTGTACAGGTAAATAGAAACACGGTCCCACCAGAGGCACACAGGTGTGTGCACAGCCAGGCAGACAAGCACATGGATGTGCATGCAGAGAATCACACAGGCTGGTACACAATCACGCTGACAGGCACATTGTTGCAGATGAGCACATAGCAATGGATGTGACGGAGGAGCTGCTGGGGACCTCCCCTCCAGAGCAGGGACGGGGCACTCTAAGCAGGACAGAAGCACTGGCAGCATTGCTCGAGATGTCTCTGGGACCCACAGACTGCCCAGAGAGAGGAGAAGGCCAAAGAGGTTGCAATTTCCTCCTGAGGGCAGCTTAGGGTGAAAGAGAGATGAAAACATGAAGTGCAGTCCACGCGCCCGGGAATACGACAGCCAATGACTGGTGGAGGGAGCCGGGAGAGAATGAGAGAGGGCAGTGCACACAGTCACAGGAGCCCTTGGGGACGAGCTAAGGATTGCAGGCCTGGGAGAAGCTGGGACCCCTGCTGTCAGTAAGATGATACAAAATAACCCACCAGAGTTCCCCAGCCTGCCTCCACTGGACCCCTCTGGCTCTTAGTTCCTGTCTTCTGAACACAGCGATGCATCCTTGCCCCGGAAATCCTGGGATTTCTCATCCAGCCTTCTAAAGAAGCGTCCGTGAGGGAATGGGCATGAACTAAAAAGAAATACATGCTGACATGTGTCCAACCTGCAAATTCTCAGGCCTCTAATCCCGGCACTTACAAAAGAAGCCTTCATATAGGAAAATATGTGGCAGATACCAGGAAATAGAAAGGCGGCAGTGCAGAAAACCAGGACACAGCTCATACCATTAGCTGGCATGTTTTGCATTCACCAAGAGCTTGTCAGAAAATTATTACTTCCACAAAGGCTGCCTGGGCCTGAGGCAGTTCAGGACTGCTATAAAAGACAGCCCAACTCTCAGCTTTATCATCCACTTCTCTTGCCTCCTTCTCCTTGGGAATCAGGTGAGTGTGAAGCCTCTTCTCCTCCTGCTTCAGAATCAGGTGTCTTTCCTCAATGTGTGTCTCAGACGGAAGGGTCTGTCCTGACCCTGGGGTGGGAGCTGCATCTCATGGGAGAGGGAAGGGGAGAGAAGGTCTTCCACAGAGAGAATTTGGGACAATGGAGGTGGCTTCTGGGATTTGAGGTTGCCAGCGCATGCTGGGCCAAGAGGTGCTTTGGCTCAACTGTGTTTTGGTGCAGTGCTGTTTCTCAAGAGCAACACCTGATGCTCTATTTCCTCCTGCCCTCTCTCCCAGGTGAACCTCTGTCCCAGAGACATGTCCTGCTGCAACCCGTGTCTGCCCTGCCAGCCCTGTGGCCCAACCCCACTGGCCAACAGCTGCAATGAGCCCTGTGTCAGGCAATGCCAGAGCTCCACCATCGCCATCCAGCCCTCCGCAGTGGTGGTGACCCTGCCCGGCCCCATCCTCAGCTCCTTCCCACAGAACACCGTTGTGGGCTCCTCCACCTCCGCTGCTGTTGGCAGCATCCTCAGCTCGGAGGGAGTGCCCATCAACTCCGGGGGCTTTGACCTCTCCTGCATTACCAGCCGCTACGGTGGCAGCAGATGTCGACCCTGCTAAAGCTGCTGGCAGCTCCTTTGGGCAAGAACCTCTCAAGACCTTTGAACATGGTCCTGAAAGGAGACAGAGACCCACAGCATTGCATTCTAAGCTTTGAACCATTGTTTCCTTCTTCCACTCGTGTCTCTCTCTCTTTCCTCTGCTGATTTTGTTCCCAAGGCAAGCCTAGCGGTGACCTGTTGGCCTCCCTCACTGCAGGAGTTTCACCACATCCTTGTGGCTGCCTGTGGTGCTCCTTCTGAGCCACCTCCTTTTCTTCTTGAGACTCATTAAAGCTGTGCTGCATCCAAGCCTGGGCCTCCGTGTCCTCTTTTGCTTTTAGGCAACTCTTCCAGTCTGCTCAGGGGAAACATGTGGATGAAGGGGAGGGTGGGACTCCCTGCAGTGGATTTTGTCACTTTGCAACACAGTAAATCAATTTCATGTTTTCATAAATAAATTGACTGGAGTTGCTTGCGAGGGACAGTCAACTTAGTGGGTGTCTCACCCTTGCTTAGCTCCCTTGGGCAAACACATTGGCATTTCTTTACCCAACATTCTCTGCTCTTCCCAGTAATGTAATCTCCAACCATGATCTACATTAGACCTAAGAGGCACTTTGGTCATTTAAAGTAAGCAATTAAGAACGAGGCAATTAAGAAACCAATGCACCCAGGAACTGTCACACATCCAATTACGTGCAACGCAAATCAGCCATTCCATGGCAATGGTGAGTTCCAGCAGAGCAGAAATGGTGGTCAAAACTCTGCCAGGTCCTTTCTGCTCTGGTCCACATCCACACCTGAACCCTGGTGTGGTCAGACCTTTATCTGGGGTAAGTGGGTTCTCTAAGTCAGAAACAAAGGTGGTTTGCCTTTTCAAAAGCAACTGAAATAGTAGATCTAACCCACCACAGCTTTGCTCCTTCCCTCTTGTCTGGACAGCTGATTCCTTCTGGTCGTGTACTGGGCCATGGCAATGGAGAACAAGACACCTGTAATTGATCTCATTCCCCTGGGCTTTCCATCCATCCCAGGGTGGGCACACGGCCCCATGTGCCATTATCTTCTCCATGTATCTTCTAACCCTGGTGGAGAATGACCTCCATTCTTCCTCCTCATGTTTCCTTGGTGGAGACCTGGTACACCGCCACCGTGGTGTCGAAAATGATGGAGATTTTCCTTGCCTTGAGGAAAATCATTTATGTTGCCTGCTTCCTGGCACAGTCATTTTGACGTTTTCCTGTCTTCCTGGCTATCACTGAGTTCATGATCCTCCCACTCATGTCCTTCAATTGTAATGTCACCATATGCAAACTTCTTCATTGCAACACTCCCACGGGAGAGAAAATCTCTTTCCTGCAAGCCCTGGTAGCACGGGCATTGGGATTGTGGTCATCTTCACGCAGTTGCCACTTGTGCTGACTGGCCGTTCTGCATCAAGAAAGCCACTGCTGGGATCCAAGTCCCCTGACTCGGCCTTCCCTGATCCTGATCTGACAGCCACCACCACTCTTGTGTATGCGTCTAATTGGACCAAAGGGCTGGAGAACCTGTCCTCTGAGGGAAGGCTGAAGGAGACAGGTCTTTTTCTGCTGGATGAACAGAAGGCTCGGGCACACCTCATCAACATATTCTAGTACTTCAATAATTTCTACAAAGAAGATGCAAGCTCTCTCATTCAAAGGAGCCACATGGCGAGGACAAGGGCCAGTGAGACCAAGTGTCACTGGGAGAGGTTTCAGTTTCACATAAGAAATACCTTTTTTACAGTAAGACCAATCCTTCACTGGAATGACCTCCCAGGGATGTGGCAGAGTTCCCATCTGCTGCAAGTTTCCAAGTTGTGATTGGACAGGGTGGTAGATAATCTCATCTTGTCTCTCTTTCCCATGAAAGATTGGAGCAGGTGATCTTTCAAGGTGTCGTGGTTTCATCGCCGGGAGACAACCAAAAACTGTGGCAGATATATTTTCCTTAACCCTCTTCCCCCCATCCCGCTTCCGCCCCCACCGGCTCCTCCTCCTTTTTCAGTAAGGACAGACGATTTTGAGAGGAAAGGATAAGAAGGACAGAGAGAAGAAAGCTGGAAAATTTGAAAAAGTTTTACTAATGCTACTAAATAATCACAGAGAAAAAATAAAGCAGAACAAATATTATAGAACCAGTCTTGCAATTCCCAGCAGCTACTCCAGCAGGATCCTGCAGCCAACCGGAACTAGATTCAGTCTGTCACGAGGACTCAACGTGCAGGGACAGCCACGAGGCCTCAGCTTGCAGGGACGGCAGAACAAGAAGCAGAGACAAAGCAAAGCAGCAGAAGACCCAGCAGAAGAGAGGGAGCGTCCTTCGGGTCCACCTTTTATATCCAGGAAGTCGTGAATGGGATGGAATACTCCAATTGGCCAATCCATGGTCACCTGACTAAGACCACCTCCTCTCGTTGCTCCCCTCAATGATCCAGGACACAAGGTCACTTCCAGTATGGAATATCCTATGATTCCCTGTCCCTCCCAGTGATACCCTTCAATCGTGAAGTCACAATATGCCATCCACTTTACTGCACCAGTCATCAGAAAGAAAATCCTCATTCCCAAAGAGTTTATAGCAATTGAGATTCACTTTTTTTTGCAGAGAAAATAGGATGCTGCATGGCTATTGTCCTCTTCATTAACAAGATTTCTTCACTGAAAGAGATGTACTCTGCAGGCAGGGAATAGCAAAGAGGGACATGAACCTTTGAACTTCTTCTCTAGAAGGACAGTCACGATCAAGGGAAATGAGAACCCCCAAAGATGAGTCAGCAGGTCTATAAGAGACTTCCATCTAGAGTGGCAGATACACGTACCCAGAAGAGTGTCTTGATTGCCTAGGTGTTCTTGGTGACGGCTCTCTTGTGTGTGGAGACGCTCCATGCTGGGGTCCATTGCCTGGGGCCAGGGCAGAGCGGGTCCATGGCACCATGTGGGGGGCTTGCCTTCCTGTCTTAGGACCAGTACTTTTCCTCCCAGTGTAGCCGCCAAGACTGGTGCTGTTTACTGCAGAGCCTGGTGTGGGGAGAGGTGTCCTACCATGAGGGCGCAGCCCTGCACTTTGATGTGCCCATGTGGTTCCCAGGGGTGTGCAGGGTCTCTTGCAGGACAGCTCTCCAATGGCCAGGGACTGCACTGCTGGGAAGACCCTGGTGTGCAAGCCATCTGCCCAGTCACCCTCTGTGTAGAAAGGGTAGGTTGATGGCCAGAAAATGCGTCTTCGAACACTCAGTGCTGTCCTGGGGCTGCGGTGGCCCTTAGGATCGTTGCGTTCACAGCAAGTGGGGACTCCATTATGCAGCCTGAGTGTGGCTGATACCAATTCTAACCTGGGAATTATCTCAGCCACGTGTAAGGTGCAGCACATGGGAAAACATAATCCCAGCAGAGGCTGGGATCCAGCTGGCTGAGGAGCAGCTCTGTGGAAAGGGACCTGGGGGTCCCGGTGGACAAGCAGCTCAATAGGAGTGAACAACGTCCTGCTGCAACAAAGAAGGCCAACAGGATGCCCAGTTACATTAGCAAGGGGACCACCAGTGGAGACAAAGAAGTCATTATCACGCCCTACTCAGAGCTTGTCAGGCCAAACCTCAAATATTGTGCTTGATTTTGGTCGCTGCTATACAAAAGAGATGGGGATAGACTGGAAATATTCCAGAGAAGGGTCACAAAGATGATCAACGGGATAAGAATCTGCAGCATAAGAAAAGGCTGAGACAACTGGGGCTGTTCAGCTTTGAGAAGCTTAGTGGAGACCTCAGCACCATGCTCCAGTATTTCCAGGGAGCCTAGACAGAAAATCGAGACTCCCTTTTTGCAAGCAGTCACGTGGAAAAGACGAGGGGCAATAGGTACAAGCTACTCCTGGGAGGTATCTGACTGAACACGAGAGCAAAATTACTCATGATGAGAATGAGGACACGCTGGAACAATCTCCTCAGGGAAGTGGTGGATTCTGAAACATTGGACACATATAAGATTCCGTTCAACAGGGTGCCGGAGCATCTTGGCTAGCCTGTGGTTTTGAAATGAAAGGTTGGTCCAGGTCATCCTTGTGGTCCCTTTTATCCTGGTATTCTATGATGATGGTGGAGACGCATGTCTGGAGAGCAACTGGGGCCTGCCAGATGCTGAGGGATTGTATGAGGTTCCTCTATCTCATGTGTCTGTGCCCATGTGTGTTGGCCATGCACACTAGATCAGGTAATGGAGGGGAAGGAATGAGAGAGATGAGGGTGTGGATTGTGCCCAGGAATTGCAGCTTCCCAGCCCCACTCCTGCCACACTTTGGAACCCTTTACTCACTGAAGGCCACTGCCTGTAGCGTAGCCATGAGTGTCTTCTTCAGCTCCAAAGGAAAGGCCATGAAACAATCCACGGCAGGGAGTCCCACCCTCCCCTTCCTCCGTGTTTTCCCTGAGCAGACTGGAAGAGTTGCCTCAGAACAAAGGTGGACTCAGAGGCCCAGACTTGGATGCAGCACAAGTTTAATGAGACTCAAGAAGAAAAGGAGGTGGCTCAGAGGGAGCACCACGGACAGCCATAACATTACAGTGAAACTCCTGCAGAGTGTCAGTCTGCCTGCCCTGCGGTGGGAGGGAGAACAACAAGGCCCTGCCGCACTGCCCTTGGGAGACAGAATCAGCAAAAGCAAGAGAGAGAGACATGAGTCGCAGAAGGAAACAAGAGTTCAAAGCTCCGAATACAATGCTGCAAAGCTCTATCTCCTTTCAAGGACCATGTTGCAAGGTCTTGGGAGATTCTTGCCCAAGGACGTTGCCAGCATCTTTAGCAGGGTCGACATCTGCTGCCACCGTAGCGGCTGGTAATGCAGGAGAGGTCAAAGCCCCCGGAGTTGATGGGCACTCCCTCCGAGCTGAGGATGCTGCCAACAGCAGCGGAGGTGGAGGAGCCCACAACGGTGTTCTGTGGGAAGGAGCTGAGGATGGGGCCGGGCAGGGTCACCACCACTGCGGAGGGCTGGATGGCGATGGTGGAGCTCTGGCATTGCCTGACACAGGGCTCATTGCAGCTGTTGGCCAGTGGGGTTGGGCCACAGGGCTGGCAGGGCAGACACGGGTTGCAGCAGGACATGTCTCTGAGACACAGGTTCACCTGGGAGAGAGGACAGGACGAAGCAAAGCATGAGGAGCACATGTGAAGCAGCACTGCACCCAAGCACAGGAGAGCCAAGGCACCTCTTGGCCCAGCATACGCTGCCAACCTCAAATCCTAGGAGCCACCTCCACTAAGTCTCAAACTGTCTCTGCAGAAGATCTTCTCTCCCCTTCCCTCTCCCATGAGATGCAGCTCCCACCCCAGGGCCAGGACAGACCCTCTTGGCTGAGACACACATTGAGGAAAGACACCTGATTCTGAAGCAGGAGGAGAACAGGCTTCACACTCACCTGATTCCCAAGGAGAAGGAGGCGAGAGGAGTGGATGAGAGAGCAGAGAGTTGGGCTGCCTTTTATAGGAGTCCTGCACTGCCTCAGGCCCAGGCAGCTTTTGTGGAAGTAATAATTTTCTGACAAGCTCATGATGAATGTAAAACACACCAGTTAATGGTATGAGCTGTGTCCTGATTTCGTGCATTGACGCCTTTTCATTTCCTGTCTCATGCCACATGCTTTCCTATATGAAGGCTTCTTCTGTAAGTGCCGGGATGAAGGGCCTGAGGGTTTCCAGGGTAGACAGAGGTCAGCGCGGGCAGAAGACTCAGGCCAAGTGCTGGTGGCATCCTGTGCAGGTAGGTGATGTGCATCTGGGTCATTCCTGTGGGCTCCTTTGTGGCAAAGTTGTCTGGAAATGGGCAGCACTGTAATGTTTCCCATCCAGTGACCAAGAAATGACATTTGGGACAACATGCCATATCCTTTTCTCTTGCTCCCTCCACCTCTCTGATGGTTGCTCCTTGTTGCACACAGGTGGGCCTCTGCTGGGAGTGTCTGATACTATTACAACACTAACAGTGTTCACAGGATGATTTTGCTGGGTTCCTTTGCCTCATGCCCTCTCCTTGCACTCTCTGCAGGTCCTCAGGAAACACCAGGAGCTTGTTTGGGGCCTCGTTTTCCCTTTGGAACTTGAATCCTTTTCTACCACAGTGGTCCCCAGCATCTCCTCAACAAAGTCCCTACTTGCTGATGATTTCCTGGCTTTCTGTGAGCGTACAGATTTTCAGAGAGTTCCCTGCAGGCCTGCATGAGCACACTTGTGTCCCTCTGTAGCTCTGCGACCCTCATCATCAGGACATGTGCACATCGTAGTGGGCGACTCTTCCCTGGTGTGTCCAAGAGCACTGTAGAGCAGCAGGTTGCCCTTGCCAGAAGGAGCCCTTCTGCAGCTGAATGGTGGTGTCTTTGTCCTGGCAGAGAGGTGCTCAGAGAACTGAAATGCAGTCTCTGCCTCCTGCACCCTCCCTTTCTTCCTTTACAAGCGGGAAGAAAGTCCAAGAAACCCTGCCTACCTGTGCAGGCCATTGTCCCTGCAGTAATAACCTGCTGATGCAGTGTTGCTGGTGACTGGGATGCGACATAGGCTCCTCATGCCTTGCCAATGCCAGATGTATTTCTGCAGCTTGTCAGCCTGGTGCTGAGTGAGGCAGTGGCTGACAGCTCTCATCAAGTGGGTATTAGGCTGGGGTCAAGGTGTAGCCCTGCTCTGAGATGGAGGACAAAATCTCTGGGTGCATTAGGGAGAGTCAAACAGTTTTCAGTCAAAATCCTCTGCTTTTCAAGCACCAGGGCTTCCCCCTCCTCCATACAAAGAGCTGAGTCTGAGGGCCCATCAGCTGTGTCTGGGAATGCAGGTACGTGTGGATTAGGGAAAGCCACAAACACTGATGATTTTCATGTGTAGGTCAAAGTCCACCCTTCATCAGAAAGGAACCTGCTATGCTGCATCCCACTGTATTGTTTAAGAGTGGATCAAAAAGAGAAGCCTGCAGTGAAGGAGGGAAGTTTAATCTGTTAGAAAGAGTTAAGGAATGTGGGGAAATTCTTAAGGCTATTTTGGCTGTTTTCACCATCCTTCTTTGTGTCTTATTGTTAATAAGTTAAATCAATCTTCTACAAATCAGGTCTATTTTGCCGCTAATGATAATTGATGAGTAATCCCCCTGTCTTTACTGGGACTCATGACCGTTTCCATCTTATGTTCTCGTCCTGTCCCATAGAGGAAGGAGAGAGTATCCTGCCGGGTGAGTGCCTGGAAGCCAGCCAAGGTCCTCTTGCATTTGCAACAGCTATGGTAGTTAGAAGTGCCACGAGTGCTTGTAATTTCCGTGCTTTATTTCTGCTTTCTATCTGTGCAGTCACTTTCTCCTGCTCTTGCTCCTCTGTGGGGGTGGTGGGCCACGATGTCAATTGACATTTGTGCTCGTGTACCCGGCACATGCGATGCCTTTGCTTCGACGCATGCCATGCCCCCTTCTTCTGGAGATGCTGGGAAGCTGAACATGAGCCAAAGTGATTTCTCCTGCAATCTTCTCCTTACATCCACGTAGCCATCTTCTCTGTCTGAGTCTCCTGCCCAAGACCACCTCCATCCAGACCAAGAAGAATGGCCTTGAGTTATTGTGGAGCTGCTGACCTCCCAGGGTCTCCTGCAGCAATGGCGTCCTCCCATGAAGACAGCACAAGTTGGGATCACCATCCTTAGGGCATGCTCAGAGGCCAAGGCACCTGATGGGATGGGAGGTGGGTGCTGTGCAGCGGGGAACAAGGGTTTCTCTGCCTGAGCCCAGGGATACTCCTGCCTGGCCTGTAGCCACAAAGCCACCTCAGCCCAGCCTCAGCCTCTCTCCATGACAAACCATCTCTCCTCTGCCCTCTCCCACAACCACTATCTCAGAGCACTAACATGAGACCAAGGATCTGATATCAACTGAGATCTCCTTGAAGGCTGGACCCCTTCCTATAGGAGGAGGGGAAGGAGAAGAGGGAATTCCCATCCACCTGGTTCCTAATGTGAAGGAGGTGACTGAACTGTTTGGGACAGTGACCAGCTGAACTGGTTTTTCTTCTGTCTTCACACCGCCTCGGGCCCAAAGGCACACACTGCATAAGCCACAATTTTCCTGCGTGCTCCTAATGAGTGGTAACATTGCAGGTAATGACATGGCACGTGCTATTGTTTCCCTTTATGCTGCGTTTGGTTTCCCGCTTTATGACAGGGCCCCACAGTGCCGCGAGTGCTGTGTCAAGGGTGTTTGGCTAAGAAGTGAGAGTAGCTCTGGAGAGACATTTTGGACAGGGCTGCAGCAGTGTCTCCTTAAGGGTTGGGCACATGGGCTTTGCTGCACTTCAGCATGGGCCTGGGGAGGAAATGGACAGAAGAGAATTGCAGTGGTGGGGGAGAATTCAATTCAGGGGCCCAGTGTGCTGACCCTGAGAGAAACCTGAATTTCCTTGTGTGGCCGGAGCACCTTGAGCTATGCATTTCACAGAATCATGGAAGTCACCTCTGCAGACGACCTCTCTCAATGTCTTTGCAAGAGTAGGGTCAGCTAGAGCATGCTGTCTAAGAGCTGTATCTAGACAGGATTGGAGTATCTCTGCAGATAAGTCTCCACAACCTCTCTTGAACAACCCGCTCCAGTGTTTGACCACCTCCACAGTGAAAAAGCTTTTCTTTGGTGCTGCGGATGCACAAGTGGGATGGGACACGGCAGTAAGGGTTCTTTAAGGCAGGCAGAGCCCCCGTGCCCCCTTTCCACCACTGGTCACTCACTGCAGATTTCCCAACTCATTGAGTGGCCCTGTGGACCCCAGATCCCACAAGGGGAGAGGTCTTTCCCCACGGTTTCCTGATGGGAGCCAGGTGTGAAGCAGCACACAGCCAAGACCCTCAGCCCAGCCAGTCCAGAGGTGCCCTCCTCTGTCTGCTGCGGAGAGGTGTCCTATGCAGGGAATGGGCCATCTCCCAGAGCACTTTGAGGATCCTGAGCAGGATGTCTCTGCCATCATTTCTGGAAGAGGAAAGGCACTGTGGTGTGAGCCAGAATGCTTGCATTTAAGGAAAAGCATCCAGTTCTGGGCCCCCGGTTTAACAAGGATAAGGAATTATTGGATGGAGTCCAGTGGCGGTCTACGAAGATGATCAGAGCCCAGAGCATCTTTCTTATG
Source organism: Caloenas nicobarica (assembly GCF_036013445.1). Taxonomy (NCBI): domain Eukaryota; kingdom Metazoa; phylum Chordata; class Aves; order Columbiformes; family Columbidae; genus Caloenas; species Caloenas nicobarica. Next base: position 726,484 of record NC_088268.1, on the reverse strand, counting down.
AGGAGAGACTGAGAGAGCTGTGTTGGTTCAGCCTGGAGAAGAGAAGGTTGAGAGACGATATTATCAATGTTTACAAGTACCTTAAGGGTGGATGTCAAGATGATGGTACTAGAATCCTTTCAGTGGTGCCCAATGATAGGATGATAGGCAACGGGTACAGACTGGAAGCACAGGAGCTTTCATCTGAAGATGAGGAAAAACTTATTTTCTTCTACAGTGACAGAGCACGGGAACAGGCTGCCCAGAGAGGTTGTGGAGTCTCCTTCTCTGGAGAAATTCAGCACCCACCTGGACACATTCCTGTGCAATCTGCTATAGGTGTACTTGCTTTAGAAGGTGGGTTGGACAAGATGACCTACAGAGGTCCCTTCAAACTCCGAGCATTCTGGGATTCTATGATACTGTGCAAAGCTTTTCAGAGGAGAACCAGTGGCTGCTTTCCCCTGTGTGGCGATGCTAGCCAATGCTTGAGTTCCACACTCTTTCTCCAGGCCATGGGGCCCAGAAGCTACACCTGCTGCATCTCAGGCATGGCCAAATGGTTTGTAAAAACTGTTTGCAGTCAGTGTCTCGTTAGAGGCTTGGAAAGAGACCTTATGGCACAGCTGGACCTATCTAGTGTTGCTGGCACTTGGCATCCTTGGCTCTGTACAGAGTTGGTGCTCTTTACTGGTGCTGTTGGCTACACGCCCCATGGTCACCATCTTCCTCCACCCAGCCTCCTCATGCTCGCATTCCTTTTCCCATAGCTCCCGGCTCTGGACAAGGGTCAGTCATGGAGCCAGGTGAATCCTGTACCCTCAAAGCTTTTGCAGGAGTCAGGAGCAAAGGCCCCGGGAAACAGCTCAACCCTTTGAAGCTCCCTGCAGCCAAGATAAAATGAGTTGTTCAGGGTTGGGCATTCACCTCATTGAGACCAGATTGCTGTGGCCCTGTCTGTGCCCTCTGAGATGAGGGGCTGAGACTGTGTCAATGTCTAGCACTTACACAGAGGGGTGTCAACGCGGGACTTGGAATGGTCAGGCACAACTACGTACACACACACATGCACTAACACATATCCAACTTGCTCACGTGTGCACCAGGATATACACAGATGCACAGACACAAGCAAATGTGCACAAGGCCAGCGAAGTGCAACGGATTGTACAGTTAAATAGAAACACGGTCCCACCAGAGGCACACAGGTGTGTGCACAGCCAGGCAGACAAGCACATGGATGTGCATGCAGAGAATCACACAGGCTGGTACACAATCACGCTGACAGGCACATTGTTGCAGATGAGCACATAGCAATGGATGTGACGGAGGAGCTGCTGGGGACCTCCCCTCCAGAGCAGGGACGGGGCACTCTAAGCAGGACAGAAGCACTGGCAGCATTGCTCGAGAAGTCTCTGAGACACACAGACTGCCCAGAGAGAGGAGAAGGCCAAAGAGGTTGCAATTTCCTCCTGAGGACAGCTTAGGGTGAAAGAGAGATGAAAACATGAAGTGCAGTCCACGCGCCCGGGAATACGACAGCCAATGACTGGTGGAGGGAGCCGGGAGAGAATGAGAGAGGGCAGTGCACACAGTCACGGGAGCCCTTGGGGACGAGCTAAGGATTGCAGGCCTGGGAGAAGCTGGGGCCCCTGCTGTCAGTAAGATGGTACGAAATAACCCACCAGAGTTCCCCAGCCTGCCTCCACTGGACCCCTCTGGCTCTTCGTCCCTGTCTTCTGAACACAGCGATGCATCCTTGCCCCGGAAATCCTGGGATTTCTCATCCAGCCTTCTAAAGAAGCGTCCGTGAGGGAATGGGCGTGAACTAAAAAGAAATACATGCTGACATGTGTCCAACATGGAAATCCTCAGGCCTCTAATCCCGGCACTTACAAAAGAAGCCTTCATATAGGAAAATATGTGGCAGATACCAGGAAATAGAAAGGCGGCAGTGCAGAAAACCAGGACACAGCCCATACCATTAGCTGGCATGTTTTGCATTCACCAAGAGCTTGTCAGAAAATTATTACTTCCACAAAGGCTGCCTGGGCCTGAGGCAGTTCAGGACTGCTATAAAAGACAGCCCAACTCTCAGCTTTATCATCCACTTCTCTTGCCTCCTTCTCCTTGGGAATCAGGTGAGTGTGAAGCCTCTTCTCCTCCTGCTTCAGAATCAGGTGTCTTTCCTCAATGTGTGTCTCAGACGGAAGGGTCTGTCCTGACCCTGGGATGGGAGCTGCATCTCATGGGAGAGGGAAGGGGAGAGAAGGTCTTCCACAGAGAGAATTTGGGACAATGGAGGTGGCTTCTGGGATTTGAGGTTGCCAGCGCATGCTGGGCCAAGAGGTGCTTTGGCTCAACTGTGTTTTGGTGCAGTGCTGTTTCTCAAGAGCAACACCTGATGCTCTATTTCCTCCTGCCCTCTCTCCCAGGTGAACCTCTGTCCCAGAGACATGTCCTGCTGCAACCCGTGTCTGCCCTGCCAGCCCTGTGGCCCAACCCCACTGGCCAACAGCTGCAATGAGCCCTGTGTCAGGCAATGCCAGAGCTCCACCATCGCCATCCAGCCCTCCGCAGTGGTGGTGACCCTGCCCGGCCCCATCCTCAGCTCCTTCCCACAGAACACCGTTGTGGGCTCCTCCACCTCCGCTGCTGTTGGCAGCATCCTCAGCTCGGAGGGAGTGCCCATCAACTCCGGGGGCTTTGACCTCTCCTGCATTACCAGCCGCTACTGTGGCAGCAGATGTCGACCCTGCTAAAACTGCTGGCAGCTCCTTTGGGCAAGAACCTCTCAAGACCTTTGAACATGGTCCTGAAAGGAGACAGAGATCCACAGCATTGCATTCTAAGCTTTGAACCATTGTTTCCTTCTTCCACTCGTGTCTCTCTCTCTTTCCTCTGCTGATTCTGTTCCCAAGGCAAGCCTAGCGGTGACCTGTTGGCCTCCCTCACTGCAGGAGTTTCACCACATCCTTGTGGCTGCCTGTGGTGCTCCTTCTGAGCCACCTCCTTTTCTTCTTGAGACTCATTAAAGTTGTGCTGCATCCAAGCCTGGGCCTCCGAGTCCTCTTTTGCTTTTAGGCAACTCTTCCAGTCTGCTCAGGGGAAACATGTGGATGAAGGGGAGGGTGGGACTCCCTGCAGTGGATTTTGTCACTTTGCAACACAGTAAATCAGTTTCATGTTTTCATAAATAAATTGAATGGAGTTGTTCTCAAGGGACAGTCAACTTAGTGGGTGTCTCACCCTTGCTTAGCTCCCTTGGGCAAACACATTGGCATTTCTTACCCAACATTCTCTGCTCTTCCCAGTAATGTAATCTCCAACCATGATCTACATTAGACCTAAGAGGCACTTTGGTCATTTAAAGTAAGCAATTAAGAACGAGGCAATTAAGAAACCAATGCACCCAGGAACTGTCACACATCCAATTACGTGCAACGCAAATCAGCCATTCCATGGCAATGGTGAGTTCCAGCAGAGCAGAAATGGTGGTCAAAACTCTGCCAGGTCCTTTCTGCTCTGGTCCACATCCACACCTGAACCCTGGTGTGGTCAGACCTTTATCTGGGGTAAGTGGGTTCTCTCAGTCAGAAACAAAGGTGGTTTGCCTTTTCAAAAGCAACTGAAATAGTAGATCTAACCCACCACAGCTTTGCTCCTTCCCTCTTGTCTGGACAGCTGATTCCTTCTGGTCGTGTACTGGGCCATGGCAATGGAGAACAAGACACCTGTAATTGATCTCATTCCCCTGGGCTTTCCATCCATCCCAGGGTGGGCACACGGCCCCATGTGCCATTATCTTCTCCATGTATCTTCTAACCCTGGTGGAGAATGACCTCCATTCTTCCTCCTCATGTTTCCTTGGTGGAGACCTGGTACACCGCCACCGTGGTGTCGAAAATGATGGAGATTTTCCTTGCCTTGAGGAAAATCATTTATGTTGCCTGCTTCCTGGCACAGTCATTTTGACGTTTTCCTGTCTTCCTGGCTATCACTGAGTTCATGATCCTCCCACTCATGTCCTTCAATTGTAATGTCACCATATGCAAACTTCTTCATTGCAACACTCCCATGGGAGAGAAAATCTCTTTCCTGCAAGCCCTGGTAGCACGGGCATTGGGATTGTGGCCATCTTCACGCAGTTGCCACTTGTGCTGACTGGCCGTTCTGCATCAAGAAAGCCACTGCTGGGATCCAAGTCCCCTGACTCGGCCTTCCCTGATCCTGATCTGACAGCCACCACCACTCTTGTGTATGTGTCTAATTGGACCAAAGGGCTGGAGAACCTGTCCTCTGAGGGAAGGCTGAAGGAGACAGGTCTTTTTCTGCTGGATGAACAGAAGGCTCGGGCACACCTCATCAACATATTCTAGTACTTCAATAATTTCTACAAAGAAGATGCAAGCTCTCTCATTCAAAGGAGCCACATGGCGAGGACAAGGGCCAGTGAGTCCAAGTGTCACTGGGAGAGGTTTCAGTTTCACATAAGAAATACCTTTTTTACAGTAAGACCAATCCTTCACTGGAATGACCTCCCAGGGATGTGGCAGAGTTCCCATCTGCTGCAAGTTTCCAAGTTGTGATTGGACAGGGTGGTAGATAATCTCATCTTGTCTCTCTTTCCCATGAAAGATTGGAGCAGGTGATCTTTCAAGGTGTCGTGGTTTGATCGTGGGGAGACAATCAAAAACTGTGGCAGATATATTTTCCTTAACCCCCTTTCCCCCTCCCGCCTTCCACCCCACCCCCTTCCCCTTTTTCACTAAGAACAGATGATTTTGAGAGGAAAGGAAAAGAAGGACAGAGAGAAGAAAGCTGGAAAATTTGAAAACGTTTTGCTAATGCTACTAAATAAAGATAGAGAAAAAATAAAGCAGAACAAATATTATAGAACCAGTCTTGCAATTCCCAGCAGCTACTCCAGCAGGATCCTGCAGCCAACCGGAACTAGATTCAGTCTCTCATGAGGACTCAACGTGCAGGGACAGCCATGAGGCCTCAGCTTGCAGGGACGGCAGAACAAGAAGCAGAGACGAAGCAATGGCTATTGCATGGCTATTGTCCTCTTCATTTCCAAGATTTCTTCACTGAAAGAGATGTACTCTGCAGGCAAGGAATAGCAAAGAGGGACATGAACCTTTGAACTTCTTCTCTAGAAGGACAGTCACGATCAAGGGAAATGAGAACCCCCAAAGATGAGTCAGCAGGTCTATAAGAGACTTCCATCTAGAGTGGCAGATACACGTACCCAGAAGAGTGTCTTGATTGCCTAGGTGTTCTTGGTGACGGCTCTCTTGTGTGTGGAGACGGTCCATGCTGGGGTCCATTGCCTGGGCCCAGGGCAGAGCGGGTCCATGGCACCATGTGGGGGGCTTGCCTTCCTGGGCTTAGGAGCAGTACTTTTCCTCCCAGTGTAGCCGCCAAGACTGGTGCTGTTTACTGCAGAGCCTGGTGTGGGGAGAGGTGCCCTACCATGAGGGCCCAGCCCTGCACCTTGATGTGCCCATGTGGTTCCCAGGGGTGTGCAGGGTCTCTTGCAGGACAGCTCTCCAATGGCCAAGGACTGCACTGCTGGGAAGACCCTAGTGTGCAAGCCATCTGCCCAGTCACCCTCTGTGTAGAAAGGGTAGGTTGATGGCCAGAAAATGCGTCTTCGAACACTCAGTGCTGTCCTGGGGCTGTGGTGGCCCTTAGGATCGTTGTGTTCACAGCAAGTGGGGACTCCATTATGCAGCCTGAGTGTGGCTGATACCAATTCTAACCTGGGAATTATCTCAGCCACGTGTAAGGTGCAGCACATGGGAAAACATAATCCCAGCAGAGGCTGGGATCCAGCTGGCTGGGGAGCAGCTCTGTGGAAAGGGACCTGGGGGTCCTGGTGGACAAGCAGCTCAACAGGAGAGAACAACGTCCTGCTGCAACAAAGAAGGCCAACAGGATGCCCAGTTACATTAGCAAGGGGACCACCAGTGGAGACAAAGAAGTCATTATCACGCCCTACTCAGAGCTTGTCAGGCCAAACCTCAAATATTGTGCTTGATTTTGGTCGCTGCTATACAAAAGAGATGGGGATAGACTGGAAATATTCCAGAGAAGGGTCACAAAGATGATCAACGGGATAAGAATCTGCAGCATAAGAAAAGGCTGAGACAACTGGGGCTGTTCAGCTTTGAGAAGCTTAGTGGAGACCTCAGCACCATGCTCCAGTATTTCCAGGGAGCCTAGACAGAAAATCGAGACTCCCTTTTTGCAAGCAGTCACGTGGAAAAGACGAGGGGCAATAGGTACAAGCTACTCCTGGGAGGTATGTGATTGAACACGAGAGCAAAATTATTCATGATGAGAACGAGGACACGCTGGAACAATCTCCTCAGGGAAGTGGTGGATTCTGAAACATCGGACACATATAAGATTCCGTTCAACAGGGTGCTGGAGCATCTTGGCTAGCCTGTGGTTTTGAAATGAAAGGTTGGTCCAGGTCATCCTTGTGGTCCCTTTTATCCTGGTATTCTATGATGATGGTGGAGACGCATGTCTGGAGAGCAACTGGGGCCTGCCAGATGCTGAGAGATTGTATGAGGTTCCTCTATCTCATGTGTCTGTGCCCATGTGTGTTGGCCATGCACACTAGATCAGGTAATGGAGGGGAAGGAATGAGAGAGATGAGGGTGTGGATTGTGCCCAGGAATTGTGGTTTCCCAGCCCCACTCCTGCCACACTTTGGAACCCTTTACTCACTGAAGGCCACTGCCTGTAGCGTAGCCATGAGTGTCTTCTTCAGCTCCAAAGGAAAGGCCATGAAACAATCCACGGCAGGGAGTCCCACCCTCCCCTTCCTCCGTGTTTTCCCTGAGCAGACTGGAAGAGTTGCCTCAGAACAAAGGTGGACTCGGAGGCCCAGACTTGGATGCAGCACAAGTTTAATGAGACTCAAGAAGAAAAGGAGGTGGCTCAGAGGGAGCACCACGGACAGCCATAACATTGCAGTGAAACTCCTGCAGAGTGTCAGTCTGCCTGCCCTGCAGTGGGAGGGAGAACAACAAGGCCCTGCCACACTGCCCTTGGGAGACAGAATCAACAAAAGCAAGAGAGAGAGACATGAGTCGCAGAAGGAAACAAGAGTTCAAAGCCCTGAATGCAATCCTGCAAAGCTCTATCTCCTTTCAAGGACCATGTTGCAAGGTCTTGGGAGATTCTTGCCCAAGGACGTTGCCAGCATCTTTAGCAGGGTCGACATCTGCTGCCACTGTAGCGGCTGGTAATGCAGGAGAGGTCAAAGTCCCCAGAGTTGATGGGCACTCCCTCCGTGCTGAGGATGCTGCCAACAGCAGCGGAGGTGGAGGAGCCCACAACGGTGTTCCGTGGGAAGGAGCTGAGGATGGGGCCAGGCAGGGTCACCACCACTGCGGAGGGCTGGATGGCGATGGTGGAGCTCTGGCACTGCCTGACACAGGGCTCATTGCAGCTGTTGGCCAGTGGGGTCGGGCCACAGGGCTGGCAGGGCAGACACGGGTTGCAGCAGGACATGTCTCTGGGACAGAGGTTCACCTGGGAGAGAGGGCAGGAGGAAATAGAGCATCAGGTGTTGCTCTTGAGAAACAGCACTGCACCAAAACACAGTTGAGCCAAAGCACCTCTTGGCCCAGCATGCGCTGGCAACCTCAAATCCCAGAAGCCACCTCCATTGTCCCAAATTCTCTCTGTGGAAGACCTTCTCTCCCCTTCCCTCTCCCATGAGATGCAGCTCCCACCCCAGGGCCAGGAGAGACCCTTCCGTCTGAGACACACATTGAGGAAAGACACCTGATTCTGAAGCAGGAGGAGAACAGGCTTCACATTCACCTGATCCCAAGGAGAAGGACGCGAGAGAAGTGGATGAGAGAGCAGAGAGTTTTGTTGCCTTTTATAGGAATCCTGCACTGCCTGAGGCCCAAGCATCCTTTGTGGAAGTAATAATTTTCTGACAAGCTCATGGTGAATGCAAAACACGCCAGCTAATGGTATGGGCTGTGTCCTGGTTTCCTGCAGTGCTGCCTTTTCACTTCCTGGCTTCTGCTACATACTTTCACTTATGAAGGCTTCTTTACGTGTCGGGATGAAAGGCCTAGGATTTCCAGAGCACACAAACTTCAGCACAGGCAGAATTCTCATTTCAAGTGCTGGTGGCATCCTGTGCAGGCAGGTGATGTGCACCTTGGTCATTCCTGTGGGCTCCTTTGTGGCATGGTTGTTGGAAAATGGGCAACACTCTCATGTTTCCCATCTATTTGCCAGGACTACCATTTAGGACAACATACCATATCCTTTTCTCTTGCTCCCTCCACCTCTCTGATGATTGCTCCTTGTTGCACACAGGTGGGCCTCTGCTGGGAACGTCTGATACTATTGCAACACTAACAGTACCCTCAGGACGATTTCGCTGGGCTCCTTTGCCTCATGCCCTCTCCTTGCACTCTCTGCAGGTCCTCAGGAAACACCAGGAGCTTGTTTGGGGCCTGGTTTTCCCTTTGGAACTTGAATCCTTTTCTACCACAGTGGTCCCCAGCATCTCCTCAGCAAAGTCCCCACTTGCTGATGGTTTCCTGGCTTTCCATGAGCGTACAGATTTTCAGACGGTTCTCTGCAGGCCTGCATGAGCACACTTGTGTCCATCTGTAGCTCTGTGACCCTCATCATCAGGACATGTGCACATCGTAGTGGACGACTCTTCCCTGGTGTGTCCAAGAGCACTGTAGAGCAGCAGGTCGCCTTTGCCAGAAGGAGCCCTTCTGCAGCTGAATGGTGGTGTCTTTGTCCTGGCAGAGAGGTGCTCAGAGAACTGAAATGCAATCTCTTCCTCCTGCACTCTCTCTTTCTTCCTTTACAAGCAGGGAGAAAATCCAAGAAACCTTGCCTACCTGTGCAGGCCATTGTCCCTGCGGTGATACCCTGCTGATGCAGTGTTGCTGGTGACTGGGATGGGACACAGGCTCCTCATGTCCATGCCAATGCCAGATGCATTTGTGCCTCTCGTCAGCCTGGTGCTGAGTAGGGGAAGAGACCAACAGCTCACATAGAATGCATATTAGACTAAAGAGACTGGGTCTTGGTGTATCTTTGCTCTGAGATGGAGGACAAAATCTCTGGGTGGATCATGTGGAGTCATGTAGCTTTGAGTCAAACTCCTTTGCTGTTCCAGCACCAAGACTTATGCTTCCCCTAGAAAAAAATTAGTCTGAGGGCCCTGCAGTGGTGTCTGAGAATGCAGGGACATGTGATTTAAGGTAAAGCACCAAAATCATGATGCTTTTTCATGAGCAGGATAGGCAAAGTTCTTCCTAGTGCAGAAAGAAACTGCTGTGTACTGACCACAACCCCCTATTCTATATCCTACTGCACTGCCTAGGAGTGGAGCTGACAGAGAAGCCTGGAATGAAGGAGGCATGTTGAGTTTGAAAAAGACTTGTGAATACAAGGGCAGCACTTGAGGTTATTTTGGCTATTTCTAACCATTGTGGGTTTTGTTCGTGAGAAGTTAAATAAATCTTCCCCAAGTGAAGTCTGTTTTGCCTCTGACAGTACTTGGTAAGCAATCCCCCAATCTGTACCTGGACCCATGACTGTTTCCGCCTTACTTTCTTCTCCTGTGCCTTTGAGGAGGGAGAAGGAGTCCAGTTGGGTTGTTGCCCAGAAGCCAGCAAAAGTCTCCTTGGATTTGCAGCAACTTTGGTAATTAGAAGTGCCATGAGTGTTTGTCATTTCCATGCTTTATTTATGCTTTCTATCTGTGCCATCACGAGCAGTCTTTCTCCTGCTTTTGTTCCCCTCAAATGATGGTGGCAGATGATGTCAATTGTCCTTTGTGCTCATGTACCTGGGAACTAGTGGCAGGCTGTCATGGAGGCATCCCAAAATAAGTTTAGGCGGACAACGAGGTCCAAAACAAACTTCATTCTGGCTGGAAAAGTACCGCCAATAAACCGATTAGAAATGGGGTTTATACAATTAGTTAGCACTCCAATAACATAAGATACAGGTTCGGATATTAGGTTAGGAGATTATTTGGGGAGCAGCGAAATAAGAATAATGAGGATCCACAGCGTGCATATACGCACTCACAAGAAAACAAACCAGAGCCCTCCCTGCCCCGTCTTGCCCATAAGAGATAAACACTAGCCTATTCCGGCCAGGACTTTACACTTGTCTGTCCCAGATGAGGAATTTACACTCGCCTACCAGGCAAGGACTTATTAAAGCATATATTCAGTAATTTATCACTCACCCACATGCGGAGGTGAGGCGCTCCCAATCCTGGGAGGTTACCTTAGACGGCTTCACTGTCTAAGGGCAGGGACTCTGGTAGCGTGGCAGACCCGCAGCTCCAAGAAGACCACACAAAGAGGGTCTCCGTCGGGAACCCCATTTATAGTCTGCTCAGATCTGACTGTGGGCATTCCAGAAGCTTCTCGGCTTGTCTATGCCCCGCCCCGCCGAGTGTGGGCATTCGAGAAGCTTCTCGGCTTCTCTGGGCTATGGGCACGCTTGGCCCCTCCTCTGCTAATGACGCTGCCCACCGACTCTAGGTCTCCACAAAGAGAGCCATTAGCTGCCCCATTGAAGGCCCCAGTTCTGAGGGGAGAGGGGGAAGATGGGCAGCTACCAGTGCAACTGCCACACCAGTTCTCAGGGCGTGGCGGGGGGGAAGTGCAACTACCACACAGGCTTACAGCTTTTCTTTCCCCAGCCAAGCATCCCTCATTGTGTCTCTTTTCTGGCCCATCCACTCTCAATGTTTCACAGATAGGTCAGTGCCAAAGATCTTGGTTGTCTTTCTAGTCCCAGATTTCTGATGTGAAAGCACCAAAGGCTGTTCCCCATGAGCTGTAGACTTCAGGAGAGGAGGGAGCTGGCAGGAGGGGCATAGTACAGGTCACCTCTCCTGGCATCCTGGGTGGTGGCCCCTCTATGCAAGGCTGAGCACTGGGAAAGGGCCCTCAGTTCTTCCCTGGCAGCTTTGTTTTCCTTGTGCACCCAGAGATCTTCCAACGAAGATCCTCTTCCTGTGAGGGGCTGGGTTTAGTGGCCGGAGCGAAAAGCAGAAGGTGGTGAGAGAGCTTCCACCATGGAACTGTTCTACCCCTGCACACCAAGATGCGATTAAACTTGTCCATGAGCTGCAAAGAGAGAGCATGTGCAAACTACTGATCTGTGCTCTCCCTACAGTTGTATGGGATGAAACATCAGATGCTCGTCTGTGTCATCTTGCAGGCCCATGTGAATAACCTTTTATCCTTGAGATGACTGTTTGAGGGGAGTTGGAGATGTGCAGTCTACAAGACACCTCAGCCCTGCAAATCTGTGTAATGAGGCACTGGGACTGCACAGGGCACTGTGTGGGTATAATGGGAAAAGAGGGTATTGCCATGTGATCCCTTCTTTTGGATGCCTGCCATGGCCCCTCCTTCCATCCTTGCATGCTTCTGTCTGACCCTTCTTCCCATAGCAGAGCTACATCCAGACCAAGAGGAACAGTCTTGAGTGCTTGTGGGGCTGCTGACCTGCCAGAGCCTCCTGCAGCAATGGAGTCCCCCTATGATGACAGCACAAGTTGGGATCACCATCTTTAGGGCATGCTTGGAGGCCAAGGGAAATATTTCTGGGCAGAGATACAGCAAGGGAAGGGCTGATGGTCACCGTTTGTGGAGTAGCCTTAGCTCCAAGGCACAGGGACTGAAGGACACCCAACATGTCCTGCCCTCCCATTCCTCTAGGAATGACAGAGTCCACCTGCTCACCTGCTTGTTCCCTCCCAGCATATGTCCTTTCTCCCTTTACAGCTTCAGAGAGTATCCAGAGAGGAAATGACCACACAGAGCCAGTCGCATTGGATGCAGCAGAGTTTAATGAGTCTAAACAGGGAAACAAGATTTTTCTGAGAGGAGGACACAGTGAAAGGATGACCAAGGAGGGCCAGAAGTCAGTACTCTAAAGAGGCAAAGGTGCAGGCAGGTGTCCCCAAGCTGGCTTTGTGGGCCTCATGACCCAGGGGAGCAGAGAAGAACAAAAGAAAAGAGAGAGTTTAGAGACTGTAGGAAGTGAATGAGAGATATTGGCGATGTTTTCAGAGACCCCAGGATGGCCTGTTCCAAAGGGCTGACATCCTTGACAGGAGAAGTAGGGCAGGCTCAGCTCCTCTCAAAGCAATGGTCAAGATATCCACCATTCTAAATGGCATCCTCTTCTGGGTTCTGGGGGCTCCTTGCCTGGCTCATCACCAGTGACTTTAGCAAGGGGGGCACCTTCTACTGCCGCAGTAGCAGCTGGTAATGCAGGACAGGTCACAGCACCCAGAGTTGATGGGGACTCCACCACAGCTGAGGATGCTGCCTACAGCAGCAGAGGTGGAGGAGCCCACAACGGTGTTCTGAGGGAAGGAGCCCAAGATGGGTCCAGGAAGAATCACCACCACAGAAGAGGGCTCAATGATGACATTGGAGCTCTGGCACTGCCTGACACAGGGCTCATTGCAGCTGTTGGCCAGCGGGGTCGGACCGCAGGGCTGGCAGGGCAGGCACTGGTTGTAGCAGGACATGTCGTGGGGCTGGTAGTTCACCTGAGAGAGAGGTCAGGGAGGAATGAGAGCACAGGAACACCTGAGGAACTACCTGAAATCTGACCAAAAGGAGGCCAAGGCACCTGCTGGGTAGGGAGGTGGCAGCTGTGCTGTGGGGAGCAAGATATTCTCTGCGTGAGCTCAGCAGAGTCCCTTGGATAGGAGCCAAACTCAGGGATACTTCTGTCTGGCTTGCGTCAAACAGAGACCTCAGCCCAGTCTCAGAATCTCTCCATAACAGTCTGTCTCTCCTCAGCCCCCTCCCACAACCACAATCTCAGAGGACTAACATAAGACCAAGGAGCTGGTATCAGCTCAACTGTCATTGAAGACTGGACCCTGACCTATAGGAGGAGGGGGAGTAGTTAAGTGAGTTCCAACTCACCTGGTTCCCAAGCAGAAGGAGGTGACAGAAGTGTTTGAGAGAGCGACAAGTTGATCTGGCTTTTATATCGTCTTCACATGGCCTCGGGCCCAAAGGCAGCCACTGCGTAAGCCACAATTTTCCTCCTAATGAATGGAAACATCCCAGGTAATGACATGGCACATGCTGCTGTTTCCCCCTATGCTGCCTGTGTATTTCCTGGGTTATGTCATGCCCATTCCCTCACAGATGCTTCTTTTGAGTGCTGGGATGAGAGGTCACAGGATTTCCGGGGCAAGGATGCGTCAGTTTTGGCACAAAAGATAGACTAAGTGCCAGAGGGGTCCAGTGGAGGCAGGTGATGTCAGCCTGGGGTACTATTTTTTTTTATCATCTTGTTGACAGGAAAGGCCTCAGCTGCTCCCAGCCCTGCACACTTGCTTGGTCTGCTTTGACCTGATATTATTTTCATTTAAGAGCTTATGGGCAGAAATACAGCACTAAGGCTCTACAATTGTGTTTGCTTTTTTGTTGTTATTGTTGTTTGGTTTGGTTTGTTTTTTTAATATCTGGAAGTTCCTCTTGATGTATTGTGTTTACATAGATGTTTAAAAGAAGGAAGGAGAAGAGACTATGTAGACCTTCTCTTTCAGAATTATTTTAAAAATAAAGTCAGGTTGGATGAGGGTTTGAATGACTCATCCAATGAAAGATGTCAGTGCTCGTGGGAGAGGGGTTGGATAAGGTGATATTTAAAGTTCCTTTCCAACCCAAACCATTATACAATTCTATCATTCTGCAAAGGTGAGGTTTACATCCGTAGGAATGGATAAAGTCCTTGAAGACACAGAAAGAATGCTAGTTCAATGCTAGAAGAGATGAAATGCTGAAGTACTGGACATGGTTAGGTTGTGTGGCATGAATTATGCAAGAAATATTTGTTAAGAAGCTCAAGCAGAATGAGAAGTAACAAAGATTAGATCTCCTTCTAAATGAGAAACTGGCTGTTACTACAGGTCATTAGGTAATGTAGAAAAAACTGATTGATTCAAACCCTTGTGAGAGACTGTGGAAAGCAGTATGCGCTGCCAGATTTGAGTATCAGGATTGACATGATCTTGCAGTATAAGATTGTACAGATACATGGATCAGCATTTTTTTTATTATAGAAAGTGAGATGGACAAGGAGCTGAATGAGTGAGCTGATAAAGTGATGGATAGCTGGATACACAGTCATATGGCATAAAAATGAGTTTTTGTCTGCACAGGTCATGCACAGAAGGTCTCTGTGCTGCAGTTCCTGCCAGAAACACCCATTCAAATGGAACACAGCATAATGCTGAAATGTGATTTCTCTACCAGAAGGTCTTACTCCTGTATCTTCTAATATGCTGTCAGTCCCCTAGGTAGCAAATCCCTTATAACACAGATATGGAACACAGGACCCGCGGGCCGAATCTGGCCCTCCACCTTGTTTTAGCCGGCCTGGAACTTTGTTTCTACCCAGTGGCAGTGCCAAGCTCCTTGTCCCCAGGCTCCTGCCAGCACGCTAGTCCCATGTGCAACATGTGTGACACGCATTGTGCTGCAGGAACAGGAGAAGGGTAGGAGCTGTGGCTGTAGCTACAGGAGACCGGTGAGTCTGTGTAAGAAGAGTAATAGGTGAGACGCTAGTAACTGCCTTGGGGCATTGAAAGACAAGACAGACAAGAATTGGGGTGGGGGGGGTGGAGGCGCTTAAAGGAGTACTCACAACTCTCATTTAATTTTTTAATAAGTTAGCCAGATACATGAACTTCAGCAACTACGCGTTATTTTAAAAGTACCTGTAAAAAGATATTTTGTAACCAGCAGCCAGGGTCCCACTCATTCGTTCTACATTGTTTTCCATGGATAAGGCCATCTCTGTGGTCCAGCAGTCATGGCCGCACTTGCACAATGACATGCTGATCTCATTTAATAATATGTCATTTAATAACAGGACAGCTCTGGGGCACAAGCAGTAGTTAGGCATAGTCCTGCAGTCCTGGCCACTTGCTAAAGTTCATGTATCTGGCTAATTTATCAAATGAAATGTGACTGCCCATTTGGGCATACCCCTTTAAGGGGGGATGTCTTGAGCAGATGGGGTAAGAAGGAAAGTACCCACTAGGATTTGCAATGGTGAAATAAAGCAAATGTCTCTACTGTGGTGGTGTGAAATAAGGAGAATGCTCCTCATGGGGGGTGATAAAAGGAGAATATCAGTAGGCATGTCCACCCCCAAAGGAACGTTGTCCTTATTCCACTATGGAAGAATGAGGAGAATGTTCATGCCAGGGAATGGCATTAAGGATAATGTTGCTGTCCAAGGAATTGCTGATGGGGGAATAAGGAGAATGTTATTGGGACAGACAGAGGGGGAGGAGTGATGGAGAAAGAGTGACTGCTGTTTATGGGGAGGGGGGTTTGAAGGAAAGGTGAGCCTGTGTGGGAGGGCCTGACTATTATTTAACCTGGTCCTAAAGGACATCTTGGTCTTTTACTTAGGTGACGCACCATACCATCTCCGGTGGAACAATTTGAATCCCAAAATGTCCAGTAAGAGAAAGATTGATGCAGAAGGAAGGCAATGTAATGATAGATGGGAAGGCGAATACATGTTTGCGTTTCAAGGAGAAAAATCAGTATGTCTTTTGTGTTACGAGACAGTGTTGGTGATAAAGGATACAATGCACACAAGCGAGTGGCAACCACAAGGCCCGTGGGCCAAATCCTAAAATTACATTTGGCCCTTTGAAGGCAACCGCGAGCTGATGTGGATCCCAGTGAAAATGAGTTTAAAAGCTCTGCCTTATAGTGCTGCTGCAGGTGGATTCATGGAGATTCTTCTCTGCACTGTCTGCAGAGGACTCCCTGGTGCTTCTCTGTATGCAGGATGCCTACTCCAAGATAACATTGAATCATTTGACAATCATTAATGACACGGAATTTAAAGAGACCAAATACTGGATTTTGCACCTCTGACAGATTAGTACCAGACACAATATAGATTGGGAGAGGAGTGGCTGAAGAGCAGCCCTTCAGAAAGGGATCTGGAGTTGCTGGTTGGCAGCAGCTCAGTAGGAGGCACCAGTAAGCCCTGGTGCCCAAGAGGGCAAACCCCACCCTGGGCTGTATCAACACAGTACAACAAGCCAGTCAAGAGATGTGATTATTCCACTTTTTGTGTAGCCTAACCTTGAATACTGTGTGCAGTTCTGGGCCTCGCAATTTAAGAAGAATTTTAAGACATTTGAATGTGTCCAGATGAGGGCAACAAAGCTGATGATAGGGGTGGAAGGAATGTCCTATGAGGACTGGCTGCCGACTTTGGTTTGTCTAATTTGAAGAAAAGGAGGCTGAGGGGTGACCTAATTGCTCTCTACAACTTCCTGAGGAGGGGAAGTGGAGGGAGAGGTGCTGATCTCTTCACCCTGGGTAGGACACACAGGAATGGTTCTAAGGTGTATCAGAGTAGGTTCAGTCTCGACATTAGGAAGCATTTCTTTCTGAGAGAGTGTCAAACACTGGAACAGGCTTCCTAGAGAGGTGTTTGATGCCTCATACCTATCAGTGTTTAAGAGTCATTTGGATGACACCATTAATAATATGCTTTAACTTTTCTTGAGCCCTGAAGTGGTCAGGCAGTGAGACTAGATGATCAAGGTAGGTCCCTTCCAAATGAAAATTTCTATTATATTCCATTCTATTTTTCTGACAGTGTGCCTTCTGACACCCTGCACTTAACCAGCATTGGCAGAGTAGGCAGGATGCTGCCCACTTTAACCACGTAAGGTATGACTCAAGTCACACTACCATTGGTGGAGGCAAGAGGTTGTGGGACTCTTACATTCAAAAGATATTTGCATTATTTGCTGTTGCTGTCAGATGACCAGTACATTCAGTGTCCCTGACAGTCTGCCAGAGCCATTGTATTGCTTCTGTGTTTGCTATTGGTGATCAGTGAGTCACCATATAGACATGTTGTTGCTTATCCTTCTTATTGCCTCAATAAAACTAGGTTTACGTGGTTGTTAGTCTTCATTACCATTTGGACCACACTTTCTCTTATAGATATGGTAGATTCTCTTAAAGAATATGGTAGTAGGGCTGTGGACACCCTACTCATGACTCTTGGGAGCCCAGGATCCATCACTGCATGGGTCAGGCTGTCCCATCATCCATTCTTGTCTCTAGATTTTTTAATAATTTATAATCATTAGGCCAATAACTTCTTTCTTTTCTTCTTCCTTATCCTCTAATATATTCAATGTCACTGCTCTGGACTCTGAGTAGTCATGGAGAAGTGCAGGCAGAAGGCATGAAATAACCTGCTTACTTAACATGCTCACCATTTCTTTGCTTCCTTGACCACAGCTGGGGTTGGAGAGCTGGATGCACTCTCTGGCTGCAGGGAAGAGTCCTTTACGTGCTCATCAGTATGATTTCTAGCACAGCTTTATGCCGTGAATGGCTCATGTTGCTGAGACCTTACCCCAGGTCAGGAGAGAACATTGCTGGCTGCTTGTTGCCTTTGCCCCAGTCCTCAAAGAAAGGGAGAGACTACTCACCATGGGATCTCCCTCCAAAAGCCTGAGTAATGAGCAAACATTTCTTCTGGGCATAGGCACCTTTCAGCTTCTTCACATAGCTTGGACTGTGCTGTAGGTACCTGGGAAGGCAGGGGATGGCTGATGACCAATGACTGAAGGTGAGTCACCAGTGTGCCCTTATGGCACAGCAGACCTACTGCACTCTGAGATGTCTTAGCTAAAGTGTAGCCAGCAGACACAAGGAAGTGATCCTTCTGTGTTTGTCACTCACAAGGCCATGCCTGGAGTCCTGTGGTCAGTGTGGGACTCCTCGGTATGTAGGAAAGATATTGACATGTCAGGGGCCTTGAGGACATGAGGCACTAAGGGAGCCTGAAGGAACGGTGCCTTAGGAAAAGAAGGCTCAAGGGAGACCTGGGTGTCTATGACTGTACCCTGAGGATTTGGAAAAGATTGATCCAATCTCTTCTCGAAGTGCACAGTGGCAATAAGAGGCAATGGACACAATTTGCAACCTGAGAAATTCTATTTAGATATTAGAAGCTTCTTTTGTCGTTCTTGTTGGTTTTTGGGGTTTGTTGGTTTGTTTGTTTTACCTTGAAAATTCTCAAGTACTAGAAAGGGTTTTCTAGAGATGCTCTGGCCTCGGAAATTTTCAGGTCCTGGGCACAGCCCTGAGCAGCCTGATCTAATGAGACCTGCTCTGAGCAGGGACTTGGAATAGGTGTTCTCCAGAGGTCCTGTCCAACCCAAATTATTCTACAGAAAAACTAAAAGTACTTTGGTTTATTTTTTTCTTAAAGGATAGAAGTAAGGAGAAGATAAATGCAGATCAAATTTGTTTTGAATAAGCTGAGAATGGAAGGGTTATTATAAAGTGGAAAGGCTGGTTTGGTTTAGGTTTGGTTTGTTTGTTTGTTTTTCAGAGAGCTTTTAAGAAACTGATTTATAAAATGGAATGGGACAGTGTGGCAGGAAACGTCATTTATTGACTCCTGAGATATCTGCTTTTGGACAGAGTGAGAAAAGTCCACAGTGCCAGGGAGGCTGATTGGGACAGTTGGTGTCAGCAGGATTTGGAGGTGTTGACCATGATGTTTGTGAGAGTTGCAGCCTTAGGGTGCGCTGAAAGGAGCTTGGGGCTAGACACCATGCAGGAGCCAGGAGAGGTCAATCAGCCAAGGGCTTGAGGTTGATGGGAGAGGAGACACAGGGATCAAGGAAGTAGAGACTCCCAAGATGTTGCACAGGAGGATGTTTCACAGAGGTTGATCTATCCTTTTTTTGCTCCTCACTGTAGAGAGGCAGAGGTCTTAATCTTTCTGCATTAGTTTTTACTCTGTTATGTAGCCTAGGGTGAGAGAGTGTAATGGCCCTTTCCTGTCCAGCTTGAGTAGATAGAAAGAAAAGCCACAGCCAGCTCTGCAGTGATAGACTCCCAGAAGACTTACAGGAGCCTGGCCAAGCTGATTTCTACATCAATGTGTGAGTTGCCATAGCCCTGCAAATCTGTGCAGCTGCTGGGCTGTGCAGGGAACTGTTTTGCGAGTGGAGACTTTATAGGTGTGTCACCATTTACTGCAGGGCGACAATAAACCATGGCAGATGCTCTCTGTTAACCCCCCACTCTCCCCACTAAGGAAAGGTAATAGGAGGAAAAGGGAGAGAGACTTGCAAGTTGGAAGAAGTTAAAAATGTTTTACTAATGCTAGTAATAAATAGAGAAAATAATACAAAATATACAAAACCAATCTTGGATTTCCCGGGGCAATGTAGCGTTGCCCGTGGCAGAACGGGCGTTGCTCCAGCGCCTGCAGGGTAGGCACCCGGAAGTCTTGGGCTGGACTCCGCAGTAAACCTCTCCTCTCTAGGGTAATCAGTTCCAGTTCTCTCAGACTTACCTCATAAGAGAGAAGGTCCAGACCCTTAATTATCTTTGTGACCCTTCATTAAACTCTTTACACTTCATCCATTTCTCCCTTGTACTAAGGAGCCCAGAACTGGAACCAGTACTCCAGGTGTCACCTCACCAATGCTGAGGGAAAGGATCACCTGCTTCTACCTGCTGGTAAAACTCCTTTTAATGTAGCCCGTGTCACCATTAGCCTTCTTTGAGCAAAGGGCACATTTCCGCCTCATGATAAATTTGATATCTACCAGGATGACTCAGGTCATTTTCTACAAAGCTGCTTTCCAGGTGAGCAGTCGCCAGCACAGAGAAATGACCCTGTCTTCCACCCTGGTCCTGTGGTTCTGGTGACATGTGGGGTCTGTGTGAGGGAAAAGCCACTGCACCACAGGGCCCCAGATTCTAAATATGTGGGAAGGCCTTGGCCTGTGTGGGTGGAGCAGCGATGCCTCATGGAGCACAAGGGCCACTTTAGCCTCAAGGATCTGGGAATGCTGGAGGAGCTTGGTGCCTGGGAGAGGACACCCCAATGTGTGCCCTGTGTTTGGGCTGATGCATGCCCTGTGCCATTCAGGGGCAGTTCACAGATCCTGCTGAGCACAGAATCTGATTTCATTGTCACTGTCATGTCTCCACATGGGGGTACCTGGTCTCTCACGCTTTTGGGGCTGTAGAGCTCCTGGGCCTGAGAAAAGCTACTCTGTACTTGGAGAAGACAAGGCAGCACAGAGCAGTGTTGTGTATTTGGGGACCGGTCACTGGCCTGAGGCTGTCTTCACCCAAGAGGTGTTGGGTTCACAGGGACAGGGGACTCTAATGTATGACCTGCTGTAGAATTATAGAATCATAGAATAATTTTGGTTGGGAAAGACCTTGAAGACCATCAAGTCCACCCATCAACCTAACACTGACAAGTCCACCTCTAAACTTTGTCCCTAAGAACCTCATCTACGCATAACCTATTGGCAGCTGATACCAATACTGACTTGAGAACACCTCAGCCCTGCATGTGTAGTCAACAGGCGAGCCATGCCAGATGCTGTGCTGAAGGGTCATATGACTGCATGGGGAAGTTTTCCCTGCTGCCCATGTCCAGCTGTGCTGACCATGGCCCCTGACTGGTTGATGGAGGAGAGGGCAGGCAGACTTGAGACTGTGGGTCATCCCCAATACTACTTACCCGTTCCAAATTCCAGGAATCCTTTGGCAATTTCTTCTACTGAGCCACCTTCCCCAGCACAGCTCCACCCAAAGCAAGAGGAGTGCTCTTCCCCAAGAGCTTGTGGGGTGGTTGACCCCCTTGGAGCCACCACATATCCACAATTCCTCTCTGGAGAACAGTAGTTATCAGCATTCCTGTTCATATGACATGCTCCAGGGCCAAGGGGAGTATACCTGAGCAGTCAAATGACTCTAGGAGTGAGGAAGGGTTCCCCTGTGCCCTCACCTGTTTTCCCTCCAGAGCAGTGGCTTTCTCCCTTGGCAGGCAGTATGCAGATGGGAAGTAAACAAAAGGGCACAGGAAGGGTTGCATCAATTTTTTAATGAGTCTAAAGAGGGAAATAAGTTCACTACAAGTGGAGGCCCGCAATGATGGAAGGCACAGGAACTGCCAAGAATCTGTTCCCCATTTCCTCTGGCAGCGTTCCCACAGGACGTCAGTTAACCAGCCCCACAAAAGGAGACAGGCTAGCAGGTCACTCCAGGCTGATTTCTGGGGTCCTCACAGCAGACTTTCAGGGCAGCATAAGACAACAAAGAGAGATGAAGAGTGAGAGGAAGAGAGGTACACATTGGCTGTGTTTTCAGAAAGCCCAGCTTGGCACCTTTCAGCCTACCCTTGAAGGGCAAGCCAGAGATGGTCAGCTGCTCTTAAAACAACAGCAGAAAGTTTGATCCTCTGTCCAGCACCATGGTCTGAGTTCTTGGGGGTCCTTGTCTGAGGCTGTTGCCAGCACCATTAGCAGGGTTGGCATCTGCTGCCACAGTAGCTATTGGTAATGCAGGAGAGGTCAAATCCCCCAGAGTTGATGGGGACCCCATCACAGCTGAGGATGCTGCCAACAGCAGCAGAGGTGGAGGAGCCCACAACGGTGTTCTGTGGGAAGGAGCTGAGGATGGGGCCAGGAAGAATCACCACCACAGAAGAGGGCTCAATGACAACATTGGAGCTCTGGCACTGCCTGACACAGGGCTCATTGCAGCTGTTGGCCAGTGGGGTTGGGCCGCAGGGCTGGCAGGGCAGGCACTGGTTGTAGCAGGACATGTCATGGGGCTGATAGTTCACCTGGGAGAGAGGACAGGGAAAAAGCAAAACATGGCGATGCATGAGAAGCAGCCTGTCATCACACTATGAGGGAGCCAAAGAACATACAGGGCCAGAAGGTGGAGTCTGTGCAGAGATGTAGGAGAGCTTCTTGGCCTCATCCTGCCTTGGTCTCAAAAGAGCCACCCAAAAGAGCTACTGCCTCACTTATAGCCCAGAAGCCACTTCAGTACATTTACAGACTCAATCCATGCTCAACCTTCTCCCCGCTTCCCTCTCTTGTGACAAGCAGCCCCAATATCCAACATAAAAGAAAGCTAGTATCAGCTGAGAGGTCCATTGAGGTGAGACCTCCTTTTAGAGACAGCAGAGAAAGAAAAGAGGCTTCAGACTCACCTGACTCCTAAGGAGAAGGAGGCAAGAGAAGTGGATGAGAGAGTGAGGAGCTGGGCTGGCTTTTATCATGAAACTTCACTGCCCCAGGCTGACAGAGGCATCCCTTGTAGAGGTGACAATTTAATGACAAACTCATCTTGAACGCAAAACATCCAAGCTAATGCTGTGGGCTGTGTTTTGGCTTCCTCAACTGCTGTCTTTTAATTTCCTGCTGTATGCCAAGCACATTCCCCAGTGAAGGTATCTTTTGCATTACAGGATGAGAGACCCTAGCATTTCCAGAACAAAACACATCAGTGTGGGCAGAGGACTCAGCTCCCATGCTGAAGGCGTTCAGTAAAGGCAAATGATGTCAGTCTGGGGATCTTTGTAGCCCTGTTGGCTAGAAGTTTCTTGGCTCCTGAGTTTAAAGTTATCCTGTCCAGCAATGATCCCAGGAATATTCTACTGTCCTGTTTTACCTCCTCTTTTTCTTCACTAAGGAGAGGGGTGTGGGGCCCATATCTGGGGCCTTGTCCTTCCTCAGAATGCTCTAGCCTTGCTGTGGTTGTCCCCAGATGTCCTCAGCAGAGTCCATAGTTTGTTGTGTTCCTACATGTGTTTTTGTCTTGTGTGCACTTGTGTGCATCTGGGTCTGTGTGGGTGCAAACCATTGTCCATGATTACACACTGATATGCACAAGAATGTGTGTGCGTCCCTCTTCATGAGGGATTCTTCTGCTCATGGCAGCAGCACTCTCCACTGTTCTGTCAATAAGGTCCACAGAGCAGCCAGAATCAGAAGAAGCTTGGTTGCAGCTGATCAACAACAGAACCAACTTAGAAGAGAATTGTCCTCAGCACAGGAACTGACATACCATTTCTGTATCTTCAGTTCTCCCTTACCTGCTCCTACAAATCTCATGCTCTGCTGCTGCTGATTCCAGGCCCCAACAAGGACTATTGTGCACCAGGATGAAGAGGCAGATGAAACATTCTGCAGGCCTCTGGGAGAACTCTCATGATTGCTAGTCCTTGCTCTTGTGGGGGACTTCAACTTACCAGACATCTGCTGGAAATACAACACAGCAGAGAAGAAACAGTCTAGGAGGCTCCTGGAGTGTCTGGAAGACAACTTCCTGACACAGCTGGTCAGTGAGCCAACTAGGGAAGGCACCCGCTGGACCTGTTGTTTGCAAACAGAGGAGGACTCATGGGTAATCGGATGGTCAGAGGTCGTCTTGGCCATACAAATCCTGAAATGATCGAGTTTTCTATTCTTGGAGAAGTAAGGAGAGCAGTCAGCAGAACAACTACCTTGGACTTCCAAAAGGCAGACTTTGGTTTGTTTAGGAGGCTGTTTGGCAGAGCCTTGGTACGCAGTCCTGAAGGACAAAGGAGTCCAGGAAGGCTGGTAGGATGCCTGTGACAGATCACCATTTCAGTACAATTCCCAGTTTGCCCCTCAATGTCATGAGATCATTCGTGACATCAGAAGTGAGTGAAGTGCACACCCACCCACATAGGCTTATGCAAAAAGATGCATACGTACACCCCCTCATGGGCACACACACATGCACACCTATATGCACACAGAGGTATGCACAGTCACAGGTCTGCACACACACTGTCCCACACACATGGGCACAACCACACACGTGAGTTTGCATGCACACAAAGATCAGCTTATATGTGTGAACACACAGATGTATGTGTACATGCTTCAGAAGGAGTCCATGTGCAGACACATGCATAGCCACCCATCATGCCAATGTGTATGCACGGATACTCAAACACACATGCTTACAAACATATATGTACACTTCTGTACACAAATGATAATACATAAAAACACACATCCACACACCTATGCCCAGACACTTACATATGTGCAGATCAATGTCACACATGTCCATACTCACTTGTATGAAGGCACGTGCACGTGCTACAACACATACAGGCGCACTCAAACATACACGCGCACACTATTTGTCATGCTTGCATGTGCATTAACCCAGGCACATACATGTAAATGTGAATGCACACATTAGTACAGTCAAATGAACATGCATGTGACCATGAACATACAGAACACTGAGAACCAGGGCATCAGACACCAGCTCTTAGCCTTTGGGATGATTCTAGTGAGACCTTCAGACCCTACAGTTAAGGCAAGAAACCAGTTACTGGCCAGCCCCATCATCTTAGTGACCTCAAGGGTTTGACAGTGGTTTGGTCAAATGTTTACCCACTGACAGAGAGAAATCACAGCAGAGTCCAAGCTGTCATGGCCTTTGCAGACATTGAATGTATCCAAGTCCCAAGTCCGTGTGTGTAGATAATGTAAAAGCTACAGAACATCTCTACTGCTGTAGCACCTCCATGCCCCTCCCCACCCCCTGCCCCGCAAGTGCCCATTTTAGAGGCAACAAAAAAATGAAAAAATCTTACAGCCTTAGACATTCCTCACCTGTCTTACTGATCTCCTCAAGGGTCTGAGGCCAGCCCTCGCCCTTGCAAAAGGAGCAGCAGTGACACAACTGTGTGGCATCAGAGGGTTGTGTGCCTGGGACAAGTCAAACTTCCCTTGGGCTACAGACATTGGGTCTGGGACATCAGAAGTGATTTGTAGTAGTGAACTTGTCTCTAGACTCACTCTAGGTTAAACACCTTCTCTTCAAGAAGCAGAAAAATGCAGGAGCAAAATTAATTTACAGAACAGCTGAAAAAATGGTTTGGCTGCCCTGAGTATGTTCCTGTATTCTTTTTTGATGTTGTTTCTCTGGCTTTGGTTATTGTGCGAGTCTTTTTTCCTCTTGTGTTTTGCATGCAGGTGCAGGTAGTGTAATCACCTGTAGGAAGTGGGAGCTGCCTGCAGCCTCTTCTGTTACCTCTAACTTACTGACTTTATCATGCAGCCAAAGTTCTTACATACAAAACAGTTTCTGCACATAGTTTCATAAGAATAAAGGCAGTGTATAGTGTTTCTGTGCCAAGGTTTTCATCATGGGGGGCCTGCAGGGATGGCTTCTGGGAGAAGACACCAGAAGCTGCACCCATGTCAGACAGACCCACTTCCAGCTGGCTCCAAGATGGACCCATTGCTGGCCAAAGCTGAGCCAATCAGTGAAGCTGGTGGCATCTCTGGGAAAACATATTTAAGAAAGGGTAAAAAGCGCTTTGCAGCAGCTGTGAGAAAGGAGTGAGAAAATGTGAGAGAAACAACTATGCAGATACCCAAGATCAATGAAGATGGAGGAGAATGAGGTCCTCCAGTTGCCAGAACAGAGATTCCTGGCAGCCTGTGATGAAGACCATGGTGATGCAATTTGTCTCCCTGTAAACCATGGTGGATTAGCCTTCCACACTGCAACACATGGAGGACCCCATGATGGAGCAGGCAGACATGTCCTGAAGGAAGCTGTAACCCATGGAGAGCGCTCACTGGAGCAGGCTCCTGATGGGACCTTTGAGCCCTCAGAGACCTCTGCTGGAGCAGTCTGTTCCTTAAGGACTGTAACTCATGGCAACAGTCTTGAAGAAATGCAGTCTGTTGGAAGGACACACACTGGAGAAGTTCGTGAAGGATTGTATCCTGTGGTTGGGACCCAATGCTAAAGCAGGGCAAGAGCATAAGGAGGAAAAAGCAGCAGAGATAAAGCATTATGAATGTGTTATGAATCTCTGTGTCCTTATCTTCACTCACAAGCTTTTCATCGTATTTTCTCCCTGTATCTTGTTGATGAAAGGGGAGTGATAAAATGGCTTGATTAATACCTGGCAGCCAGTCAAGGTCAACCTACCACAGGCAGTTTAAACAAACATTAGTTATGAGAGCACATGTAGAACAGCAGTGGTTCTGAGATATGATTCATGAGCCACAATTCCCTCTTGGTATAGAAAATGGGTGTGGGGATTTCTGTTCTTCCACTTGTACACTTTTGTCAAGACATCTGGACATTCATGCAGGAAATAAGACATGGAACTGTAGTGGGTGCCAAAAGGCATTTTGACAAATCAGGAGTGATGAGATTTCCATGTAAAAAAATTCTCCCTCCCTAGAATGGCAGCCAGTTCCCAAGCACAGATTCTCTGGAGGGACCAATGAACCAGTCAAGAGCTCTGAGCCTGTTGTCTCCAGCTCTCTTGGGAAGTGCACCCAGTACCCTCATACTTGCTGATCTTCACATTCTCCTGCATGTTCTGTGTCAGAGCAACTAGATGTCCCTCAGAAATGCACCACTTCACTGTCCCCATTTCTGTACTGACTGCCCTCAGCTCCCACATGCTTCACTCCAAGTTCCAGCCTCGATGCATTCAACAGCTACTCCTTATAGTAGCATATCCCTGCTACTCCTGCCCATGGCCTCTAGATTGCATGACGAAGAGGAAAGGAAGGTGGAATAGCAGCTACAGGACATCCCAAGGGCTGTTCCCTGCATTATGACTCCTGTCATTCTGCAAAACAAATCACCTTCCAGAGCTGCTCACACACCCTCACCACCACAGTGCACCTCCAGCCATAGCAAGAGGAACACCCTTCCTCAAGAGCTCATGGGGCTCCTGAACATTCAAGGTCTTCTGCCTTTCTGGGCATTTGTGGGCAGAGACAAAGCTGGCAGCCCAGACTAACACCCTTCTCCTTTGGCAGCTTGGGGAGTGTCCACAGAGGGAAGGACCACATGGAGGCCAGGTTTGAATGTAGCAGAACTTTAATGACTCCAAAAAGGGAAAGAAAGTCATTGCAAATTGAGGTCAGCAGTGCCCAGGGAGCACTGGGGACAGAACAGACTCTGCGATCCTTGGCTGTGAAGACATTCCCGTGTGATGTTTGCCTGCCCGTCCCACAGTGAGGGAGAAACCAGATAGTCCCCAGATGGCTGGTCTTGGGGACATATCGCAAACCAGGGGAATCAAAACATACAAAGAAAATGGGAAGACAAATGCATTCAGCTGTCCTGAAAACAACACCCAAAAGATCAATCATCTACTCAGCACGATACTCTGAGTTCCTCAAGGTGTCTCCCAGGGGCTTTCCCAGCATCTTCATCAGCGGAGGTACCTTCTGCCATAATAGTGGCTGGTAATGCCAGAGAGGTCACAGCACTCAGAGTTGATGGGCACTCCATCACAGCTGAGGATTCTGCCAACAGCAGCAGAGGTGGAGGAGCCCACAATGGTATTCTGAGGGAAGGAGCTGAGGATGGGACCGGGCAGCATCACCACCACGGGGGAGGGTTCAATGACAACGTTGGAGCTCTGGCACTGCCTAACACAGGGCTCATTGCAGCTGTTGGCCAGTGGGGTCGGGCCGCAGGGCTGGCAGGGCAGGCACTGGTTGTAGCAGGACATGTCGTGGGGCTGGTAGTTCACCTGAGAGAGAGGGCAGAGAGGAAACAACACGGATATGGTTTAGGAGTAGCCTGGTTACTCTAGTAACCCGGGTTCACAAAGGAACCAAGGGTACCACTGAGTGGCAAGCTGGAAGGTGAGCCAGGAGTCACATGATCTTCACTGTCTCACCTGACCATGATCTTCACTCTCTCGCCTACGAAGAGCAGCCTGTCCCAAGGAAGCTCTCTCCTAGTGCATAAACCAAAACTCCCCACAGCCACATCCCAGACTCTCTCCAGGCAGACTTTCTCCCCACTCCTCTCTGTCATGCAAGGCACTCCAAGCCTCAAGATATGACAAAGCCAACATCAGATGAGATGTCCATTGAGTAGAGATCTCAATTTGGAAGAGAAGGAGAAGAGGCTTCAGACTCACCCAGTTCCAGGCAAAAAGAGGCAAGAGAAGTGGATGAGAGAGCAGGGACTTGGGCTGTCTTTTATATCTGCCCTTCATTGACGCAGGACTACAGACACCCTTGGCAGAGGTTATAATTTTCTGACAAGCTCATCTTGAATGCAGACCATCACTGCTAACGATAAGGGTTCTGTTTTGGTTTCCAACACTGCTACCTTTTCATTTCCAGGTTTTTGCCATGCCCATTCTCCAATGAAGGCTTCTTCTGATCCCTGGGATGAAAGGCTCCAGGATTTCTAGGGCAGGAATGCAGCAGTGTTGCCAGAAGACTCATCTCAAGTGCTAGATGGGTCCAAAGTAAGCAAATGATGTCAGCCTGGGTCACTCCAGTGAGGCTGTTTGAAGTGTCGTTCTCAGGAAGAATTTCCAACCGTCATCGTCTGGATGCTCAAGGACACCTGTGCATGAGAATGTACCCTATACTTCTCTTTCCCTCCCAATGGTCATTTCTTGTTGCCTCTGATGTATGCGCATCATGCTGCTGGCCCTTTTTGACTTGTGTCCTCCCTGTGCAATCTGTGAGCACATAATCAATGCCATGGGCTTTCCTGGGGCCTTGTCCTTCCCCAGAATGCCCTAGCCCTGCCACAGTTGTCCATGGCATATTCCAAAGCTGGTTTTGTTCCTACAACCTTGACCTTGACAGGCTACAGGGGTGGGCTCATGTGAACCTTATGGAGGTTCACATAACTAAATGCAAGGTCCTGCACTTGGGTTGGTGCAATCTCAAACATGGATACAGCCTGTGTGATGAGTGGATTGAGAGGAGCCCTATGAAGAAGGACTTGGACATATTGGAGGATGAAAAACTGAATATGTTGCGGCAATGTGCGTCTGCAGCCCAGAAGGCAAATCATATCCTGGGCAGCATCAAAAGAAGCGTGCCCAGCAGACAGAGAGAGGTGATTCTCCCCCTCTACTCTGCTCTCATGAGATCCCATCAGGAGTACTGTGTTCAGGTCTGGAGTCCTCAACATAAGAAAGACATGGACCTGCTCAAGCAGGTCCAGAGGAGGACCACAAAGATGATTAGGAGGCTGGAGTACCTCCCCTATGAGGATAAGCTGAGTGAGTTGAAGTTGCTTAGCCTAGAGGAGGGAAGGCTCCGTAAGACCTTCCAGTGGACTTTCAGTACTTTAAGGGAGCCTACAGGAAAGACAGGAAGGGACTCTATATCAGGGAGTGTAGTGATAGGATGACGGGTAATGGTTTTAAACCAAAAGAGGGCAGATTTAGACTAGATATTAGGAAGAAATTATTTACTTTGAGAGTGATGAGACATGAACATGTTGCCCAGAGAAGTTGCAGATATCTCCTCCCTGGAAGTTTTCCAGACCAGGTTGGATGGCAGCAACTACCCCTGGGAAGGAAAGGACATTGGATTTGAGGTCACACCATGCAACCCCTGCTGCTATCGCACAGGAGTGTCCAGAACAGACCCTCCTCCTGCCAAAGGCAGTGCACTGAGTCCATCTCCCTGCCTGAATGTTTGTCTGCCTTGGCTCAGGTCCCACTTGGAGTGAGCACAATGGTTTCTCCCTTCCCTTCAGTGACCTTGATGTGAACACTGTCAGAGAGCTCCTCTGGAAGAGCTCAGCCAGGGGAGATTCCCCTCTACATGGAGCTGTTGTTTCTGAGCTGAGGCTTTAGTGCAGCCAAGGACCAACCTCATTGCTTTCTCATGAAGTAACAGACACTGTGGACAAGGGAATGGCAGGGCATGTGTGTACCTAGAGTTTAGCAACACCTTTGACAGCTTATTCCATACTTCCTTTACGACCAAACCGGAGGTGAATGAATGCAGTTAGAGGATGATAAGGTGGATGGAAAATTGGCTGGACTACCAGGCACAAAGAGTTATGATCATGAAGGAATGAGCTGACAGAAATGCCATGAAGGTCTCAAAATAGCAAGGCAATGTTTTAAGTCTGGAGGAGGAACCAGCCCATGCAGTCCTGCAGGCTGGGTGCTTGCTGTGTAGGAAGTAGATCCACAGAAAATGACGTAGGGTTTTAGAAGACACACAGCTGAACATGAGACCACAGTGTGTCCTTGCAGAAAAGTCCAAATGTATCCTGAGCTGAGTTAGTCACCTTGTTACCAGCAGGTCCAGGAAAGCATTCCTGCCCCTTTATCCCATTTCAGACCACATGCTTCCAGGTGCTGCTTCCAGGTTGGGCATCCCCAGTCCAGGAGGGACATTGGCGTACTGAAGTGAGTCCAACAAAGCCTACCAAGCTGATTAGGGTGCTGGCAAACTTGACATGCAAGGAGAGGCTGAGAGAACTGGGACTGCTCATCTTGGAGAAGAGATGTATCAGGGGAGACCTTCTTGCTTTCTACAACTACTTGTTCAGAGGAGGCAGAGAATAGCTAGCATGTGGCAAAGCCCCAGGGTGGTGCGGTTGGCAATGGGCAATGGCAGAAGAGAGGACATGCTGGTGCCAGAGCAGACAGCCCTGACTGGCAATGGGCAGTGAGATGTGGTCAGCAGAGGGTGGGATGTGCAGGGCTGTTGAGGCTGGCTTCAGTGCTACGGGGTGTACAGGGTGGGCACGAGCTGTTGGGTAGCCAGGGCTGTGCTCATTCTGCAAGACATTTCTCCTGCCTCACTTCAATCTTTCTCAGCTCTGAGTCCTGCTCAGTATTCTTGTCTCCATCAAGTCTATTGGTATGAGTTTGCTTGTATGTATGGATGTCTTTCAAATATACCAACTCTTTCCCTTGTTCATTCAGTGCTTATTGCCCTGAATTTAGCCAATTGTACTTCACTATGACACTCACTCTCCCTGCCAGTTTTCATCTCTCTCTTCATCATCCATCCATCCATCCATCCATCCATCTAACCACCCCTCTGTCTTTTGACTCATCTCTCCATGCAGCTACCATCTCTAACCCCTCTTTCTACTCTCTGAGAGGCCTCTCTGATATTTCCCTCTGTCTTCTTCATCTCTATAAGCACAAGTTTGCTTTCCTGCACCTTACAATGATTCCATACATCCATGCATCCGCTTGTACATTCAGCATTCATTCTTGTTCTGAATTTAGCCTTCTCTCCTGCACTATAATATTCCTAACTCTCCTGTCTGCTCTTCCTCTCTCCACCCACCCAGCCCTCCATGCATCTGGCATTCACGCCATCTCTCCATGCATCTATTTCAAATTCCTTCCCAGTCATTGCCTCTTGCTCCTCAAAACCACACCCAAATCATTCTCTATCCCTGTCTCTATGTGTTGCTGTTGAGATGGACAAATGACACAGACAAAGTTCTTTTTCTGTGCAAACAGCAGTCTAACTTTTTTACACCAGACATTTTCTTATATACTCCTTATCAGCACGTGTCTTTTTGCTATTGGTTACAGGCTGCAATAAAAACATATCATTGGTTAATTTTGCTTCTGTCTCCATACCCTCAGTCAGGGAATCTATGGACCTGCCATAGTCCCCCACACCTATCGGCACAACCCCATCCATTTCAGTCCATCTCTGTCTCACTGCCAATTTTCCTGATCATTTCTCAGTCATCAGCGCTGCGTGATCTTTGGTGATTTTTTGATCTTTCTTCTCCTTTCTTGGCAGTAGCTGCTAGCAGAGCCCAGGTACAGCAGGAGCTGTCAGTGGAGACCATGAAGGGCATGGGCATCATCATCAACTGCTCACACCCCAATCACAATATACTAAGTTCATCCACTGGTACCCTCTGCTCCCTGCCTGACATTCCGTGTTCCTCATGAGCGATCTAAAAGGTTCCAAAGTGCTGCTGGACCGACTGGAATGGCTGTCAGTGGTGGAACTGGCCCTGACACGGGGAAGCGATGGTGTTTTACTGCACCCCAGGATACAGCGGGAGAGGAGTTCACACTGTCGCAGGCAGTGCTGGGTGTGTGGCAGGGCGAGTGGGGACAGGGGACAGTTCCAGCCGGGACCACCTGGGGGCGCTGCTGCTCTGCCCACCATGGCCTCGACTGAACAACAGGACCCTGAAGGCCTTGTGGGTGCAGGGCTGGGAATGGGAGCTGCTGTGCTAATAACCCGTTTTCTGCAGTCCCTGCCAACTGTGTGAACAAAGGGCCCTGGGTGAGAAGTGGCAGAGGAGCCCTGCTCCAGGCACCAGACATCAGAGCACATTAAAATCAAGTAGCCCTTTTTCTTGCCTGGGTATTGGGGTTCAGGGGCCCAGAGTGGAGGTTGTGGCAAATGTGGGGGGGTGAAGTGACACAGAAGGACTGCCTGTACAATGGAGAGTGTGTTGCCCTGTCCTCCCCCTGCCAGAATAAGGTTCCTTCTCCTATGTCCAGTGGAGAAGGGAGACAGTGTGTGAGACCTGGGCTCAGGCACTTCGGTGTATGCCTGGTCCTCTCTCCATCCAGACAGTCCCAGGGACAGGGTGGGCATGGGGTGCACAAAGCAGGGGTGCCTTCTCCATCTCCTGCAGAGCTGGGTGCAGGCCTGTGCAGCTGCCTAGGTGGCTGTTGTCAGAAGAATTTCACCGGGGTGCCTGTCCCTTTGATAGACAGTACCTCATCCATGAGTCTGTTATCTCTCTGGGGAGTCTTCTTGTGGTGGAGATAGGGGGACAGACCCCAAGAAACTGTCTGAAGCAGCAGGGAGAGAATTTTGCTCCACCCTCTGGGCTGTGGTTTGGAGGCCTCTTTGATCTGGCAGAGGCAGAAGAGCTGAAGTTGCAAGTATCTGGTCCCTTGTGCTGGCAGGTCCCTGGGCACCCCATGAAGAACACGCATGACATGGTCCTGATTTTCCTGGTAGCCCTGGTGGAACTGGCAGACTTTGGTGAGATCTGACTTTCAACCTGGGTAGAATGAGTCAAGAGTTTGTGTTGCTGATGCCGGAAGGGAGGGCGACTTGAGTCCTGACTCCCCAGGGGATCTGGGAGTGTTTCCGTAGGGAGAGCAGGGGCTGCAGATGGGTGTGGCAAATAATCTGGGAGATGTCATGGTGTAATAAGCATCAAAGGAGGAACAATGTAACCTCACCTAGGTGTTCCTGCTCTGGCAGGGGGATTGGAGTAGATGATCTTTTGAGGTGCCTTCCAATCCCTAACATTCTGTGATTCTGTGAACAATAACTCACTTTACATTTTCAGGTACTGAGCATTCATGGCTGTGCTATTAATATAAACGAAGTCTGAAAGAGGGAAAGATGCTACTGTGTGTGAGCCGACACAGTCAGGTTGCAGGAACAACCACAAACTATGGATGAAATGCAAAGAATAAATTTATTTTCCTTACCTCACTAACCACGGGATCCCCAAAAATGTACCCAAGCAGAGGTACACAAGTGGAAATGCAGGCACTGCAGAGCTCAGTCTTTGCTGGAAGATCAACGAATGTTCTGTTTCCACCTGTATTTCAAGGATTCATGCTGGCATAATTTTTTGCTGTGCTATGATCCTCTCAAGAGCTATCTCAAGCATGTTGGATAAGTTACTTCTAGGTCTTTCACAGGCCTATGTTATGTGAACACAGAGGCTCTACTAGTCAAGTACACAAGGCTAAATAACAATTACTGTGATTTATTATATGTGGTTTTGTACACCATAGCCGCAGTTACTTGAGTATATTTACAATTCTTCTTGCCAATCTTCCTTTATATTCCCACACTAGAGAATGGATTGATGCAGCTTACAGCAGCTTCTATCCTAATGTATTGAATAAAATGCTACCAGTCTCTGTAGGGATGGTCATAAACCTTGGAGGAAAAACAGAGAAGGCAAACAGTGCAAGAAGAGCTGAAATGCCATACAAGTACAGGGCATGGGCAGAGAATGTGGTGTGTTATATGGAGGCACTGTTATAGCAAGAAGAGGTCAGAGGTGGGAGAGGAAAAGCTCATGCCTTCTGCTGCTGAAAGAGAACCAGCAGTTAACATAGCTCAGAGGCAGATATGAAGAGAATCAGTGGACTAGAAGATCGGTCACTATGGCTGAAAAGCAGGATGACCTGGGGGTGTGAGATGTGGCAAGAAACTGAAGAAAGAAACATACAGGGACAAAGAGCTCAGTATTTCAGAGTTTAGGGAAAGTGAGATGGAAAGTAGGGACAATGAGCAAGCTGATGAAGCAATAGACTGATAGGTACACAGGCAAGCAAAGCTGAGATGCCTTTCTGGCTTTACAGGTGACACCCAAAAGGACTCTGTGCTCCAGTTCCCAGTAGAAATGACCATCCAGGTGGGACACAGCACAGCTCTGCACTGCAATTTCTCCACTGGTGATTCTAATCCCTACATCTACTGGTACCAGCAGCACCAGACCCAGTCCCCTCAGATGCTACTGTGGGTGAGCAAGTACAGAGCTCACAAGGATTCAGGGAGATTCTCCTCTGCAATGTCTGTGGAGACCTCCCAGGTGATTCTGCATGTGCGGGATGCCGAGCTCCAGGACAGCGCTGCCTATTTCTGTGCACTGGGCCCACACTGGTGCCCACAATTTGCAGCACTGCACAGAAACGTGGTGGATGCTCTGAGGTTGATTCCCTCCCTGCCACTGCTTGCTTGTAGCTCTGAGCTTAGCCTGCCTAGCACGGGCACCTGGGGGCTGTGGTGAGGCTGGGTCTCTGCCTCCCCAGCCTCTGCTGCTGTGAAGCACATGCCAGCATGACTCGACAGCTGTGTCTAGACCTAGGGTCTTTGATGATGAAAAGAGTCCAAGAAACCTGACTTGGGGCAGACCCATTGGAGGCTACACCATAAACAAGCCAAACTAGGCTTGTAAATGCTCTTTGCTTGAAACTACTCACTGGAGTATGGGAAGGTAACTTATCAGTTTGTCTTCTTATTCCCTTTCCTTGTGCCTCCACTGATGGTCATGGCTGGAGATTGAAGCTCATGGGAGGAGGCACAACTGGTCTTATGTTTTTGCCATGTGCCCATAGTATCCCAAGGACTGAAGAGCCCTTCCTTGCCCTGCATCTGGGCATCAGCAAGTAAAAAAGACCCATCAGGCAGATGCTGGATAAGATTCTCTCTTCAAACCCTTCCCTGCATTCGTGCAGTGCTGAAGAGTGGTCCCACTCTTTTTCACGTCTCTTCTCCTTCTCAGAGAAATCACCAATGCTTGGCTGGGAGGAACCCCAGTGTCCCTGAGTCCATGACAGTTTTCCATCCAACAGCTGGTAACCACAACTCAGTGATCTTGTTTCCTCCCATAGGCAGCAGGAATGGTTCTGGGGACCCACATGGAAGACAGGGAGCAGAATGAAGCCCCAGTAATCCAAGGGGAAATGGTTAGCAACCTGTTACACCACTTAGACATATACAAGTCTATGGGGCCAGATGAGATCCACCCAAGGGTACTGAAGGAACTGGCAGAAGTGCTCACCAAGCCGCTTTCTGTCATTTATCAGCAGTCTTGGCTAAGCAGGGAGATTCCAGCTGGCAAATGTAAAGCCCATCTACAAGAAAGGTTGGAAGGAGGTTTGGGGGAATTACAGGCCTTCAAGTCCAACTTCAGTGACAGGGAAGATTATGGATCAGATCATCCTAGTGCCATCATATGGCACATACAAGAAAAACAAGTGATCAGGCTCAGTCAGCATAGGTTTATGAAAGGCAGGTCCTGCTTGCCCAACCTGATCTCCTTCCATGACAAGGTAACCCACTTAGTGGATGAGGGAAAGGCTGTGCATGTTGTCTACCTGGGCTTCA
The DNA here is from genome assembly GCF_036013445.1 of Caloenas nicobarica. Lineage (NCBI taxonomy): Eukaryota > Metazoa > Chordata > Aves > Columbiformes > Columbidae > Caloenas > Caloenas nicobarica. Next base: position 690,945 of record NC_088268.1, on the reverse strand, counting down.
GTAAAGCCTTTTACACTGTTTCCCAAAGCATTCTCCTGCAGAAATAGGCTGCTCATGCCTTGGCCAGAGGGTGGTGGAGCACTGGAACAAGCTCCCCAGGGAGGTGTCATGGCCCCAAGCCGGACAGTATTCAAGAAGAGACTGGACAATACCCTCAGACACATGGTGTGAACTGTGGAGTTGTCATATGCAGGGACAGGAGTTGGACTCAATGATCCTTGTGGGTCCCTTCCAACTCAGGACATTCTATTATTCTATGATTCTACTCTTTGCTGGGTAAAGAACTGGCTGGATGGCCAGGCCCAAAGAGTTCTGGAGAAGAATCAAATCCAGTTGGTGGCCAGTCACAAGCAATGTTCCCCAAGGCTCAGTATTTGGGCCAGTTCTGTTTAATCTCTTTATCAATGATATGGATGAGGGAATTGAGTGCACCCTAAGTTAGTTTGCAAATGACACCAAATTGGGAGGGAGTGCTGGAGGGTAGGATGGCCATACAGAGGGATCTGGACTGGCTGGATCATTGGGCTGAGGCCAGTTGTATGAGGTTTAACAAGGCCAAGTGCTGGGTCCTGCACTTGGGTCACAACAACCCCATGAACGCTCCAGGCTCAGGGAAGAGTGGCTGGGAAGCTGCCTGGTGGAAAAGGACCTGGAGGTGTTGATCAACAGCAGCTGAATATGAGCCAGCGTGTGTGCCCAGGTGGCCAAGAAGGTCAACAGCATCCTGGCTTGTATCAGGAATAGTGTGGCGAGCAGGACATGGGCAGTGACCGTCCCCTTGACTGGGCACTGCTGAGGCCACACCTCAAATCCTGGGGTCAGTTTTGGGCCCCTCATGACAAGAATGAACTTGAGGTGATGGAGGGAGTTCAGAGAAGGGCAACAAAGCTGGTGAAGGGGCTGGAGCACAAGTGTGATGGGGAGTGGCTGAGGGACCTGGGGCTGTTTAGCCTGGAGAAAAGGAAGCTCAAGGGAGATCTTATCATTCTCCACAAACACCTGAAAGGAGATTGTAGCAAGGTGGGTGTTGGTCTCTTCCCCCAAGTAATAAGCAACAGCAGAAATGTCCTCAAGATGTGCCAGAGGAGGTTTAGATTGGATATTAGCAAAAATTTATTCACAGAAAGGGTTATCAAGCATTGGAACAGGCTGCCCAGGAAGTCGTTGAGTCACATATAGGGATGCTGCATAGGGACATTGTTCAGTGATGGACTTGGCAGTGCAAGGATAATGGTCGGACTTGATAATCTTAAAGGTCTTTTCCAATGTAAAATATTTTATGATTCTATGATTTTGTGATGCTGTCCTCCGGCAATCCCACCCAAGCACTGCATGTCAAAGCTCAGCTGGAGGGTGCTGACTTTCCAGCTGAATACCACCCAGTGAATCATGCATTTCATCTGAGAAAGCTGAAGGTGCTTGGTTGTTGTCCTACTGCTGTTCCAGGGTGGCCTGCCTTTCCCAGTTGATGTGGGTTTGCTCTACAGGCCCTACTGGAGGCTTTGCACACTCCTTTTTATCTCAGAGCACTATAGACAGGGTTGATGGGGAATCGACAGCAGTCCCCAGTTTCCTGCAGTCTGCTGTGTCTAGGGTCCCTTGGACATCAGGCCCTGATTTTGGTTGCTCTTCAGAGCTGCAGAGGGCTTCATCACTCCACAGACAAAATTCTCCATCAAAATCAACATCATTCTTAAGCAACACTGAAAAGCAATGATGGCTACCTGAGGACAGATCCAGGCTCAGGCTCTTTTTCCAGCCTCAGTGGGATATCCCAGGGATTTTCCCAAATGCCACTTGAGAAAGAGAGCACAGCTGACAAGGGTGGGTGTCAGCCCGTCCTTGGACACTGATGCCTGGACCTGGCTGCAGGACTAAGAGCCAAGTGCCCAGGACTGGTGGACACAGGAGAATTGCCCCCAGAAGCACCACTGCTTCCAGAAGGGAGGAGCAGATGTTCAGTCCAGACTCAATCATCTCACTTGGAGAACTCTACACTCGTGTGAAATCAATCCTACACTGCTGATAAAGGTGTATCTGCCAAGTTGATACCTCCTGGTTATGAAGTGCTTACATGAACTCCCTTCACTGTGAGTGTGCAGAAAGAAGAGCTTTGAGAACATGATTCGCCTGTTCTGAAATGAAAATCAGAAGGGGAAAAGCAAGTGACCTGTGAAAGTGCTAATGACCTCCCAGTGAGTGTAAAGAGAGATTTGCTACCAGCCAGTCTTCCACAGCTCTGCAGTTTGGGGACGTTAGCAATCACATTAAAGTGTTTCCACAACAAAGCCCAAAATGAGTGGAACAAGGGACTGTTAAAAACTGATGTGAGGTTTTAGATGTGGAAATGCCCTGACACATCTAGCATGAAGCATAGTGATTTGCATATTTTTAATTAAAACTTGAAAAATACATTCAGATACTGGACAGAGGGAAGGACTGTCTTCTGCAAGGAATGATGGCTGTAGGTAGGCATACCAGACATTGCCAAATTTTCTCTTGAACCAGAGCATGATTCTGTGAAACAGCCACAAGGATGGGGCTCAGATGCATCCAGAAAATGTCAGATTAAACAGAGAAATACATGTCCATTTCCTAAAGCAGTGAGCCAGGTGCTGGGACTTTCTAGGGGATTCATACGAGTCCCTGATAAAATGAAGCACCCAAAAAACTGGAATACAAACCTGTGGGAGGACCACCCCTGCAGTGTTCCATTGGAGAATTGTTTCCAGTTGGTGTTTGTGACCCCTTCCAAATGCTGGTCTCCAGGGCACAGTGAGGCATTCTGGGTAACTCTGGAGTGAACAGAGGGAGGTGGGAGCATTAGGATCTAGGCTCAGCCCAGCCTAAGGTGGCTGTGAGGTGAGTGAGATGAGCTCACTGGGGAAATGATGGCTTCTCACTCCCTGTGATGTCCAGGGGTACTTGCGCTTTGGTGAGAAACTTCTGTGGGATGGAAGTCATAGGAAGGAGTGGGTGAATCTGTTTGCTCCCACTGAGACCCTTTGAAAAGCCACTTCACTTTTTCTGGAAAGTCCACCCAAGAGCTTGCTTCACTTCTTTGTTCCTGAGTGTGTAAATGAAAGGGTTCAACAAAGGAGTTACAATTGTGTTAAAGGTATTTACGAGTTTGTTCAGATCTAGGGAGTTCTGGGCTGATGGCTTGACATACAGGAAGATGGTAGAGCCATACCAGATCGTGACAACACTGAGATGGGCAGAGCAAGTGGAAAAGGCCTTTTTCCGGCCATGGACTGACTGGATTCTCAGGATGGAAGAGATGATGCACATGTAGGAGACCAGGGTGATCACACAGGAGGCCAGCACAACAATAATGGAGACAAGGAAGGTTGCTAGCTCTACAGACCGTGTGTCACTGCAGGAAAGGGCAAGGCAGGAATCTATATCACAGAGGAAATGATTTATGACATCTGGCCCACAGAATGTCAGCCTCGATGTCAGAAAGGCCAGCGGAGAGATGGCCAGAAAACCTCCCAGCCAGGAGCTGAGCACCAGCCGAGCAGAGAGGACACTGTTCACGAGGGAGCTGTATCTCAGGGGGTAGCATATGGCTATGTACCGATCATAGGCCATGACAGACAGAAGAAAACATTCAGTGGAGCCTAGAGAGAGGAGAAAGAACAACTGGAAGATGCAAGCACTGAAGGAGATGGTCTGGCTAGTCCCCAGCATGACTCCTATGGCTTTGGGAACAGCACCAGTAGTGTACCAGATCTCCAGAAAGGAGAGATTACAGAGGAAAAAGTACATTGGGGTATGGAGGTTGCTGTTCATCCACACAAGGGCTATGATGGATGCATTGCCTGTTACTGCCAGAGAGTACATCAGTGCAAATACCACCACCAGGGACACCCGGAAATGCCAAGTGCCTGGGAAGCCAAGAAGGATGAACTCTTCCACACTTGTCACATTTGCTGTGTCCTCCCAAGTATTAGCATCCTTCTGCAAAGACAGGAAAGTTTCTGTGAGCATTTTCATGCCTGTGCTGGTCCTTCAAATGCTACTAGTAGTGAAACAAAACCATAATCCCTGAAAAAGTCGTCAGTGCGTAGCATGGGAAAACAGCATCTACTCTAAGTTAAATCATCAGGGAAATCATGTGCTGCAGGAAGAGGTTTGGACAATCAGATCTGACCCTGAAAGTCAGACCTCAACCATCAAGTGAACATGGAGAATTATTTATCAGATAAAGTACAGGCAACTCCTTTAGAACAGTGGGACTGCATTCACTTCTGTGAGATAAAAATCTCATTTAGAAAACTGTGGACAGCAGGCTAAAGGTCTGCAGCTATGTGAAAGGCTGTTGCAGTGAGGAAAGGGAATTACATACCTGCACTCTTCATGGCAGGCAGCACTGAGCTGTGATTTCAGCAAATGAAACTGAGAGAACAGAACACTGTCATGACAATGTGGCTCTGGAAGATATTCTCTCACCTCTTCTAGTCAGTTTATCACAAGGGCTTCTGACTGAGATGACACTGACACAGACTGCCAGTATGATAGTCATTACTCAAGGACTCATGATCTTGTGTATTTGCTTTCTTCCAAGTCTCAGCAGAGGAAGCTTTTGCAAATACCTCCATTACCTCCACTGACACCTGCTTCTCAGCACAGCTGCTGGGGAGAAGACTCACCTCTCTGTAATTTTGCCATCTCAGCATCAGGGGAAGGACTTCTGATGACCAAGTGGAAAGACCTTCAATGAAATATTCGTATTTCAGCTCCTCAGCTTACCCTCCTTCTTTGTCAGTGGACAGACAATAAGCACGAAGGAGAGATGACTCATCTTATTTTATGTACATTGCTAAAAGCCAATATAAAGAAGTGCCAGGTTGTCTCTAAGGACTACGGCAGGAGTCTAGTGAGAGGCTCAGATGAATAAGTCAGACATCTCAACTTGGCTAGTAACTGGATGACTCAGTAACTGAAGGCAAAATCCTCTGGCTTGAATCCCATTCAGGGTAGCTCTGCTGAGCCAGCTGAAATGCAAGGTATAATCTATGCTCTCCTTGCAGACAAAGGAGAATTCTTGATCAGTTCTCTAGGGAGAACAGATCTCATCCTCAGGTGGGTGTCTCAGATGGAGCTGAACCACCATCTGAAGGATGTCTTTCTCTCCTTTCTTCCTCCTTAGGAATTTACATATCAGAAATTGCATGTGGCTAAAGAGCAGAGAAATCTTTCTTAATATGGCTCTCCTTAAACATGCAAGGCATGGGAGGTCTATGCTATGTATCTTGGGCAAGGTTCACTCACCAGCTCAGCCAAATCAAATGATCCAAACATCTCTTCATGCACCATCCTCCAGATGAAGACTTATTCTCCTTGGCCAAGGGAGAGCATTGGAAAGAGGTTGATTTGTTGGAGGAGCTGTGGATGCAGTGATGTCAGGAGAAGCATGGAGGAACAGCTCTCACCCTGCTGACTCACTTCAAGCTGTACACAACTGCCTGATGTTGTTTCATCTCCATCCACATGGCAGGTATTGACAGCCTGTGCTCCTCATTTTCTTTTCCCCACACAGCCACCACTGTGCTTTCATAAAGTGGAGCCTTGTGTGTAACACTGTGACACAGTGTAAAGTCTCTGCAGTTTATCTGATTATGGGGAGAGCACATATCAGAAAGTCACCAGCATCATTAGGACAAGAACATCATCACTCTCACCTCATTACCAGACTGAAGTTCCAGCTGGCCACACTGAGGAGTTTTTCTGTTTTCCCTCTGCATACCACAGGGAGTTTGATCTCTGAGGAATCTCATAGAACAGTTGCAGACAACTAAAGCTCTCTCTTCACAGAGGTCAGTTAAAGAACAGCAATGCAATTATCTAAAGTGGTTGTCAGGCTGCGTGTTTGCCCCCTGCCTGCTGTGGTATGTGAACACTGTGAGAAACTCAGTGCTGTCTTGTGTAGCCATTTGCAGGCACACAGGAAATATGGGAAATATTCATGTTCAACAAGGCCAAGTGCAAGGTCCTGCACCTGGGTTGGGGAAACACCTGGTGTCAATACAGGCTGGGGGATGAAGGGAATGAGAGCAGCCCTGCCAAGATGGACTTGGTACTGGTAGAGGAAAGACAGGACATGAGCCAGTAATGTGTGCTTGCAACCTGGAAGGCAAATTGTACCTTAGGCTGTATCAAAAGAAGTGTGGCCAGCAGGTCGAGGAAGAGGATTCTGTCCCTCTACTCTGCTCTCATGAGACACTCCCTGCAGCACTGTGTCCAGCTCTGGAGCCCTCAGTACAGGAAAGACATGGACCTGTGGGAGAGGGTCCAGAAGATGACCACCAAGATGATCAAAAGGGATGGAACACATCTCCTGTGAGGACAGGCTGAGGGAGCTGGTGTTGTTCAGCCTGGAGAAGAGAAGTCTCTGAGGAGACCTTATTGCAGCCTTTCAGCACCTAACGGGCCCGAAAAGAAAGACGGACACAGAATTTTTAGACGGGCATGATACAACAGAATGGTTTCAAACTAAAAAAGGGGAGATTCAGACTAGATATGAGGAAGAAATTTTTTACAATGAGGGTGGTAAAATACTAGAACATTTTGTCCAGAGAGGTGGTCAATGCCCCATCCCTGGAAACATTCAAGGCCAGGCTGGACAAGGCTCTGAGCAACTGATGTAGTTGAAGATGTGCCTGCTCATTCCAAAGGGGTTAGACAAGAAGAACTTTGAATGTCCCTTCCAACCCAAACTATTCTATGATACTATGATTCTATGATTCTGCCCTCACCCCCTTCCACCACAGAGCAAACTCCTTCTCCTTTGGTAGTCTGGGGAGTGTCCAGAGAGGGAAGGACCACACAAGGCCAAGCTTGAATGCAGCAGAACTTTAATGAGTCAAAAGAGGGAAACAAAGTCACTGCAAGTGGAGAACAACAGTGCAGGAATCCCCAGAGGAATCCAAAAGTCTGCCATTCATGGTCATGAAGAAGTTCATGCATAATGTTCATCTGCCTGCCCCATAGAGGGAGAGGAGACAGATGATCACCACCAGAATGGCCCTGAGGGAACCTCATTGCCAAGGGGAACCGGAGTAATCAAAGAAACAACAGGCAAAGCCATTCAGCTATACTTGAAAACACATCCAAAATCTTGATCCTTTGCCCAGCACTATGTTTTCAGTTCCTCAAGGTGTCTCCCTGGGCCTTTCCCAGCATCTTTATCAGCGCAGGTACCTTCTGCCAAAGTAGCGGCTGGAAATACCAGAGAGGTCACAGCAGCCAGAGTTGATGGGGACTCCATCACAGCTGAGGATTCTGCCAACAGCAGCAGAGGTGGAGGAGCCCACAACTGTGTTCTGTGGGAAGGAGCTGAGGATGGGGCCAGGCAGGGTCACCACCACAGCAGGAGGTTCAATGACAACTCTGGAGTCCTGGCACTGCCTGACACAGGGCTCATTGCAGCTGTTGGCCAGTGGAGTTGGGCCACAGGGCCGGCAGGGCAGGCACTGGTTGTAGCAGGACATGTCTTGAGGGTGGAAGTGAACCTGGGAGAGAATCAGGGAGGAAGCAGAGCACAAGAGTGGGTGAGGAGCAGCCTGGTTACCCTGTCAGAAAGGAACCAAGGCCACTACTGAGTGGGAGCCAGAAGCTGTACCAGGAGCAATATGGTCTTCATCACCCTACAAGGAGCAGCCTGGAACTGGGAGACACTCTCTTAATGTGTAAACCAAAAGCCCCCTCTGCCATGTCCCAGCATCTCTCTAAGGAGACCTTCTTCCCCCCTCCCTCTCCCATGACAAGAAGATGCAAACCCCAGGACAGGACACATCAAATATGAGCAGAGATGTCCATCGATGAGAGATGGCAAGTTTAATAAGGAGGAGAAGGGGGTTCAGACTCACCTGGTTCCCAAGCAGAAGGAGGCAAGAGAAGTCAATGAGAGAGAAGGGACTTGGGCTGCCTTTTATACCTGCCCTTCCCTGGTACAGGACCAGAGGCACCCTTGGCAGAGGTAACAATTTTCTGAAAAGCTCATCTTGAATGCAAACCATCACAGCTAATGATATGGGCTGTGCTTTGCTTTCCAACACTGCTGCCTTTTCATTTCCAGGTTTGTGCCATGCCCATTCTCCAATGAAAGCTTCTTCTGATCCCTGGGATGAAAGGCCCCAGGATTCCTCAGACAGGAAGTCAGCAGTATAGCAGAAGACTTCACTCAAATACTGAATGTGTCTACAACAGGCACAAGAAATCAGCCTGGGACACTCTCTTGGGGGTCTTTGAAATGCCGTTGTCAGGAAGAAGTTCTAACCATCCTCATTTGGATGCCCATGGACTCCTGTGTATGAGGAGGTGTCAAGTCCTTGTCTTTCCTGCCCTCCTCAGCTCCCCCTTATGATCCTTTTTTTTTTTCTTCTGAGGTTTGAGTGTTGTGCTGCTTGGTTTCTGATGCCATCCTGCCCAACACTGCTCAGTCCATATGGGTCCTCAGCAGAGTCCATGAACTTCTCCAGGACCATGGTTCATGGTGTTGCTATAGGTGTTCTTTTCCTGTGTGTACTTGCAAGCAGCAAGGTTTGTGCTGATGGATGTGGGAGCATAAATTTGTGTATAACTCCTTGCTAGTGTGCATGAGTCTGCATGTGTGTGTATGTCCTTGTGTGTAATACACCATGAGGGAATGTGCTGCTCATGGACAGGACACTCTCCACTGCTCTGTCCGTGAGCAGCGCAGAGCAGCAGGGTCCCAGGGTCAGAAGGAGGCTGAGTGAAGCTGAGTGCTGATGGCACCAGCCTGCTGGAGATCTGTCCAGGGGAGAGGCCCTGAAATGCAGCCCCTGTTTCCTGAGCTATGATTTTCCTGTCTTTTCAAAGCTCTCAATCCTCTGCTGCTGATTTCAGGCTAAACAGGGATGGTTTCACTGTAGTTTGGATCCTTGGTTTAATTCAGTGTAACAACATCGGGTGTGTCTCAGCATAGCTGGCAATCTCCCCTCCCTGCATCTTCCAGGCCAGGAAGCAGCTGCTCTCCCCTGTGCTAGAGAGTTCAAAAGGATAGGGTTTGCTCTGTGGGCAAGGAGGAAGGCTGAGGAATCCTGTCCACCTTGTGCTGGTGATGCCTGAGTGAATCTGCTTCCAATGCACTCTTGAATGGGTCTTGGATGGAACACAGCCCATGACATTGGATTAGGGAATTAATCCCCAAAACTCAGCTGCTGTCCTTCTTTCTGACAAGGTTTGTGCTTGATGGGTACTTTTTTTAAGCCTCGTCTCCTGAATGTCTGTCATTTGGAGCTCAGATCCAACTCACAGGCAGTGCAGTTGAAGGCTTTCCGCATTCCCTTTAGTGACCTCGGTGAGATCAGCGCCAGAGAGCTCTGCTGAGAGAGCTCAGCCAGGGCCGATTCCTCTCTCCATGAAGCTGCTTTGAGCTGAGGCTCTAGTGCATCTGAGGGCCAAACCCATTGCTTTCTCACAAAGTAACAGGCACTGTGGACATGGGAAGGATGGGGATTTGTGTACCTAGAGCTTAACAAGACCTTTGACATCCTCTCCTGTACTTCCTTCATGACCAACTATGAGATGAATGGGTTCAGTGGAAGGATGATAAGGTGAGTAGAAAGTTGCCTGGACTACCAGGCTCAGACAGTTGTGATCACAGTGGCCTGGCTGCCCCACATGTATTAGTGGGGTCAAGTGGTTGGGGTCAGTCATAGGAGCAATACTGTTTGATGTTTTCATGAATGCCGTGAGTCATGAGAAGTGGAGAACAGACTGTAACTATCAAATATGCCTCTTGTCTAAAAAACCTGGACAGGTTGAAGAAATTGGCTTACTGGAGAATCATGAATGCCAAAAAGAGCAAGGACAAGGCTTTGCATATGAGGAAAAAAACAGCCAGTTTATTCATACAGGCTGGGACTGGCTACCTGGGAAGCAGATCCACAGAACATGATGTGGGGTTTTAAGAGAGACTCAGGTGAAGATGAAACTGCAGTGTGCACTTGCAGCAAACAGGACCAACTTAATCCTGAACTGTGTTACTCAAATTGTTGCGAAAATGATCCTGCCCCTCTGGCACATCCGAGATCACATCTGGAGTACTGCATCCGGGTGGTGGTCCCTGGTCCAAGAATGATATCGACAAACTGAACTGAGTTCAACAAAGGCCACCATGTAAACTAGGGGGCTGATGAGCGTGACATGCGAGGAGAGACTAAGAGAACTGGTCCTGCCCATCTTGGACAAGAGAGGTGTCAGAGGAGAATTTCCTTCTTTCTACAACTACTTTTTCAGACAAACAGAAGAAGATGGACCTAATCGATGGAAGTGCCCAAAAGTTGGAGGGGAAGTGCCCAGGATTTTGTACAATTCCATCCTGAGAGGTTTTCAAGAATGGACTGAATGTGACTGTGAGCAACATGATCTAACGGGATGTGTTCTGAGAACAGGGGTGATCCAGATGACTTCTGGAAGTCTCTTCTCACCTACACTCTGACCTGGTGATTTCCCCCCTTCCCTGCCCACCCTGACCTCTTCACGTCCATGGACACAATAATCCTCACACACCTTCTGCCACAACACAACTTTCAGGCATTGTGCTGGGGCTACACAGAGGCAGCTGAAGGGAGGCTCTCAGCCTCCTCACTGCCAACCGCAGGAAATCAGTGGCTGCTGTTTCCAGCCCCTGAGCTTGGAGACAGGTCTGGGAAGCTGGTCCATTCCCTGGGTCAGGGCTCTGCAGCTGTCCCAGGCTGCAGCTGGCGCTGTGCGGGCTTATTTATGCTGCACAGTCCTTGCTGGACAAACTGAAAAGTAAATTTCCCGGGAGCCCAACTTGTGCTGCATAGCTCCGGAGCCCTGTGAGGGCGGGCGAGACCCCGAGCGGCACCGCCGCAGGACTCAGCCACGGGGCGGAGCTGGCGGGGGAGAGCAGAGGAGAGCAGAGGAGAGGAGAGGAGAGGAGAGGAGAGGAGAGGAGAGGAGAGGAGAGGAGAGGAGAGGAGAGGAGAGGAGAGGAGAGGAGAGGAGCCGTGGCTGGCGGGGGGCAGCGAGGCGCGGGCGGCGGAGCGGCGGGATGCGGCGGTGCCGGGGCGCAGGGCTGGCGGGACTGGCCACGGTGCTCCTGGGTGCGTGGAGGACGGGGCTGATCCTGGGGTCTCCCCGCAGGTCCTTCGATGCTGTCTTCCCCTCTGGCTTCCTCACGGATCTCCGTCCTCAAAGCGTCCACCCATCCCTCTTCTCCCATTCCATATTCCATCAGAAAACTCTTATCTCTGTTATTTGGCAAACTCTTTCCTTTCACCTGTGTATTTCCATATAATTAATGGAGCCATTCCATCCTCTGTTTTCTTCTTTCTTTCTTTCTTTCTTTCTTTCTTTCTTTCTTTCTTTCTTTCTTTCTTTCTTTCTTTCTTTCTTTCTTTCTTTCTTTCTTTCTTTCTTTCTTTCTTTCTTTCTTTCTTTCTTTCTTTCTTTCTTTCTTTCTTTCTTTCTTTCTTTCTTTCTTTTTCTTTCTTTCTTTCTCTTTCCCCTCTCTCCACCATTACTTCTTCAAGATTTCCTCTCTCCTTCTGCAAGATTTGTTCTGGGAAACAGCAGGCAAGCCTGGGCAGAAACCAGGACTGAGGTATTTTTTGTTCTTTTTCTCCTCGGTAGTGACTGCGGGCACAGCCCAGGTGCGGCAGGAGCTGTCAGCAGAGACCACCGAGGGCATGGGCATCAGCATCAACTGCTCGCACCCGGACGTTCAGGGGACTGCGAATATTCAGTGGTACCGTCAGCTTTCAGACCAGGCTCCCCATCACATTGTAACAGGCTTCACTGGTAATAAGCCGGTGCCGGACCCGCCGGGGCGGCTGTCGGTGGCGGCAGACCGCCGGTCCAGCGTCCTGTGGATCGCCCGGCCCCGGCGCGGGGACGCGGCGGTGTATTACTGCGCCGTGAGAGACACGGGGAGAGGAGCCGGGGCTGCGGCCGGACACGAACCGCCGCGGGCGGGGCCGGGCGGGTGTGGCGGGGGCACGGAACAGTCCCGACCGGACCCGCCAGGGGGCGCTGCCGCTCCGCCACGGGGGCATCCTCGCCCCGCCCGGCCCCGTCCGACCCCGGGGCGGTTCCCCCGCCCGACCGGCACCGGCACCTCCGGGTCCTCTTGCCTCTGTCCTCCTCTTGCCTCTGTCCTCCTCCTGCCAAGAATACTGAGCTCTTTTTGCCTTTTAGGAAGGCAAAGTGACAGCTGTAGGTTCTTCACATGAGGACACGGCACAGGGAGTTCATGGTGTCACAAGCAAACTGATTCCAAATGCTCCAGAGAGCTGCTCACCTTCGATGGTGTCTCATCAGAGCTTATCTCTCTTGTGAAAGCACATCAGCACCCAGTGTTTTTTCCCTTCCCAAGGACACACACAGAGATCTCAACACAACATTGTTATTGACACTAAAATGTTCTGTGGACATTCCAATTATACAGTTTGGAATGATGCGGTGAAGAAACCAATGCCCCCAGGAGTTACCAGAGTTGCAATGGGAGTCAGCCCTTATATGGCAAAGGTCCATTCCAAGAAACCAGAAATGTCTGTCAGAGCTCTGCCATGTTCTCTTTAGTGTGGTCTGCCACCTGCTCCTCAGCCCTGGCAGGGCCAGACTCTCATCTGCACTCAAGTGGTTACCTTGCCTTGTAGCAGTGGTTACTTTTATTCCTCTGGCACCAACAGACACAAGGGATTTACCCCAGCACACCTCTGGTTCCTCTCTCTAGCCTGGGTAGCTGATTCCTTCTGGACATGACAGAGCTGTTCCAAAGAGAGCAGTACATTGCCCTGAATGAAGAACAAATATAGTTAAGCAGGGCAACCTCACCAAGTAGCACATGGCTCTGCTTGCCTTTGTCTTCTCCATGGGTCTCCCAACAATGGTGGGAATGGCCTCATCCTTGTCACTGTGGGGAGCAGCCCGTGAGGATCCTGACGTAGTTCTTCCTTGGCAGACTTTCCTTCCTGGAGATCTCCTGCACAACCACCCTTGTCCCCAAAATGCTGGAGACTTTTTATGGCACCAGGACTACCATTTCTGTAGTCAAGTGGTTTCTGTGCACTATGGGGACCTTCTCTCCTCCCACAGAATGTACGGGTTTTGTTTGGGCAGGACCAGATCCTCTGGTGCCAAGGAGTCAAGTGGTTTCTGTCAACCCACCATACCTGTGCTGGGACAAGTGTGCCCAGATGCTGGCAATTCAACCCAGTGGTAGTGGTGCAGGTCTTGTGTGGGAGGAGGGGAGGCTCTGGTCTCTGGGCATGGTGAGAATATGTTCTGTGGCCAAAGCGATGGAGAGGGTCAATGTCTCTGTCCCTGGTCTCAAGCAGGAGGAATGTGCAAGGAACCTTGCCTGGTCTGTTAGGCCCTGTGTGCCTGAACCAGAATTTTGAGCTCTGCAGGCTGTGGGACCCTAGAGAGCACAACTTTCTGTAGGAACACCATCTGTAAACTGGGAGGGTTGGCTGAAAATTGGTGGTTTGGTTCAGGGATGTGCAGAGGAAAGACTTACGCTTGCATAGCTGGGCTTTCAGAGCCCTCATCTTAGCCTCTCTCTAAGTAGACCATGTCCCTTCTCTCTCCCATGGCAAGCACAAGCAGAGGACAGAGCTGACATCATCTGAAAGGTGCATTGAGGAGAGATCTCACTTTGGAAGAGGAGGAGAAGGGGCTTCAGGATGAAAAAGCAGAGAATTCAGCTGGCTTTTATATCTGCCCTTCATTGCCACAGGACCAGAGGCACCTTGGGAAAGGTAACAATTTTCTGACAAGCTCATCTTGAATGCAAACCATCACAGCTATTTATATGGGCTGTGGTTTTGTTTCCAACACTGCTGCCTTTTCATTTCCAGGTTTGTGCCATGTCTGCTCCTCAATAAAAAGCTTCTTCTGATCCCTGGGATGAAAGGCCTCAGGATTTCTAGGGCAGGAATGAAGCAATGCAGGTAGATGACTCAGCTCTAGTGCTGAATGGGTCTATAGCAGGCAAGCGGTGTCAGCCTGGGATACTCAGTTGGAGCTGAAGTGTCATCTTCAGGAAGAAGCTCCAGGAATCCTCAGCTGAATTCCCAAAGAATCCTGTACATGAGGACATGCCATGTCCTTCTCTTTCCTTCCCTCTTCAGCTCACCCCAGTTGTCACTTGTTGTTGCCTCCCCAGGTGTATGCATTGTGCTGCTGGTTTTGACCACATCTTGCTTAACACTGCCCTGAGGAAAAACAATTGACCTATTTTGTCTCCTCTCTGCACAGTCTGTCAGCACACAAACAATGCCATGGACTTGCCTGGGGCCTTGTCCTTCCCCAGAATGATCACCTGCTGTGGTTGTCCCGAAGTGTCCTCTGCAGAGTCCATGGTTGGTTGTGCTCCTACATTTTCTTGCCTTGTGTCCCATTGTGAGTAGCTATGTTTGTGTGAAAGCACATGGGAGCACAATTTGTTCACGATTCCATGCCAGTGTGTATGAGGCTGCTAGAGATCCTTCCAGAAGTTCTGCCCCTGCCTCCTGAGCCCTCCTTTTCCTGTTCCTCTAAAAGTCTCAGTCCTCTGCTGCTGATTTCAGGCCACAACAAGGATGGTTTCACTGAAGTTTAGATCCTTCGTTCAATTAAATGTAACAATATTGGAAGTGCCTTAGCATGGCATGCAGTCCCTGTCTGGCTGCCTCTCCAGGCCAGGACACAGCTGCTAGAGAGTCCAAAGGGATGGGGTTTGCTTTATAGGCAAGGAGAAAGGGTGAGGAATCCTGCCAACCTCATGCAAGTCATCCTTGAGTCGATCTATATCCAATGCAGTGTCCATGGTGTCTGGGATGGAACATAGGAACCTCCTGTACACAAACGAATGCCAAATATATTTTTGCAGCCCATTGATCAAATGCTGTGTCAGGCAGGGGCTGAGACAGGAATAAACAGGTACTGAATGAAAAGAACATGGAGTCTGACGTTGCTGTGCTGTGAGCGGACGGACAGACCCTGTGGTTTCCACAGGGATAGCCAAAGAACTGATGGCTGCTTTGGTATTCAGCCCCTGGCACCATCACGTCCCACACTGGAATCTCAGTCTGAGTGCCCAGCAACTGCCCACGGGAGGGAAGAGACTTTGGATTTGAGGACACATCCTCCAAAGCCTGATGCTGTCCCACAGGGGCGTACAGAAGAGACCCTCTTTCCAAGAAGGGCTCTGAATAGCGAATAAAGTTTGTGAGCCCATCTCCCCTCCTGAATATTTGTCTGCCTGAGTTAAGGTCCAACTTGGAGACAGTGCAGTCAAGAGCTTTCCTCCTTCCCTTTAGTGACAACCGTGAGACCAGTGCCAGTGAGCTCTGCTGGGAGAGCCAGGGCTGATTCTCCTCTCTTTGGAGCTGCTTCTGAGCTGAAGATCTAGTGTAGCCAAGGGCCAACTTCATTGCTTTCTCATAAGGTAAGAGACACTGTGGAGAAGGGAAGAGCAGGGGAGGTGTGTACCTGCAGTTTGAAAGAACCTTTGACACCCTCTTCTGTACTTGTTGATGATGAATGGCTTCATTAGGAGGCTGATAAGATAAGAAAATTGGCTGGACTACCAGGCTCAAAGAGTTGTTAACTTGAAGAAACAGGCTGACTAGTACCTCATGATGACCAAAAAGAGCAAGGCCAAGATTTTGTGTCTGGAGTAGAAAACAGACCGTGCACTGACACATGTTGTGGAGTTGCTGCTAGGAAGCAGATTCACAGAAAGGGATGTGGGGTTTTAGGAGACACTTGGCTGAACACAAGACAGCATTGTGACCTTGCAGCAAAGACCAACCACATCTGTGCAGTGACTGCCAAAGTGATGCCAGCAGGTACAGAAGAACATCCCTGCCCCTCTGTCTATTTGAGATCACATCTGGAGCACAGCTTCCAGGCTGGGGCCCCCTGGTCAAAGAATGATATCAACATATTGGAGAGTCCAACAAGGGCCATCAAGGAGTATGTTGTCAAACCTGACAAGTGAGGAGAAGCTGAGAGAACTGGGCCTGCTTATCTTTGAGATGTCTCAGGAAGATGTCTCTTGTTCTTTACAACTACTTAGTCAGAGGAGGGAGAGAAGATGGGCCAGGATTCTGGAAGTGCTCAGCAAGAGGAGTAGAGACAATGGACCAGCAACTGAGACATGGATAAATCTGACTAAGCAACAGACTAAAAGAAATAACAACTGGAGCGGGTTTCCCAGGGAGCTTGTACAATATTTATCCTGGGAGCTGTTCAAGGCTGGACTGAATGTGATCTTGCACAACCTGGTCTAACGGGATATCCTCCAAGCAAGGGTTTAATCCGTATGACCTCTGGAGGTCTCTTTTAACTTACATTCTGACTGTGCAATTCCCACTTTACCCCTGCTCTCCTTGACGCCCTGGGCACATTTGTCCTCACACTGCCTCAACAGAACTTTTAGGCATTGTGTTCTGACTGCAGAGAGAGGAAGCTGAAGACAGAAAATCCTGGCACTGGCGTGCTTTTTACTTACATGGTACACACCTATTATGGCTGCCTGGTGGCTAACAATGCCAGCAGCTGATTTAGCAATGCTCCTTCTGAGAAGAATTCCAACATACCCATCTGGCAGTCACCTTGCTTCCTGATGCTGCACTTGCAGGGCACATCTAGGAGCTGGATGCCTTCCAAGGGAGGCAGCTCACAGTAGGAGGAGATCTGAATCGGAGGCTTTCAGGCCAGGTGAGGACCCTGGGAAATTGCCAGCCCTGCTGGGGGGCTCTCAGGCCACAAGGTTTGTCCTCCTAGTGCCTGTGCAGTGCTGGGCACACCCTCTTCCCACAACTCCTGTGGTTCTGGAGACTGCCACAGTGCTAAAAGCAGATGAGGAGATGAACATCTCCAGCAGTGGAGCTCCATGAGCTCTGATGAGTTGTGTAAACTGAGAGACATAAGGGCTTGGCTCAGGTGGTGGAAATCCCCTCTTGATGCCACCCACTATTTAATATTTGGTTGGCTTTTGATGACATGGTATTTATCTCAAGGCATCTTCCTCTGGCCAGCTTCTTCTCTGCTGTCCCAGCCTCAGCATTTGCAGCTTCAGGGCACCTGGCTCACCCCAGACACACAACCTTTTGCTGCCATGTGAGCATGTCAGGGCAGAACCCCTCCCTGCTTTGAAGCTGGAACTGGTCCCAGACCTCCACGAACACCCTACGGTGATCACCAGGAATGGGTTGGATCTTGTTAGACTTTCCTATTACTTTGCCTTATTAGATGCAGAACCCCTGTATCTGCAGCAATATGGATGTTCTTGAGCTTTGACTTTGTCTCTCATGCACACACTTGGCATGTGAACAGGCTGAATGCCCAAAAAAACCCACTTCAGGTTGTACCCCAATACACTTTCTCTCTTTCCTGTAATGAGAACACAATCAAACTTCTGTCCAAGTCACAAAAGTCCTAAAGCCCTCTGCTGTCATTAAATCTACCAGGAATGGCCGGTGCCTGATTTAGCTTCTTAGCACTGGGCCTTCAAGGACTTGCCTAAATTAGTGCACTTCATTGCAGGTGATCAAGTGTGTGTGATGTCAGTGCATGTGTACATGTGTGGGCACATGCCTATGCAGATGTGCATGTAGATGTCTGTGTTTGTACATGAGCTTCCGTATATATCAACATGCAGGTGTTAGTGTGCAACTACATATAAACACATTCGAACACTTACATGATGACAAGTCTGGTGATTGAATGTGTGTGTATGTGTGTGCATGCATGCACAGGGTTCCTGTGTAACTGAGTGTGTGGGCACATGCATTTTTACATGCCTTGACATGTCACAGAATCATAGAGTATCTCGAGTTGGAATGTACCCATGAGGATCATCGAGTCTAAATCCCTGCTTTTTGCAGGACTACCTAGAATTAAACCATATGCCTAAGAGCATTGTCCAGATGTTTTTGAACTCTGTAAGGCTTGGTTCTGAGACCACCTCCCTGGAGAGCTTGTTGCAGTGACCAACCATCCCCTCAATGAACAAGCTTTTCCTAATGTCCAGTCTGAACCTTCCCTGATGCAGCTTCATTCCATTTCCTTGTGTCCAACCACTGGTCACCAGAGAGAGGAGCTAAGTACCGCCCTCTCCAAGCTGAACAAATGAAGTGATCTCAGGCACTAGTCATAAGTCTTGCCCTCAAGACTTTTCACCATCTTGTTCACCCTCCTCTGGAAACACTCTGATAGTTTGATGTCCTTCTTATGTTGAAGCATCCAAAACTACACATAGTATTCAATGTAGGGTCGCACCAGTACAGTGTAGAGTGGGGCAATCACTTGCCTCAACTGGCTACCTATGCTGTGCTTGATGTACTCCAGAACATGGTTGATCCATTTGACTGCCAGGCCACACTATTGATTCATATTCAACTTGCCATAAACCCATACTCCCAGATCTCTTTCTATGGGGCTGCTCTCCAGCCCCACACCCCCCAATTTGTACATATAACCAGCATTACCTCATCCCAGGTGGAGAATCCAGCACTTGCTGTTGTGAAATTCATATGGTTGGTGACGGCCCAGCTCTCTAGTCTACCCAGATCTCTCTGCAAGGCCTCTTTATCCTCGAGGGAGACCACAGTTCCTCTTAATTTAGTATGCGAGTGAAGGGAGGATGTAGCTTCTGGCCATTCTCTTTCAAAGACATTGAGCATCCCTGGCTCTCCTTGCAAAGTCAGGGTGGAAGGGATCAGCCTGAAAGTATGGCCCATGTCTGTCTTTCTCTTCCTCTGCTCTCTCCTTTCCCTCTCCTCCCCCTGTTGCCTTCTGTTCCCCTTTGATCTGCCCCAGACCATTCTAGGGGAGACCTGCTGCACCCCTCCTTCCTCAGTGCAAGCCGAGGGACGCCCAGCAGGAACTCTGCTACAGCCAAAGACCAACAGATCTCAACTATCCCTGGTGCTGTCTTCACAGTGGCACTCCACTTAGAGTGATGTTATTTTCATCCTTCATGGCATGAAAGTTCCACTGCATCCCAGCCTCTTTCTCTATGTTGTGCGTCCCTCTGTGGACACTCTGCCAAGTGCTCAATGAGCAAGATATTGGTCTAGGGTGATCAGAGTGGAGCCAAAAGGGGATTCTTGACTGTTTGCAGAGTACGTGGAGTGTGGGACACAGTGCTGTGGACTCTTTCAAGGCACTGTTCCTGGGAAGTGAGGAAGGCTGCTCCAGATGAAGTGACCTGCCTTGCTTTGCCTCTCCCTAGAAACACCCTCTGGAGCATGTCCTGTAGTTGGGGAGCCTGAGCAGTGGTGTCCTTGAGTGAGCAGCCTGGGAACTGTAGCAGGCCAGTGGGAGGCCTGTGGCCTCCTCCTGAGGACAGATCTTCCTCCTACTCTGCATTGAGTTCTGCTGGGAGGTAGCTGGGCAGAAGATCACCTTGAAGACCAGCACAAATTCCTGTGCAGCAGGGAGAGGGAAGCAGGAGAGGGGCACAGCAGGAAGAGAGGCTGAGGCTGCTGCCTAAGTGTCCCAAGGGTGGCCAGAAACTTTCTGAATTACTGCTTTTGCCCACAGAGGAGTTGGAAAGAGTCACCCCCCTGTGGATGGGGAACTACCCAACTGCAGGAAAGTGTTGGGCTTGCTGAAACAACTCAGCCCAAGGCCTTGCTCAAGGGTTAGCCTGGAAGCAGACACCAGACTCACTCTCTGACCCTACACATCTTCAAACTCCTCAGAAGCAAAACCCAGGAGGGCAGGGAGGAAAAAGCTATTGAGAAGGGAGGCAGCTTTTTCAAGAGAGACATGTGAACCAAAGTTCTGATACACTGATACAAAATCTCCTTTTCCTCTCAGCTGCTATTTAGGGTTTGTGTTTGGCTTTTGAAGGGAATGCATTTACCTGCAAATAAACTTGGGAGCAACTTCATTAGTTTAACCTCATGTCTGTGTGCAGACCTCAGCATTTGCAGCCTGCAGGAAGCTGTGCTGGTAGCAGACACACAATCCTCTGCTGTGGAATTGCTTCTCACATAGGAACTGGGGGTGCTCATTCCAGACCCCCAGGCCTCCATGAAGAAGATCACAAAGAGCACCAGGGAGATTGTCATGCATTCTTTGTTACTACCAGTGGAATGGATAAGCCACTTGCTGATAATGAGGTTGAGGCTGGGGCTGTGTCCCCAGAGAGAACAGAGGGCCCATGGATGTTTCATGCTGACTGAGTGAAGCTTTTCTTTGTCAGTGTTTGTTCTGGTTTACTGTCATGCCAACAGATAGCAGAAGGAAAAGGTACATTACTTCCACCATCTGCCATGACTGAAGTTCAAGAGGGAAATAACATAGTGGAACCAGTTTTACTGTGTCTCTGTCTTGAGACGAGAAATCCTGTTGCTATCAGGGAGAATGGATGCGCCTCTGGTTATTACTAGTGGTCAAGATGAAAAAATCAGTAATATGTAAATGTCATGGCTCACATATGTGCAGCTTGCGCTTTACCAGACAGCAGAATATTTTGTGCATGTTTTTATCACTGATAATAAGACTGTACCTTAATGTAGTGTGTTGTTGGAACATTTCAGACCCTGTCTGCATAAATCAATGTCTGGATGTTTCTCATACCCAGCTTCAGCATTGGCAGTGAAAGTGAAATTCATATTGTAACTGCTCAGAAGTGGTAATTTGTGACCAAGTAATGATCTAACATGGAGAGCAAGAAGGCCCAACTTCAGAAAGGGTTAAACTAGCTGGAAGCAGGGATGTCAGAGGCAGAAAGACTCCTGTACAGAAGTGCAGTTTCCCTGGTTGAGGAGACAAGAAACAGCCAAAGCAGAGTCTTGTAGCCATTCTGGAATGAGAGTGCTGAGGACACACCTCTGAGCAGGAGAGATGGATTCAGGGATGGGCGCATTGGCACATGGGCTAAGTGCCCCATGCAACAGCTCGTAGGACTGGTGATAATGGAAATGTATATAAGGAACCTATCGTGATGCATCTTTGCATATCCCTTGTAGAAACACTTTTGGTGGTAGGACTCTGCCCAATGCATTGTTCATTCTTTTTTTATTACTTTTTAAAATTATTTTTATTCTTTAAGCACAGACATGTGTTTGATTTGCCTCAAGGGGTAACATAAGTGTTCCCCTACTACTTGCCTGCTGCAAGTCTGGCTTGTCCCAGACATAGAGAACCCCACTGCTGTGGGAACTCATCAGTATGACACCGTTCCCTGTGTAGAAGCTGTGGATGATCATAGATCCCTCTAACTCCTCTGAGGAGATTTTAAGGAGCCCAGGGACTTGTAAGGCTTCATTCGTATGTTGTTCTCTTTGCTTAATGGTTATGAACATGGAGAGCTCTTGAGCCTTTGGCATTGGGGCTGTTCTGTGTGGTTTGCTTTTCCCCTCAGGCACAGACTTTGCACTTGGACTGGCTGAACATCTGGAGATAATCTGATGACTTGACTCTAATCCAGATGAATTTTTATTAAAGAGAGCAAACAAGTCCAAAGATCTCTGTCAAAATGCCCTTGAGGGGCGTGGGTGGGCCTGGTTGGTGCTTGATGTACCTAATCAGTCATGAGCTTGCAGGAATTTACTAACACTGAGTCTGAGGGTCTGAGACAAAGCCCCTGGCATCCTGGTTCCCAGCAGATTCTGCCCTACAGTCAGGGTCAGCCATCTCACCTCCAGAGCCACTGACACTGGTCCCTTCCAGAAAGAGGATCCTGTCCTGCAGATCCCTGGGGGCACAGGGGAAGCAGCACTGCCAGGGCACAGCTCAAGGCCCCTTCCCACAAGCTCAGCCTTGCACAGACATATCTCCTCCCTCCTCAGGGTTCTTGCACAGCCAAGGAAGCTCCCTGCACCAAGGTGTCTTGCACAATACAGAGGTACAAGGCACTGTCAGAAACCTCGACTTCCTCCATCTGCAGGATGCTGTATTTCCCTGTGGTGTTCAGTGATGTGCTGAGATGGCTATTATGCTTGAGGCCAGATCCTGCATGATATGAGACCAGCTGGGGAGCTTGGCCTTTCTTCTGCTGGTACCAGAGCAAACCTTGAAAGGTGAGGGTCTGGTATGTGCATGTTGTTTGGAAGGTGTCTCTCTGCTTCACTGTGACTTGTTCACCTTGATGGGTGAAAGTGATCTGTCTCATGGTGCCTGGAAGAAAGTGAAGGTCAGCAGCTCTGCAGGGAAGGGCTCTGGGAAGCAAATCAGGAATGGATGCAAACCCAGGCAAAGGAGGCTCCTTGTCTCTTGCCCCGCAGGAGTATCCTGATGCTTGAGTACAGTAAGATACAGAGTAGTTCTGGGTAGGAGGTTGGAGCTCTCAGGCCAGTGTGGATTCTGAGGAGAGCTGTGCTGTGTCCCTGCTCCTGCTCCTGCTGCTCAGAGGACCAGGGAACAGCCTGTCATGCCTGACCTTCATGTCTGGGGACCAGCACCCCTTGATCAGGCTGAGCCATCTATGGAGCTATGGAAAAAGACTCATCCTGCTTTCCCATACTTCTCATGTCAGATGGCTCCTAGCTCCCTGAGTGTGTACAATGCTGAGCTTGAAATAAAGGAACCCTCACTGTGACAACACCTAGAAGAAAACTGGAAGCTGTGGCTGATGCGTCAGCCAGGAAGCAGAATAGGGCACCCTATTAATCTCAATTGGATGAGAGGTTTATAGTTCCTGGGAAAGCTTTGTCTAATCTGTGCTAATCTGTGTTGGAAACGGAGAAATGTGCGAGTGCAGGGACAGCTGAGATCTCCTATGAAGACAGCAGGTGGATCAGAAGAGAGAGATAGATTTAAGGCAAGAGAATAGCAGGAGAAGAGGTCTGAGATCTCTCTCCTCTCTCCTTTTGAACAATAAGAGCATCTTGAGAGAACCAGTGTAAGGCCGCCAATGCAAGGAGACATTTACCAATGTTTTCCTGTAATTCAAAAATACCTCTGTGTATGGACCTGATAAGACTGGTGATGGTTTCCATAGGGGATGAAAGACTATTTATAGAGTCATTTTTGTTGGAAGTGACCTTTAAAATCACGGAGTTCAGCCGTAACCTAACTCTAGCACTGAACCATGTCCCTAAGAACCTTATCTAAATGTCTTTTAAACACCTCCAGGTATGGTGACCCCACCACATCCCTGAGCAGCCTGTTCCAATGCTTCACAACTCTCTCTGTGAGGAAATGTTTCCTAATATCCAATCTGAACCTTCCCTGGTGCACCTTGAGGCCACTTCCTCTTGTCCTATCACTTCCTACTCAGGAGAGAAGACCAACACCCTCAATGCTACAACCTCCTTTCAGGTAGTTGTAAACAGCGATAAGGTCTCCTCTCAGCCTCATTTTCTCCAGGCTAAATAACCACAAGTTTTCCCAGCTGCTCCTTATAAGACTTGTGCTCCAGACCCTTCATCAGCCTTTTTACCCTCCTCTGCACTCTCTCTAGCACCTCAATGTCTTTCCTACAGTGGAGGGCCCAAAACTGAACACAGTATTCAAGGCGTGACTTCACCAGCACAGAGTACTAGGGAACGATCATTTGCCTAGTCCTGCTGTTGAGGAAAATCCAGATTTTACCCAGCACTTGCCCCAGGAAGACAGTGACGACGAGATACCTGAGGTACATGCCGACACCAGCCTGCCTGTTGAGTAAAAGAGTCAGAAAAGCACCTCCCAGGCCGGAGATACCAGACCTGTCGGAAATTACTCTGGTGGGGAAGCAAATGTAGAAGTAGAGAAGACAAGTGATCTGTTCTTCCTGTGCCTGAAATGCTCCTTCTGGGTTTCTCCCTCCTCCAGCAGCAACACCTGTGGCTCCCTCAGTCAAAGGCTTTCTCAGCATTCCCACAATGAGGGGCCATGGTCATGCTGGGAGCCTCAGTTATGGGAAGGGGCTGTTCCCAGTCCTGTGAAGTCCTCACAGCCCCAGCTGGAATCGCCTGCTCTTCTGCACAACCACTACTGGGCCATTTGGGAGGTCAGAGGTTTCTTCCCCACTGTGGTTTCACATATTCCCCTGGGAGCCTCGGCTCCCTGGGGACTCTGTTATTTCTTTTGGGAACAGAAATCTCTTCTGCTTTTCTCTCTTCTCCCCTTTATTTCCTCAGCTGCCTGGGAACAACATCCCTCCCTCAAATTCCCCAAACCAGGAAATGAATTTGCTGTGGAGCTGCCCAGGGCCTCTGGCTGTGTCCTCTTCTGCTGGGATAACCCACAGTGTGAGAGAGGAACCTGGCTCTAGTGGGGTTGCTGGGTTCCACAAAACCAGACATGACAAGGACAACATACTCTTAGTCTAGGGTAAAGGTGGAGGGATCATCACAGAACAGGATGAGGGACCAGTGGGCCACCCTCTACCACCAGGGAGCACATGGGGCACCCATCAGAGTGCTGCACTGTGAGGGCTGGGGATAGGGTAGCCCTGCACCCCAGAGCTGAAAGGGCATGTGAAGGGATGGGGGTACTGCAGGTAGGGACCTCTACTCCCACTCCCTTTCCAGATGAACTCCAGAGTGATCCAGTGCACTGATCATGGCAGAGGTAACAAACTGTTCATTATCGTTAAGTTAACCTGACCTAAGCAGGCACAGACCTGTTTTGTGCTGAGCTGTGTAGATCACTTGGCAAACTTGGCAACGTTGCCGCAAACACGTCCTAGTGTTGATCTGGGAGTGAGCACTGTGTTTGCATATAAATGTCCTTTTGCTCAAGAGTAGAAATTAGGAGTGGTTTATTTCTAGGAATATCTCATAAAAACATAAAATACACCAATGCCAGCAAGTCTCAGCATGGGTAGGATTTGCACTGTGTCCTGAACACCAGGTCAAGATTGACCTCATGCTCAATAACTCAGGGATCCCAGCATCAGAATGTGCATAACATAAACTGTGCCATCCCCTTTTACCTTCTTATCTCAAATTAATATCATTTTAATCAACGCCATGGAGCCAGTGTCTCATTCTTACTGGGATCTGTCTCACACATGGACTTCAGGAGTTCAGGCTTCACACTGACAGCGGAAGGGGATGTCGAGGTCACAAGCACCTTCAAGCACTCCCCGCAGTGGCTCAGTGTTGAGACCATGAGCTTGTTTGACAGGATTCAGAAGCTTTGGAGTTGAGGCCCAGGAGAGAGGGTAAAAACTTGGACTGGTCATGCTGACCGCAGTCCCAAGGGATGCCAGATTACTCCTAGGAGAGTGAGTCAGAAAGAGATTGGCTAAGTTGCCCTAAGGGGCTGGAGATCCGATTTGAGTGAGAGCTGTCAGGAGGCCTCTGGGAGAAGACTGTGGGCTCCAGCCAATTCTCAGCTCTAACAAGATTAGATATTAAACCTGCCCTCTTATCCCAGCTTGGGAGTGCCTGCTAGAAAGATTAAAATCTGTGAAAGGAACTAGGCAAGCCCAAGGCTCAACTGTTTACCAAAAACATAGCCTTCAGCTAAACCAAGTATTGAAAGTGATGCCTGCCCAGTGACATTGTGTTTAATGGTGATGGTATCCTAACCATGTGAAGGTTATGCAATCAATTGTCCCATAAATCAAGACTTACATGAATGGCTCTTAACTGTCTCTTAATCACTGAAATTGATCTTCCTGTGCAAAAGCAGGAATAAACACATAAGATGAGAAGACACTGTGGAACTTAAAAATCAGTGGGCATTGCACAATGAAGTTAAACCTACCAGGCTCACGACACATCAAAACACTGGCCTGCATTTCTTGGTTGGGGTGGCCTGGAAGAAAAACAGACCTTCCAAACATAAGACCACACCTCTTAACCAAGAGCAACCCCTCAGTGTTCTAATAGCAACTAGATCAAATATAATTGATCAATGGACTAAGCTTTCCCAGGGAGAACAATGCAATCCTCTCCAAGAGCCCATCTTGATGTGGGGATTTGCAACATCAGTTTTGGATCAGGACATCATAATGGTGCAGTTGTTATTAAGGGTTCACGAAAGGACTGGAAATGTGAGGCCAATACTACAAGCATGCTTAAGCCCTTTACTCAGATGTTCAAGTCCTCTCCCTCACTTTCCTCACTCATCTATGACTCAAATTCCTGCCCTAATTTACCTTACCATATCCCAATCATACACTGTACCAATTCTAATCACTGTAGCCTTCTTAACAGTAGTGAAATGGAAGGTCCTAATCTACAGGCAAATCCAAAAAGGTCCAAACATTGTAGGACCCTTTGGGCTACTACAACCAGTAGCAGATGGAGTAAAACTATTTATTAAAGAAACCATCTGCCCATCCAAAGTGTAGCAAAACCTGCACTCTAAACACCTTCGCCATTACCCAAGAGCCATTATACCTCATCTTCTTCTCCTGACCCATTACAGTAATATGATACATGTCCATGCTTGCTGAAACAAACTGTTCTTCATTCAACCTTACACAAGGGGAATCCTAACTAGTCTCAGGCTTCAACGTAGAATACACTGCAAGACTGTTCGCTCTATTCTTCTTAGCTGGCTACTTAAACATCATACTGATAAATGCTCTACCTTCCTATTACTCCACACAAGCTCACTTGGTCCACCCTCAGTGCTATTCTCAAAGCATGGTGCCCAAAAGAGGAGTCACTGTTGAGTGTCCCAACCTCCCATTCCTCTGTCAATGGAGAAGGATCCTCTTGTGCCCTCACCCCCTTTCATCCCAAAGTAACACCGTTCTCCTTTGGTAACTGTCCCGGTTTTGTTAAAAACAAGTTTCTCTTTTAGTGAATTTCGCTGTCAGCTAAAGTCTTCTTCCTAACTGCAGTTTTCCTGAAAGTTAGGTACATGTTTTGGTAGACATAGCAATGGAATGCAAGGGCATTGATAATGATGCATCTCACGAGATGTGCAAGCAGGAGGTGAACTGAAAATTGACCAATTAAAGTATTCCATCCCATTCACGTCATACTTCATATAAAAGTGGGAGATCAGGAGGATTTCATCCCTTTTGCTCATGGCCGACATTGGGAGAGGACCTTGCGAGTTGTCCCTGCAAACTGAGGCCTAGTGACAGACTGAATCCAGTTCCGGTTGGCTGCAAAATCCAGTCCAGGACTTCGGGTGCTGGCCCTACATCTGCCGGAGCAGTTGCCAGGACTTTAAAGATTGGTTTTGTATATTTTGTATTATTTTCTCTATTTTTATTGGTAGCATTAGTAAAACATATTTAATTTTTCCAACTCTCTTCTCTCTGTCCTTCTTTCCCTCCCAGTCGTCTGTCCTTAGTGGGAAGGGGGGAGAGGGAGGAGCTGAAGGGGGAAGGGGAGGGAGAGGAGGTTAACAATACATCTGCCATGGTTTTATTGTCACCACGCAATCAAACCACGACAGTAACTTGGGGAGTATCCACAGAGGGAAGGACCACATGAGGCCAGGCTTGAATGCAGCAGAATTTTAATGAGTCAAAAGAGGGAAACACAGTCAGTGCAAGTGGAGGACAGCAGTGCAGGAATCCCCAGAAGAATCCAAAAGTTTGCCATCCATGGTCATGAAGAAGTTCATGCATAATATTCATCTGCCTGTCCAAAGGGAGAGGAGACAGATGATCACCACCAGAATGGCCCTGGGGGAACCTCGTTGCCAAGAAGAACCAAAGCAATCAAAGAAAAAGCTAGGCAAAGCCATTCAGCTATACTTGAAAACACATCCAAAATCTTGATCCTTTGCCCAGCACTATGTTTTCAGTTCCTCAAGGTGTCTCCCTGGGCCTTTCCCAGCATCTTTATCAGCGCAGGTACCTTCTGCCAAAGTAGCGGCTGGAAATACCAGAGAGGTCACAGCAGCCAGAGTTGATGGGGACTCCATCACAGCTGAGGATTCTGCCAACAGCAGCAGAGGTGGAGGAGCCCACAACTGTGTTCTGTGGGAAGGAGCTGAGGATGGGGCCAGGCAGGGTCACCACCACAGCAGGAGGTTCAATGACAACTCTGGAGTCCTGGCACTGCCTGACACAGGGCTCATTGCAGCTGTTGGCCAGTGGAGTTGGGCCACAGGGCCGGCAGGGCAGGCACTGGTCATAGCAGGACATGTCTTGAGAGTGGAGGAGAACCTGGGAGAGAATCAGGGAGGAAGCAGAGCATGAAGGTATGTGAGGAGCAAACTGGTTACCCTATCACAAAGGAGCCAAGGCCACAAGGGAGTCGGGAGCTGGAAGAAGTCCCGGGAGCCATACCATCTTCATCACCCTACAAAGAGCAGCCTGGCACAGGGAGTCCATCTGATGGTGTGTAAACCAAAAACCCCCTCTGTCATGTCCCAGCCTGTCTCGAAGCATATGTTCCCCACATTCCCTTCTGTCATTACAAGAAGATTCAGGCCCCAGGACAGAACATAACCATATGAGCAGAAATGTCCATCAACAAGACATGTCAAGTTGGAAGAGGAGAATACTCACCTGGTTGCAGTCAGAAGTAGGCAAGAGAAGTGGATAAGAGAGAAGGGACTTGAGCTGCCTTTTATACCTGCTCTTCCCTGCCACAGGACCAGAGGCACCCTTGGGAGAGGTAACAATTTTCTGACAAGTTCATCTTCAATGCAAATCACCACAGCTAATGATATGGGCCGTGCTTTACTTTCCAACACTGCTGCCTTTTCATTTCCAGGTTTGTGCCATGCCCATTCCCCAATGAAAGCTTCTTCTGATCCCTGGGATGAAAGGCCCTAGGATTTCTAGGGCAGGAATGCAGCAGTGCAGGCAGAAGACTCAACTGAAGTGCTGGATGGGTCTAGAGCAGGCATATGAAGTCAGCCTGGGATACTCTCTTGGGGGTCTTTGAAACACCATTGTCAGGAAGAAGCTCCGATTGTTCTCAGCTGGATGCCCCTGAACTCCCAAGCATGACAATGTGCCACATCCTTGTCTTTCCTGTCCTCCTCAGCTCCCCCTTATGCTCCCTAGTTTTTTCCTTCCCAGGTGTGTGTGCTATGCTGTTTGGTCTTGATGCCATCCTGCCCAACACTGCCCAGTCCTCAAGGGTCCTCAGCACAGTCCATGAACTTCTCCAGGACCATGGTTCATGGTGTTGCTATGGGTGTTCTTTTCCTCTGTGTGCTTGTAAGCAGCCAGGTTTGCGCAGATGTGTGCGGGAGCGCAAATTTTTCTATAATTGCAAACTGGTGTGCATGACTCTGCCTATGTGTGTGTTCTTGTATTTTACACATCATGAGGGAATGTGCTGTTCATGGCAGAGACACTTTTTACTGCTATCTCAATGACCACAGAGCAGCAGGTTCCCAGGGTCAGAAGGAGGCTGAGTGAAGCTGAGTGCTGATGGCACCAGCCTGCTGGAGATCTGTCCAGGGGAGAGGCCCTGAAATGCAGTTCCTGTCTCCTGAGCCCTCCTTTTCCTGCCATTCCAAAGTTCCCACTCTTCTGCTGCCTATTTCAGGCCACAACAAGGATGGTTTCCTTGGAGAATACAAAAGGATGGGGTTTGCTCTATGGGCAAGGAGAACCAACCATGTGCTCGCTATGTCTGGGTGGATCTGCTTCCAATGCACTCTTGAATGTGTCTGGGGTGGAACAGAGATCACCACATTGGATATGGGAACGAATCCTCATAAGCCAGCCACTGTCCCCCTTTCTAACAAGGTTTCTGCTCAGTGGCTACATTTTCTAAACCTCTCCTCCTGAATGTCTGTCAGCTGGAGCACAGATCTGACTTGCAGGCAGTGCAGTTGAGGGCTTTCAGGTGGATGCTTTGGACTGCAGCCCACACTGACCATCATGTCTTGCATTACACTTTGAGTGCCCAGGAACTGCCCATGGGAGGGAAGGGACATGGAATTCAAGAAAATGTTCACAAAACCCAGCTTCTCTCCCTTTTTCTAACAAGGTCTGTTCCCAGTAGGCACTTTTTTGAAGCCTCCACTCCTGACTGCCTGTCAGCTGGAGCTCAGTTGAGGGCTTTCCCCCTTCCCTTTAGTGACCTCAGTGAGATCAATGCCATGGAGCTCTGCTGGGAGAGCTCAGCCAGGGCTGATTCCCCTCTCCATGAAGCTGCTTCTGAGCTAAGGCTCTAGTGCATCTGAGGGCAGCCAACATCATCGCTTTTTCAAGAGGTTCCAAACACTGTGGAGAAGGGAAGGACAGGGGATGTGTGCACCTAGAACTTAGCAAGACATTTGGTAGCCTGTCTCGTACTTCATGACTAAATATGAGATGACTGGATTCAGTAAGTGGATGACAAGTTGAGTGGAAACTTGGCTGGACCACAAGGCTCACAGAGTTGTGATCTTGGTGCAAAGCCCAACTGGTTGAAACACATTAGTGGTGTCTAATAGCAGGAATCAGTAATAGGACCAATGCTGTTTAATATTTAATGAATGCTATGAGATGTGGGGAACTCCCAGCAAGTCTGTAGAAAACACCCAGCAAGGAAAATGGGCTGTAACTATCAGACATGGCACCTGTTCAAAGGACCAGAACAGGCTAGAGATATTGGCTTACTGGAACTTCATGAATGCCAAAAAGAACAAGGGCGAGGTTTTGCATATGAGGAAAAGAGCCAATGCAGTCATACAGACTGGGACTGGCTGCCTGGGACACAGATCCACAGAACATGATGTGGGGTTTTAAAAGAGACTCAGCTGAATGTGAGACAGCAGTGTGCTCTTGCAGCAAACAGGACCAATTGCGTCCTGAGCTGTGTGACTCAAATTGTTGCGAGTAGGTCCAGGAAAATCATCCTGCTCCTCTGGCACATCTGAGATCACATCTGGAGTACCGCATCAAGGCTGAGGCCCCCTGGTCCAAGAAGGTTATTGACACACTGAACTGAGTTCAACAAAGGCCACCATGTAAATTAGGGGGCTGATGAGCATGACATGCAAGGAGAGGCTGAGAGTACTAGATCTGTTCATCTTGCAAGTATCACAGGACACATTCTTGGTTTCTACGAATACTCTTTCAGCGGAATAGAAGAAGATGGAAGTTCCCAGAAGATAGAGCAAAAATGCCCAGAAGGTTGTGCATTTTCCATCCTGACAGATATTCACGAATGGACTGAATGTGATTTTGAGCAACATGATCTAATGGGATCTGTTCTGAGAACAGGGGTGATCCAGATGACCTCTAGGGGTCCCTTCCAACCTACATTCTGACTCGGTAATTCCGCCCCCCCCCCGCCCTCCGACCCCTTCCCACCCTCCCTGACCCCTTCCCACCCATGCACACAACAATCCTCATATCCCCTCTGCCACAGCACAACTTTCAGTCATTGTGCTGGGACTACTCAGAGGCAGCTGAGAGGAGGCTCTCAGCCTCCTCGCTGCCAACTGCAGGAAATCAGTGGCTGTTGTTTCCAGCCCCTGAGCTTGGAGACAGGTGTGGGAAGTTGGTCCATCCCCTGGGTCAGGGCCCTGCAGCTGTCCCAGGCTGCAGCTGGCGCTGTGCCGGGCTTATTCCTGTTGGGGGGTCCTTGCTGGAGCAGAGGAAGAGTCCATTTCCCATGGGACAAACTTGTGGCCGTGCAGAGCCCCGGAGTCCTGTGAGAGTGGGCGAGACCCCGAGCGGCGCCGGTGCAGGGCTCAGCCCCGGGGCGGAGCTGGTGGAGGACAGCAGAGGAGAGGAGAGGAGAGGAGAGGAGGAGGAAGAGGAGGCGCGGGAGGAGCAGAGAGCCGGGGCTGGCGGGGGGCAGCCAGGCGCGGGCGGCGGAGCAGCAGGATGTGCCGGGGCGCAGGGCTGGCGGGACTGGCCGCCGTGCTCCTGGGTGCGCGGGGCTGGCGGGGCTGGGTGGGGCACAGGGCTGATCCTGGGGTGGCCCCCGCAGATCCCTCGATGCTGTCGTCCCCTCTGGCTTCCTCATGGATCTCTGGTCTCGAACCACTCTCCCGTCCATCCCTCCATCTGCTCCATCCCATGTTCTCTCATAAAACTCTTCGTTCTATTCTTTGTAAAACCATCTATGTGTCCTTCCTTTTCTCCATATCTTTCCTTATAACTTATGTAGTCTTAACTTTCTTTCCTCCTTTCTTTCCTCCTTTCTTTCCCTCCTTTCTTTCCTCCTTTCTTTCCTCCTTTCTTTCCTCCTTTCTTTCCTCCTTTCTTTCCTCCTTTCTTTCCTCCTTTCTTTCCTCCTTTCTTTCCTCCTTTCTTTCCTCCTTTCTTTCCTCCTTTCTTTCCTCCTTTCTTTCCTCCTTTCTTTCCTCCTTTCTTTCCTCCTTTCTTTCCCTCCTTTCTTTCCTCCTTTCTTTCCTCCTTTCTTTCCTCCTTTCTTTCCTCCTTTCTTTCCTCCTTTCTTTCCTCCTTTCTTTCCTCCTTTCTTTCCTCCTTTCTTTCCTCCTTTCTTTCCTCCTTTCTTTCTTTTTTTGTCTCATGTTTTTCTTCAATGTTTTCCCCCTTCCACCTATCATTCATGCGTTTGTCTTTCCACCATTATTAATGGACACTCCCATTAGTGCACATGTTGACGTCGTCTGGAAACTCATCTCCTCACCATCTCTATTTCTTCCTGTCTGCTTCTATTGGATTTGTCCTGGGAAACAGCAGGCGGGGCTGGGCAGAAAGCAGGTTTTGAGGACTTGATTTGTTCTTTTTCTTCTCGGCAGTGACTTTGGGTAGAGCCCAGGTGCAGCAGGAATCCTCAGTAGAGACCACCGAGTGCATCGGCATCAACATCACATGCTCGCACCCCAAAATTGATGCAGACTTTACGTATTGGTATCGTCAGATCAGGGACCAACGACCCGAGCTGGTGGCAACTGCTGTCCGAGGCACAAAACCAGTGCAGGACCCGCCGGGGCGGCTGTCGGTGGCGGCAGACCGCCGGTCCAGCGTCCTGTGGCTCGCCCGGCCCCGGCGCGGGGACGCGGCGGTGTATTACTGCGCCGTGAGAGACACGGGGAGAGGAGCCGGGGCTGCGGCCGGACACGAACCGCCGCGGGCGGGGCCGGGCGGGTGTGGCGGGGGCGGGGGCACAGTCCTGGTTGACCCGCCAGGGGACGCTGCCGCTCCGCCCGCCGTGGCCGCCTCGCCCCGCCCGGCCCCGGTGCGGTTCCCCCGCCCGATCGGCACCAACACCGGCTTAAGCGTCAACACCGGCATCGATATTGACATCGGCACCAGCTTCACTCCCACTGGGACGCGACAGGGGGAAGGAATCGCGACCGGAACGGTTCCGGTGTCCGGTGGTGCCCGGGAAGGAGTGATTGCAGCCGCCGGCCCCGCCGGCTCCCGGCGAGGAGCAGCGACTTTCTGCTCTGCACAGGGAGGTGGGCAGCAGAGATCATCCTGCCCACGGGCAGCTGCACAGCTCTCGCTCCTGTGGCATCAACTGCCCATTGCTGCTGCTCAGCGGACAGGGCCTCCTGAGAATCGCTTCCAGAACTGAACTGATTCAACGCTCAAACAAGCCTTTGCTTTGACACCACACCCAGAACTGCTTCCTTGCTGGTAACTTTGTAAATAGGCTCAGATACATAATTACAGATTGAATCCTCCAGCTCGACAACCCACTTCAGAGATGCTCCTTTTGGTGTCAGAAAGTCATCCTGTTTATACAGTCCTAAAATTACATTTATACAGTCCTAAAATTACATTCGGCCCTTTGAAGGCAACCACGAGGCTGATGTGGCCCCTGGTAAAAATGAG
The DNA here is from genome assembly GCF_036013445.1 of Caloenas nicobarica. Taxonomy (NCBI): domain Eukaryota; kingdom Metazoa; phylum Chordata; class Aves; order Columbiformes; family Columbidae; genus Caloenas; species Caloenas nicobarica. The sequence continues at coordinate 657,389 of NC_088268.1, read as the reverse complement.
TTTGACACTCCTGCTGTAGAGCCGGCAGTTCTACTTCGGCACCAACATGAGGAGATACGGATTGTCACAGACACCTGCAAGTGTATCCCACAGTGTTCGGTGTTCAGGACATAGAGCTTGTTGCACAGGATTCCCCTCAACCTCAGACTGAGAGCCTTTGGTGTTGAAATGAAGCCCAGGAGATAGGAGAGAAGCTTGAACTGGTCACTTGTTGAAAGACACATCTGATGCTCAAGTTCAGACCTCAGGAGTGAGCCACAAAGAGACCTGCTAAATTGCCCTAAAGGGCTGAGGGGCTGAGGTGAGAAAGAGCTGGGAAGAGGCTTCTGGACATGGGGACCTGGGCCCAGCCAGTCCCCAGGAAGGCCCATGTGGCTATAGGAGCTGACGCAGCTCTGAAAGTCCATGTCCACAGGCTTCAAAGGCAGAGAGGGAAGGTTCAGCCCTGTCCTCTGCCTCAGCTGGGAACTGTTGTAGCAGCTATAGTTGTTTTACAAGGGAACTTCTGGCAGGTTTCCAGTCATTGGTGAGCAAAGCCCAGTGTCCTTCTGCCATAGCCTTGACTGAACAACAGGACCCTGAAGGCCTTGTGGCAGCAGGGTTGTGAATGGAAACTACTGTGCTAATAACCAGTTTTCTGCAGTCCCTGCCAACTGTGTGAGCAAAGGGCTCGGGGTGAGAAGTGGCAGAGAAGCCCTGCTCCAGGCATCAGATGCCAGAAGACATTAAAATCAAGCAGCCCTTTTGCTTGCCTGGGTATTGGGGTTCAGGGGCTCAGAGTGGGACAAGCAGCTGGAGGTTGTGGGTAATGTGGGGAGGTCAAGGGTCACAGAAGGACTGCCTGTACAATGGACAGTGTGTTGCCCTGTCCTCCCCCTGCCAGGGTGTAGGATTATGTCTGTCCCCCTGTGGCTGGTTTCTGCAGAAGATGCTCTTTACAGCGATGTTTCTCTTTAGGTTCCTTCTCTGTGACCAGAGGAGAAGGGAGAGAGTATGTGAGACCTGGGCCCAGGCACTTCAGTGTGTGCCTGGTCCTCCCTCCATCCAGATAGTCCCAGGGACAGGGTGGGCATGGGGTGCACAAAGCAGGGGTGCCTTCTCCATCTCTTGCAGAGCTGGGTGCAGGCCTGTGCAGCTGCCTAGGTGGCTGTTGTCAGAAGAATTTCACCAGGGATGCCTGTCCCTTTGATAGACAGTACCTCATCCATGAGTCTGTTATCTCTCTGGGGAGTCTTCTTGTGGTGGAGATAGGGGGACAGACACAAAGAAGCTGCCTGGAGCAGCAGGGAGAGAATTTTGCTCCACCTTCTGGGCTGTGGTTTGGAGGCCTCTTTGATCTGGCAGAGGCAGAAGAGCTGAAGTTGCAAGTATCTGGTCCCTCATGCTGGCAGGTCCCTGGGCACCCCATGAAGAACACGCATGACATGGTCCTGATTTTCCTGGCAGCCCTGGTGGAACTGACAGGATTTGGTGAGATCCGACTCTCAAGCTGGGTAGAATAGGTCAAGAGTTTGTGTTGCTGATGGTGGCAGTGGAGAGATGTAAGTCCCTGGGGCATCTGGGAGTGTTTCTGTAGGGAGAGCAGAGGCTGCAGATGAGTGTTGCAGATAATCTGTGAGGTGCCAGGAGTAATGGACATAGGAGGAGCCATAAGAACTCACCTTAAATTTTCAGGTACTGAGCATTCCTGAATGTGCTGCTAATATATATGAAGCCTGAAAGAGGGAAAGATGTAAGGAAACAGAGTGATGTGGCACATGAGAACTTCTCTCCTAGATATATTGGATACAACACTACCAATCTCTGTAGCAATTGTCATAAACCTTGGAGGGCAAACAGAGAAGGTTAACAAGAAATGAGAAGAGCTGAAATGCCGTAAAAGAACAGTACAAGGGCACAGCATGTGGTGACCCTTCAGCCAGATGCTATACAAGATTCTCTGTTCAAACCCTCCCCACATTCATCCACTGCTGGAGAGTGGTCCCACTCTTTTTCATGTCTCTTTCTAAGGGAAATCAGAAGTGCTTGCCTGGAGGGAACCCTTGTGTCCCTGAGTCAATGCTGGTTTCTCTGTCCCAGAGCTGGTAACCACAACTCTGTTTTCCTGTTTCCTCCCACAGACAACAGGACTGGTTCTGGAGACCCATGCTCAGGCAATCCCACCCCAGCACTCCATGTGGAAGCTCATCCGGAGAGTGCTGATTTTCAAGCAAGACCTCATGTAGTAAATTGGAGTCTGTTGCTCATGAAGCACCATCCGCTTTGCCTGAGAAACACTAGGGTACTTTGGTTGTTGTCCTACTGCTGTTCCAGTGTGTCACACCTCTCCCAAGTGACATGCATCTGCTCTGTCAGCCCTGTTGAAGGCCTCATGTGCCCCTATTTATCTCAGAGGACCCTAGGCAGCGTTAATGGGGAACTGATGGCAGCCATCAGTGTCCTGCACTCCATTGTGTCTCAGGTCCCAAAAGCAAGGAAGGACAAGCAGGACAGATCCAGGCTCAGGCTTTTTCTCCAGCCTCACTGGGCTGTCCCAGGGATTTTCCCAAATGCCACTGAGAAAGAGAGCACAGCTGACAAGGGTGGGCATCAGCCTGTCCTTGGGCACTGGTTCCTGGGCCTGGCTCAGGACTAAGAGCCAAGTGCCAAGGACTGGTGGACACAGGAGAATCACCTTCAGGAGCTCCACTTCTTCCAGAAGGGAGGAGTAGACATTCAGTCCAGACTCAATCATCTCACTTGTAGAGCTCTACACTCAGGTGATATCAGTCCCACACTGCTGATAAAGGTGTATCTGCCATGTTGATGCCTCCTCCTTATGAAGTGGTGACATGGATTCCCTTCATTGTCACTCTGCAGAAAGAAGAGCTTTGAGAACATGATTCAACTGTTCTGAAATGAAAATCAAAGTGCCCTTTGGAAGTGCTAACGTCCTGCTAGCGAGTGTAGAGAGACACTTGCTACCAGCCAGCCTGGTGAAGCATAGTGATTTGTATATTTTTAATTAAAAATAGAAAAATTACATTCATAAACTGGATACAGGAATCTATATCACAGAGGAAATGTTTGGTGACATCTGGCCCACACAATGTCAGGCTGGATGTCATAAAGGCCAGCAGAGAGGTGGCCAGAAAACCTCCCAGCCGGGAGCTGAGCACCAGCCAAGCAGAGAGGACACTGTTCATGAGGCAGCTGTATCTAAAGGGGTAGCCTAAGGCTAAGTAGCTATCACGGACTGTGCAAACAGGAAAAAATAGAGAGAGAAGAAAGAACAACTGGAGGATGCAGGTAGTGAGAGAATAGGTCTGGCTACTCCCCAAGCATGACTTTTATGGCTTTGGGAACAACACCAGTGGTGTACCAGATCTCCAGAAATCACAGAGGAAATAGTACATTGAGGTATGGAGGTTGCTGTTCATCAACATGAGGACTATGATGGATGCATTGGCTGTTACTGTCAGGGAGTACGTCAGTGCAAATACCACCACTAGGGACACCTGCAAATGCCAAGTGCCTGGGAAGCCGAGAAGGATGAATTCTTCCACACTTGTCCCATTTTCAGTCTGTCTACAAGTGTTAACATTCATCTGCAAAGACAGGAACATTTCTGTGAGCATTTTCATGCCTGTGCTGGTCCTTCAAATTCCACTAGTAGTGAAACAAAACCATCTTCCCTGACGAAGTTGTTGGTGCATAGCACAGGGAAACAGCATCTACCCTAATTTAAATTGTCAGGGAAATCACTTGCTTTAGAAACAGGTTTGGACAATTAGATCTGAACCTGGAGGTTAGACCTACACCATCAAATGGACATATAAAATTATATATGAGATCAAGCACAAGCATCTCCTTTAAAACACCGTTAATGCAGTTGCTTCAATGAGATGAAAATCTCACTTAGGGAACTGTGGAGGGCAGGCTAGGGGTCTCCAGCTGTGCAAAAGGTTGTTGCAGAGAAAGGGAATAACATACCTGCACTCTTCAAGAGAGGAAATACTGAGATGCAATCTTAGCAAATGACACAGAGGGAACAGAAAACTGTAAAGACAATGTGACACTGGAAGAAATTCTCTCAACTCTTCAGTTGATCACAAGGGTTTCTGTGTGAGTCAGCACAGGCAGGATGCAGGAACAGCTAACAAAATTATGTATGAAATGCAGAGAGAAATTTTATTTTCATTACCTCACCAGCCACTGTTTCCCCAAAGCAGCAGCTAGGGAGAGGCAAACAACCAGGGAGACAGGCACCTCAGAGCTCTGTCTTTGCTGAAGGATCCATGAACCTGCTAGTTTTGCCTGTTTATCTGGGATTCACACAGATGTGGTTTACCACTGTGTTTTGATCTTTCCCACAGCAGGGCAGAAATCTCAAGCATGTTCAATACGGTGTCTCTAAGTCTATTACAGGCCAATGTTATCTAAACACAGAGGTTCTACTTGTCCAACACACAAGGTTAAACAACCATTTATATGATATACGTGTTTTTCTGCACCCCAGATGCAAGTCACTTGTGCGTGCTTACAACCCTCCTCACCAGTCTTCTGTTATTTTCCCACAGTTTCCAACTGAGATGGTGCTGGCACAGGGCAGCAGGTTAGCAGGACAGTCATTACTCATGATCTTGTATATTTGCTTTCTTCCAAGCCTCAGCAGAGGAAGCTTTTGCAAATACCTGCATTACCTCCACTGACACCTGCTTCTCAGCACAGCTACTAGGGGTAAGACCCATCTCTCTGTAATTTTGCCATCTCAGAGTCAGGGGAAGGATTTCTGCTGACCAAGCTGAAAGAGAGAGAGGCATGACTCATCTTGCCTCATGTGCCAGGTTGTCTCTGAGGACTAAGGCAGGAGTCTAGCAAGCAGCTTGGATGGATAAGTTACACATCTCAGCTTGGGAACAAATATCCCTGTCTCAGTGGTTGAAGGCAAAATCCCCCCAAGATTGCTCTGTTGAGAAGCCAGGTGAACAAAGGGGTTTCATCTATGCCCTTCCTGCAGAAAAGGAATGATTTTTGATCAGTTTTCTAGGGGAGAACAGATCTCATAATCAGGTGGGTTTCTAAGGCGGATGGAGCTGAAACATAATCTAAAGGATCCCTTTCTCTCCTTTCTTCCTGCTTACGAATTTACATACCAGAAATCGCATGTGGCTAAAGAGCAGAGAAATCCCGTGTAATGTATCTCCCCTTAAACATGCAAGGCATGGGAGGTGTATGCTATGTATCTCGGGCAGGTTCATTCACCAGTTAAGTCAATGGAAATGACCCAAATGACATCTCTTCATGTGCCATCCTCCAGATAAAGCCATGGTCCCCTTGGCTGAGGGAGAACATGGGAAACAGGTTGATATATGGGAGGAGCTGTGAATGCAGTGATGTCAGAAGAAGCGTGGATGAACAGCTGTCACCTTGCTGACTCACTTCAAGCTGTACACAACTGCCTGACGTTGTTTCCTCTCCATCCACCTGGTAGGTATTGACAGCCTGTGCTCCCGATTTTCTTTCCCCCTCACAGCCACCACTGTACTCCCACAAAGGGGGACCTTCCGTGCACACAGAGTGAGTAAAGTCTCTGCAGTTTAGCTCCATATAGGGAGAACATACATCAGAGTCACCAAGGTCGTTAGCACTAGCATAAGAACATCCCCACACCCACCTCATTAACACACTGAAGCTCCAACTGGCCACATCTCCTGGAGGTTTTTGTTTTCCCTCTGTGTGCCCCAGGGAGTTTGATCTCTGAGGCATCTCATGGGTTTGTCAGAGATGGGTAATGTTCTTTCTTCACACAGGCCAATTAAAGAACAGTAACACAATTCTCTGAAGTGTGGCCACTTGCTGACACACAGGTGATGTCTGAAATAGTCATGTCCCAAGAGACTGGTAATGTCAAGTAATTGGTTCTGTTTATTAACATGGTCTTGAAACCTCCAGGGTGGAACATAACTGAAGGCAAATATGGACACAGAGAGAATGAGGTGAGGGAGGCACCTACCTCATTTCCAAGCTTCTAGCTGTAGTTAAGGTCAAAGTCTTGAGTCTTCCTTGAAGTGAAGATCTAAGTAAAGATCTAAGTGCAAAGTCAGACAAGACATGAATAGGGGCACATTGATCTCCTCTGTCTCCAGAGCAGGTGTCTCCAGGCAAGTCACTCATCTTTGCTCCATTGATCATCAGTGGAAAGAAATAGGCACCGTCAAGACTAAGTTCATCCTGTCTCATGCAGGTCAGGCAATCCATGACTTAAATGTACCTATCTCTCTTCTGTTGACACTCAAGATAGACTAGACTTAGACAACACATGCACAAGTCTTGATGTCTAGTCATCTAGAATTAGTTGAGAATTCTCACATCCAAAGAAAGGCTGTTTACACTGTCCAGGGCCACCACACAGGTGTTGGATTTGACAGAACCATCTTCTGCAAGTCCTGTTTCAATGTGGTTGAGAGGAGACTGATCTGCACTTGGTGTGAGGGGGAGATGCCACTAATGAAAGTAACGTGCCCAGCTTGAGCCCATTCACCCACACAAACACTTTCTTCTGGCTCTCCCTCAGTCCTTGAGTACCTTGGACATGGATATAGGGTTTAACCATGAGATGGAGTTGCTTGGAAGGCTAAATAGATGGAAATCTCCTGAGAAATGATAGGGAAAAGACTGAAAGACTCAATGCATATTTCTCCTCAGTTTTTACTCATATGGCTTCTCCTCAGGCCTAGAACATCCCTGAAAATTCCTGCAGATCCTATGGAAAGGAAGCAGCACCCACAGTAGAAGAAGAAAGAACTCAAGAGCTCTTACTACTATTTGGACATGCACATGTTCATGGGATCACTTGGGATGCACCCAAGTGTGTTCAAGGAGCTGACTGGACAGTCTCTACTCAGTCCTGGAAGGAAGATGGAGCAAATACCCTCAGAAGCCTTTTCTAAACTCATGAAAGGCCGGAAGGAAGTTGGGAGCAGCTCACATGGGTTTTCTGAGAGCAAATCATGCCTCGCCATCCTCATTGCTTCCTGTGGGCAGGTGACCGGCACTGTAGGGAAGGGGAAGGGCACTGTCTGGGGTGTATCTTGACTTTAGCAAGACATTTGACGTGCCCTAATTGATGCACACACATGCACATAGAGGTGTGCACACTCACAGCATGCACACACACAAATATGTGTGCTGTTGAGGAACTGTTATACTGTACTTTGAGGCAAATTAAACACATGCTTTTGCTTAGCTATGAAAAAAGACCCACTAAATTATCAATGTATTAGACACTGTCCTACCATCATAAGCAGTTCTACAGGCTGTCTGCAAAGATATATCACAAGCCAGTTTCTTATGTACACTGGCACCAGCACCAACCCTGTGAGCACTGGTATGAGGCACCTCAGCCTAGCATTTGGTCTATCCCCCAGCACCTGCTCTGCTGCCCGGAGGTGGACACTGAACATTCACATTCCAGGATTGCTGCAAGACAGTGTTGCAGCTGTTCCTGATCTCCTCTCCAAGGGAAACTGCACTCCCTTAAAGGGATCCTTCTATTTCTGACATTCCTTGGTCACAAATTACCACTGCTGAGCAGTTCCAATTGGAATTTCCCCTTTCGTGCACACACAAATTGACACACAGGGGCACAACCACAAATGTGAGCTTAGACGTACCTAAAGAGCAACTCAGATGTGTGCACCTATACAGAATTGTGTGCACGTGTGTTTCCAAAGAAGCCCATGTCCATAGCAACATGCACTGCCACCTCCCAAACCAACAAGCACACACAGATATTCAAACACACATGCTTACACATTTATATGTTTCTGCACACATGCTCCTGTACACAGCTGTACACACACAAAAGCACACATCTACAGACACCTATGTCCACACAATTACCAATATGCAGACCAGTCAGACACAGCCATGCTCTCCTGCATGAAGGCATGTGTGTGTGCTAAAACACATACATGCTCATGGACACACCCAAACACACACACACACAGAACACTTGTGCACATCCACATTTGCATGTCTGTTATCACAAGCACACATGTACATGTGAATGCACACATGAGCACTGCCAGAGGAACACGTACCTGAGCACCATCATGCACACACACCACAGAGAACCAGGTCTCCCAACACCAGCTCTCAGCCCCTCTAGATGAATCTAGGCAAGTACTTCAGAGCCTACAGTTAAGGCAATGAATCAGTCACTGGCCAGCCTCATCAGCTTTAGTGAGCTCCAGGGCTTGGCAGTGGTTCAGTCAGCTGCTTTCTCACTGTAAGACAGAGACAAACCAGAGCAGAGTCAACGCTGTCACAGCCCCTCCAGACAGTGAGCCTCTCCATGTCCCAAGTAGGTGTGTGGTGGATAATATAAAAACTAGAGAACATTTCCACTGGTGCAGCCCCACAAAGAATTCCCACATTACAGAGAAGAGAAAATCCTGCAGTATTAGAGGTTCCTGCCTGACGTTGTTGGTCTCCTCAAGGGTCTGGGACCAGCCCCTGCCCTTGCACAGGGAGTGGTGCCACAGTGACAGTCCCAGGTGGCAGCAGAAGGGTGTGTGTCTGGGACAAGCCAGACTCCCCTGAGGCTACAGACACTGAGGCTGGGACATCAGAAGGGAGGTAGTAGTGAACCTGTCTCGAGACTCACTTCAAGGTAAATAGCCTCTCTTCAAAAAGCAGAGAAATGTGGGAGCAACATTAATTTACATAGCAGCTGTAGAAATGTTTTGGCTGCCCTGTGAATGTACACACATTCTTTTCTTTTTTTCCCAAGTTATAATTGATGTGCTGCCCTTTTTTCTTCTTGTGTTTTGCATGTGGGTGCATGGGGTGCAATTGCCTGCAGCACGAGGGAGCTGTCTGCAGCCTCTTCTGCTAACCTGGAGCTGTCTGACTTTATCTTGCAGCCAAGGATCCTGTATGCAAAACAGCTTCTGCACATAATAATACAAGAGTAACAAGGGTGTATTTGGTTAACTTGGCAAGGTTTTGGTAATGAAGGGGCTGCAGGGATGGCTTCTGTGAGAAGATGCCAGAAATTGCCCCCAGTGTCAGACAGAATCAGTGACAGCCGTTTTCTCTGCTGGCCAGATCAGTGACACTGATAGTGCTTTTGATAACATCTGTAAGAAATGGGTAAAACCTGGTGTGCAGCAGCCAGGAGAGAAGAGTGAGAAAAACTGAGAGAAACAACAATGCAGACACGCAGCTCAGTGAAGAAGGAGTAACAGAAGGTGCTCCAGGCACTAGAGCAGAGTTTTCCCTGCAGCCATGGAGAAGACAATGGTGACACCGTTTGACCCCTTGCAGCCCATGGATGACCATGATGGAGTGGATATCCATACTGCAGCCCATGGAGAACCTCATGCCACAGCAGGTGGAGATACCCGGAACAAAGTTGAAGCTCGTGGAGAACCAGCCCTGGAGCAGGCTCCTGACAGAAACTGTGGTCCCTGGAAAGGAGCCCACACAGCAGTAGGTTTTCTAGCAGGACCTGTGACCCCACAGGGGACCACACTGGAGCAGTCTGTTTCTGAAGGACTGCAGCCTGTTTAAAGGATCCATGCTAGAGCAGCCCATGAAGAACAGCAGCCCACTGGAAGGATCTACAGTGGAGGAGTGTGGAAAGGACTGTCTCCTGCAGGTGGCACCCACCCTGAAGCAGGGGAAAAGCATGAGGAGGAAGGAGCAACAGAGATGAAGCATTATGAACTGTCTGCAACTCCCATTCCCCATCCGCCTGCACTATTAGAAGGGAGAAAGTAGAAGATTTAGGAGTGAAGTTGAGCCTGGGAAGAAGGGAGGGGCTGAAGGAAGTGGTTATAGTTTTGGTTTATTCTTGACAGTAAATCAAATTTATTTCCTCAAGTTAAGCCTGTATTATCCATGACAGTAATTGGTAAGTAATCTTCCTGTACTTATCTTGACCCATGAGCTTTTCATCATCATTTTCTCCCCCACATCCTGCTGATGGAGGGGGAATGAGAGAGCAGCTTGGTGGGCACATGGCAGCCAGCCAAGGTCAACCCACCACAGACACAGCAAAGAGAGCAAGCATAGAACAGCAATGATGTGATGGCTGGAAGTATCAGAGATGCCCTGTCCCCCTTGTCCCATGCCCTGTAAGAGAACGATGGTGCAGAGATCACTGAACAGTCCTGTTCCTTGTGTGCTGCAGAAGACAAGGAGGAGCTTTGGTGTGTGTGGTTGGAGGGCAGGAACGTCCAGCACTTCATGCTTGGCTCTGCATGGTGTGAAGCGAGGAGAAGCAGCCATGTAAGGCTCCACATAATGGTTCCACATGAGATAAAACAAAGGAATGATTTTCATGGGAAACTTGAAGTGGGGTGTCTCCTCTGCCCTGAATACACCCATTAGCTGAATGCTCTCCCCACCCATCTTGCTGAACTGGATGAAAGTTTGCAGCCTCCCAACAGCTCCCTCCCTTTACATATCTGGCTCATCCAGGTCTATGAACTAGGCACAGTGTGGCTGCTCAGGGCTGGGATGTTTGTGTGCTGGGGCTTTCGGAGCCCAGGCCATGCTTAACAGCTCCAGGTGACAGTTTGTCCTGTCTGTCAGGCTTGCTGAGGCTGGTTTCTCCTGCACTCATTTTATGGGGACATGGCTTTGCCTGCACAGAAGTAGAGCACTCCCATTCTGCAGTGCTGGATTGTTGTGCTTTTTACAGACTCATTTCCCAGCTGTGCCCTTGTGCAGTGTCCACAATGTTTTCCATGTGTCTCCTCAACATCGTGCTGGGTAGGTGCACTCAGCAGGTTGTCACCAGCGTGACAGGACAGGTCACACCTTGGGGACAGGCTGTACTCTTCCTAGTGCTGGGTCATACTCCCCTGGGAAGGCAGAGGCTGTGCCCACACCCCGGGGCAACACAGCAAATGCATAACAGTGACCTCTGGCTGCTCTGGCAGGGTGACATTGTGGGGTGCAACCACAGCCCCATGGGGACAGGCACCCCGCAAACCCAGTAACCTATGGTCCAATGCCAGGACCCAGCTACTTTTCTTTACAGGCCAAGCAGATTTCTTGAAAGGCAAATGTAGCTACTGGACAACCCCAGCTTCTAGCAACCCTTCACTAGTTGGAGAAGTGTCAGCATGTCCTGCCCTGAGGGTACAGTCCTGGAGGGAGGGGCCTGCACAATATAGGGGGCACAAGCCTCCCTGCTGCAAGCTGAGCAGATATGAAAGGAATGGTTTCCCCACTGGATATTAAGTCTTTCCTGCTAATGGATCGTGGCTTGTGACATATCGGGGTACTCTTGGAGCCCCTCCCAAGATGCAAGCAGTTGACGCCTTCCTGACTGCAAGGTTAGAAAGACTTTTTGAGACAATTTTTCCACCTCTCCCTCACCCTGCTTTTGTGAACATTCATCATTTTATTCTTGGGGTAATGGGGCAGATTTCCATGAATTAGGGTTACTTCTGCCCTGGTATCCAGCAGAGCCATAACCTGTTGTTTATTGTGCTGGGCTCACAGGGTTACAAGCAGAATATAAGGATCATGTTTATTTCCACCCATGCCTGAGTCTGTACCCATCCCTCTCCCCATGTTGAAGAGGGGACGTCCCTTCCCTGGGCTTGTTTGCAGGGAAGGGAGAATGCCACTCTCTGCACCCTCTGCCCTGTGGCTCCACCTCATTATTTTGTGCCCAGACCCCTTTGAGATGTTGCATCTGCATCTCACACAGAGTCACTGCTTCAGCTCCAAACATCCTCATGTTCACTATAAGCACAGTAGTAACAGCCAAACATAGCATGAATTTTCCTTACTTTTTCCTTGTTCTACCCTGTGTTTCCTGAAATGAGTTAATTCTTCAGGTGGGCTGGGACATTCAGCTAATTCCTCCTCACTTTCTCAATTCACCAGGAAAACCACCTGGCCAAATGTCCTATGCCAGCCCCCCATGCCTGTGTGTGGGGCCAACCAGGCATTTGGTCTCTCTCTTCTTCACTATTCTTTCTCTACAAAGGCATTTCCCACTGGGACCTGCTGACTACACCAAGTGTTTTGCACCAGGAGCTGCTGTTTTGTTTTGATTCCCATAAGAAACACCCACAGACTCTGTAAAGTATTGTTTAAAATGCCATTTCTTCAACTAAGACTATTGTCGTGGTTTAACCCAAGCTAGCAATACAACCACGATAGCTGCTCATTCACCCCCTTCCCCAGCTCCACCCCACCCCAAATAGGAGAGAGAATCAAAAGGGAAGCGAGAAACTTGGATTGAGATAAACACAGTTTAATAAAATAAAAAAATACTAATACACTACTAGTAAATATATATATATAAAATAGAAATAAAATATACTCTAGGCAGTTCCTCCCAAACTCTGTCCACACCAAGCAGCCAGTCCTAGGAAGCAGCACCTGGTCCCAAACAGCTGGTCCTGAAGAGAGAAAAGAGGAAAAAGGCAAAAAAGCCCAGAGGCCTCTGCAAAACAGCAAAAGGCCAAACTAAACGTCCCAAACTGAACTCCCCTGGCTCTGATAAAAAAACAAAGAAGAATTCAAGAGAGCAAATACCTGAGAAAGAGAGAGAGAGAGTGCCCGAGAGAGAGACAGGAAGAACCTGACTCTCCTTAAATATGAAGCATGATGTTAATGGCATGGAATACTCTTATTGATCAGTTTGGATGTCAGTCAAGCTCTGCCCCATCTATGTCCCCCTTCCTCGATACCTCACACCTGTGGGCAGAGCACTAAGAATGTCCTTGGCTCTCAGACCAGAGCAATTAAAAACATTAACTCTGTGCTGGGGTGTTGTCTCTTGTTCTCAAACTAAGTCCAAATAATGACTGTGCTAACTATGAAAAATAAAGGTTTCTAACTGCATGGAGAAAATTAATTTATTTTCAGTCAAACCAGCACAACTATGAAGAAAGAGAAGGCAGTAGAGATGATCCTACATCCTTCAGATGCCAGGAGTCCTAAGCTATAATATGTGCTGTCAAACAGGTAGCTCCAATCAGAGTATACCACACCACATAGATCCTGCTCATGGAAGTGTGTCTTTTGGTCCATCAAGCTTTTACAAGATTGTTATAAAATAAAACATCTCTATTCATGATTTCTGCTATGAAATAGGAAAAGTGTTTGCATGAGAACTTCTTACTGTGTTTTAGACACAGGCAAGGACACCCAGAGAGTGTAACCACGGGCACCGAGCAGGAGCTGCCTCCAGGCTCATCAATTACAATCAGCTGGACGAATTTTGCCTCTGGCCAAGGGATCTGTGCAGTGCAACACTGTCCTGAAGGACAAGCTCTGCATGTAGCACAGCACAGCAGAGGACAAAGACTCCTCAGTAATGTGTCAATTGGATCACTAACTCCTTGATGTACAGTGATATTTGGCTGAGGGTGGTGGCACCCTGCCAGTTGTTTACATCATGAGGACAAATACCAGCTCTTGAACCTGCTCAGCACAGCTTTCACATCCTTGTTTCTTGGGGTCTACATTAAGTGGTTGGGCAGGGGATCAAGAATAATGTAAAGAGCAGCCACTGCTCTATCTGGCTCAAGGCAGCTCCCATGTAGGTGAAGAAATCTGGACCATAGAAACAGACCACAGCAATGAAACAGGAAGCACAGGGTAAGACAGCTCAGTGCCTGCATTCTGCAAAGCAGAGCCACAGCATGATTTAAATCACCATTAAAAACCAGACAGCCTTAGGCAACAATGCCTGCAGTTTGAAGTGTTAAACCTGCATGGATCCTCTGTCCCTTTCCTACCAATCCAAGATATCCTCAGTTGAGCGGCCAAACTGGGAGTCATGCTAAGAGCCAGTAGCAGCACTCTAGCAGTGCTTTGGCAGAAGGGCTTACTCGTCTGTCAGGAAAAATGTCATTCCTCCCTCTTCATCAAGGACAATTACAGATGGTATCATCATTGTGAAGGACCTGAGATACCTTGGAGTTGTTGCAAGGTTTAGTGCAATAAGGTTACGAAGTGCAACTATTCTGTTTTGAAAGACAGATATTAAGAGCACTACTAGGGAGAAAAGATTTCAGACGTGCAAGTTAAATGCCCTTGTGAAGCTTTTGGCTTTCAGTCATTCTGAGATATGCTTCATGAGCCAAAATTCCCTTTGCATGAAGGACAGGAGTGTACAGATTTCCATCTTTCCACCTGTACAGTGGAAAAAAAATATACGAGACTGTAGTGGCTGCCAAGAGACATTTCCACCAAACAAAGAGGCTGAGATTTACATGTAAAAGCACCCTCTCCACCCAGAATGGCAGCCAGTTCCTGAGCACAAAACCTCTGGAGGGACAAATGAAACAGCCAAGAGCTCTGAGCCCACCTGCAGCTCTCTTGCCATGTGCCCCCACAATCCTCATGTCTGCTAATCTTCACATTCTCCTGCATGCTCTGTGTCAGAGCAATTTGATCTCCCTCAGAAATGCACCATTTCACTGTCCACATTTCTGTGCTGGATGCCATCAGCTCCCACATCCTCCATACCTTCAGCAGCGTGGGTGACTCCTGCCCATGCCCGCTGGCCATGTGTGATGGGTGGAGAGGAAGGTGCAGCAGCAGCAATGGGCCATCCCAAGGACTGTTCCAAGCTTTCCTGCTCTTGCCATTCTGCAAGGCAAATCATCTTCCAGAGCCCAACACCTACCCCATCTCGCCCCAGCACAGCTCTGGCCATGGCAAGAGGAAAACGCTTCCTCAAGATGTCAGGGGGCTGCTGAGCCCTCAGGACCTCCTGCCTTTCTGGGCATTTGTGGGCAGAGACACAGCAAGGCAAGGCCTGATGGTCACTGGCAGCAGAGCAGCCAGGGATGACTTCCTCAGCTCCAAGGGATGGTGCCCAAAAGAGGAGCCACTGCAGAGTGTCCCAACCTCCCATTCCTCTGTCAATGGAGAAGGATTCCCCAGTGCCCTCACCCCCTTCCACCCCAGAGTAACACCCTTCTCCTTTGGCAGCTTGGAGATTTTCCACAGAGCGAAGGACCACATGAGGCCAGGCTTGAATGCAGCAGAACTTTAATGCATTTAAAGAGGGAAACAAAGTCACTGCAAGTGGAGGACAACAGTGCAGGAATCCCCACAGGAATCCGAAAGTCTGCAGTCCATGCTCATGAAGAAATTCATGCGTGATATTCATCTGCCTGCCCCATAGAGGGAGAAAAGAGAGCTGATCCCCACCAGGCTGGACCTGGGGGAACCTTGTTGCCAAGGGGAACAAAGCAAAAAAAAGAAAAAAAAGGAAAGAAAGGCAAAGCCATCCAGCTCTATTGAAAACACATCCAACATCTTGATCCTTTGCCCAGCACCATGTTTTCAGTTCCTCAAGGTGTCTCCCTGGGCCTTTCCCAGCATCTTTATCAGCGCAGGTACCTTCTGCCAAAGTAGCGGCTGGAAATGCCAGAGAGGTCACAGCAGCCAGAGTTGATTGGCACCCCATCACAGCTGAGGATTCTGCCAACAGCAGCAGAGGTGGAGGAGCCCACAACAGTGTTCTGTGGGAAGGAGCTGAGGATGGGGCCGGGCAGGGTCACCACCACAGGTGAGGGCTCAATGACAACTCTGGAGTCCTGGCACTGCCTGACACAGGGCTCATTGCAGCTGTTGGCCAGTGGGGTTGGGCCGCAGGGCTGGCAGGGCAGGCACTGGTCATAGCAGGACATGTCTTGAGAGTGGAGAGAACCTGGGAGAGAGGGCAGGGAGAAAGCAGGGCATAAAAGCAGATAAAAAGTTGCCTGGTTCCCCTGTCACAAAGGAACCAAGGCCACTACTGAGTGGGGAGCCAGAAGACGTGCCAGGAGGCACACAATCTTCACTACCCTACAAGGAGCCGCATAGCACAGGGAGGCTCTCTCTTTGTGAAAAAACTGAAAGCCCCCTCTGCCACCTCCCAGCCCCTCTCTAAGCAGAACTTCTCACTCCTTCCATCTCCCATGATAAAGAGATGCAAACCCGAGGACAGGACATAGCCAATATGAGCAGAGATGTCCATCAGTGACAGATGTTAAGTTGGAAGAGAATCAGAAGCAACTTCAGACTTACCTGGTTCCCAGGAAGAAGGAGGCAAGAGAAGTGGATGAGAGAGCGGGGTCTTGGGCTGCCTTTTATACTTGCCCTTCATTGCTGCAGGAACAGAGGTACCCTTGGCAGAGGTAACAATTTTCTGACAAGCTCATCTTGGATGCAAACAATCACAGCTAATGATATGGGCTTTGCTTTACTTTCCAACACTGCTGCCTTTTCATTTCCAGGTTTGTGCCATGCTCATTCTCCAATGAAAGCTTCTTCTGATCCCTGAGATGAAAGGCCCCAGGATTTCTCAGGCAGGAATGCAGCAGTGCAGACAGAAGACTCAGTTCAGGTGCTTGGATGGGTCTAAGAGAAGGCAAATGATGTCATTCTGGGTCACTCTGAGTTCTTTGATAGTCATGAAAGTTCAGTCTCAGGAAGAAGTTGCAACCATAATCGACTGCATGCCCTTAGGCTCCCATGCATGAGGATGTGACAAGTCTCATCTTTCCTTAACTTCTCAGCTCACCCTGATGTTTTTTGTGAGTGTTGTGTTGCTTGCATTTGACACCATCCTGCCTAACACTGCCCAGTCCTCAGGAGTCATCAGCAGAGTCCATGAACTTCTCTTAACACGATGGTTCATGGTGTTGCTATTTGTATTCTTTTCCTGTGTGTGCTTGCAAGCAGCCAAGTTTGTGCAGATGGACACAGGAGCACTAATTTGGGTATAATTGCACACTGGTGTGCATGAGTCTAAGTCTATATGGCCTTGTCTGTCAATCATCACGAGGGAATGTGCGGTTCATTGCAGACGCTCTCCACTGCTCTGTCCATGAGCACCACAGAGCAGCAGGTTCCCAGGGCCTGAGGGAGCCTGAGTGCAGCTGAGTGATGTTTGCACCAGCCTGCCAGAGATCTGCCCAGGGAAGAGAAATGCAGCCCCTGTCTCCTGAGCCCTCCGTTTCCTGCCCATCCAAAGCTCTCAATCCTCTGCTGTTGATTTCAGGTCAGAACAAGGATGGTTTCGCTCCAGTTTGAATCCTTGGTTCAATTCAGTGTAACAACACTGGATTTGTCTCAGCATGACTGGCAGTCTCCCCTCCCTGCATCTCCAGGCCAGGAAACAGCGGCTCTCCCAAGCACTAGAGAGCTCAAAAGGAGGGGTTTGCTTTGTGGGCAAGGAGGAAGGCTGAGGAATCCTGTTGACCATGTGCTGGTCATCCCTGAGTGGATCTCCTTCCGATGCACTGTTGAATGTGTCTGAGATGGGATAGAGCCCCATCTCATGTACAAGTCAGTGTCAATATGCAGTAGATTGATCAGATCCTGTGTCAGGCAGGGATTATGGCCTTCGATCAGACAGCTACTGACTGAAGGGAACATGAAGTCTGATGTTGCTGTGCTGTGAGTAGAAAGACAGACTGTGTAGCTTCCACAGAGAAAGCCAAAGAACAGGTGGATGCTTTGGACTGCAGCCCACACTGACCATCATGTCTTGCATTACACTTTGAGTGCCCAGGAACTGCCCATGGGAGGGAAGGGACATGGAATTCAAGAAAACGTCCACAAAACCCAGCTGCTGTCCCTCTTTCTAACAAAGTCTGTTCCCAGTGGGCACTTTTTTGAAGCCTCCACTCCTGACTGCCTGTCAGCTGGAGCTCAGTTGAGGGCTTTCCCCCTTCCCTTTAGTGACCTCAGTGAGATCAATGCCATGGAGCTCTGCTGGGAGAGCTCAGCCAGGGCTGATTCCCCTCTCCATGAAGCTGCTTCTGAGCTAAGGCTCTAGTGCATCTGAGGGCAGCCAACATCATCGCTTTTTCAAGAGGTTCCAAACACTGTGGAGAAGGGAAGGACAGGGGATGTGTGCACCTAGAACTTAGCAAGACCTTTGGCAGCTTCTTTCTTACTTCTTTCATGACCAAGTATGAGATGAACAGGTGCAGTGAAAGGATGATAAGGTGTGGAGAAAATTGCCTGGACTAACAAGCTCGGATGGTTGTGACCACAGTGCAAAGCCCAGCTGCCCAACACTTATTGATGGGGTGTAGTAGTAGGGATCCAGTAGTAGAACCAATACTGTTTGATGTTTTAATGAATGCCATGAGTCATGGGAAGTGGGAAACTCCCAGAGAGTCTGTGGGTAACACCCGGCAAGGGGAATGGGCCATAACGGTTGGACATGGCTCCTGGTCAAAGGACCTGAACAGTCTGAAGAAGCAGGCTGACTGGAAACTCATGGGTGCCAAAAACAGCAAGGGCAAAGTTTTGCATGTGGAGGAGTAACCAGCTAGTTCATGCAGTCATGTAGGCTGGGACTGGCTGCCTGGGAAGCAGATCCACAGAAAAGGTTGTGGGGTTTTAAGGCTGATCCATCTGACTATGAGACAGCAGTGTGCCCTTGCAGCAAAAGGACCAGCTGCATCCTGAGCTGTGTTAAACTTTTGCCGGCAGGTGCCGGCACAACCCTTTCCATTTGGCCCTTTTGAGATCATATCTGGAGTACTGCTGCCAGACTGGGGCTCCCTGGTTAGGGAAGGGTATCAACATATGGAAATTGAACAAAGGCCACTGTACATGTTAGGCAGCTGATAAACATGACATTCAAGGAGACAGTGAAAGAAATGAGTCTCTTCATCTTGTGCAAGAGATGTCTAGGAAGAATTTCTTGCCTTCTATAACTGCTTGTTCGGAGGAGCACAAGAAGACAGACATTGCCCATGTAAGTGCCCAGGAGACAGACTTTGTGCAATTTTCATCCTGCGAGATGTTAAAGAAAGGACTGAATGTGACTTTGAGCAACAGGATCTAATGGGGTCTGTTCTGAGCAGAGGAGTGATCTAGATGACCTCTGAAGGTCCCTTCTAACTTACATTCTGACTCCGTAATTTCCCCTCCCCCTAACTCACACTGACCTGCACGGCCATGGACACGTGTCGCCACACCCCTGCTGCCACAACACAACTTTCAGGCATTGTGCTGGGGCTACACAGAGGCAGCTAAAGGGAGGCTCTCAGCCTCCTCACTGCCAACCACAGGAAATCAGTGGCTGCTGTTTCCAGCCCCTGAGCTTGGAGAGAGGTGTGGGAAGCTGGTCCATCTCCTGCGCCAGGGCCTTGCAGTCGGCGCTGTGCGGACTCCTTGCTGGAGGACGGTAGAGTCTATTTCCTAGGAGCCAAAATTGTGGCCGTTCCAGAGCCCCGGAGCCCTGTGAGCGCGGGCGAGACCCCGAGCAGCGCCGGCGCAGGAGTCAGCCCCGGGGCGGAGCTGGTGGAGGAGAGGAGAGGAGAGGAGACGAGAGGAGAGGAGACGAGAGGAGAGGAGACGAGAGGAGAGGAGACGAGAGGAGAGGAGGAGGAGGCGCGGCCGGAGCAGAAAGCCGGGGCTGGCGGGGGACAGCGAGACGCGGGCGGCGGAGCGGCGGGATGCGGCGGTGCCGGGGCGCAGGGCTGGCGGGACTGGCCGCCGTGCTCCTGGGTGCGCGGGGCTGGCGGGGTTGGATGGACGCCGAGGCTGAGCTGGGGTGTCCCCCGCAGGTCCCTCTAAGCTGTCGTCCCCTCTGGCTTCTTCATGGACTTCTGCCCCTGAACCCACCTCCCCTCCGTCCCACATTCCCTCTAGACAACTCATCGCTCTATTCTTCGTCCATTTCTCCCTGTTTCCTTTCTTGCCTCTGTGTATTTCCCTATAACTCATGCAGTCATTCTTTCCCCTTGCTACTTTGTATGTATCAATCTTTTATCCCATTTCTTTTCTTCAGTTATTCCACCCTTCCACCTATCGTTCATGCATTCATCTCTCCACCAAATATTATGGACACTTCCATTACTCATGTGTGCACATCTTCTAGAAACCTTTCTCATCCTCTCTTTTAGTTCGTCACTGCTTCTGAGGGATTTATTCCGGGAATTAGCAGGCAGGGCTTTGAGGTTTTGATTATTTTTTTCTTCTTTTTCTCAATGGCAGTGGCTACGGGGAGAGCCCAGGTGCAGCAGGAGCCGTCGGCAGAGACCGCCGAGGGCACCGAAATCAGCATCAACTGCTCACATCCCAACATACAGATCAGTGATTTCATCCTCTGGTACCGTCTTCTCCCGGGCCAAGGTCCCGAACTCCTCGTGAGCGGCCACAAAGGAATCAAAGCGCTGTCAGACCCGCCGGGGCGGCTGTCGGTGGCGGCAGACCGCCGGTCCAGCGTCCTGTGGCTCGCCCGGCCCCGGCGCGGGAACGCGGCGGTGTATTACTGCGCCGTGAGAGACACGGGGAGAGGAGCCGGGGCTGCGGCCGGACACGAACCGCCGCGGGCGGGGCCGGGGGCACAGTCCTGGTTGACCCGCCAGGGGACGCTGCCGCTCCGCCCGCAGGGGCCGCCTCACCCCGCCCGGCCCTGAGGCGGTTCCCCTGCCCGATCGGCACCGGCTTCAGCATCAACACCCGCATCGGCATCGATATTGTCATTACCACCAGCTGCACCCCCACATGGACTCAGACCACTGAGTCTACAGACTGATCCTTCCTCCTGACCCTTCCGAATGACAGGAGAAGTTCCCTATGGGCAGTTCTCCCTTGCTGGGGGCTGGTTGTGCTCCCCAGGAGGAGGAAAAAGCTGTAGTTGATCTCTCCACAGAGCCTCCTCATGGCAGAGATGGCAAGTCCCAAGCACACCTGACTGAAAAGACTCTCTTCTTCATTCCCTCCTGTCACCTTTTTACACACATTGCCAATGTCCTTCCTGAGCCCTCTCTTCCCCAGGCTGAAAACTGCCAGCCCTCTCAGTATATCCTCATAGGAAAGACGCTCCAGTCCCTGCACCATTTGTCTGGTCTCACTCCAGTATCTTTCTTGTACTGGGGAGCCCAGGAGTGGAGTGAGCACTTCAGTGGTCGCCTCAGCAGTATTGAGTAGAGAGGGTCAGGTCCCTTGTCCTGCTGGTTGACTCTCCTCCCCCTGCAGCCCAGGCTGCTGTTGGTCTTCCTTGCCACGAGGGTCCATTGCCACAGCAGACACAGGATCATCCCAGAGCTGCTGAAACTGAGTGGGACACAGCAGTGAGTATTCAGGAGAGGTATCCTAGCTGCTTGTCCGGCTCTTACTCTTCCCTCAGCATGCACCAATGACCACTGTTGGAAAAGAGAAGGCTTGGTAGGAGATATGACTTCTCCTGGTTTTTTACCTGCTTGAAAAAATAAAACAAACAAAAAAAACCCTCAACCAACCAACCAAACAAAAAAAACCCACAACCAACGCCAAAACACTGAGGGAAGGTAAATGTCATTCTAGTTCTGCATCTGGGGATCAGTGAAAGTCTCAACATGTGAGCAAGTCAGGCACTGGACAAGAGTTTCTGTTCTACTATTTGAGCTGTTGCTCTGCTCTTCATGTCTCTCCTCTGGCTCTGAGGACTCACCAGTGCTTTGCTAGGAGGAGTCCCCGTGTCCCTGTTGTTCTCTGCCCAACAGAAAACAGCTGCTGGCTGTATTTCTGGGATGTGTGTTTCTGAGTTTGTTTTTCCCCTCTGTGCACATGTCTCTCATTATACTCAGTAAACCCTGACAGCAGGTGTTTGCAGTGAGGCCTTCTGAGGTGACAAAGAAAGCTCCGGTTTTGTGGAAGAGAGAGGGTGGGGGCTATGTCCAAAGGAGACATGGGCCAGAGGGAAAGAGAAGGAGGCTGTCACAGAGGCATCCCGAAGTCAGTTTTAGGTGGACAAGTTTCAAAACAGACTTTATTCTAGCCAGAAAAGTGCAGCCAATAAACACTCTAGAAACAGGGTTTATACCATTACTTAGCACCCCAACAACATAAAATACAGGTTTGGATACCAGTTGAAGAGATTATTGGGGTACAGCAAAATAAGAATAATAAGGATCCACAGTGTGCATGCACACACTCACAAGAAACAAAACCAGAGCTCTCTGACTCCAGGGTACCCACAAGAAATAATCACTCACCCGGGTTAGGCAAGGACTCACACTTGCCTGGGTTAGGCAAGGACTTATTCAAGGATATATCCAGTAAATAACCACTCACACAAACGAGGAGGTGAGGTGCTCTCAATCCCAGGAAGTCTCCTTTGACAGCATCCCAGTCTAAGGAGAGGGCTGCAGTTCACAGACCCACTGCTCCGAGAAGACCACTCCAAAGGGGGCCTTTGACGGGAACCCTGTTTTATAGTCTGGTCAGATCAGGCTGTGGGCATTACAACATGGTCCAGAAGCTTCACAGCTGCTCTGGGCACCTCCTCTGCTAACGACCCTGTCAATTGACCGAGTGTCCCACACTTTCTGCCCCACCAGCTGGTGGAGGTGAAATCACCCTGCCACAGGGTAGGGGAGAATGTGACTATCAGCACCTTGGTACCACCCGAGGTATGTACATAGGGACAGGCACAGTGGAGCATAAAAGGTGCTAAAAGAGCCATCAACTGCCCCATCGAAGGCTCCAGATCTCAGGGGGATGTGCAACTGCCATAGAGGCAAAGAGAGTGAGGCATCTGGAGAAAAGTGTCTCAGTGAGGTACTGGAAGGGGGATGAGAAGCCCCATTGCCACCTAGATGGATAGGAAAGCTCTGGTTTGGATCCCACCTGGAGGTGAAATTCAGGTCTGTCCTTATGTTGGGCTGTACACAAACACCCATGGGAGAGGATTCAGGATCTTGTAGGAAACACAGGACATCTAGTATGGCAAACAATACATAGGTTGGAGTCTACGGGCACAGATTATCTCATTCCACACATTTCAAGTGACCCGGGTGCTTTTTTACACCTACCTTACATCTGAAAATGACTGCTCCTTTGGCCAAGCTTTGCCTTTCCCTTTATGCTTGTAGATTCTCAATCATTCTGAGAAGTGAATGCCACAACAGCATTGCTATGAGTCTTGCAGGGAGACATTTCAAAGACTGAACTCAACATGGAGTTTCTCCCCAGGGCCTTGACTCAAGAGACTCAATTTTCTCTGGGGACAGGAGACTTTCAGCTTCTTAAAGAACTTTCTTGCCTGAAGAACTTCAGTGGAGACCACTGTAAGGGCAAGTGGAAGGTGAGAGCGGCTGGTTCACTAAGGCTGGCAGATCAAATCCCTTTTCTTTTCAAAGGGAAAGTGATAAACAAAGCACACAATGACAGCAATCTCTCAGTAAGTGATAAGGGACACCAGAGCTCTGCGGCCTCTAATTTATGGGCCATTGGGAAACTGCAGGTGTAGCTTTGTAGTGGGACCAGCTGAGCTTTGTAAGCGACAGGAAATGACAAGAAGAACATAAGGATTCACATGTGTGAGAGGGGTCCTGTGCGACTAGAAAAAACTTCTTAAGGCATGTGTAGGGGAAGGGTCAAAGGTGGGGGGAAAGAGGAGACTGGGGAGGATCAAGGAGAGGCAATAGAGAGGAGGAAGAATAAAAGGTGGTACCTGCACCTAAGCAGGAGTTGGTTAGTGCAATCGTTGGGGTGACCCGTGTGCCAGGCCACTACAGTCCCCCCTGCCTTCTTATTAAATCCTTTCTTAAGAAAGAAAGGGAAAGGCTGTGTCAGCCTGGAGTCCCTCCGCATCTCTAGGAACCTCCTTTGACATCATAATTATGTCCAGCACATCATTTGTGAGGACATGAGGTGATGACTCCACTGCGAGCAGACCAGGAACAGCCCCTTCCCATGATGGGGTTCCCTCAGTTACCAGGGCATCTCATTTTGGAATTGTTGAGAAAGCTGAGTGAGCCACATGTGTTCTTGCTGGAGGAGGAAGAAACCCAGAATGAGAGTTTCACGCACAGGAAGTATAGACCTCTTCTCTTCCCCACTTCTACATTTGCTCCCCCACCAGAGTGGTTTCTGGCAGCTCTGGTATCTCGGGGCTGGGAGGTGCTTTTCTGACTCTATCACTCAACAAACAGGCAGGCTGTTCTCGGCATGCACCTTGGGTATCTTGTCCTCACTGCCTTCCTGGGGCAACTGCTGGGTAAGTCTTTGCTTTCTATAAATTCATCCTTCTTCTTCTCCCAAGGAAACTACCACCCACCTTATCAGGATCATGCAGAGAACTGCTCATGATTAACAGGAAAACACAAGGTAATGTCACCTCACATTTGTGGTTTTGCACCAGTTCTCTAAAGATTCTCTTAGTGTTGGAAGAGAGGAGAGGAGAGGAGGAGATACCTCTGATCTCTTCTTTCCCGATTCTCTCCTCTTTGATCAGTCTCTCTATGCTCCTCTCTTTTCTGATGCATCTGCTGTCACCATAGGAGATCTCAGCTCTCTCTGCACTCCCACTTTTCTCCCTTTCCAACAAAAATTAGCAGATCCTGTCAAAGCTGTTACATGGACTTTAAAGCTCTCATCCCATCAACTTTAATGGAGTGTCCCGTTCTGCTTTTGGCTGCTACGTCTGCCGTCATCTCCAGTTTTCTCCTGTTTGTCAGCACTGCCAGAGCTCCCTCTTTCCAACATTCAACTAAGCTGTGTATTGACTCAGGGAGCCCTCTTAAATGACAGTGATCGGGAATCAGGATGAATCTTTTTGTCATACCTCTGCAGGTCCCTCAACCTGCTGGAGGGGTGCTGGTCCCAGCACATGAAGGTCAAGCATGACAGGCTGTTCCCTGGTCCTCTGAGGAGTAGGAACCGGGAGGAGGAGCACGGACACAGCACAGCTCTCCTCTGAGTCCAGCTCGGAGTTCCTGCTCAGAACTACTCTCCACTGTCCCCAGGCATCAGGATTTTGCTGCACGACAAGGGGCAAGAAGCCTTCTCCAACTGGGTTTTGCAGCCATTCCTAGTTTGCTTTCCAGAGCCCTCCCCTGCAGAGCTGCTGACCTTCACTTTCTTCCAGGCACCATGGGGCAGATCACTGTCACTCAGCAAGAAGGACACGTCACAGTGAAGCAGAGAGACACCTTCCACACAACCTGCACATATCAGACCTCCAACTTTCGAGGCTTGTTCTGGTACCAGCAGAGGAAAGACCAAGCTCCCCAGCTGATCTCATATCACGCAGGATCTGGCCTCAAGCGCAGCGACCGTTTCAGCACATCTCTGAACACCACGGGGAAATACAGCATCCTGCAGGTGGAGGAAGTCGAGGTTTCTGACAGTGCCTTGTACCTCTGTGCTGTGCAAGACACCTTGGTGCAGGGAGCTTCCTTGGCTGTGCAAGAACCCTGGGGAGGGAGGGGATGTGTCTGTGCAAGGCTGAGCTTGTGGGAAGGGGCCCTGAGCTGTGCCTTGGCAGCGCTGCTTCCCCTGTGCCCCCAGGGATCTGCAGGGGAAGATCCTGTGATGTAATGTTTTCTGTCCATTCCAGATACCATTTATGGAGACGTGGTCTTCAATATTCCCATACCACACTACGTCAAGGCAGTATCTTCTTCTTGCCAATGCATGGGAAGCTCCACTGTTTGGCAAAGTGCAAGTAGCACACACATGACCCATTGCATTGACATAGTAGTCATTTGTTCATCTTGACCACTAGCAATAACCACAGGCACATCTGCCCTCCCCGGCAGCAACAGAGTTTGTCTTGTCTTGAGGAGACACTTATTACTATTTCCATCGTGCTGTTTCCCTCTTGATCTTCAGTCATGGCAGGTGTTTTTAAGAGGTGCTGGACCTTATCTTTCTCCTGTTGAGGTGCCAATAAAACCCCTCACATGCAGACAAAGAAAAGTGCAATTGAAGCAGGTCCAGCATGGGGCATCCATGGGCCCTCGATCCCCTGTTCTCCCTGGGGAGGGAGAGAGAGTCCAGCAGAGGGACACAACAATGATGATGGGTCTGGAGCATCTTTTTTATGAGGAAATACTGTAAGAGCTGTGACTGTTCATTCTGGAGAAAAGAAGACTGAGAGGGTATCTTATTTATTCTTATACATATCTCAGGGTGGTGTCTAGAGGATTGTCCAGACTCTCTTCAGTAGCGCCCAATGATAGGATGAGGAGCAATGGGTACAGATTGAAACACAGGAGGTTCCATCTAAATATGAGGAGAAACTTCTTTACTTTGAGGGTGACAGAGCCCTGGATCTGGCTGCCCAGAGAGGTTGTGGAGTCTCCTTCTCTGGAGACATTCAAAACCTGCCTGGATGCAATCCCATGTGATCTGTTCTAGGTGAAACTGCTTTAGCAGGAGGGTTGGACTAGGTGATCTCCAGACATCCCTTCCAACCGTAACCATTCTATGATCCTGTGATTCTATGTGCCTGGCAAAATTATGGAAAAGGTTATTCTGGGAGTTATTGAAGAACATCTGAATGACAATGCAGTCATTGGTCACAGCCAACATGGGTTCCTGAGGGGAAAGTCCTGCTTGACTGACTTCATTTCTTTCTACAAGGTTACCCACTTAGTTGACCAAGGGAAGCCTGTTAATGTGATCTTTTTGAATTACAGTAAAGCCTTTGATACTGTCTCTCACAGTATCCTCCTGTACAAGGTGTCCAGCATACAGATGGATAAACAGACAATGCAGTGGGTGAGCAATTGGATGATGGGCTGGGCTCAAAATGTTCTAGCAAATGGGGTTATGCTGGGCTGGTGACCAGTCACTAGCAGAGTTCCACAGGGATCCATCTTAGGGCCAGTCCTCTTTTATGTCTTTATAAATGACTTAGATTCAGGACTTGAGGGGTTGTTTAGTAACTTTGCTGGTGACACAAAATTGAGGTGAGCTGTTGACACTCTCAAGGGCAGAGAGGCCCTGCAAAGGGATCTGGACAAATTGGAGAACTGAGAAATCACCAACCACATGAAGTTCAACAAGAGCAAGTGTTTTGCACCTGGGACACAGTAACCCTGACTGTACATACAGACTGAGGGACGAGATGCTGGAGATCAGCTCTGCAGAGAAGGATCTGGAGGTTCTGGTCAACAGCAGGCTGAATATGAGCCAACAGTGTCCCTGGCAGCTAAAAGGGACCCGTGTCCTGGGTGCATCCAGCACAGCATCGCCAGCCAGGCAGGGAGGGGATTGTCCCACTCTGCTCTGTGCTGTGCAGCCTTACCTGAGGCACTGGGAGCAGTTCTGGGTGCCACAGCATAAAAAGGTTATAAAGTTACTGGATAGTGTCCAGAAAAGGGCTACAAAGTTGGTGAAGGGTTTGGAGGGGAAGCCGTACGAGGAGTGGCTAAAGTCACTTGGTTTGTTCAGCCTGGAGAAGAGGAGACTGAGGGGAGAACTCATGGTGGTCTACAGCTTCCTCACAAGGGGAAGATGAGGGACAGACACTGAGTTCTTCTCTCTGGTGACCAATGACAGGACCCATGGGCATGGCAGGAAGATGGACCAGGGGAGGTTTAGGTTGCATATTAGGAAAAGATTCTTCCCCCAGATGGTAGTGGAGCACCGTAAGAGGCTCCTTAGGGAGGAAGTCACGGTACCAATCCTGACAGTATTCAGGAAGAGACTAGATAATGCCCTCAGACAAATGGTGTGAACTGTGGGGTTGCATACACAGGGACAGAAGTTTGCCTTGGTGATCATTGTAGGTACTTTCCAACTCAGGATATACTATTAAAGAAGAATCTCTGGGAACAATGCCCTTAGTTCAAACTCTAAAACCCACATGGATCCTTTGCCCTTTTACCTACTTTTCCAAGATCATTTTTGTTGGGCAGGCAAAGCAGGGATCACACCAAGAGTCAGTAGCAGCCCTCTGGCCGTGCTTTGGCCCAAGGCCTCACTCACATGTCAGGAGAAATGCCATCCCTCCCTCCTCTACAAGGACAAATATAGATGGTATCATCATTGCAAAGGACCTGGGGTACCTTGTGCTCATTACAAAGTTAAGTGCAGTAGGGTCAGGAAGTGCAACTGTCCTGCCACTGATGATAGTTATTAAAAGTATGACTAAGGCAAAGACATTTGATATTCAACTGAAATGTGCTTATGAAGCTTTTGGCACTCAGTCATTCTGACATCTGCTTCATTTGGCATGATTCCCTGATGGAGGACAGTGCTATGGGGTTTTCTCTCCTCCCACTTGTACACCTTCGGGAGGACAACTGGTGATTCATGCAGGAAACAGGACATGAGACCATAGTGGCTGCCAAGAGCCATTTCCACTGATCAAAAGGGATGAGATTTAAATGTAAAAGAAACCTTTCCCCTCAGAATGTCAGCCAACTCCTGAGCACAAACTCAGACCACTTGCAGCAGTCTTGGCATGTGCAACCAGTACTCCCATGTCTGCTGATCTTCACATTCTCCTGTATGCTGTGGTCAGAGCAATTCGATCTCCCTCAGAAATGCACCCTCTCACTGTCACCATTTCAGTCATGGTTGTCCTCACCTCCCACATGTTTAATAACAATTTCAGCCTTGACACATTCAGCAGCGTGTGTGAATTTTCCCTGCTACGCTTGCCCATGACCACAGGCCATGGCCTCTACATTGGGTGATGGAGGAGAGGAAGGTGCAGCAGCAGCAATGGGCCATCCCAAGGACTGTTCCAAGCTTTCCTGCTCTTGCCATTCTGCAAGGCAAATCATCTTCCAGAGCCCAACACCTACCCCCTCTCGCCCCAGCACAGCTCTGGCCATGGCAAGAGGAAAACTCTTCCTCAAGATATCAGGGGGTTGCTGAGCCCGCAGGACCTCCTGCCTTTCTGGGCATTTGTGGGCAGAGACACAGCAAGGCAAGGCCTGATGGTCACCGGCAGCAGAGCAGCCAGGGATGACTTCCTCAGCTCCAAGGGATGGTGCCCAAAAGAGGAGCCACTGCAGAGTGTCCCAACCTCCCATTCCTCTGTCAATGGAGAAGGATTCCCCAGTGCCCTCACCCCCTTCCACCCCAGAGTAACACCCTTCTCCTTTGGCAGCTTGGAGATTTTCCACAGAGCGAAGGACCACATGAGGCCAGGCTTGAATGCAGCAGAACTTTAATGCATTTAAAGAGGGAAACAAAGTCACTGCAAGTGGAGGACAACAGTGCAGGAATCCCCACAGGAATCCGAAAGTCTGCAGTCCATGCTCATGAAGAAGTTCATGCGTGATGTTCATCTGCCTGCCCCATAGAGGGAGAAAAGAGAGCTGATCCCCACCAGGCTGGACCTGGGGGAACCTTGTTGCCAAGGGGAACAAAGCAAAAAAAAGAAAAAAAAGGAAAGAAAGGCAAAGCCATCCAGCTCTATTGAAAACACATCCAACATCTTGATCCTTTGCCCAGCACCATGTTTTCAGTTCCTCAAGGTGTCTCCCTGGGCCTTTCCCAGCATCTTTATCAGCGCAGGTACCTTCTGCCAAAGTAGCGGCTGGAAATGCCAGAGAGGTCACAGCAGCCAGAGTTGATGGGCACCCCATCACAGCTGAGGATTCTGCCAACAGCAGCAGAGGTGGAGGAGCCCACAACAGTGTTCTGTGGGAAGGAGCTGAGGATGGGGCCGGGCAGGGTCACCACCACAGGTGAGGGCTCAATGACAACTCTGGAGTCCTGGCACTGCCTGACACAGGGCTCATTGCAGCTGTTGGCCAGTGGGGTTGGGCCGCAGGGCTGGCAGGGCAGGCACTGGTCATAGCAGGACATGTCTTGAGAGTGGAGAGAACCTGGGAGAGAGGGCAGGGAGAAAGCAGGGCATAAAAGCAGATAAAAAGTTGCCTGGTTCCCCTGTCACAAAGGAACCAAGGCCACTACTGAGTGGGGAGCCAGAAGACGTGCCAGGAGGCACACAATCTTCACTACCCTACAAGGAGCCGCATAGCACAGGGAGGCTCTCTCTTTGTGAAAAAACTGAAAGCCCCCTCTGCCACCTCCCAGCCCCTCTCTAAGCAGAACTTCTCACTCCTTCCATCTCCCATGATAAAGAGATGCAAACCCGAGGACAGGACATAGCCAATATGAGCAGAGATGTCCATCAGTGACAGATGTTAAGTTGGAAGAGAATCAGAAGCAACTTCAGACTTACCTGGTTCCCAGGAAGAAGGAGGCAAGAGAAGTGGATGAGAGAGCGAGGTCTTGGGCTGCCTTTTATACTTGCCCTTCATTGCTGCAGGAACAGAGGTACCCATGGCAGAGGTAACAATTTTCTGACAAGCTCATCTTGGATGCAAACCATCACAGCTAATGATATGGGCTTTGCTTTACTTTCCAACACTGCTGCCTTTTCATTTCCCGGTTTGTTCCATGCCCAGTCCACAATGAGAGTTTCTTATGATCTCTGGGATGAAACGCCCAAGGATTTCTCAGGCAGTAATGAAGCAATGCAGGCAGAAGACTCAACTGAAGAGTTTGATGCGTCTAGAACAGACAAATGAAGTCAGCCTGGCACACTCTGTTGGGTCTCTTTGAACTGCCATTCTCAGGAAAATTTAATCCTCCTCAGCTGGATGCCCATGGGTTCACATGCATGAGGATGTGCCAGGTCCTCATCTTTCCTGGCCTCCTCAGATCACCAATATGCTTCATTTTTTTTCCTTCCCAGGTCTGTGTGCTGTGCTGTTTGGTTATGACCCCATCTTGCCTAACACTGCCCAGTACCTGGGGTCCTCAGCAGAGTCCATGGACTTCTCCAGCACCATATCTCATGGTGTTTGCTCTGGGTGTTCTTTTACTGCGTGTACTTGCAAGCTCTCAGGTTTGTGAAGATGCATATGGGAGCACAAATTTATGGATAATTCCATGCTAAGGAGCATAAACCTTTGTGTGTGCATGTGTGCTTGGGTCTTACACATCACGAAGGAATGTTCTGCTCATGGCTGGGACATTCTGCACTACTCTGTCCATGAGCACCACAGAGCAGCAGGGTCCCAGGGTCAGAAGGAGCCTGAGTGCAGCTGAGTGGTGATGGCACCACCCTGATGGAGATCTGTCCAGGGAAGAGGCTCTGAAATGCAGCCCCTGTCTCCTGAGATGTCATTTTCCTACCACTTGAAAGTTCTTGCTCCTCTGCTGCCTATTTCAGGCCACAACAAGGATGGTTTCACTCCCGTTTGAATCCTTGGTTTAACTCAATGTAACAACAGTGGGTGTGTCTCAGCATGGATGGCAGTCTCCCCTCCCTGCATCTCCAGGCCAGGACACAGCTGCTCTCCCAGTGCTAGAGAGTTTAAAAGGATGAGGTTTCCTTTGTGGGCAAGGAGGAAGGCTGAGGAATCCTGCACAACCATGTGCTGGCCATCCTTGAGTGAATCTGCTTCCAACGCATTCTTAAATGTGTCTGAGATTGAATACAACCCACGACATTGGATTGGGGAACGAATGCCCAAAAGCCAGCCTCTGTCCCTCTTTCTAACCAGGTTTGTGTCTCAGTGGGTGCATTTTCTAAGCCTCCCCTTGTGAACGTCCATCAGCTGGATCTCAGATCTGACTTGTAGAAGGTGCAATTGTGGACTTTCCCCCTTCCCTTTATTGACCTCAGGGAGATCAGTGACAGGTAGCTCTACTGGGAGAGCTCAGCCAGTGCTGATTCCCCTCTCCATGAAGCTGCTTCTGAGCTGTGGCTCTAGTGATTCTGACGGTGAACCCCGTTGCTTTCTCATGAAGGATGTGAAGTTTTAAGAGAGACCCAAAGGAGCATGAGACAGCAGTGCGCCCTTGCAGCAAAAAGGAGCAACTGCATCCTGTGCTGTATTAATGAAAGCATTGCCATCAGGTGCAGGAATATGACCCTGTCCCATTTGAGGTCTCATCTGGAGTACTGCTGCCACGTTGGGATTGCCTGATCCATGAATGGAGTGAGTTCAACAAATGCAACCATGTATCTTCAGGGGCTGATGAACATTCATATGAAAAGAGAATGAGAAAACTGGATCTGTTCTTGGAGATGTCTCAGGGGAAATTTTCTTACTTTCAATGACTACATTTGCAGAGGAAAACAAGGACATGGCAGTAGTCCCTGGAAGTGTCCAGAAGATAGAGGGAAAGTGCCCAGGAGTTTGTGCAATTTCTATCATGAGAAGTGTTAAAGAATGGACTGAATGAGATCTGTTCTGAGCAGAGGGGTGATCTAGATGACCTCTGAAGGTCTCTTCTAACTTACATTCTGACTCCGTAATTCCCCCGCTCACCTACTCACACTGACACCTGCACAGCCATGGGCACGTGTCCCCACAGCTGCTCTGCCACAACACAACTTTCAGGCATTGTGCTGGGACTACACAGAGGCAGCTGAAGGGAGGCTCTCAGCCTCCTCACTGCCAACCACAGGAAATCAGTGGCTGCTGTTTCCAGCCCCTGAGCTCGGGGACAGCTCTGGGAAGCTGCTCCCTCTCCTGGGCCAGGGCTGCAGGTGTCCCAGGGTGCAGCTGGCACTGTGCGGGCTTCTTCATTGCTGGAGGACGGTAGAGACCATTTCCCAGGGGCCAAAGTCGCGGCCGTTCCAGAGCCCCGGAGCCCTGTGAGGGCGGGCGAGACCCCGAGCGGCGGCGGCGCAGGAGTCAGCCTCGGGGCGGAGCTGGTGGCGGAGAGGAGAGAAGAGGAGAGGAGAGGAGAGGAGAGGAGAGGAGAGGAGAGGAGAGGAGAGGAGAGGAGAGGAGAGGAGAGGAGAGGAGAGGAGAGGAGAGGAGAGGAGAGGAGAGGAGAGGAGAGGAGAGACGAGGAGAGGCGAGGCGAGGCGAGGCGAGGAGAGGAGAGGAGAGGAGAGGAGAGGAGAGGAGAGGAGAGGAGAGGAGAGGAGAGGAGGAAGAGGCGCGGCCGGAGCAGAGAGCCGGGGCTGGCAGGGGGCAGCGAGGCGCGGGCGGCGGAGCGGCGGGATGCGGTGGTGCCGGGGCGCAGGGCTGGCGGGACTGGCCGCGGTGCTCCTGGGTGCGCGGGGCTGGGTGGGGCCGGGTCTCAGCCTGGGGTGTTCCCAGGGGACCTCAGCACAAACTCTTCCCTCTTCTTCAATGTGTCCTTCCTTTCCCTCTCCCTGCCTCTCTGACATCTTTTATGATCCTTTCCCACCCCTCCACGTCCCCTCTTCCTATTCTCCCTGTCTACTCTTCCTCTCTTCATCCATTGACTCACTCATGTTTGGACCCATCTCTCCACGCATCTGCTATCCATAACCCCTCTTCGTACTCTCTGAAACACCTCTCTCATCTCTCCCTCTTCTTTCCTTACAACTGTAGGCATAAGTTTGCTTTCCTGCACTGCACCATACATCATGTTATTCCTCTGTTCATTCAGCAATTATTCTTCTTCTGAATTCAGCACTTGATATTTCACTGCAATGCACCGAAATCTCCTGTTGCCTTTCCCTTCCACCATTCATCCATCTGTGCACCTGACTTTTATTCTGTCCCTCAATGCATCAATTTCAGATTCCATGCCAGCTTTCTGCCCTTGCTCAACAGATCCACACCAGTATAATTTGCTAGCCATGTCAATGAGTACATTTTCCCAAATTGTTCCAGTCTTGCTCTCTCTCACTGACACTGTTCCTAATGATTTCTCAGGGGAAACACCATCAGACCTGAGTGATCTTTGATGACCTTTGGTCTTTCCTTCTCCTTTCTCTGCAGTGGCTGGAGGCAGAGCCCAGGTGCAACAAGACCTGTCGGCAGAGACCTCCGAGGGCACCGAAATCAGCATCAACTGCTCACACCCCAACATACAGTCGTACGACTACATCGTCTGGTACCGTCAGCTACGGGGCCGAGGCCCCGCATTCATCACGTTCGTTCAAAAAGGAATCAAAGCGCTGTCGGACCCGCCGGGGCGGCTCTCGGTGGCGGCAGATCTCCGGTCCAGCACCCTGTGGCTCGCCCGACCCCGGCGCGGGGACGCGGCGGTGTATTACTGCGCCGTGGGAGACACGAGGAGAGGAGCCGGGGCTGCGGCCGGGCACGAACCGCCGCGGGCGGGGTCGGGCGGGTGTGGCGGGGGCACAGTCCTGGTTGATCCGCCAGGGGGCGCTGCCGCTCTGCCCGCCGGCACCTCCTAACCCCACAAAATCACACAATGGTCGGGGTTGGAAGGGACCTCTGGAGGTCATCTAGTCCAACCCACCTGCTAAAGCAGGTTCACCAGAGTACATCACACAGGAATGCATCCAGGTGGGTTTTGAATGTCTCCAGAGAAGGAGACTCCACAAGATCTCTGGGCAGCCTGTTCCAGGGCTCTGTCACCCTCAAAGTAAAGAAGTTTCACCTCATATTCAGATGGAACCTCCTGTGCTTCAGCCTGTGCCTGTTGCCCCTCATCCTATCATTGGGCACCACTGAAAAGAGTTTGGTCTCATCCTCTTGACATCCACCCTTGAGATAATTATAAACACTGATAAGATCCCCTCTCAACATTCTCTTCTCCAGGCTGAACAGACCCAGCTCTCTTAGTCTCTCTTCATAAGAAAGATGCTCTAGGCTCCTAATCATCTTCGTAGCCAGCCGCTGGACTCTCTCCAGTAATTCCTTATCCCCCTTAAACTGGGGAGCCCCGAACTGGACGCAGTACTGCAGATGCTACCTCACCAGGGCAGAGTAGAGGGGGATAACCACCTCCCTCAACCTGCTGGTCACACTCTTTATGTAGCCCAGGATACAGCTGGCCTTCTTGGCTACAAGGGCACATTGCTGACTCATGGTCAACCTATTGTCAACCAGAACTCCCAAGCCCTTCTCTGCAATGCTGCTTTCCAGCAGGTCCGCCCCTAACCTGCACTGGTGCCTGGTTTTATTCCTCCCCAGGGGCAGGACCCTACACTTGCCCCTGTTAAACCTCATCGGTTGCCCAACTGGCACTGACATCAGATCTGCCGAGGTGCCACAGCTGCCCCTGAGCCCCATAGGCCTGGGAGATGCCCACAGACACGTCTCCAGACCCTCGTACTGGGCAAAAACATTCTCCTGCCCCTCATCCCCCTCTCACTCCTGCACTTCCACCAGGACGCACACAGAAATACCCTGGGACAGTGGGGAGGAATCACGACAGGAGCAGTGCCGGTGTCCAGTGGTGCCTGGGAAGGAGAGATTGCAGCAGCTGGCCCCACTGGCTCCCGGTGAGCAGTAGTGACTTTCTGCTTTGCACAGGGAGGTGGGCAGCAGAGATCATCCTGCCCACGGTCAGCCGCACAGCCCTCGCTCCTGCCGCACTGACCGGCCACTGCTCCTCTGGAACAGACGGGGCCTCTTCTCAGGCTTTTTTCTTTCCCCACCAGCACAACCAAGGGATCTCTGAGCAGGTGCTTTCCTCTGCTCCGTAAACAGAGGGACTCCAGTGCTAAGATGCTAATGCAAAATCTGACTCAGAAAACAACAACCAGAAGAGGTTTCACATTTCGTTACTTTGTTGGAGCTTGGATATGTACTTTGAAACTGTGTCCTCCAGATACAAGCTTTCAGGGAGATTTCAAAATGTTACTGCCAGTGTTACAAAGTCATCGCATGCAGTTCAGGAGTTCAAGCTCCACACTAGCCAGGAACAAGGGATGTCAAGGTCACAGGCACCATCAAGCACTCCCAACTGTGGCTGAGTGTTGAGACCATGAGCTTGTGTGACAGGATTCAGAAGGTCTGTAGTTGAGGCCCAGGAGACAGGGTAAAAGCTTGGACTGGTCACACTGACCACAGCCTTAACAGATGCCAGGTTCCTACTTGAAGAGTGAGACACAAAGAATGGTTAAGCTACCGTAAGAGGCTGGAGATCTGAGGTGAGAGCTGGCACTGAAGCAGGGAGTTGGTCAGTGCACTTCTAGGGGTGAGCCCTGTGCCTGACCACTACAGTCCCCCTTGCCTTATTATTAAATCCTTTTTAAGCAAGAAAGGGAAAGGCCATGTCAGCCTGGAGACCCTCCACATCTCTAGGAACCTTTCTTTAAGTCATGAGTAGGTCCAGCACATCCATGAGGACAAGAGCTGAGAACTCCACTGCGAGCAGACCAGGAGCGGCCCCTTCCCATGATGAGGCCCCCAGAGGGCACAGGTCATCTCATTTTTTAAATGTCCAAAATGCTGAGGGAGCCACAGGTGTTGCTGCTGGAGGAGGGAGAAACCCAGAAGGAGCATTTCAGGCACAGGAAGAACAGATCACTTCCCTTCCCCACTTCTACATTTGCTCCCCCACCAGAGTGGTTTCCGGCAGCTCTGGTATCTCGGGGCTGGGAGGTGCTTTTCTGGCTCTCACTCAACAAACAAGCAGGCTGGTCTCGGCATGCACCTCGGATATCTCGTCCTCATTGCCTTCCTGGGACAATTGCTGGGTAAGTCCTGATTTTCTATAAATGTGTCATTCTTATTCTTCTCCCAAGGAAACCCCCATGAACCTTATCAAGATCATTCAGAGAACTACTCATGAATACCAGCAAAATGCCAGGAAGTGTCACCTCACATTTCTGGTTTTTCACCAGTTCTCTCTATTCTTTTACTGTTGGAAACAAGAAGAGAAGGGAGAGATACCTCAGATCCCTTTTCTGCCTCTTCTCTGCTCTTTAATCGATCTCTCTCTGCCTCTCTCTTCTGACCTACATGCTGTCTCCATAGATCTCAGCTCTCTCTGCACTCCCACTTTTCTCCCTTTACAATCTCAATTATTAACAGCAGATCCTTCAACAGACTTTAAAGCTCTTATCCCATTGACATTAACAGGGTGTCCCATTCTACCTCTGGGCTGGTACATGTCTGCCATGACCTCCAGTTTTCTCCAGGTTGTTGACACAGGCAGGGCTCCCTCTTTCCAACATTCAGCTAAGCTGTGTGTTGACTCAGGGAGCCAGGAACATATGGGATGATAGGGAATCAGGATGAATCTTTTTGTCATACCTCTGCAGGCCTCTCAACCTGCTGGAGGGGTGCTGGTCCCAGCACATGAAGGTCAAGCATGACAGGCTGTTCCCTGGTCCTCTGAGGAGTAGGAACCGGGAGGAGGAGCAGGGACACAGCACAGCTCTCCTCTGAGTCCAGCTCGGAGTTCCTGCTCAGAACTACTCTCCACTGTCCCCAGGCATCAGGATTTTGCTGCACGACAAGGGGCAAGAAGCCTTCTCCAACTGGGTTTTGCAGCCATTCCTAGTTTGCTTTCCAGAGCCCTCCCCTGCAGAGCTGCTGACCTTCACTTTCTTCCAGGCACCATGGGGCAGATCACTGTCACTCAGCAAGAAGGACACGTCACAGTGAAGCAGAGAGACACCTTCCACACAACCTGCACATACCAGACCTCGTACTTTCAAAGCTTACTCTGGTACCAGCAGAGGAAAGGCCAAGCTCCTCAGCTGATCTCATATCACGCAGGATCTGGCCTCAAGCGCAGTGGCCGTTTCAGCACATCTCTGAACACCACGGGGAAATACAGCATCCTGCAGGTGGAGGAAGTCGAGGTTTCTGACAGTGCCTTGTACCTCTGTGCTGTGCAAGACACCCTGGTGCAGGGAGCTTCCTTGGCTGTGCAAGAACCCTGGGGAGGGAGGGGATGTGTCTGTGCAAGGCTGAGCTTGTGGGAAGGGGCCCTGAGCTGTGCCCTGGCAGCACTACTTCCCCTGTGCCCCCAGGGATCTGCAGGGGAAGATCCTGTGATGTAATGTTTTCTGTCCATTCCAGATACCATTTATGCACACATGGTATTCAATATTCTCATACCACACTACGTCAAGACAGTATCTTCTTCTTGCCAATGTATGGGAAGCTCCACTGTTTGGCAAAGTGCAAGCAGCACACACATGAGCCATTGCATTGACATATTAGTGATTTGTTCATCTTGACCACTAGCAATAGCCACAGGCACATCTGTCCCCTGCGGCAGTACCTGGTTTTGTCTTATCTCAAGAGGGAGACAACTTAAAACCGATTGCATCATGTTCTTTCCCTCTTGAACTTCAGCCATGACAGTTGATGTTGAGGTGCTGGACCTTTTCCTTCTGCTCTCTCTTAGTATAACAATAAACCAAAACAAACACAAAGAAAAGCTCCTCCTAGGCAGCTCCCAGCATGGGCCATCCATGGATCTTCATTCCCTTGTTCTCGCTGGGGAGGCAGCAAAAGGCTCAGCCACATATCAGCAGGTGTTTCATCTCTGCCACTGGAACATGGCCTCAGGATGTCTCTGGGGATATTAAAAATTCTTGTGGGAGTTGGTCAATTCCTTCTGCTCATGTTCTATTATGAACTGGCACTTCTGGTAGCAAGTGTCCTGTATCTGCTGGATCAGGAATGATGTGCACTGCTCTCTTTCCCTAACTGGTTTTTCTGTCCTTTTTTTCCTGGGCCCAGAGGTGGCTCCTCAAGAGAAACATCTCCACAAACAGCAGCTGCTGCAGAAACTCCCTGTGCAGGGCCAGGTGCTGTCCCTCACTCTGCTGGCTCAGCAGGACACATGCAGCAGTCTCTGCTGTGCAGACAGTCCCACTCCAAGCTTCACATAGTCACATGTGTGACCTCCCATTGCCTGTACCAGCCTGGGCCCCACACCCTGTCACCTGGGAAAACACAAGGCCTACCCCAGCACAACAGCACAGCCCAGAGAAAGGCTGCATTTTCATTGACCAACAGGAGCAAATGTCACACCAACTCTAAAAAGTGTCAAGATTGTCCAAAGCAGCTGTAACATTGTGTGCCCGTGACACTTAACCATCCTTGTCCCCTTGGGAGCTGCATACCCCAGTCCCCAGGAAGAAAACACCAGGCAGCCAGTGACCTGAACCCACAGCAGGAGCCCTTCAGTTCCTAAATTTCAGGTGCAACTGGGTAGTCTAGACCAAGAAAGCAAGAGCAGGAGGCAGGAGTGAGGAGGACCCCACACCCCAGCCCTGGTCAGACAGTGCCCACACTAGCAGGGTGCAGGGGTGCAGGTGCCCATGGGTGACTATTACTCTCTCTATCTTTGCTGCAGGACCGAAATGGATGGGCACAACAAACCAGGACATGGATGGGGTATATGGAAGACAACTTTCTGATGCAGGCATTCCATGAATGGACATGGGGAGAGGTTCTGTTGGACCTGTTACTCACAAATGAGGAAAAACTATTGGATGATGTAGAGTTCAAGGGTAGCCTTGCCTGCAGTGACCAGGAGACTGTGGAGCTCAAGATCCTGAGAGGACTGGCCAAGTCAAACAGGATGACTACTTCCCCCACTCCAGGAAAGCATGTCTCAGTCTCATCAGGGCCCCACCTGCTTGGCAGGGTGCCATGGGAAACTGTCCTGGAGCTCAGAGGGTCCCAGCAGAACTGGCTACCCTTCAAGGACAGCCTCATCAGAGCACAAAGATGGTCCTCTGCCATGTGGAGGAAAAAGTACAGCTGGAGGGGAAACCTGCAAGGAGGGTGAAGGGAATCAAGAAAGGAATCTCTGAGCCTATTGGCAGCAAAAGGAAGGGTCAGCCAATTAGGGCTCATTGCTTAGTGCAGAAAGGGACCTGCTGACAAGTGGTAGGAAAAAGGCTGATGTACTCAATGCCTAATTCTCCTCAGTTTTTTCTCTTACGGCTTCTCCTCGGGCCTATCACACTCTTGAACCTCCCCACCACTGCTCTGGGAATGAAGCAGCACCCACAGTAGAACAAGGAACAGAGAAGCTCTTGCTACCATTTGGACACGCACATGTTCAAGGGCTCACTTTCAAACGCATCCAAGTGTGTTCAAGGAGCTGACTGGACTCAGTCCCTGAAAGGAAGATGGAACAAATACTCCCAGAAATCTTGTCTATACTCATTAAAGGCCAGAAGGGAGCTGGGAGCATCTCACATGGGATTTCTGAGGGTAAATCATGCCTCACCACCCTCAATACTTTCTATGAGGAGGTGACTGGCACTATATGGAAGGGGAGGGGCACTGGCTGTGGCATACCTTGACTTTCACAAGACTTTTGACATACCCTCACGGGTGCACACACACGCACACCTATACGCACACAGAGATCTGAACACACACAGGCAAAAACACACACAGATATGTGCATACACAAATTCTACAAACATGGGCATGACCACACACCTGAGATTACACACACCCAAAGAATAACTCAAGGGTGTGCACTTATAACAGGGTGTGTGCACGCACATTTCCAAAGCAGCCCGTGTGCAGGCACAGGCACAGCTATCCCCCCATACCAACATGTACACACAGATATTCACACATGATTACATATATACATCCTGCTGTATGCATACATATATGCAAACAGATCTATGTGCTTGCACATATACTGAGATGTATGCATGTAAAATCGCAT
Source organism: Caloenas nicobarica (assembly GCF_036013445.1). Taxonomy (NCBI): domain Eukaryota; kingdom Metazoa; phylum Chordata; class Aves; order Columbiformes; family Columbidae; genus Caloenas; species Caloenas nicobarica. Next base: position 617,318 of record NC_088268.1, on the reverse strand, counting down.
ATCCACACACACCTATGCCCACACACTTCCATACATGCAGATCAATGTCACTCCCATCCATGCTCACCTGTATGAAGGCATGTGCATTTGCTAAAACATATACACTCACGAACAGATGTGATTAAAAACAGACACACCCAACATTTATGCACACTCATGTTTGCATGTGAACTACCCCAGGGACACACAGACACACCTATGTGCAAATGCACACAAGAGCACAGCCAGAGGAACCTGTATGGGCATGGACATGCACACACACCACTGAGAACCAAGACGCCCAGTGTCAGCTCTCAGGCTCTCAGGATGACTCTCAGCAAGTCCTCAGACCCAACAGTTAAGGTAGTGAATCAGGCACCATCAGCTTTAGTGAGCTCAAGACCTTGACACTCTTTCAGTCAGCTGTTTACTCATTAGAAAAGAGAGACAAAGCACAGCAGAATCAAACCTGCCAAGACCTTCCCAGATATTGAGCCTCTCTGTGTCTGTGGGTCAGGGATAATGTAAAATCTAGAACACATCCATATTGCTGCAGCCACAAAGGATCCCCACATTACAAGTGAAGAAACTCCTCCAGGCTTCGATGCTCCCAGCTGTCCTTAGTGATCTCCTTAAGGGAGATATGGGGGAGTGGGACCAGAGGTATCTCTGCAAAGGCAGTGGTGCCTCAGTGATGGATTTACACAGCAGCAGAGCACGGTGTGCCTGGGACAAGCCAGACTCCCCACAGGCTGCAAACACTGGCGCTGGGACACAAGAAACGGTACTGACTGATGCCTATAAGAAAGGCTCTCATGAAGATATTAACAGTAAGACTGGAGTGAAAGAGATACCCTCTTCTACAAGGACAATTGCAGATGGTATCAATGTTCGGAAGGACTTGAGGTAACTTCTGCTTATTACAAGGTTAAGTGCAGTAGGGTCAGGAAGTGCAACTGTGCTGCTCTTGGTGATGGTTATTAATAATATAGTGAGGGAGAAAAGATTTCTGACAGCCAAGTGAAATGCCTTTCAAAAAGTTTGACCTCCAATTGGTTTTGAATCTGCTTCACTAGGCAGAATTCCCTGTCGGATGACAGTGGTGATGGAGAGGGAGAGGAAGGTGCAGCAGCAGCTATGGGCCATCCCAAAGGCTGTTTCCAGGTTTACTGCTCTTGCCATTCTACAGAGCAAATCATCTTCCAGAGCCCCACACCCACCCCTTCTCACCCCAGCACAGCTCTGGCCATAGCGAGGGAACACTCTTCCTCAACAGCTCAGGAGGCTGCTGAGCCCTCAGGACCTCCTGCCTTTCTGGGTGTTTGTGGGCAGAGACACAGCAAGGCAAGGCCTGATGGTCACTGGCAGCAGAGCAGCCAGAGATGACTTCCTCACCTCCAAGGGATGGTGCTCCAATTAGGAAGCACTACGGAGTGTCCCAACCTCCCATTCCTCTGTCAATGGAGAAGGATCCTCTTGTGCCCTCACCCCCTTCCACCCCAGAGTAATACGCTTCTCCTTTGGTAGCCTGGGGAGTGTCCACAGAGGGAATGAGCACCTGGAAGCCAGGCTTGAATGCAGCAGAAATTTAATGAGTCAAAAGAGAGAAACATGCACTTCGTGCATGATGTTCATCTGCTTGCCCCATTGAGGGAGCTGAGACAGATGATTCTCACCAGGCTGGGCCTGGGGAATCATTGTTGCCAAGGGGAACCGAAGCAATCAAAGAAAAGTGAGGAGGACGCGCCAAGTCCTCATCTATCCTTCCCTCCTCAGCTCAGCACAATGGTCCCTTTTTTTTGTGAGTGCTGTGCTGTTTGGATTTGACCCCACCCTGCCTTACACTGCCCAGTCCCCAGGAGTACTCAGCAGAGTCCATGGTCTTCGCTAATACCACGGTTCATGGTGTTGCTATGTGTGTTCTTTTCCTGTGTGTATGTGTACACAGACAGCTTTGTGCTGATGTGTATGGGAGCACAAATTTGTCTATAACTGTGAACTCATGTGCTTGAGGCTGTGTGTGTGTCATTTTGTATCACTCATTAGGAGGGAACGTGCTGCTCATGGCAGAGACACTCTCCACCTTGTGCTGGCCAACACTGAGTGGATCTGTTTCCAATGAACTGTTGAATGTCTGGGATGGGACCCAGCCTGCACTTTTGTCCCAGCCAATGCTTAATGTACTTGTGCAGCTCATGGGTCAGGTGCTGTGTCAGGCAGGGATGGAGGACTTGCTTTGAACAGGTATTGAATGACGGGAACATGGAGCCTGATGTCACTGCGCTATGAGTACAAGGACAGACTGTGTGGCTTCCACAAGGAAAGTCAAAGTACTGCTGACTGATTTGGACTTCAGCCCACAAACACCTTTATATCCCACACCGGAATGTCAGTCTGAGTGGTCAGCAACCTGGGAGGAAAGGGACATTCAATTTGAGACTGCATCCTCATTAGCCAGCTGCTGTCCCTCTTTCTAACAAGGTCTGTGTCTCACCGGGTACATTTTCTAAGCCTCTTGAATGTCTGTCGTTTGGAGCTCAGATCCAGCTTGCAGGCAGTGCAGTTGAGGGCTTTCCCCCTTCCCTTTAGTGACCTCAGCGAGAGTTCTGCTGGGAGAGCTCAGCCAGGGCTGATTCCCCTCTCCATGAGGCTGCTTTGAACTGAGGCCCTAGTGCATCTGAGGGTGGCCAATCTCATTGCTTTCTCATGTGGTAACAGGCACTGTGGACACAGGAAGGGGAGCAGATGTATGTATTTAGAGCACAACAAGACCTTTGGCAGCTTCTCTACTGCCATTACAAAATATGAGATGAATGTGTTCAGTGGAAGGATAATAAGTTGGGTAGAAATTGCCTGGACTACCAGGCTCAGAGAGTTGTGACCACAGTGCAAAGCCCAGCTGGCTGACACACACCAGTGACATCTAAGACTAAGGATCAGCAGTAACACCAGTACCGTTTGAAGTTTTCATGAATGCCATGAATGACAGGAAGTCTGTGGGTAACAACCAGCAAGGGGAATGGGAAGTAACTTTGGGACACGGCTTTTGTTCAAAGAACCTGGACAGGCTGAAGAAATGGGCTGACTGGCACCTCATGAATGCCAAAAAGAGAAAGGGCAAGGTTTTGCATATGACAGAGAGATCAGTCCCTGCAGTCATGCAGGCTGGGACTGGATGCCAGGGGAAACAGATCAGAGAAAATGAGGTGTGGTTTTAGGAGACACTTAGCTGCACATAAGACAACAGTGTGCCCTTGCAGCAAACAGGACCAACTGCATCCTGAGCTGTGTTACTCAAATTGTTGACAGCAGGTGCTGGAAAATGATCCTGCCCCTCTGTCCTGTTACAGATCACATCTGGGGTACTGCATCCAGGTTGGTGGTCTGTGGTCCAAGAAGGGTATTGACATCCTGAAGGAAGTTCAATAAACTCCACCATACAAATTAGGGGGCTGACGAACCTGACATGAGAAGCTAAGAGAACTGGATCTGTTTATCTTAGTGATGTGTCAGGGGAGAATTTCCTGTTTTCCACAATGACTTGTTCAGAGGAAAACAAGAAGATGGATCTAGTCTGTTGAACTGTCCAGGAAACAGAGGGGAAATGCCCGGTAATGGATTCTGTTGTAGGTGACCTCTGCAGATCACTTCTCACCTACATTCTGGATCTGTGTCTCCCCTTCCACTGTCCTCCCTGGCGTCTGCACACCCATGGGCACATTAGACCTCACATGCCCTCTGCCACAAAGAAACTTTCAGTCATTGCGCTGGGACTACACAGAGGCAGCTGAAGGGAGGCTCTCAGCCTCCTCACTGCCAACCGCAGGAAATCAGTGGCTGCTGTTTTCAGCCTCTGAGCTCGGAGACAGCTCTGTGAAGCTGCTCCATCTCCTGGGTCAGGGCTCTGCAGCTGCCCCAGGCTGCAGCTGGCGCTGTGCGGGCTTCTTCTTGCTGGAGGAGGGGCAGAGTCCATTTCCCAGGAGCCAAAGTTGTGGCCGTGCAGACCTCCGGAGCCCTGTGAGCCCGGGCGAGACCCCGAGCGGCGCGGGCGGCGGAGCGGCGGGATGCGGCGGTGCCGGGGCGCAGGGCTGGCGGGACTGGCCGCGGTGCTCCTGGGTGCGCGGGGCTGACGGGGCTGGATGGGGGACGGGGCTGAGCCTGCGGTGTCCCCTGCAGGTCCCTCGATGCTGTCATCCCGTCTGGCTTTTTCACGGATCTCTGGCCTCAACCAGCCTCCCGTCCATCCCACATTCCCTCTAGAAAACTAATTGCTATATTTTTTGTCCAGCACTCCCCGTTT